>NC_135369.1:19746260-20369988 GCF_049243985.1 Paroedura picta | reverse complement strand
GAATGTGTGTGAATGGACAATTGCCGATCTTAAGCACCTTGAGAAGGCAACCCAGGTTTGGGAAACAATCGAGAACTTGGCGCTGGAGCCTGAGGAGGGTGGGCTGTGGGAAGAGGAGAGACTTCAGGGTATCACACCATAGACTCCTCCTTCCAAAGCAGCCATTTTCTCCAGGGAAACTGATCCTTGTTAGCGGGAGACCAGTTGTAATTCTGGGGCTCTCCGGCCACCACTTGGCGGCTGGCAACTCTACTGGATAGGGAGGGGTTCAGGGACGGGCAAACTGTGGCTCTCCATATTCCATGGACTACAATTCCCATGAGCCCCTGCCAGCAGCATGTTAGAAGGGGCTCATGGGAATTGTAGTCCATGAACATCTGGAAAGTTACATTCATAGAGTCTACCCTTCAGGACAGCCATTTTCTTCAGGGGAATGGATCTCTGTTGCTTGGAGATAAGTTCTAACTCCAGGAGATCTCCAAGACCCACCTGGAGGTTGGCAACCTTAGAAGGCTTTGCTCAAGCTTGTAGTCACGAGAAAACTGATAGCACCACCACTCCATGGGGGAGCCAGGAGATTTTGTCTTCCCAAGGTCAGCCGCTCTTCGCAAACCACCCGCCTGCCCCCCTCCATGCATTCCCATGTACAGACAACAGCTGTTGGTAGGTCTGTCATCAATAGAGCCATCAAAAGGCCAGAGGGGACCGAGATAAAAACCCAGATTTCCTCTAGGCTGCACAACTTCAAGCTACAGGAGAGAACAAATTGCAGGTCCAAATGCTCGCCCGCCAAAACAGAAATCTCCAGGCATGGAACGCTATTGTGGCTTTAAATCTAGAGTCGCCCCCATCTCCCAGAAGATCACGTCCACCGCCATTTTATCTTCACACCCGCCTTGTAAGGCGTTCTCGACAGAGAGGCTGACCCCTAAGGGCTAGGACAGGTGACGATTTGAATCAGATTCTCCTCAGGCCTGGCCCGACGTTCTGATCTCTACCCCACACTGAGCACTCAAATACCGATAGCTCTTTCAAGGCTGCTATTATTAATTATTTTCAAAGCCTCCAACACATTTCTCTGACACAGCGGTGTGACCTACACGGGGCTTTTACTGGAAGTGGGCTCTCGAGAGGCAAAAGGTCTAGGAAGGCAGGCCAGCCTCGCCATTCTACCTCTTCCGCACCAAGGGGGAGCTGCCAGCGGGCAAGGAGATTACATGGCATCAGCGATTCTGGGAAGGAGCGATGTCTTGCCGAGTGCCTGCCCGGAGCAAAGCAAGGCCAAGCGGGTGGATTGTCTCAGCCCAGCGCTAGGCCAGGAAAATGTAAAAGCAGGCCGGAGGGAGCTGAAGGGGAGGGGGGTGGAGGGATATGGTTTATAGTCTCTAGGCTTGCAAAGGGCTGCAAGTAATTATGAGAAGTAATTTCCCAAGGAAACGAGGGCTTTCGAGCTCCTTCAAAGGGAAGACCCAGTCCTGGCTGAAAGTAAGGAAACTATCAAGACTTATTACAGAGGAGGGCTGGCCGGCCTAAAGAAGCCTTTTCCTCCTGCTGCTTTGACACAGGAAAAGGCCAAATTGCTACCATGCCACTTCGAACATGGAAAAGCCAGCCCAAAACACTGCTGGGGCCATCCAGACCCTTGTTCATTTAGCAGTGGGACCTAGGAAGATGCTTCCAAGTGACACACAAGTAGGATGTCAAGGCAATGGCCCCCTCCGGGGGAGGGGTGTTAATGAAGTAGGGGACACTGCCTTCAACCATGGAGGTTCCTCTCTCTCTGTTAATAGATGAGCATTTACCTCTTCTACGTAGAGTAGGGTCTAGTCCAGGGGTAGTCAAACTGTGGCCCTCCAGATGTCCATGGACTACAATTCCAATGAGGCCCTGTCTGCAAATGCTGGCAGGGGCTCACGGGAATTGTAGTCCATGGACATCTGGAGGGCCACAGTTTGACTACCCCTGGTCTAGTCACTGCCTAGATATGAGACATCTGGTTAACTGACTTCATTTCCACGATGGAAAGTATAAAAGTGTCCTGTTGTTGGTTTTCCCGGGTATCTAGTGGGCCACTGAGAATGCTGGACTGGATGGACCACTGATCTGTTCCAGCAGGGCTGATCTTACATTGAAGGAAGCAGATATAGAAAATACACAGTTCAGTATGCAGATGTTGAACTGCTTATAATTGCAATCATTTTTGCAAGAATCAACAGAAGGGGCCCGTTGTGCCTGTGGACATTCAGAGACTAAGGAAATGGAAGCTGAGCCTGATATCCAAAATTGTTGTTCGGGATTTGCCAGTTCCTGGGCACAGCCAGTGACTGAAGAGACTTAAGGACCAATCACAGGCCTCCGTCAAAAATCACACAGAATGGCAGGAGCTGCAAAAAGTGTATATAAGTTCCACAGTTCCGATTGTTGTTATTCAGTATTTCTGGTTCCAGTAAAGTAGTCTGCTTGTTGGCGCTGAGTGTTCATGTCTTATTGAGCCCACAGATTTAATAGAGCCAAAAAAGGTTTTGAATCTACAGACTTTAGTAAACCTGACAGCACAGAGGGAAAAAATAATAACCGATAAATACATTTTTAAAGACAAGATTACTCAGCTTCTGGAGCACTAATCTAGGGACATCGTGATGCTATGAATATGTGAAACTAAGAACAGAAAATATTTCAGGAATCACAAGTCTGTTTATGTCTCAAGTGTGCCTCTAAATCAACAATAATAAATCAACAACAAATAGAATCGTAGAATCATAGAGTTGAAGGGACCTCCAGGGTCATCTAGTCCAGCCCCCTGCACAATGCAGGAACTATCTGCCCACCTATGGTGACCCCAATTTCATGCCCAGGTGATCCCACCATCAAAAATCTCTAGAATGCAGCCTGGCCTGGAGGAAATTCGCCTACCACCTTACAGCAGCAATTAGCAATACTCTGGGTATGAAAGGAAGGGCCACAAGAGACAAACACCGACACATCCCTTCCTGCCCACCTACCCACAATCTGCCTCAGTTCATAAAAACAGCATTTCTGTCAGATGACTAACTAGCCTCTGCTTAAAAACTTCCAAAGAAGGAGAACTCACCACCTCCCAAGGACGCCTGTTCCACTGAGGAACCGCTCTAACTGTCAGGAACTTCTTCCGTGTGTTTGGCCAAAAATTCTTTTGAATTAATTTCAACACATTGGTTCTAGTCCGACCCCCTGGAGCAGGGGTAGTCAAACTGCGGCCCTCCAGATGTCCATGGACTACAATTCCCAGGAGCCCCAGCAAGCAAATGCTGACAGGGGCTCCTGGGAATTGCAGTCCATGGACATCTGGAGGGCCGCAGTTTGACTACCCCCTGGAGCAACAGAAAACAGCTCTGCTTCATCTTCTTTATGACAGCCCCTCAAGTATTTGAAGATGTTCATCATATCACCTTTTAGTTGTCTTCTCTCCAGGCTAAACAGACCAAGCTCTCTCAACCTTTCCTCATACGACTTGGTCTCCAAACCCCTCACCATCTTCCTAGCCCTCTTCTGGTCACATTCCAGTTTCTCTACCTCTTTCTTCAGTTGTGGTGCCCAAAACTGAACAAGGTACTCCAAGTGAGGTCTAACCAGAGTGGAGTAAAGTGGCAACATCACCTCGCGTGATCTCAACACTATACTTCTTTTAATACAGCCCAAAATCCTGTTTGCCTTTTTAGCCATCGAGCCACACTGCTGACTCACGTTCAGTGTATGGTCTACTCAACCCCCAGATCCTTTTCACACATACCACTGCCAAGACAAGTCTCACCCATCCTGCAGTGATGCATTTGATTTTTCTTACCTAAATGCAGAACTGTATATTTTCAATATTAAAATTCATTTTATTCATTTTAGCCCAGTTTTCCAGCCTGTCAAGATCATCCTGTATCGTGATTCTGCCTTCCCTGCGGGCCTCGGCTGGGAGGCGGGGGGGGGGGGGCTTCGGGGCCGGCAAAGGGAGAGCCCAGCCACGTCTGTGACGCGGTGGGGCTGGCCCTTTGCTGGCCCCGAAGCCCAAGGTTGGCCGGGAGGTGGACCAGGGGGGGGGGAGCTTCGGGGCCGACAAAGGCAGGGACCCTGTTCCTTTCCCCAGGCCAGGGATTCTAGCGCCCGCTGTATTTTGCATACAGCGGGCTTGCTTTCTAGTTAATAAAATAATAATACTATGGGGGAAAGCCTCCCATTGACCCCTGTTTGTCAGCTGCCACTCCAAGCAGCAGTACAGATTTTTTTCTTTTAAAGCCAGCATTGCATACAGTTTAATGTCACTTCCAGGGGAAGCCTTTACATGGCATCATGTCACTCTAGGAATTGCCAGAAACTCTATGGTTTTGCCACAGTTTCTGGCAATTCCTACATTGAATGTTGTCACTTCCTGTTTTCCCAGGAAATTATGTCATAAACACTGCACACCCCATGTCCTCCCCCCCCCCCCCCAAGCTCCCACACAACCTGACAATTCTAACTTTGTCTGAACCGGAGACCACCTAGGTGACAGCTCATTCTGTTCTCCACTTCTGCTAGGGCAAATGAATGGAGAATGAAATGAAACAAGATGTACAGGGAACAGAGTGAGCACGTACCGTGAACTTATTTGCTTCTTGCTCCTGAGAAGTCAACACCTCCTTCCCCCTCATCCATCAAAGGTCCCTTTCCCACAACCAACCCGCAATAAAATATGACTTTCCATCCATCCAGAAAGAGAGAGAGAGAGGGAGGGAGCGAAGGGGGGGGGGGGAGAGAGATGCAGAGACCATTAAGCTCCCAGCTCCAGCCCACACCCCTTTCGGCACCCTGCAGGGCATGAATCAACCAAGCACCAGCTCTCGGCACAAAGATGGTGCCATCAGTTATCTTCCTGTCACTATTGTCATTGCGAAAATTCAGACTCCTGGTAATGAGGGGGTTCGGCATGACAGATGAGAGCTACCCTCATTAAAAAAATTACCCAAAAGAGAAATGAATATCTCTGCTCTCCCGAGTTACTATTCCCATCCCGAGCGGGATTGTGTTCTCCAGGCCACCCAGCAGTGATGGTTGTGTGTGTGAGTAAGTGCATGTCCCCATCAAGAAGTGAAAATGGAGGAACTGCATAAGCAGCGATGGGCTTTGGACCAGATTCCTTCTTGCAGATGAGCTACAGAGAATCTGGGACTCGGAAGTCAGGCGGATTTTGAGGCTGGCTATTGCAACAGCAGATTTTAGAGGTGAGGAGGAGAAGAAACTATTGAGAGCCACACAGGGAAGTGAAGGGCTGTTTCCAGCAGAATGGGGCCCAGATTCAATTTAGAGGGGAGGGAGAGCTAAGGGGGAAAGGGGAGGGACCCAATCTAGAGAGGGCTGAATTGAGGCAGGCAAACATGTGGGGCTTCATGGGAGAACGCTACATTTTAGGATTATGGGTCTGAATCAAACTATTTTCTGCTTGGCCTGAGCTTCTGCTCCTCAGTTTTTCATATGTATTAATGGATTGATTCTGTTGGTTTTTCATTTATTTATCATAACATGGTTTTAAGTGTTGTAACTCGCCAGGAGACCCCTGGGGTGCACGACAACTAAAATGAGGGTTGTTGTTGTTGTTAGGTGCGAAGTCGTGTCCGACCCATCGCGACCCCATGGACAATGATCCTCCAGGCCTTCCTGTCCTCCACCATTCCCCGGAGTCCATTTAGGTTTGCCCCGACTGCTTCAGTGACTCCATCCAGCCACATCATTCTCTGTCGTCCCCTTCTTCTTTCACCCTCGATCGCTCCCAGCATTAAGCTCTTCTCCAGGGAGTCCTTTCTTCTCATGAGGTGGCCAAAGTATTGGAGTTTCATCTTCAAAATGAGGGTGCAGGACAACTAAAATTAATTAATATATTCTGCTATTGCCCCTGGACCTGCTTCTATCAGGCTACACCTCCAAGGCACAGGGCACAATAAATCTCCTTGTGTACACCAAGTAGGATATCAGGGATAAGGTTAGGCTCATCCCTTCTGCCTAACAATCTAGTTTTCCATAGGCAGGGATTTCTTTTTCAAGCGGAGCATTCAGATATTTTATTTAATCTCTCACTTCCTAAAGCCTGAGGTGGTTAAATTCCTGGGAAAGGCCTAAGAACGGAAGTAGAGCCCTTCTGCATCAGACTAGTGGTCTCTAATACAACATCCTGTTCCTTTGGAGAGCCAATGGGGCACAAAGGCCAATCTCTCATGTTGCTTCCTGGCACTGGTATTCAGAGGTTGACTGCCTCTGGATGTGGAGGTTCCCCTTTAGTTGCCACTGATAGATCTCCATCCATGAATCTGTCTAATCCCCCTTTCAAAGCTCTTTTCTTTTTTACTACTGAAGCAGTAAAATAAATATAAAGTTGGTAAAACAGTAAAGTATACTTCTAGATGAATTCCCACCACACATGGATTTCATTCCCCCTCCATGGCTTCAAACCTTCCAGAAACTTTACAGCTTAGATCAAGATCTGATACAAAGGCAGCTGCGTTGTAGAGATGAATTCAGGAGATGATTATGTACTTTGCTGGCCAAAACAAAAACCCAACCTAGATTGAAACTATGGCATTTCCAGTTAATGGGATCTCAGAAGAGTTGGTTTTTATATGCCGCTTTTTCTCTACCCGAAGGACGCCCAAAGTGGCTTACAATCGCCTTCCATTTCCTCTCCCCACAACAGACCCCCTTGTGAAGTAGATGGGGCAGAGAGAGCTCTGATAGGACTGCTCAGCCAGAACAGCTTGATAGATAAGCCCAAGATAGATTTGGAGGTCTCCAAATACTAACCAGAACTGACCCTGCTTACCTTCCAAGATTAACAATATCAGGCTAGCCTGCACCATCCAGCTCAGAAGCCAAGCAGGGTCAGTACTGAGAACCAGTTTGGTGTCATGGTTAGGAGTGTGGACTTCTAATCTGGCAAGCTGGGTTCGATTCTGCACTCCCCCACATGCAGCCAGCTGGGTGACCCTGGGCTCTTCACGGCACTGATAAAGCTGTTCTGACCGAGCAGTAATATCAGGGCTCTCTCAGCCTCACCTACCTCACAGGGTGTCTGTTGTGGGGAGAGGAAAGGGAAGGCGACTGTAAGCCGCTTTGAGCCTCCTTCGGGTAAAGTGGCATATAAGAACCAACTCTTCTTCTTCCTCTTCCTTCTTCCTTCTTCCTTCTTCCTTCTTCCTTCTTCCTTCTTCCTTCTTCCTCTTCCTCTTCCTCTTCCTCTTCCTCTTCCTCTTCCTCTTCCTCTTCCTCTTCCTCTTCCTCTTCCTCTTCTTCTTCTTCTTCTTCTTCTTCTTCTTCTTCTTCTAGGAAGGCTCTGCAGAGAACACCAATGACAAATCCCCTCTGCTTCTCACTTGCCTGGGTCGCCATGAGTCAAGCAGATAGGACCACACTGCTCAGAGATTGTAATTTTACTGATGTTTTATTGGGGTTTTATTGTAAACCGCCATGAGCCAGCCTGGCCCAGGAGTAGCGGTCAATAAATTTAAAAATAAAATAAGTAAAATAAAATAGAGACTTGATGGCATTTATATACATATCCACAAATTCCTAAGGAAGTGGTGTCACACTCCCCAAATACTGTCTTGATTTTCATAGAATCCTAGAGTTGGAAGGGGCCATACAGGCCATCTAGTCCAACCCCCTGCTCAACGCAGGATCAGCCCTAAGCATCCTAAAGCATCCAAGAAAAGTGTGTATCCAACCTTTGCTTGAAGACTGCCAGTGAGGGGGAGCTCACCACCTCCTTAGGCAGCCTATTCCACTGCTGAACTACTGAACTACCGAACTACTGAACTACTCTGACTTTACTTAAAGTAGTTCCATCTTATGCTGTGGGGAGAGGAAAGGGAAGGTGATTGTAAGCCACTCTGAGACTCCTTCGGGCACTGAAAAGCAGAGTATAAAAACCAGCTCTTCATCTTATCTCTTTGAACCCGAGGCAGCACAAATTGCAGCAGTCAGGTTCCAAGAACGCAAATTACAGATAGCCCAATTTAAAAAATTAAAATGTGGCTTAAAACACACCTTGAGCAGTCAACATTTAAACCACATGAGAAGCAAGCCAGAATACTGAGGCGGATTCAGCCTCCACCAAACGCACTTTGGAATTAGACAGCCTTTAAAATGTAACAAAGAAAGGCTTCCCCACTCTTTTTGGCCTTTCTGCAAGACAGGGCCTGCCACAGGAGAGCCCTGTGATCTCACTGCAGTCATACAATTACAAGCAAGAGCACCTTAAACTGAAGGCTACCTGCAGGTCATGACTGGGGCAGGGAAATATCCAGGGAGATGCAGTATGGTGAGTGGAATAGAATCACACAGAGTTGGAAGGGGCCATGCAGGCCATCTAGTCCAACACACACACCCTGCCCAGGTAACGCAGGATCAGCCTAAAGCATCCATGATAAGTATTTGTCTAGCTGTTGCTTGAAGACCGCCAGTGTGGGAGAGCTCCCCACCTCATCAGGCAGCCGATTCCACTGCTGAAGTACTCTGAATGGGGAGGGGGGGGAATCCTGATGTATAGCCGATATCATTCTACACGTAATTTAAACCCATTACTGCGGGTCTTCTCCTCTGCTGCCAACAGAAACCTTTCCCTGCTCTCCTCTAAATGACAACCTTTCAAATACTCAAGGACCGCAATCATATCCCCCCCCCTCAACCTTCTCTTCTCTAGGCTGAACACTCTCAAGTCCCTCAGGCATTCCTCCTAGGGCTTGGTCCCCAGGCCCCAGGATCATTCTCATCACTCTCCTCTGCACCCTCTCAATTTTGGCTATGCCCTGTTTGAAGTGATGCTTCTAGAACTGCACACAGGACTCCAAGTGCGGTTTGACCAATGCAGTTTACAACAGAACTATGATACCTTGCAATTTGGATGCGATACGTATGGCTGCGAAAGTTGGACCATAAGGAAGGCCGAGCGTCAGAGAATTGAGGCTTTTGAACTCTGGTGATGGAGAAGACTCTTGTGAGTCCCTTGGACTGCAAGGCGAACAAAACGGTCAGTCCTAGAGGAGATCAACCCTGACTGCTCTTTAGAAGGCCAGATCCTGAAGATGAAACTCAAATACTTTGGCCACCTCATGAGAAGGAAGGACTCCCTGGAGAAGAGCCTAATGCTGGGAGCGATCGAGGGCAAAAGAAGAAGGGGACGACAGAGAATGAGGTGGTTGGATGGAGTCACTGAAGCACATAACAACAACAACACGGAAGCCCAAGGCCATGATGAGCTTTAAAAGTAATAACCAGCATGCTGGATTGGGTCTGGAACCAAACAGCTAACCAATGCAGTAGCTGAGGCCTGAAAATTAAGAGAAAGGCTTTTTTACCCTGCTTCTCTCTCTCCAAAGATGTCTCATAAGATGTCTCATAACGGCTGACATTCGCCTTCCCTTCCTCTCCCTACCATAAGCACCCTATGAGGTAGGTGGGGCAGAGAGAGTTCTGAGAGAACTGTGACTGGCCCAAGGCAGGCTTCATAGGGAGGAGGAATGGGGAATCCAACCCAGCTCTCCAGATTAGAGTCCACTGCTTTTAACCACTACGTTGCACTGGCCAGGAGTTGCCACCACATTTTGTACCAATGGGAACTTCCAAGAAGCCTTCAAGAGGCAGCTCCAGGTAGACAGTTGTACAGTAATCTAGACTAGAGGTCACGGTGCCCTTAACCAGACAAGCTAGGTCAACAGCATTATTTATTTATTTATTTATTTATTATTTGAATTTATATATCACCGTTCCCATTCGGGCTCACAGCGGTTTACACAATAAAAGAGTAAAAATACAATAAAACCCCTAAAATACCCCGATTACATTGTTAAAAATTATTAAACTAAAAGATGGTGGCACTAATTAATCAATTTATCCCCTCGACCAGCCAGGCCACAGCCTTGCCATCCTACTGACGAGAGTGGGAACCGATGGACACAATGGAGATGGAGATAAGAATCTGAAAATTTAGATAAGGAGGAAGAAGCGAAGCAAACCACTTACGCATGGGACAGAACGCAACGGCGGCAAAACCCAGAATATCCAATTATGCACATGGCTACTCCGGAGCCGCTTCTGGTTGCGCCCTGGTCCCGGGAAGCTCCACTTTCTTCCGCATCTCGCTAACTCGGCTTTTTCGGCAGCATATGTTGACTCTGCGCCCGGATGCTGCCTGCAGCGTGCATAATTGGTGATTTTAGTGGCTGCCATTCCACCTCGAATGCGGAACTTCCACTCCGTGCACAATGGGCCTAACACAAGAACAACCATGCGTAGCACTCCCTAGAGGTGCTGCCAACCAGCCACTGAAAGAGACCCCGGCTACATTCCGGGAATTCCAAGAGCAGAGGGGCAGCCGTGTGAAGACTGCTGCACTGTTCAAAAAGGCATAGAAGGAAAAATACTTCTGAGCAAGGAGAAGGGAAGCAAAGTCATAAAGCAGGGTCAGCACCAAGGCTGTAGGGCCTGCTGGTGGTCAGAGCCAGCTTGATGTAGTGGTTAGGAGTGTCGACTTCTAATCTGGCAAGCTGGGTTTCATTCCCCATTCCCCCACATGCAGCCAGCTGGGTGACCTTGGGCTCACCACAGTACTGATAAGGCTGTTTTGACAGAGCAGCAAAATCAGGGCTCTCTCAGCCTCACCCACCTCACAGGGTGTCTGCTGTGGGGAGAGGAAAGGGAAGGCTACTGTAAGCCACTTTGAGACTCCTTCAGGGAGAGAAAAGCGGCATATAAGAACCAACTCTTTTTCAGTAATATCAGGGCTCTCTCAGCCTCACCCACCTCACTGGGTGTCTGCTGTGGGGAGAGGAAAGGGAAGGCTGCTGTAAGCCACTTTGAGACTCCTTCAGGGAGAGAAAAGCGGCATATAAGAACCAACTCTTCTGCTGCCGCTGTGGCATTCTCAGTGCAGCTCACTGGGCTGCAGGAACAACATCCCATTGAAGGAGGAGGGTGGCCCTTAGTGATGAACGAGGGCTGGCAAGGAGGGGAGGACAGAGGGGGCTAATCCTTGGCTGATCAGGACACCTCTCCCTCCCGGGGCCTGTAGGATCCCTTGCCACTAGACCGAAAGCAAAGCAGCCTTTTGTGTACATGGAGGAATCTGTTGCTGGCTCTTAAACAGCAGCTGAAAATGCAAAACAAAAATTAGGACAGCTGGTGATCAGCTGCAGCCGCTCACTCATAAGGAACTAATTCTGCACAGGCACAAATGCAATCGGTTTTTGTAATTTTTTTTTAAAGACAGATATGCTGTTTCACAGGCCTGCCTAGGGCTCATGGCAAGACATGGGTCTGCGGAAGCTCTGCCAGGGGAGTGCAATCAAACCCCATCTCAAGCCTGGAAGTAACCCAGAAGCCAAAGTAGTGCTGAGGTCAGGACTCTCTTGGTATATGCTTCTGTGTCTGTGTGCTGGCCGGAGCTCCTGGGAATTGTAGTCCATGGACATCTGGAGAGTCACTGGATAGGACAGGGGTAGTCAAACTGCGGCCCTCCAGATGTCCATGGACTACAATTCCCAGGAGCCCCCTGCCAGCAAATGCTGGCAGGGGGCTCCTGGGAATTGTAGTCCATGGACATCTGGAGGGCCGCAGTTTAACTACCCCTGGGATAGGACTTAATGCCTGAATGCTGCATGGGGCATCCCTGAAAACCTGAACCTGAACTAGTGGAGGTTGGGTGTTTTTTTGTTTGGTTTTTGGTTTTTAATGCCGTCTCCAGTTAATAGGTTTCAGACAACAGCAATGGAAAAAAGACCCCTCTTTTTCTGAAGTGCTGGAGATCTGTTGCCATTTGGGGAGGAACCATATCTCAGTGGGAGAGCAGACATATGTAGATTGGTCCAGTTTGGCATTGCATAAGAGCCCTGATAGGTCAGGCTAATGGCCCATCCATTAAGCTCTGCTGGATCAGACCATTGGTCCATCTAGCCCAGCATCCTGTCACACACAGTGGCCAACCAGTTCCTCCGGATGGCCAGCAAGAGGGCATAGAGGTTGAGGCCTTCCTGATGTTGCTTCCTGTCTCAGAGATTCAGAGGTTTAGTTCCCCTCAATCACCATGGCTAGTAGCCACTGACAGACTTATCCTCCATGAATTTACGGAATCCCCCTTTTAAAGCTGTTCATTCTGGTGGCCATCACTCTGTCCTCTGGCAGCAAATCCCACATTTTAATCACTACTGGTGTAAATAAGTATTTCCTTCTATCCATCCTGAGCCTACTGCCCATCAGCGTCACTGGATGCTCTCAAGTTCTAGTATTTGGGGAAAGGAAGAAAAATGTGTCTTTGTCAACTCTCTCCACCCCATGCTTAATTTTATAAACCTCTCTCAGGTCCCCACCCCCAACCCTCGGTCATATCTTTTGAAAACTGAAATCCCCAGACTCATCAGCCTTTCCTCAGAGGAGGAGGAGGAAGGGGAAGAGGAAGAGTTGGTTATTATATGCCGCTTTTCTCTACCCAAAGGAGGCTCAAAAAGGCTTACAGTCGCCTTCCCTTTCCTCTCCCCACAACAGACACCCTGTGGGGTGGGGGAGGCTGAGAGAGCCCTGAGATTACTGCTCGGTCAGAACAGCTTTATCAGTGCCATGGTGAGCCTAAGATCACCCAGCTGGCTGCACGTGGGGGAGTGAAGAATCGAACCCGGCATGCCAGATTAGAAGTCCGCACTCCTAACCACTACACCAAACTGGCTCTCGCAGCACCGGAGGGCCCGCTTCCCCAAAATCCTGGAGCAGGACCCATGCATGAGCATGGAAAAGCATAAGCCTGGGTGCAAACCCTTGCAGCCGCCTCCCTCTCTCCCGACACCCCCACCCTTTGCCACCCTCTCCCCAAATCCCAAGAGTCTCCTAAAAGAAAAACAAACCCAACCTCCGCTGGTGCATCTGCTTCCCCCTCAGCAAACCCACAAATGAAACATAGGCCGATTTTCAAAGAAGAAGGGGAGGGGGGGGGAAGGTGTCAAGAGGAAGACGACCGCAAAGGAATCCTGGCACACAGCTTCATGAAAGCACTTGTGAATAACAAGGTGGGCCACGGGGAAGGCTGGCTTCCTGCTTGCTGGCACGGAAAGTCTCAAGTTGTTTTCGCAGCAGCAATGCAAAGCGATCAAGGCCTCAGCGGGTAGGCTGCTTTGGCTCCCAGGGGGCAAGGCCTTCCGCCATCTCAGAACTACCTTTCCTCGACTTTCAACAGGCCCTCGAGCCGAATTACACCTTTCTAAGGCTGCTGACTTTGGAGGGTTAACTCGGTTTGGGGTTGCACCGTTAAGACGCTTTAGAATCATAGAATCCTAGAGTTGGAAGGGGCCACACAGGCCATCTAGCCCAACCCCCTGCTCTACGCAGGATCAGCCCTAAGCATCCTAAAGCATCCAAGAAAAGTGTGCATCCAACCTTTGCTTGAAGACTGCCACTTTCACCACAGTGCCAGCAGCACGGCCAGGCCTCTATCAGAATAGAGCCCAGATTCAGGGTTACATCTTGCCTGTTAGAGGCATGGATTAGCCGAGGGGTTGCATCCATGCCTATGGATTTACAAGCTCTCATTTCCTCCTTACATACAGAGAAATGACTTAAAGCAATTTTCAAGTTTACAAACAGCTGATCCTTTTCATACTGTACCCGAGCACTCCCTTTGTGTTTTGAGTACTGCGGATTGGGCCTCAGCAGATCCAGGAGTATATAAAATATTGTGCATTTTTAAGAGCTGCCCATGTTACCTCTTAAGAATATTTATCGCCACTCACTTCCTGCGAGTAAGGTCTATTTTGTTTGTTGGTTTGTATTTTGATTTTTAGGCTGCCACTCCTGGAGGCTGGCTCCTGGCGAGTCACAAATAATCATCACCCAGTAAAAACCCATTAAAACCTATTAACCCCCTCATGATGAATTTTAGGTCCATTCTGCATATGATGATATTTATATTTGTTTAATCCAGGCTTTTACTACCAGGATTTCATTAAAGCCTGGGGTTTCTTGATAGCCTTGGAAGAGTTTCCCAAATGAGTTAATTAACGTTGTATATATATATATTTTTAAAAATTGTTAAACATTTATTGGTGATATAACCACATAATGAGAGCCTCTTGTGGCGCAGAGTGGTAAGGCAGCAGATATGCAGTCTGAAAGCTCTGCCCATGAGGTTGGGAGTTCGATCCCAGCAGGCTCAAGGTTGACTCAGCCTTCCATCCTTCCGAGGTCGGTAAAATGAGTACCCAGCTTGCTGGGAGGTAAAAGGTAATGACTGGGGAAGGCACTGGCAAACCACCCCGTATTGAGTCTGCCAAGAAAACGCTAGAGGGCGTCACCCTAAGGGTCAGACATGACTCAGTGCTTGCACAGGGGATACCTTTACCTTTACCTTTAACCATATATGGTCATGTTGACCTGCCCCCCCCTCCCAAAATGGCCTAAGATGGGCCTGGATGGGGTAGGAAGGGGAGGGGCCCCAGGTGTGCGTGTCCACAGCTCTGCTTCCCAGCCATATTCTGCACAGTCGGACCACTTCTGGGGTTTCTAGAAGTCTGGAGAAAGTTTCAGGGGTTTCTCAAAAGCAAAAAAGTTGAGACAGGCTGGTTTTATGCATGTAGTACTCAGTTTGAATTTTACCACTGAGGAAGGCTTTTACGCAAAACGCGTTTTATTCTTGAATTTTGAGATAATTGGTACCTTTTTACCTGTATTTATGTTTGGCCGTTTGTTAGTATAGGCATAGATATTTATATGCAAAACCACAGGCATGTGTTTTTTAAATCACATTTTAGCGCATCTGAATGTATAATTAAATATATTTGATATTCTGTACATTAGCACTGTGTGCTTAGCTAAACTCTGGTTTCATTTTATTTATTTTTTTCGCAACCTTTGTGGTTAACTTTCCTCCACCACCGCTCTCCTCATGCCAATGAGATCACTGCCCTAAAAACTTCACACACACAGTCGGCACAATGTCCTTGGCTCTTCTCTGCCTTCTTTACTGTACCCATTTACTCGGGAAGAGCTGTTTTATTTGTTTCGATTTTAAAACCTGCTTTTCTCCTCAATGGAGACACAAAGCTTTTTACACCTTCTTTCCCTCTCCTCCATTTTACCATCACAACACCCACATTGTGTGGCAGGTTAGGCACAGTGAGGATTTGAATTTGGGTCCCAAAACCCCTAGTCTGTTAGATTACTGCAGCGTGGCAAAGTGTACTGTAGCATGCACCCAACAAAACGAGATTTGTCCAATGTTTATGCCACAAAACATATTGGTCTTTGAAGCCGTACTAGATGTTTAGGCTGGTTTTGCAGGAGGACAGAGTCAGGACAGACAAAAAATATTTCTGCACATGATGCTCAAGTAACATACGGAATTCATTGCCACAGCAACAAGCGACAGTACCAGGTTCAGATGGCATTTAAGACAAAAACCATGAAAATGGAGGGGGTCTATGATGGATCAACGGAACCTCTGTATTCAGAAGCAGTATATCTTAGAATGCCAAGTGCCTGGTGAAAAATATATAAAGGGGGCTGTGACATGTTTTGTTGGAGGACCTTCGAGAAGCCACCTCTGCAATCCGGGCAACAGACCAGACAGACGTCTGGTCTGGATCTAGAAAGGCAAGATCCTGATGAGGGATTAGAATCGAGATCCCAAAAGTTTACAAAAGTTCCCAGAAATCTTTCCTCGAGGAGTTTCCCCCTGATCTAACAACTGTCTCAGAATAGCACAAGCAGGAAAACAAGCCCTACCCCCACCGACACACCACCAGAATCTATTTTGGGAATTCCAAAAAAAAAAACCCAACCCAGAATGAGTATTAATACCAACAGGAAAACAGTACAATAAAGGAAGTGAGGCCAAAGGCAGGCTGGATTCACTGGTTGCATTCCAAGGTTTTCCCCCCCTCTGCGATCTAATCTGGGGAGCCGGGCCAGGCCTTTCGGGTACCGGTTCCAAAAAGCCATAACACCATCCGTTTCTTTAAAAAGCAGCAAGCCGCCTGCAGTTGTTGGGTTACGTTCAAGCAATGCCTGTCCTTTAGAAGGGAGGGAGGGAGGGAGGGAGATGAAGAAGAGTTGCTAATTTTAACTCTCCGGTGGAAAGAGTGAAACTGTACTTACGGGAGACAGAATGGCTGCGTCCTTTTCCACGTATACACAACGGCCCTGGATGTCAGAAAGGAAACTGGGAGTGCGAGAGGCAGGAGGGAGAGGAGAATGTCTTGTGTGCCCCCTTCCCCACGCCTCCCCGACCCGTTTCCTCTCTGAGCCGCCGCCTGAACAAATGTCCCTAAAATGTCACAGGCGGTGACGGCCCCGGAGGATCACGACAGCCTCCCTCCCGCACTACACCCCCCACACACACACACAAACTCGAATAGATCCCTGTTCACCATCCAGCCAGTCCGTTCTTTTGCCCAAACACTATCCCAGGATGACAAGCAGAAACCTACGGCTTGGCTAATGGGCAAGAACAGATGCAAAACTCACCGAGCAGGAGAGAGGGGGGGTATTAGGCGAGTGCGGTGGCAGCACAGGGTGGGGTGGGGGGGGGGAGCCAGGTGGCTGCTTAGAAGCAGCTGCCCAAGGAGCCAGCCAGCCAGCCAGCCGCATGGGTTCACTTCCTTTGTGGCCAAAAGCAGCCGTGGCCATTGCTGGAAAGAGCGGTGGGAGGGGGTGAGGAATCTGGCCACCCCGACTGCTCTGGCAGGACATGCACCAAAGTGATCTTGACATTTCGGACTGGAAAATCCTTTGGCGTGGGTCCCCTTGGGGATGAGTCTTGCGGACCACTTTGTGCTCTGACGCACAAACCCCAAGGCTTTGGGCACTGCCGTGCCACACCACGGAAACACCGGGATTCCACAGGTTGTGTAAAGACGTGCAAGTGCGCCTCTGGCATTTCGATGTAAATTTGTTTGAAAGTTTTTAATGTGGCTTTCTAGTATTGGCCCAAACATGGGGAGGGGCAAAGAAATTAGAATAGGCAGTAACTCTAGCTATTGAAAATCTCATTCAAACAATCCCCTGGACTTGGGCTGTCCACAGACTTCGTGCACGGCTGTCCCAGATATTGTAAAGCACATGGTGACAGCTCTAAAGGCAAAAGATTTGTGTGTGTGTGTGTGTGTGTGTTTGGTTGGTTGGTTGCCCATCTGGGGGTGGTTTTACATAGTATGAAAAGCAATAAAATGATTCATCGTTAAAACCAGATTAAAAGTTGTATAAAACCACCCTTTAACACTGTTGCGGTAATCCTGAACTTCTGAGGTCAGTTATAGACTGTAAGGATAGGAGCAGGATGGAGTGGGGAAAAGTTGGGTTTCAAGTGACAGCAGAAATTCTCAGAAAGGTAAATTCTTTTCCCAATGATCGTGTATAATTCACTTTTCCTGAGGCACATAATTCACTTTTCCTGCGCACATAATTACGTCTGTCAACTCTTGGTTGGGAAATTCTTGGAGGTGTGTGGGTGGAGCCTGGGGAGGGGGAAGGGGCGGGGCCTCGGTGAACCTCCTGCCATCGAGTCCACCCACCAGAGCTGCCATTTTATTTATTTATACTTTCATTTCTAGACTGCTCCTCCCTGCAAAAAGGCTCAAGCAATTCCCAATATATAATTCAAATTAAAAAAACATTTTAAAACATAATAAAACAATTTTTTAAATTAATATTTAGCTGTTTTCATTCCCTCCCATTTTCACATATTCTGCCTTACTTCATGGTAATTTAGTCTCCATAGGTATGGGGGAAACTGGAGTGGAGAGATCGGTTTGGAGAAGAGAAGAACTAATTTCTGTAGTCTGGAAATGAGCTGCAATTCCAGGAGACTTTCAGGTCCCACCTGGAGATTGCCAACTCTAAGCATACCTTCCACCATTGCAAAGAGGAACTCAGGATCTTCTTCTGACACTGGTCAAAACCTTTCAGCCCCTCCCACACCCTTATTCTAACCACTGCACTTATACTCTGTATAAATGATGACTAGGTAAGAGACACTCCCCTGAGTCTGGAGGCTGCTGCTGTCTGCTTCTTTGGGTCCGAGGAACATTTCTGACAATCCGCATGCACTACAAATATGTTGGAAATACTTCTCAGCAGCTGCAGCCTGTGAAATAGCAGTCTGGGTGCTGCAGTGTGCGTGCACACATGCATTGGCACAAATGTGGGCTAGAGAGACAAGATGCCATCCACCTGTCTCAGAGATTTGGCTCCGAACATCACTTGGGAGGGGAGTAACCCTGAAGAATGATGAGGCTAACAACATTAACAAATGGGTAGCCATGTTGGTCTGAAGTAGCACAATCTCTTAGTGCTACTGGACTCTGAATCTATTGTAACATTAACAAAGTCTTAATAAGACATCCCCCAAGGGCAAGGGCAGTAGTCTACCAGGAACGGAGACCAGAAAAACAGTCTGTTGCTGGCAAATAGAGACGGAAAGGAACGCGTGTACCCCGTCCAACACATATGTATATTTTTCTATCATAATATAAACCATGCATGTCTACCATGCGCTTGGCTACATCCCTCCAACTGCACAACATAAGAATTAAGCACTGGACTAGGTAGTCCATTAGTGTGATCACGCAGGGCACCTCTGATCATAAGTATTTATATATTTGTTTCAGTGTTCAAAGTGCTTCCAACATTATTGTGCAGCAATCCTTACAATGGCAATGCTGTACAGTAGGGTGGTATTATTAACCCCATATGCTCTGAAGCATTTGATCCAACGCGTGGGATTCTACTCTGCCCTTTTCTTCTGCAATTTCATCTGGAATCTTCCACGTAATTCTTCGCTTACGGAAACACCCGTAAGACCTGGAAACTTCCTCTCCTCCCACTTTAAATGAGAGCAGAGATCTTCAGGAAGTTTGGTCCTATGTGCACAATGCCACATCCTGTGTTTTCCCCAGGATTTCCAGCAAATCCCAGTGCACAAGCTCCGTTCCCAAACACCCATTTGGGAAGATAACAGCCCAAAAAGGAAGTGAACATTCTGCGCCTGTCAAGGAAGCAGGATGGAGACCGCAGCTCTGACCCACAGTCTCTCTCCAGGAAGCTCCATTAGATGTGGCCAGGCTGAACAAGCCGGCTTGGTCTTCCCTTAGAGGACATCAGCAGCACAGGAATAAAAAAAGGCACCTTTGCATTGCTCATGGGATACCTACACTAATCTTGTACGGAGCACAAGCACAGAAGCCAAAGCTTCCCAATAGATCAGAAGCCAATGCATTCCCTATAGATTAGAAGCCAAAGCATTCCCTATAGATTAGAAGCCAATGCATTCCCTATAGATTAGAAGCCAAAGCATTCCCTATAGATTAGAAGCCAAAGCATTCCCAGTGCAAGATCAGTTAACGCTGTCAGGGCAGACCACACCTTCTTTCCATGAAAGGGCTCGGAAGTCTTTTTCCAACCAGGCTAGTTATTAATGTAATATTCTGACATTCTCAAAGACCATAACTCCTCTGAATTAATTCGCCCTGCAGTTTCCACACAAGGGCCACGCAAACTCCAAAATGTTCGAGGTCCATGGCCCCAGAGACGTATTCCTGGCCAGGGCCTTCGCAATGTGGCCTGGAAATCACGTAAATGAATGAAACCAATAACTAAGCAAAGCATCTGCGTGGCATGAAGGTCACCGGTTCAGTCCACGGAATCTCCAGTTAAAAGGACCATTGAGGAATACCGGGGTCATGGCATGGAGGCAAGCAATGCGGAGAGGGCCAGTATATAAGCCTAATAATAAAAATAAATAAACTACCTCCAAACATCTCTCGCCGTGAAAACCCTGACTTGATGGCAAAACTGATCTACCCTGGAAGGGCAGGTCACAAAAATAAAGTGTGTTGTTGTTGTTGTTAAAAACAACAAAGTCCCTCTTGCACACTAATAAATATGTGTGTGTGTACAAAGTGCCATCAAATTGCAGCTGGCTTACAGTGACCCCCATAGGATAGGGGTGGCCGAACTATGGAGAGCCAGGGGGATGCAGATTCTGATCTCTCCCTCCCACCCTACCCCCCACCCCTTCTCCCTCTCTCTTTTTCTCTCGCCCTTTTCTCCTACAGGGTCAGGATCAAATTAACTGCACTGCTTGAACAAGCCAATATGCCCTTCAAATCCAAATTCCTTTCATGTCGCACCTATCCATGAAATTATTGAGACCCCATTTCTCCAAAATTAACCCGAATGCCCGTACTTCTACTGCCAAAGCCATTAAAAAAAAAATCTTTCCTCGCATTGATTTTTTGAACGACAGAATGTACATTACACAAAACCAAAAACCTTTATTAAATTAAAAAGCAGGGGGAACAACAGTCTTCCAAGTGTTTCGTACACCATAATATTATTACAGGCAGCCATGACAGGGGTAGTCAACCTGTGGCCCTCCAGATGTTCATGGACTACAATTCCCATGAGCCCCTGCAAGTGTTTGCTGGCAGGGGATCATGGGAATTGTAGTCCATAAACATCTGGAGGGCCACAGGTTGACTACCCTCTGCTTTACAGTAAGAGGAATGAAACAAGGATATCAATTATAGGGAAACTAATACACAGACATGACACCCTTCTGTTTACGCATCTAATGTTCCCCCTTTCCTTGCTTGCTTTTATTTCTCACTACTGCCGTGGACATCCACATTGATTTTCTGCAGAAAAGACGGACAACAGACAAAGGAAATAAACAATTAAGCATGGTTTTGGGTTGATCTCAATCAAGTCAGATTGATCCAGGACAGTGTTTTGTTGTAGAACAAAGTATGAGTTTTAACATAATTTTTAAAAACTTTTATTCTGGGCATAAGCTTTTCAAAGAATACCTTATACCCAGAATAAAACTTTGTTGGGCTTAAAGGGACCAGAGGTTCCTTAAAAGTACCAAAGGTACCACAGATCCAAAAAGCAAACTGTTCTGCTGCTTTAGACCAGGGGTAGTCAACGTGTGGTCCTCCAGATGTTCATGGACTACAATCTCCATGAGTCCCTGCCAGCAAACCCTTGCTTTAGACCAACATAGTTAACCCTCCCCCCCAAAAGGCATTCTGTTGATTTCTCCATCCTCACCCCCATCACCTTCGAAGTTGTTCTATTAAAGACAACATTAGACAGCCATTATTTTACTGGTTTAGACAACAAAACATTACATAGGCATTATGAAGATCTGAAGATTTGGGCAGCAGATTCCAGCTAGACTCTGCATTTAGTCCCTGACATTTTATCAACAGGGTCAGTACATGGATTCACACCCCACACATGCATGGATTGACACACCACACAGTCACACTCTGCCACACACAGCCTGACTCCAGCGTCTGCGTGTCCATCTAGTTCTGCAAACGTATCCCATCCCCATCTCATTCTAACTTGGCTCTACACACACACACACACACATACGTGTTATAGTCACGGATAATGGAAGCTTGGTGAAATTTAATTTCCCAAAAATTTAACCATATGTATGACCTGTCCCCTGACAGCATCCCAACTTTCTATGGCCCAAGAAAATGTGGGTCATTAAGGGTTGACAACTCTTTTGTTGTTTTTGCTCCTTGGGAATTGTAGTCCATGGACATCTGGAGAGCCACAGTTTAGCCACCCCTGAGTAGTTCAAACAAGCCCCAATTCAGTGCAGACTCACAGTATGAGGGAAGGGAAATAGCCTCCCAGCACTGCTCTTTTATTTAAATGAATTAAATTAGTAAGGCCACCTTTCTGCCCCACCAGTGCCACCAAGGCATGTATATGTATAGTGTATATTTTATTTGCATTTCTGGCCTTTACAAAAAAAGTAACAACAATAGCAAGTATACAGGAATGTACAGTACAATCATAGAATCATAGAGTTGGAAGGGACCTCTTGGGTCATCTAGTCCAGCCCCCTGCACTATGCAGGACACTCACAACCCTCTCGCTCATCCACTGTAACCTGCCACCCCCTTAAGCTTTCGCAGAATCAGCCTCTCCATCAGATGGCTATCCAACCTGTTTAAACATTTTCAAAGATGGAGAACCCACCACCTCCCGAGGAAGCCTGTCCCACTGAGAAACCGCTCTGTCAGGAACTTCTTCCTGACGTTTAGACGGAATGAACCATTAAAATAGAATAATTAGAATACAGCTGTAAGAGCAGCATACCAAGGGCAACTAACAAAGGATAAACCACAAAAAGCATTATTTTAAAAAAATCATTAATACTTAAAACCAAAATTGACACACACATTAAAACCACATGAAACAGCCATTAAAACATAGTTTATTTCATTTATTTATTGTTGCATTTATAACCCACCCCTATTGGACCCGACACTTTATACATATGCAGAATTGGAAGAAGTATGGAATCCTTGTACTTCTGTAATGGAGAACCCATTTAGTAAGGATATCAGATGAAATTTGTCTCTTAAGCGATATAGGCTGTAAGGATTAGTGTGAAATTAAACCACATGATGTTATTTGCATGAGACTGGATTCTGTTATTTTAAGTATTGTATTGTATGTTTTTTGTATTTTGATATAAGATCGGTTGTTTAGTATTGTCAATCTGAGAAGTAGTTTTAATATATAAAAATAATGCAGGAAGGAGGAATCATTGAGGGAACCCAAGATAAACCACAAAAAGTCTTCACCCACTGGCAAACGGCATACACAAATTGAAATCGATATCCCTGGGGCAGGGTGCCATAATTTTGGTGCCTCCTGCTATTACAAGTGATCTTCAGATTTGCAAGATCCCTTCTCATGGAGAAAATATCTTCCCCATGGCATATTTTGCTGAGGTCCCTCCTCCAAGCCCTGCCCTCCCCAGGCTCCACCCACAAAATATCCAGGTATTTCCCAACCCTACCTTCTATCAGATTCTCACTCACCCAAATGCAGAAGTTGGGGGAACCTGAAGCAGGATTGTGGAAGACGATCTTAGTAGTCATTGAGGTTAATATGGGAGTATATGATCCTTTGAGAATGCTGGTTCCAAGCTATATTGGGCTCTAAAGGTCAACACCAGCACTCTGAATTCGGGTTGGGAAAGAAACTGGGTCCAGTGTAAATGGTCCAAGACTGGAGTGATATGATGATGAAGAAGAAAAGCTGGTTCTTATATGCTGCTTTTCTCTACCAGAAGGAGTCTCAAAGCCACTTACAATCTCCTTCCCTTTTCTCACCCCACAACAGATACCCTGTGAGGGAGGTGGGGCTGAGAGAGGCCTGATATTACTGCTCGGTCAGAACAGCTTTATCAGTGCTGTAGCAAGCTCAAGGTCACCCAACTGGCTGATCCCTTTGACCTAGTCCAATCTATAACCTGGCTGTAGCATTCTGCATTAATTAAAGCTTCTGATCACTTTTTCAAGGGCAGCCCCATGTTGCATGAATTGTAGTAATCTATTCCAGGTGTTACCAGGTGATAGAAAGTCTTGGTAAAAGGCACTCCTAGCTGCAGCGGACAGCTGTGTATCCAGCAGCTGGACCACTGGATTATCAGTGGGCTCGTACCCAGGAGTGTCCCCAAATTATTTATTTACATACCTATTGTGTGCCAGCCTTCCCTAATGGCTCAGGGTAGCTCACAAGGATAAAACCCACACAATAATGTAGGTAATATAAAAATCTAAAAACAGAATTACAATCATTTAAAATGAATGGCACCCATTATGGCCCTGTTCCTTGAAGGGGAGTTCAATGTCAGAACAGGCACCACCTTAATTCCTGAGTCAGGCCTTCCATTCGCCAATGGCACTTCCGTCTTGTTTGAACTGAGCTTCCAGTTTATTAGGCCACATCCACCCCCAGAACTGCTCTCAACTTTGCAGTGATGAGGGGAGAACACAGAGGTTACCCAAAGGGAGGAAGGGAATCTGTATTTGTGGTTGGGAAAAGGACACTGGAGGATGATTCACACATGCCCCTCCCATGCATGGTACACCTCCAATCTGAATCAGCAGCTCCCACAGCTGCTATTTAAAAGCTTTAAAAATGCTCTAGAGATCAACTAGGGCTCTTCCAGCGTTTTATCTGGTTTGATTCCCTAAAGTATCTCTATAGGGTAGATCGTTCCCTCCAGCTAAAAAAAGAAACAGAACTCATCAGCCTCTCCTCTCGGGACCCCAAACAGCACATCTCTCATGCCTGTGGAGCTAAGGATTATCCCATGTCCATTAAAACCACAACATTCTTCTTTTTACAAGGGGGGGGGGATTTGTGCGCCCCCTTACCTATGTGCTGAGTCACTGCATCTTCGGCCCTCTTTATAAGATGATTAGTACGCAACGGCTGTCAGTCGAACTAGGAAAGAGAAGAGAGGAAAAATGAGAGTGACCACAATCCCAGCTGGAAACGAGCTCCAGTAACCCATAATGTTTGCAGATGCACTAGATTATCCTTGTTCATCCTGCAAGGAGGGAGTTAATTTTTACCCTCAAAGTAATTTAGACTGAAAGAGTGTGACTTGCATGGAAACAGTTAAGATCTGGGGAAGAGCATCTACTTTGCCTGCAAAAGGTCTCAGGTTCAATCCTTAAAATCCCCTGTTAAAGGATCTTTTTCTTGATTAATCAAAGCGAAATCTTTCTCTGCCGGAGACCCATGAGAGCTGCTTGGGAGAACCAAGCCAGATAATCTGCTGGTCCAACTTCAAAAGGAAGTTTCCTATGGTCATACAAACCCAAGGTCTGGCAGACTGGAACCCAGTCTGCTGGCTAAAACAGAAACCTTTATTTCAAGGCAGGGGGACCAGATATATTAGGGCAAGCTGACCCTTGCGTAGGCTTTGCACTGCTTTCAGCAGCAGCCCCCACCACCTAGAGATCGATCCCAAAAAACGCACACTCGAATGCACACACGTTAAGGGTTTCCAAGTCTTCATTCATACTGGATCAGACCTAGAGCCACCCAAGTCCAGCATTCTATCAATAATCCCACCATTAGGTGGTCCACCAAGAAAACTAGCCAGCGATCCACGGACAGCCTGGAGTTCAATTCATGTTTGCCCCTGGACGAAACCACTGCCTCTTGTGCTAAATCAATGATACACCCATCCAAGAGGGCGACAATGCTCAAGCCTTAAGCAACATCTGAATGCAGAGTGTAAACTGACACGTACACAAGTTTGGCCAAGCTCCCTCCTTGCGCAGAGAATCCCTGTTAGAGACACGTTCCCTTTGCCCATAACGTTTGCACACATGTGCACCACATTCTCCTTAGCTCGTTTCCCACCTTCACAACAAAGCAGAATTCCGAACCTGGATTAAAGCCCAGTTTAGAGCCCCATCTTGGTGGAGGAAAGATGCAATTCCATCTGCTAAGTCTTCAGCAGACGCAGGTCTTTTCCACACCTCGTGGTAACTGGAGTCGCACGTGATTGAACCTCGGCCTAGTCTGCACACAACAGATAATGCACTTTCAAGGCACTTTAGAAGTAGATTTTCCTGTTCCACCCAGGAAAATCCAGCTGCCAAAGCACAGTGAAAGTGCATTATCCTAACTGTGCAGAATGGGCCCTAGCCACAACCTGTCAACATGCCCTGGGGCCACAAGAAGGTTGTTCCACTATAAATCTACGTAGCCCTTTTGGATGGCGCAAGGGCCTCGATTGCTTTTTGTGGGATCACCAGTTCCGCAGTGGACGCGGCCTCCAGTGGGTTTTGCAATGGCACATGAGTGCATGCACCCTCATCAAAGCAACTGACAAATTTCTCCAGCGTCAGCCCTCCCGGTGTTAGGGCAGCCTTCCCACAGATGCTTTAGCTGCAGTTTCCCCAGCTTCTGAAGCAAACGGGTAATCTGCTTAGCTCTAATTGATAAGGCAGGGGAAGGTGAAGTGACAACTCTAATCCGACTTGTCAAGTAGAAGGTGACAGAGAATTAACCCCACATGGCCTAGAGTGTTTGTGCGTGTGTGTGTGTGTGTGCGCGTAGCTGGCTGGTTGATAGTCCAAACCCTGCATGAAGTTCGGCATTTTTCAATATAAATTTTAAGCGGCTCTTCATAATAGTGAGCCCCGAAAGCTCGGGGTGGGGAAGAGGCCTACAAATCCCTCGTTGCGGCAGCTGGCCCTGAAACGTGCCCCTTTCCACCCACCCCGGGCTCCTTCACCCACAACACACTTGGTACAACTCGGGGTTAACCAAGGTCACACTAAGCCAGCTGTTCCCTTCCCAGGGGGAGGCAGGAGAAGGTTGGTGCTGAGTCTTCTGGAAGCCGATTAACCCCCTTATCTCTGATGAAGGCCAATTAAAATAGCGGGTTAGCCCCCCCCCCCCCCAGCACCTACCCCTTTTCCTACCAGTATATCGTCTGGTACCAGTTATGGTCCGACTCAAACACTGGGGGGTTGCCAGCCTCCAGGTGGAGCCGAGGGATCCCCCCCCCCAAATTATATTTTACCTCAAGATGACAGAACCCTCTGGAGAAAATGGCTGCTTCGAAAAGAGGCATTATACCTTGCTGAGGTCTCGTTCTAATTGCCCCCCCCTCCAGGCTCCACTCCCAAATTCAGAGGGATTTCCCAATCCTGAACTGGCAAACTCGTCAGGCCCAAAAAGAATAATTCTGGCTTCATTTACTGATATAAACTGTCTAAGTTCCAAAGGGCTACAAAGTTTTATGCAAGAGGCTTGCAAAAGCCCATGAGATATTAAAAGAGGCAAAATTTTCCCCCTCCTCCTGCTCCAATTCCCAAATCACAAACACTTCTCACTTCCAAAAGTCATCTGATGCATAAATGTGTTTATAGGAGATGGGGGAGATAAAGAGCATAAAGCCTTCCTGGCTTCACAAAGCCAATTCCGTAACCCTAATGGTTCATTCAGAAAAGCACGCATGCTGCCCCCTCCGGAGACTTGGCTTCAGGAGGTTCACCAAACAGAACATGGCAAAATGATAAAAGTAGCATTAAAACATTGTAGAATCATAGAATCACAGAATCATAGAGTTGGAAGGGGCCACACAGGCCATCTAGTCCAACCCCCTGCTCTACACAAGATCAGCCCCAAGCATCCTAAAGCATCCAAGAAAAGTGTGTATCCAACCTTTGCTTGAAGACTGCCAGTGAGGGGGAGCTCACCACCTCCTTAGGCAGCCTATTCCACTGCTGAACTACTCTGACTGTGAAAATTATTTTCCTGATATCTAGCCTATATCGTTGTACTTGTAGTTTAACTTGTGATTAATGCAGCTATTTAAAAAAACAACCAAAGCATAAAAACAGCACCAAACATATTGCAACCTAAAAATGTCTCAGCCAGTTTTCTGTATGCCAAAAGAAAGCATGTATTTCCCAGGAGAAGGAGAAAAAGGAGAAGAGGTGGTTCTTATATGCTGCTTTTCTCTATCAGAAGGAGTCTCAAAGCAGCTGACAATTGCCTTCCCTTCCTCTCCCCACAACAGACACCCTGTGAGACAGGTGAGGCTGAGAGAGCCCTGATATTATGCTCGGTCAGAACAGCTCTATCAGTGCTGTGACTTGCCCAAGGTCACCCAGCTGGCTGCATGTGGGGGAGAAGCAGGGAATCAAACCCGGCTCACCAGATTAGAAGTCTGCACTCCTAACCTCCACACCAAGCTGGCTCTCCTACTGTTTTACGGTTTTGAAAACACAACCAGATCAGCCATTGCAGAATATAAAAGAAGAACATAAGAAGAGCCTTCCTGGATCAGACCAGTGGTTCATCTATTCAACCATCCTGTCTCACTCAGTGGCCAACCAGTTCCTCTGGAGGGCCAACAATGGCTGAGAAGCCTCCTGGCATTGGGATTCAGAGGTCTAATGGGTGGAGACTGACTTTTGGCAATGTGTAAACAGGGTCCTCTCACAGTGCACTCAGCATGTCCCTATTTTAAGAGGCAACCTCAGGGAACGGCCTTTGTCTCTGTGCCTTGTTTCTTTCCTCTTTTATTTTTCTGTCCTCTAGGCTGGCCGCAGCATAAAACACCACGTTGGGCAAGAAGGACCACTCGTCTGATCCTGCCGGGCTCTTCTTACGATCCTTACTGGCAGATCAGACATTACTGGAATTTGAACTCGCATCTAACATTCCCTCCGTTATTCTGACCCGGGCTTTGACTTTAAACTTGCACACAGCCAGCCGGGTCAGGAGGGATGGGGAAAGAAGGGGCAGGACATGCAATGAAAAGGGGATGCAGCCAATTTTGTTATGTTGCAACGGCGTTCGGGCCTGGCCTGAGGCAGCAATCTGGAGACCACGTTGGGCTGGGACTGTTAGAACCACCAGTTTCGCTCTCACTGATCAACTTCCTTATTGCACCAGGAAAGAGAGAAGTGAAACCAACAGATGGAGAGATGCTGGAAGGCAAAAGAGGTGAGGATGGTTGGGGGGTGGGATCATCAACATTTGGGGTGGCTGCAAAGCAATCATGGTCAGGGCCTCTATTCGTGGCTTAAAACAGCAGTGCTTCAGGGCTGGGGGAGTGCGGGAAGCTGCACAGGCCCATATTCCCTGCTAGATGGACATAGCTGTCGAAAAAGAAACAGGAGTGCCTCTACCACCATCACCACCACCACCACCACGGTCCCCGTCCTCTGCTTAGCATCTGGTCACTCCACGGAAGGCGTGGGAGGGGGAAGACTTCACAGGAAGCCTTCAAGCAAACGGGTCAAAAGTCACGATGCACCACAGCATTTTAAATACCACCGCTTTGCATTCTGAACATTTTAAAAACATTGCGCATGCATGCTCTTTCTGCAGCCCCACGGAGCAACCCTGGAAAAGAAACCAGAAGGATTACCATCTCTGTGCTGCAGACGAAGGCCTGACAGTAAACGTCCTGTCTGTGGTAACCTAGCAAAGTTCACGGCAGAAGCCAGATTCAAATGAGTTGCTTCTCAGTTTATCCTTCGAGAGCGGGGATGCCAGCCTCCAGGTGGGACATGGGGATTCACTGGAATTACAGCTCCACCTCCAAGAGAGGGTGGACTCGACTGGCATTGTACCCCACAGAGGTCTCTGTCCTCCCCAGGCTCCATCCTCATCTCTCCAGGAGTTTCTCTACCTGGATCTGACAATCCTTCCCCCCCAGATCACCTGCCAGTAGCCAGGAGGGCCCTAGCATCCCTATTCAAGATGGGCAGCTGTGTTAGTCTATTCGATAGCTACATGATAAAACCTTGTTGGTCTGAAGCAGCAGAAGATAGCTTAGTGGCACCATCCTATTATTATTATTATTATTTAATTTCTTACCCGCCACTCCCAATAAGGCTCGTGGCAGGTTACAAGATGTGCATAAAACCCCCAATAAAACTTCCCCTTAAAACACAACCAAAGATTACAATCGAAAAATAAGATACATAAGAATCATATAGAATCACAGAATCATAGAGTTGGAAGGGGCCACACAGGCCATCTAGTCCAACCCCCTGCTCTACACAGGATCAGCCCTAAGCATCCTAAAGCATCCAAGAAAAGTGTGTGCCTCATTCCTGGAGATTTGTGTGTGGAACCTAGGGAGGGATATAGAGTTATACAGTCTATCCTATAAAATTAGCCCTTTTCTCCAGAGGGAAAAAGGGTTGCCAGCCTCTAAGTCAAGGGTAGTCAAACTGCGGCCCTACAGATATCCATGGACTACAATTCCCATAAGCCCCTGCAAGCCCTGCCCTGGCAAGGGCTCATGGGAATTGTAGTCCATGGACATCTGGAGGGCTGCAGTTTGACTAACCCTGCTCTAAGAGATCCCCCAGAATTACAACTGATTTCCAGACAGCGAAGCTCGGTTCCTCTGAAGAAAACGGCTGCTTTGAAGGGTGGCTGCTATAGCATGATACTCCAGCTGATCTCTCTCCTATCCCCAAGCTCCACCTCCAAAATCTCCAGATATTTTCCAGCCCAGGGCTGGCAACCCAAAATGATCTCTGTAGTGTGGCAGTCCTCTGGAATTCTGGGAAATCACCACACCCCACTTGGAGTCTAGCGATCCTGCTATATATGTGCAAAAAAATCCATCCACATCTGGAAACATAAGAAGCCACCCTTTTTCGGCCCTGGATTTGAAGCAGTGGCTAGGGCTGTGCACCCCACAAACTGAAAGGGAGAATGGGAATTCAGGGTCTGCATTCCATGCTTGGCCAGAACGATGGTCCAGCCTGGAATACAGCCTATGATTCTTGCATAGTAAGATGAGCCCTGCAGTCCCTTCCATCTACTTGCTCCTTCAAGACATTTCCCACTCTGGCTGCCGCACAAAAGAACAGAGCCCCTCACTTTTGCTAAAGGCCCATCCTGAGACGGCATCTGGATAGCCCAGACCGGACCCTACAGTGTCAGAGGCACACAGGCAGCCCCGGATCATTTGCAGGCGAGGCTCACGCCCTGTTCAGCATCACCCTCCGAAGTCTCCGCTAAAAATTCTGACCTACTTACCAGCAAGATTGCAAAGGCATGAATGATTTAGGAGCCTCTGGTTAATCGCATGCCAAGGTAGGCTGCAGTGTTATATAATACAGTAGTTATCCGCCATGCAACAGCACCTACAGGGAAGAGGAGAGCGGGCGCAGCCGTTAACGGGTCTTTGCTGGTCCACCACCGGCCGCTCCATTTACAGATGGCCAGTTCCCATGTTGGGGAAAGGTCACACACAGCACAAAACAGCCTGCTAATCTGAAGCATTCCCAGAAGGTCTGGCGGCACCTGAAGGAAACCTCCTTCCTCTGCTTATTTTGTCAGGTTAGAAAGCCTGAAAACATTTGGGTCCCAGATACTGACAGGGTAACTGCCCTAGGAATCAAAACAATATCTGAAGATAGCCCACATTCTGGAAGACAAAGGACTGTCTTTTCATGCAGCAGTTTTCTGGGTTGGGGTGCTGTTCTGCTGTGGTTTTTCTCCAGGGCAGAGTCTGCAACTTACGTTGTTTATTCCATTGTCAATCCTGTTGAATTCAGATCGCTTTGAACTCGGATCTTCCTCTCCCCCCCCCCATTGAAACAGGAAAGTCTCCTGCATAGTTCAGAAGGGGGGGGGGGGAGCCAAGCCTCTTTCTTTCTTTTCTTGAAGGGGGGGGGGAGAAGCCAAGCAGGGAGCCTCTTTCTTTTCTTGGAGGGGTGGGTGGGAGAGGATCGAAAAATGCAGAGAAGGGAGAAAAAATCCAGGACTGACAGAAGTTGAGAGAAATTAGGGGCTTCTCCTTTAAGGCAAGTTTGTCACATGACCACCTGTGGCCAATCACGGGTCCTCTACCACGGAGGTGATCAGATTTTAACATTGGTGAAGCGGGACACCATTGACCAGGGGGGGGGGGGGGTCTTGATTAAAAATTTGGTCTATATGGAGCAACAAAATTTTTCATAGAATGCATAGAACGCAAAAATAGTATTATAATGTATATTTTAAAATTTCAACATAAATGCAATTTGCCAGGTGCCCCCAAATGTCCCTCCAAAAGTGGGACAATCTGATCACCTTACATTAAAAGCACTCTAAGATATCGCACAATAAAGGTAGGGTCACTCTGGATCAATCCTTGTTGCTGCAGAAGGAAATTTTAAATCGCCCCAAATCCAAACGGAAATCGCATTCTGTGTAGAGGGCAGGGACTGAATCGATCCAGGGTTGGAATAAAAGCTCCGTGCAGTTTACACCCAGGTTTCCTCATGTCCTTGCTTTTCCATTTGTTGTTTTTCCATGTTTTCCTGGTCATTTTGCTGTGCTTTTTCAAACCACCTCCGAGCTGAGAAAACGGGGGGGGGGGGAGTGACGAAAAACCTCAGGAGCTAACAAAGGCCTAACATGAGAAAGCTCAGAGAGAGACTTATGCAGGCAGGAGCCTGAACTACAGCCAAGCCTCTATATCCGGAGTGGCCGGACTGTGGTTCTCCAGATGTCCATGGACTACAATTGCCATGAGTCCCTATCAATTGGCCATGCCGGCAAGGCTTATGGTGACTGTAGTCCATGGACACCTGGAGAGCTGCAGTTTGGCCACCCCTGTTCTATCTGAAGAGACCCAAATGCGTTGATCTTGCAAGCTCAATGAAAAAGAACAAGTTCGCCTGCATGATTTGTCCTTTGTGCTAACCCACACTGGGGGGACGGGACAGGGAACAAATAACTACGCAATTCCCCCACAAGCACACACCTTACCTCCTGGGGATTTCACGCATCCCTGCTCTACCTTCAGAGATTTCACCAGCTATTGTTTACATACTTTGAAACCTCTTCTCTCACTCATGAGAGCTAGAAACCTGTGCATGTTTCCATTCAGGCAGGAACTCTTTGGTGGGAGAAATGCTTTGTATCTCTGTAGGAAACTTCCCTCGATTGCCATGATCATCAACAGAGGAAACCCACCCTGGAAATGAAACTCTAACAGAGAGAGGCAAAACTAACTTGACAATCTTACTGGGGCAGGAAACACCTGGCATCTGAGCGTCCTCCCCTCCCTTTTTTTGCTTTCAAAGTGGGAGGGCCAGCAGGTGAGAGCACCAAGTCAGTGTTGTTTTGCACCAGGTGTTAAGACTACTGATGTGCAAAATATCCAGCGGGGGTACTGGTGTGGAACCGATAGCAAAAAAGCCCTGCCGATCCGACTGAGCGTGAGCCAGATCCTTTCCCAGAGACGCTCAGAGAGAACGAGGCTAAAGATCCTTTACACACGCACCTGCCTTTCTCATGAGTCAGCAGCTCCTTGGCCTACACTGAAACTTTCAGGAGGCCGCCTTGCACCCCACGCCTCCCAGCCCACGCCTCCCGCACAAAACACACCGCTTTCAAGTTGACTGGCAGCTCAGCCTGTCAGCCTCCCCATGGAAACCAAACACACACACTCTTGTTCATCAGCCCCCCACTTTAAAATAATAATAATAATAAGCCTGTGGCAGTAACTCTCCTGGTTCTGACAACACACGGTGGCAGGTTATAAGTCACCCTCCCGGCGGGTAATTAAGCCACAGTGAATCAGGCACGAGGCCGCTAACCTTCCGGGTGGGGCACAGGCAGCTGAAACATGGCCAAAGGGGACCACCCAGGTCGGCTTATTCATCCCCTCACGTGCCCAGCGCCGAGGTCATTTCAGCTACTGGCTTCTTCTTTTTTTCCTTTTTAAGGGGCGGGTTGGGGGAGTCAAGGATTTCAAAGCCTAGGCCCAAAGGCACTCCGACGGGCGAGGCGGCTGCGTGGTGTGTGGCATTCCTGGCGCAGGGAGCCGAAGCCTCAAAAATGAGCCCGGCCTGTCTGATTCACCTCATGGCTCCCCAACCGACTCTGTAATCATCCCCGCGCAAAGCATCAAAGCACACTTGCCAAAACTGCTGACCATTACCGGGTATAAACAGAGCAGAGGAGAAGTGAGGGGGTGGGGGGAGAGGTGATACAGACGTATAAGTTGTTTACCCAGCCCCCCTCCCCACCTCCCGGGCCCTTTCCCCACTTGACACCAAAGGTACCCCAGGATTTTGTCTGAGCCAGCCAACGGTCCTAATTCTCCAGGATGATCTCGTTCCTCTCCCACATAAATCTTTGAGCCTCTTGACTTTTGAGGAAAATGGGAAGCGGGGGTCTTATAAAAACTGCCCTCGCGTTCATGAGCATCCACAAGAATTATTTAGGTTTCAGCCTCTTGCTGTAAGCCTTAAATCATCTTGACTCCAGTGCGCACTTGTGCAAGACGCCAAACTACCAAAGTGCCGGCTAGTAGCTGAGTAGCATCCCTTTTACAGCAACAGCCATTACGTGATTAAGTAATGAGCCTTTTTAAAAGGAAGGTGTTGTGATCAGTTTTACCTACGTACCTCACTGCTTCAGGAAGCCAAGCGAAACCATTACAGACGAAATAAATGCAGCAGGCGGTGGCTAGGCCTCAGGGCTTAACCTGTATTCAGGTTTTTTAGCCTGTGTCTTGGGGTCTCCAGGGCAAGAAGAAAATCTCACTGTGAAGAATCAGAATGAAATGGGGCAGGCTGTTTTGGACTTGGTGGTTATGGTGTTTGTTCTGAGGCCACAGGTACTATTAAGCTACACCAGGCTGTGTAATGGCTAGAGTGGGGATTTCCAACTAGGGGTCCACGGACCCCCAGGGATCAATGGGTGCTCCAGAGGAATCTGCGGCCTTTCCCCTCCTGCCTTAATGGACTCGGCCACAAGCTAGGGAACCATTGCCCCCCCCCCACTTCACCAGAGCATGAGTTCTCTCGTGGTTTCTGTGCCTGGGGGGGGGGCACAGTCTGCAATCATACTTCCAGCTTAAACCACTTCCTATCTCTCTCCTGCCCCCACTCAGTCCTCCTCAAGCCTGCCTGTTAACAAGGAGGCAGGGCAAGATGGCGCCATAGTAAGACGATCGTGAGGCTGTCTCCAGCACTGGGTGAGAATGGGCCTGTTATCAGGAGTTCACAGGACCTGGGGTGGTGCACAAATGCCCCCCCACACACACACACACACACATCTCTCCTAGAAGCCCTTTCGGGCACAAGGGGCCAATTTTGATTGCTAGAACTCTGTTCCCTGATCATCCAAGCCTATCTGCTAATGCAGATGGTGATGTCACTTCTGGTGTCATGTCACTACCGGGGTGGAGCATGGCAGGGAGGCGTGGGCAGCCGACATCACTTCTGGGGGTCCTCAAAGCCAGAAAAAGTATTTCAGGGGCTCCCCCATGGTGAAAAGGTTGAATAAGACTGGGTTAGAGTGTCAGACTTTGAGCTGGGATTACCAACCTCAAGGTGAGATTACCACTGACTACAAAGACAAGGTCCCCTGGAGAAAGTGGCTGAGGCAAAGAGTGGACTCTATGGCATCACATCCCTGCCGAGAGACCTCACCTCGCAAACTTCACCCTCCCCAGGCTACACATCACTCCCATAACTCCAGGAGGGACTTGGGGATCCCGCAGAATTGGGGATCCCGCAGTCTCCAGCTAACACAGATCAGTTCCTCTGAAGAAAATGGATGCTTTGGAGGGTGGGCCCTAGGGCAGTGGTCCCCAACCTTTTTATCACCGGGGACCAGTCAACACTTTACAATTTTACTGAGGCCCGGGGGGGAGGGTAGTCTTTTCCTGAGGGATATCACTGCTGCCTAAGCCCCTGCTCCACGTACTTTTCTGCTGGTACCCTTGACTTCCCACCGTCTGCTGGGGGGTGCTGCCAGCAGCAGCTGCGCAGTGCCATGCCGAGGGGGAGCCCCAGCCACGGCGGCCACCGGCGAGCACCAAAGGTGACCCGGTGGCAGAGTGGCAGGGCAGCCCCCGAGGCAGCAGCTGGGGAGGAGGAGGAGGAGGAGCCACGGCCCAGTACCAAATGATCTACGGACCGGTACCGGTCTTAGAACCGGGGGTTGGAGACCACTGCCCTAGGGCACTGTGCCCCACTGAGGTCCCTTTCTTCCCCAGGCTCCAACCCCAAATCTGAGTTTTCCGGCCTGGATATGGCAACCAGACCCCCCCCCATCCCCCGCCAGTGGCTAGGGAGGTCCTATCATGAGCTCCCTTTAGGAAAATGAGGATGAAACGTGAGTGAGAAACAAACAATCCAGGTACCACCCTATAGCAACCTGGTTTCACCCTCTCGGTCTCAGAATTAGAACTTGGAGTGCTAGCAATTCTTTCATACAGTCGGTGGATAGCAATCGGGCAGCAGAGAACAGAGTCAGGGCCAAAAACAAAATCATTCTTCTTTACCCTTAGATGTTCAGATCACCCGAGAGAACAAGCAGATGAACAGGCAAAGCAAGTAAAAACGTGCAACGTGGGAATCTTCAAGAACAAGGTTCTGTACTGGAGAACAGACCCAAGGTCAATGGAGCCATCAAGGAGAATAGGGGGAGTAGCAAAACAGCCTTAGATGTGCTTTGGTGCTAAACCTCTAACTTGGGCATAGCGGAAGGGAGGCGGTACAACCCACGCCGTTTATTCTGGTTTCTTCTCTGGCTGCCTTGTTATATTTATCCCCACTTCCTCAACTTCTAAGGCCTGCGGGGGGGGGGGGGAATAATTAATTTCCCCCAGATTCCTGTTGACATCATTCTTGCAAAGAGACTTGTCTCATTCAGGTCAGCCGTGGAGCATCTGCTTTGCATACACAAGATCCCAGATTCAGTCCCAAGCATCTCCGGTTAAAATGAATTCATGCTCGAGGCCGGGCTAGGAAAGATACCTCTGCCAAAAACCTTGGGAAGTCACTGACAGTCAAAGGAGGCAGTATTGGGTTAGACAGGCCAACGCACTGACTCCGGATAAGTCTATTTCTTGGGATCATACGTTCAAGTGGTAAGCTGAATAACAGAGAGAACACTATGGTGGGCCTCCCATTTAATATCGCTATTTTAAAAACAAGAGGAGAACAAAGACAGCAGACGAGACACCTTTAAAATGCAGTTTAAACCTGCTAGAATTTTTGTATGTGTGACGTGTTGATTGAGGACTAGCTTTTCATGCAACCTGTTATCACACCCTACAAACCGTGGCAGGCAGGCAGTTCCAGATATTATGGGTCCCCAGGCAAGACGCCTAAAATGCCTCATGTAAGGAACCAGTCCCAGTTTCTCAACCCCACCCTAAGAAATTGAGGAATTCCCCCCTAATCTCCATGGTGAAGACCACAGAGAGGCAGCCCAGAGCAGTAGTTCTCAACCATGGGGTCCCAATCCCAATAGGGGTTGCCTGCCCCCTTGGTAGCTGATGCAGCGGTGGCCGTTGGTGGCAGCTGGTGGCTTGCAGCGGTTGGTGGAGCCATGGCACTGGCCACCTCCATGTTGCCTCCAGATTGCACAGCACGCACCATCGCCATTGGGGTCGCGGCGTTACGGCGGTTGAGAACCGCTGGCCTAGAGAGTCACTTGGCACTTACATCACATCCTTCCCAAACTCCATCAGCCCCCAAATATCACCTCTAAATAGCAACACTGGAATTCTTGGGTGGTTTTCCACTCAAACACTAACCAGGGCCGACCCTGCTTCACTTCCAAGATCAGGCTAGCCTGGGCCAGTCAGATGCAGGCGACGCAAGCATACAGCACACTCGTTTCCATGGTCCTTTGGCCATGATCCTTACAGCTGCTCTTCTCATTGGAGACCGAGAAACCACCAGATCATAAGGTCACACATCTGGTTAGTTAATCAATGTGTATGTGTATGTGGAGGGGGAGGATCATGCTTCCGGAGTCACCATTCTCCTGGCCTCCCTAGACTCTTCCAACCAGTTGTGATCTCGTCTATCCTTGGAGGTTCTCCCCACCTAGTCTTTTCTTTCTCTCCTGATCACAACTGCACCCTTTGTCAAGCTGACATAATCACTCCTCCCTCCATTGTGTCTCCCACTACAAAAGCCTATAATTTTCCCACCGCATTCACACCACACTCACCCAGAACCGAGCCACCACCTACCTACGCAGCCCCACCACAGCTTCCATTATTTGGCGCCATGTTTTGAGCGCGCTTAAATCTGAGATTTTAGAAGCAGTGAATTAGATAGCAGGCAACTAACCATGGTTCGGTTCAAACATACTGCTCAAACCACAGTTGAGACATTAACCAGAGTTTGTAACTCAAGCCACTGTTTGAGTTTCCAATCGTCTGCCATGGCTTCAGGCTAAAGTTTGAGACATTTAAGACCAACGAAACTTTATTTAGGGTGTAATCTTTGGTATGCACAGCATACTTCATCAGACCCATGACACTGGACCAAACTATGTTCTGCTACTTAAGGCCAACATGGCTACCCCACTTGAATGGCTCCAGGCTGTACATCAGCTTCCCTTCCACAAACTCTCAGAACTCAGCTTTATAAATTGATTCCTGTCTCCACAGGCCAAGCAAAAGCAGTAATTAGGCTCCAGCTGTTCAGACATGAGAGTAAACCACAGTTATCACAGGCGAGGGTGTGCAAAACCCCACTTCAAACTACGGTTTCCAATTCCGATTTGCCGGCACGTTGCAAACGGACGGTGTAGTTAACCCGTCCAGCTTCATTCATCATGAATGGGTCTCCTGTGATGTAGTGAACCCACCTAATGGGAAAGACAAGCTACCCACTCTCTGTGAAAACAAGAAGCATCATGGGGAGGCCTGAGTGTAAGACTTCCTAAAGGATATGCCTCCAGCCACTGGGTGCGGCCTCAGCTCAGTGACAGAGCACCTGCTTTGTGTGCAGAAAGTCCCAGGTTCAATTCTCGGCATCTCCAGTTTAAAAAGATCACATAGAAAGTGATATGAAAGGCCTCCACTGTGGAACCTGGATAGCTTTAGCCAGTCAGATGACAGTGGTCTTGACAGACCAATGGTCAGATTCAGTAATGCAGGCCTTTCAAGCCTGTGGGCAGCTTTTGAATTCTGACACCTGGTAGAAGGCACAACCACAAAATGGCTGCAGCAGGAAATAGAGCTACAGACACAGAGGAGGCCCGACTGCAGGAAAGAAGAGGGGCAATAAAAAACAAAACCCACTGGAAAAGAAGAGTAAGAGAAAACAAACATACACTGTGGTGGCTGTTGCCCATGAGACAATGCTGTTTTAATCTGCATAGTCAATGAGATCTCCATGGCCAGTCAGAACTCCTGCTACAAAAACCATAACAGGCCACAACTGCCTTCTAAAAACTCTTGGTGGACACCAAGAAACGTCTCCATGGCACCTAGTGGCACCACCTCAGGGATCCCAAGCGTGGTCAAATGGTGGCTATCCAGATGTCCCTGGACAACAATTCCCATAAGCCTCTGCCAGCAGGGGCCCATGGGAATTGTAGTTCATGACACCTGGAGAGCCACCGTTTAACCACCCCTGGTCTAGTCCATTTCTGTCCCATCCTTCCTCCTCCAAGGAGTTCAGGGCAGCACACTTGGCTTTCCCTCCTGCCTGTTTTATTCTCAAAATAACCCTGAGGTAGGTGCAGCTGGCCCAAGATCACCCAGAAAGTTTTCATGCCATTGCATGGCTACAAACCCAAGACTCCCAGATCCTACCATGATCCCTCACAGGAACCCACTGGCTATTCTAGAATGCGATGGAGCATGGGGAAATGACGTATCCTAGCACATGTGCCCATTGCGGACCTCTGCGGTGAGGCAGAGGCGTATTTGCTGCAGATCCTACGGCTTCAAGCCATTTCACTTGCCCTGTGTGGCCCCCGCACTCCTCAGCCTCAATGACAGGGCGATGCCTTTCCAAATGAGCCTTTTTTCCCACATCCTCCTCCTTCTTTTCCTATATTTAACCTTGGCTGCCTGCCATCGTATACTCTACAGTCCTGGAAAAGGGGTCAGAACTTTCTGCAGACATGTACCAACCCAAGGAATGCAGCAAAACTTTCTCAGCCAGAGTCTAAAGGGGGGGAGGGAGAGACCAGACGGGACTGTGGAGGTATTCTGAGATAAGCAACAAGAAACGAGGCGGGTTACTCTGCCCACCTGCTTGGGAAAACAAACAAACATTCCTCCTTTTCCTTTATTTTGCCTATGTGGGTCAGAGACAGGAACGTACAAGCTAAGCTGCCTTATACCAAGTCAGATTGTGCAGATACATCAATGCCTAAGAACCCCCCTTATAGGATCAGACCAGCGGTCCATCTAATCCTGCCCCACAGAGTGGTCAACTAGGTTGCCCGGGAGGGCCAACAAAGAGGACACAGAGGCCAAGGGCTGCCCTTGACGTTGCCTCCTAGCTCTTTGAGTCAGAAGCTTACTGTCTCTGAATAGGGTGGCTTCCCCATCCAGATTTTCAGGCCCAGATCTGCTACTGGAGATCTCCTTGACCAAGGGTAGTCAAACTGCGGCCCTCCAGATGTCTACGGACTACAATTCCCATGAGCCCCTGCCAGCGAACTCTGGCAGGGGCTCATGGGAGTTGTAGTCCATGGACATCTGGAGGGCCGCAGTTTGACTACCCCTGTCCTAGACTGACCCAAGCAAATGTGCTCTGACACTGAGCATGTAAACAAGGGATCCCCGCCGCCACCTTTTCTGGCACCTGCCAAGAGGAATTTAGCCCAGCAAGGCTTCTGATAGCCACAGGAGATTTCGATTAGCTGTGTTGATTACACTCCACAGAGCAAGGACCTTCACTGTGTCACTGAAGCATCAAGCAGTTTGCGGCTCTGCCCACTACACCATGGGCGAATTTCAAAGGTCCCTGCAGGCTCAAAAAGATTGGGGAGCCCCAAAGTACACCTAAGAACTCAGCAGGTAAGAAAAGGCCCTAAGTCCACCTTGATAGACTAGTATGCCTTGAAAACAGATCTGCAATAGTGACCAGCCCCAAAATAAATATCACTGACCCAAATATGATGGTATTTTATGTCACACTGATTAGTGAGGGGAAAAACAGGCCGTCTCCTTTTCTATTCACAAAAGATATCCAGCCTGGTTGCCCAGACTGTACAGCTGCTCACCACTGGCGATCAAGCATATAATTTTCATAAACCTGGGAGTAGCGCTCACTTGCCAAACTACAGATGCCGCTCTGTAACTGAACAGGCTCAATCTGTAACACATATCTGTACTATCTGAATGCTTGGGGGAGGGCTGCAGAAGAAGCACCTTTGAAAATCGTGTGATTAAAGAGCCTCAGAACACTAAGATAAGAGAATCTCTTTCCTGCCTGGCACCATTTCTCCGATTTTGGTCCAGAGTGTCTGAATTTAGACCAGCTTGAGCTACACTGCTGTGGCGGATTACAGCTACCGTGAAGTTCCTCTTATTTATGCAAGGAAAAGGGTTACAAGGGCTCTTGAAGGAACAGAGATGCTGAATCAGAAGCCCCCTGTGTATCTTTGTACAATTAAAAGCTCCATGTGTGAAATTGGAAAGCTGCGTCCCTCGGGTAACTCAATCCAGCCACCAGATCGGCATCACACAAGGGAATGGTGTTCTTCGTCACCTCCTCCACTTATATCAAACCTGGCACAGTATTTGCCTCCCTGGATGAAGCCTGGAATCGTCTAATACAATTATTATTCATTATAATAATAATAAAACAGGGCTCAGAGCAAGCAGTATTTCCTGAATAGATAGTGAACAGAAGAAGGCCAAGGTTTAGAGGGAGGATTCTGGAGTCTAAATCCCTGCCAGAATGCAGATGTATACTGCAATCAATGTTCCTTCTCTCTCTCTCTCGCTCTCTTTCCCTGCCTCAGCTTCTTGTCTGTAAACCAGAGCACACTAATTATTTATTCAACAACATTTACGCCCTACCTTTCTGGCCTAACAAGGTGCATGGAGGCAGCTAACAAATTAAAAACGTATATTTTTTTAAAAAGCACATTTTAAAATTGTTTAAACCACTCACACACTCAAACATCAGTAAAACAATTTAAAATAGCACTAAAATAAATACGGATATAAAAACAACAATTGGTCAGGAAGCGGGTATCACTGAAGGAATACCAAACAGCTGCAGCAGAAGAAGAAGAAGAAAGAAGAAATAAGGAAGAAGAAGAAGAAGAAGGTTCTTATTAATTCAAAAGAATTTCTATCTAAACATCCGGAAGAAGTTCCTGACAGTTAGAGCCGTTTCTCAGTGGAACAGGCTTCCTCGGGAGGTGGTGGGTTCTCCAGGCTTATATTTTAAGAATGAAATCTGGTTAATTCAGAGAACCTGTTTCAAGGGTCATTATAAGGCCACATCAGTTTAACGGTATTCAGTTGCTGATTTTTAAAAAGCCCGCCATGTGGCAGGGAGAGGGAAATGGCTACAGTGTGGGCAAGACCGGGAAAACACAGACTTCCCTGCCCACAAGGCTGAGTCGTAGGCTTTGCCATCCTCTTTCCCAAAACTGGGAAACCCTGCAAGGCACACCGATGCCAAGAAAAAAACCCCAAAAGCACTGAACCAGAGGGAAATAACCCGTGCCAAAACAGCTTGGCACATTCCCATCCCAAGATTCCTCCAAGATAATCTTCAGGCTCGAATTGGCATTCAAAGACGGGTTACCCAGTTCTAACACCCCTAAACTACACTGGCCTTGAAGAGGCAAATAACAGCCCTGCCTAGTTTGTCAGGCCAAAGGACCTTCTAGTCTTGCAGCCTGTTTCCGTCCACACGTAACACCTGTATGGAGCAAAGCAACGCCAAACATGGAATACGAGGTTTTCTGGAAAGCACACCCTCATTAGGATCGGTTTCTTTCTCTGGAAATATCAGAGCCTTTTCTGGGTTAGAGTTGGCAAACCTGTCAAACTGTGACCGCAACCAAAGCCAAGAATTAATTGTGCTGCCATTTAGTAGCAAGATCAGGAGTGGGAGCTTCTTAATTCCGTACCGCCACCACCACTCCTCCCCCCAGGCCTTCAGCAGCTGTGGCGTCCTTCTACAGCTGCAAACATGTCCAACAACAAAAAAAACCCTGCAGAGGTATCCTAAACAGTTACACCTTCTATACCCGGTGGGATGAGACACTGCAGCTCTGTTTAGGGCTGCATCATTAGGGATGCAAAGCACAATAGCATTTTAAAAAATGAAATTTTGACATCACCACTGTTACTTCGTCAGCTCCCTGCTAACAGGCTCTCTCGTTCGGCTCTCGTTCTGTTTAATATTGTGTAACTGTAGGCTGACCCTGGAGTTCTAGGATAAAAGCCAAGGAGGAGAATCATCCAGTGTATCGTTCGCATTGATTGAAACCTTACCTAACATTGTTAAAAGTCATGATAATTCATTACAGTATTTTTTTTAAGTTAATTTCATTGGGTTGGAGGGACGCATTCCGCTAATGGCAGTGTTTTTCGCCCTGGTTAAGGGAAGCCATCCCTCAGCATGGCTGCCCCACAGTGGTTACAGGATCGGACTTGACTCCCCAAGTTCAAATCTTGACTATGCCATGGAAACACATTGGGCGGTATCTGACAAAGGGAGCTTTAACTCTCAAAAGCTAACACCCCGAAAATCTCATTGGTCTCGAAGGTGCTACGGGACTTGAATCTCACCGGGTAGGTGAGCCTTGGATTAAGCTGCTTTTTACTTCAGCCTAACCCACCTCGCAGGGTTGTTAGGAGGATACAATCGGGGGGGAGATTCCAGTAAGTGGTGTGGTTCCCCAAAATAAGGCATAATATCTAAACCAGGGGTAGTCAAACTGCAGCCCTCCAGATGTCCATGGACATCGCTGGCAGAGGTTCATGGGAATTGTAGTCCATGAAGATCTGGAGCAGGGGTAGTCAAACTGTGGCCCTCCAGATGTCCATGGACTACAATTCCCAGGAGCCCCCTGCCAGCAAACGCTGGCAGTGGGCTCCTGGGAATTGTAGTCCATGGACATCTGGAGGGCCGCAGTTTGACTACCCCTGATCTGGAGGGTCGCAGTTTGACTACCCCTGATCTAAACAAACAACAAGGATCCAAGTGCCACAACCCCATATTTCACGAATGTTAGTTCACTAATTTGTTTTGGCAGTCCGCATCAGTACCAAAACTGTTGGTGATTAAAGCTTTTATAAACAAAAATCATTGCGATTCTAAATAAAGCTAGCATTTTCAAAGTCCTTGACCAGCCGAACATCCAACCCTATGGAATACCTCCCCATTTCAGATTTATTTATCTTATTTTTATTTCATTACATTTATATACCGCCTTCCCTTGCAGCTCCGGGTGGTTTACAATAAGGATTTGCAGTACAATACAGAGAAAGTTTAATGATTATAGTACAGCATTATAACTTTATAACTGTGTAACTGTTAACTGCGCAACTGTAATTCAACTCCTTCTGAGAGTTTTGGAGGATCAGGAGTCACCCTGTGCATCTGCTGGGCGCAGCCGGTGGTGGGAGGGGCCTCTGGGGGCTCTAGTTGGTGGAGTTATTTCACTGGCCTCGACAGAAAACTTGGTGGAAGAGGTCCAGGCCCTGCACATTTAGATTCTGGAATGAGCCTTTATACCCACAGCAATCACCCTGCTGCTGTCTCTTGCTGCCTGAAAGTCACCCCTGGATAATGAACTTACAGGAAGATGCTGATGAAGGATTAGCCAGACACCAAATAAAACGATTTACAGGGGCCTGCTGAAGTGCAAACACTTTTGATGCACAGCCCCAGGCTAGGATCCTTAGAGCACCAGAAGACACACACACAAAGCAGTCTTATACTGATTCAGACCACTGGCACATTGGTACTCTCTACTCAGGCTGGCAGCCGCTTCGCAGGGGCTCAGGCAGAGGTTTTTCACATCACCAACTACCTGGTCCCATTAGAGGGAGATGCCAGGGACTGAACCTGGGCCCTTCTGCATGTAAAGCAGAAGCTCTCCCACTCAGCCACAGGTCCTCACTGATAACAGCCCAGTATGACCATGAAGTGTGGGGTAGCCACTGGAAGGCCAAGTTGCAGGTTCAAGATCCCACAACCATGGACTCTGGAGGTGGCCTTAGGCATCGCATTCTTTGTTCACCCTCAACTCAGCTGTCTGCAATGAGGAGAAAATAACAATGGTCTACCTAACAAGGCTGTTGTACGGTTACAGAGCACTTTCAACACAGCATGCGGCTCTGTGCTTATGGAACATAACATTATTCAGAAGCAGTACCAGTTATAAACCTACACCCGCCGAAAATTTGGTCCATATCATAAGCCAAAAATCAAGAGAGAAAATATGCCAATTGTATGGGGAAAAATATACAAGGGCAGTCTACAAATTAAAATACAAATAAATAAATAATGGTCTGGGGAAGTCACAAGCCACCAGGCTACAATGAATTCTTTGTTCTGTTCACTGAAGAGCCCTGAGTAACACAAAAGGCTTATACCAGGAGTCCCCAACCTTTGTGAACCTCTGGCTACCTTTGTGATTCAGACACAGATTGGTGGGTGCAGTCACAAAATGGCTGCCACAAAATGGCTTCTTCAGGACGAGGAGCCAGCCATACAATGACTGCTGCAGTTTACCCTCACTCACACAGTGAAGAAAAGTTGTTTTTCATAATCTGCTTTTTACTACCCAAAGGAGTCTCAAAGAGATTTCAAATCACCTTCCCTTCCTCTCCCAACAGTAGACACCCTGCGACGTAGGTGGGGCTGAGAGAGCTTCTGACAGGACTGCTCTGTGAGAAAAGCACTATCAGGACTGTGACTAGCCCAAGGTCACCCAGGGAGCTGCATATGGGAATCAAACCTAGCTCACTAGGTCAAAAGCCAGCGTTCTTAACCACTACACCAACCTGGCTCGTTGTGCTGCGGTGGCAGCTGCTTCAAAAGAAAAAAATTAAAATTTAAAAATTGTAATTAAAAATCAGCACAGCCAATCTAAGGTCTAATGGTCAGTCAGAAGCTTTGCCAGGCTAAAGCTGCACCTGGCTCTGCCCACTTTCTAAAAACACTTGGTAGATGCCAGGAAAGAGGTTGGCAGCTCTATGGCCCCCATAGGTATCATTTTGGGGACCCCTGGATTCTACAGCTGCACACCAAAGGGAGAAGAAAAATATAATGCTGGGCTCCTCCAACACAATCCTGGGGCCAGATCAGAGCTCCAAGCTGTGCCAAGTGACAGATGACTGCTCTCTGCTTGGCCTCCGCCGAGACACACAGTTTACTGTGTGACATGCAAGAGGCTATTAGGAGAATTTGGATGTCTTTACAAGATGCTCTTCTTCAGCAGGCAAAACTACTTGCTTACATCCACTCTGAAATTCCTACGACGACTCTTCAAGGCAGAATTTCAGGCAGATGCAACGGTGAAGTCCTGTTTCAAACAGCCACCAGCTAAAAGGCTCAAGGAAGATCAGCAGCAATCTGCATTATCTGCTATTGTTGTTTTATTGTTATTATAGCCTGCCCTTCCCAGTTGGCTCAGGGCAGGTAACAACAAGACATATACAAGTCATAAAGTTATACGGATAAATAGTTCTTAAATGTATTAAATTAAAACAGGTTTAAGGTATAGGTTCTTACCCGTAAGATCATTCGTGGAGCGAGGCCTGCGTATCTGAGAGATGGTCTTTCTTTCCATACCATTTGCTGGCAGGGGCTCATGGGAATTGTAGCCCATGGACATCTGGAGGGCTGCAGTTTGACTACCCCTACCATACAGGCATGGCTGGCCTCAACCAGGGCCAGGACATTTTCCGCCCTGGCCCCTATACCGCATCCGGGCCCTGATAGAACTGCCACAGTTCCACAAGGCCTGCAAAGTAGAACTCTTCCGCCAGCCTTTTGCTTGGGGCCAGTGAAACAATAACATCGACTGGACCCTCCCTACCAAAAAGAGGCCCCCAGAATACGCTCTGGTTCCAGAAGAACTGTCATTAACTGGGACTGCTGATGCAGCTAGTTGGTACTAAGACCTAAGACCTAAACTATTGCTGCCAAACCAATTATACCTGTTTTAATTGTATCAGTCAATTGTTTTTAACTATTTATGTGAATATCAATGCTGTGGTCATGTCACCCACTACATGTTTAACAAATTTTAAATATATTTTTAAAAATTAATTAACTTCCACCCATTCCAGGGTCGTCAAGAAACCCCAGGGAATTGGTCTCTAGGGGAACTGGAGAGTCAGCTTGGTACAGTGGTTAAGAGCAGCAGCCTCTGATCTGGAGAACTGGGTTGGATTCCCTACTCTTCCTCCACATGCAGCCACATGCTGGGTGACCGTGGGCCCTATCACAGTTCTCTCGGAGCTCTCTCAGCCCTACCTACCTCAGAGGGTGTCTGTTGTGGGGAGAGGGAAGTGATTGTAAGCCACTTTGAGATCCTTCAGGTAGTAAAAAGTGGGGTACAAAAAAAACCCCAACAGATCTTCGTCTCAATCATCTGAAGGTCAGGTATAATTCCAAGAGATCTCCAGGCCCCACCTGGAAGCTAGTAACTCTGGAGGAGGTAAGGCACCCTTAATTAATTATTAATTATGTCAACCCCACTCTTCCTTGCTTTTTAAAAGTTCTAGGTGTGGGAAGGTCATAAAGAAGGCAAGAGGCTCTATAATTCAGGTCCAGGTAGAGTAGTTTGGCCAGGTCCCTAACCTGGCCATTCCAATGGCATGTATTTCCTACAGTTAAAAAAGAGAGCGAGAGAGACTCAAATGTCTGCCCAGAGCAGAAATAGGTTGCTCAGAAGTGAACCTCTAACTCCCACAAGCCCTTCAAAACACACAACACACACCCTTCCAGCCCACACTGCTGGAAAACAAACAGGTGCAACCATAACGGAGGAGGGAGACAAAGTTGGAAGCATCTGCCTTTAAGAACAAATCCAGCAAAGACGTCTGGAGACTGTCCAGCTGTTTACCCGGTGACGCAAATGGGTGTAGAAATAATTATCTCGGCTGTTGTTGTCTTTTTTTCTTTTCTTTTTTTTTTTACACAGGCATCTTTCCCCCCTTTTTTATTATCAAATCAAGATCCAGAACAGCCTGTTCCTCCTTCACTCCCACAAACCCCACAACAAAAACAGAAATAAAAGCCCGAGATAGCCAGATGCAAAAACACAAATTGCTAGGAATTTAAGATTCTAATCTCATCAGTCAACAGGCATTAAAGACCAAAAGCAATATCAGCTCTGGAGGATGGACTCCTAGAAGAGGAGAAATGGAGCACTCTGTGGCTGCTGGAAAACTCCGTAACTCCTCATGTCATCAGACAACAACCATAAGCCTCAACCTTTATACTGTGCTTCACAAGGATTTACATTTATTATCACAGTACATAAGAACAGCCTCGCTGGATCAGGCCAGCTGTCCATCTAGTCCACCATCACATTAAAATCCTAGAGTTGGCAGGGATAGAATCATAGAATCATAGAGTTGGAAGGGGCCATACAGGCCATCTAGTCCAACCCCCTGCTCAACGCAGGATCAGCCCAAAGCATCCTAAAGCATCCAAGAAAAGTGTGTATCCAACCTTTGCTTGAAGACTGCCAGTGAGGGGGAGCTCACCACCTCCTTATCATACAGGCCATCTAATCCCACCCCTTGCTCAATGCAGGATTAGCCTAAAGCCTCCAGAATAGTGGCCAACAACAGGGCACAGAGGCCAAGGCCTTCCCCTGATGTTGCCTCCTGGGATTCAGAGGTTGACTGCCTCTGAACATGGAGGTTCCCCTCAGCCCCCACGACTAGTAGCCACTAATTTTGTCAGAGCCACTAACAGACCTATCCACCCTGGATCTAATCAATATAAATATTTATTTACGATCATTCAGACCAAAATTCAAATACAAGCAATTAAAAAGACAATTTAAAAAGAGAAAAAAACAGTAATAGTACTATAATCCTTTAAAGCTGTCTATTCCTTTGGCCATCACTACATCCCCTTGCAGCAAGTTCCACATTTTAATCACTCTCTGCGTAAAGTAACCCATACAATAACGTGTTAGACAGTTTGGTGTAGTGGTTAGGAGTGCAGACTTCTAATCTGGTGAGGCAGGTTTGATTCTGCACTCCCCCACATTAAGCCAGCTGGGTGACCTTGGGCTCGCCTCAGTACTTTTAAAGCTGTTCTGACCAGGAGTAATATCAGGGCTCTCTCAGCCTCACCCACCCCACAGGGTGTCTGTTGTGGGGAGAGGAAAGGGAAGGTGATTGTAAGCCGCTTTGAGACTCCTTCAGGTAGAGAAAAAGCAGCATATAAGAACCAACTCTTCTTCTTCTTCAATGCCACCATCATCCTTGTAGTGCAGACAGGAACTGGAGCTGATGGGGAAACCCCTTGTTTAAGGCCAACCATTACAATTTGCAACCCCCCAGATAACAGGTCTCACTGCCCTGGTCATTTTGTTAACTGTGCAGTTCCACTGTCAGATGACTCTGGGACCATCCCCACTCCCAGTTAGATCCCACTATGTTGCAGCAGACTGTAGATTTCAAGTGTGGGGAAATCAGCCACATGACTACTTGTCACCAAGGAGAGAGGGGAACAAAAAACACCACTCTCCCTCAGCTTACAGCAACAGCTAATATCTTCCAAGATTTCACAGCCCAAATTAGGAACAAGCTTCTAACACCTCAATTCTCATCCCAATGATCACACCCTGCCATTCTTACACATTGCTGAACGCTCTACTCCACCTGCTATGTGCTTCGCTGAGACATGGTTCTGTTCTGCCAATTTAAAAGCTGCGGGAATTGTGGTTAATGATATACATAGGGGAGAGAAAGGGGGGGAAATGGCTCTACACAGTTCAAAATATATCTCCACCGTTGCTGGGTGTTAAATGGTTCCGTGTCTGTGCACATAAATTGACAAGGCTGCACCCTAAAGGAAAGGTACCTCCATTCCCCACTCTGAAACTGAACTTCTAGACATCGTGGGGAAGGAGCAGAATGATTTATTTTAGTGGGTTGTCCCCAGTGGACAACTGTTGTTTTCTAATGGATGTTTTCCACACTGTTGGGAAAGACTGGACTATCTTTTGGCACAGAATCTTAATTTGTTTTTTTTTTTGTTTTTTAAGCAAGGAGGGCTATCAACGTTTTGTACTGCAAGTTGTTTTATGGCTGTTAGCGTAATCTGCCACAAATAGACACTGGAGAGCTGGGGTATAATTATTATTTTTTTATTCCTCCTTAAAGGTTAACACTTTAACAAAGATGTTCCAAGGAATCCTACAAAAATATAGAGAAATACAGAGACTAATGCAAATTAACAGAAACAAAGAAATAGAAAAACTGTCTTTGGTAAACAGGGGGAACTTATATGCCACCTAACAACAATAATGCATATTTCCAATGGGTTGTACTTTGTGTCTTAGGGAAGAAAAGTTCAGGAACAGCAGCCTGGGCTGAGGGGCCGTAGGTCAACGGCAGAGCGTCTGCTTCTAGGCAGGTGCAATCCCAGTATTTACAGATTAAAGGATGATCTGAAAGACTTCCTCTTGAATCCAGGAGAGCCCCTGCTTGTTAGAATAGACGATACCACCCTTGATGGGCCAATGGTCTCACTTGGTATAAGCAGCTTCATATGTTCTACTAGCCAGAAAGCCCGTAGCACCCAGGAATGCAACAGGCATTAGTGGGAGGAGGGCAGAGGGGCCAGGGCATCGTCCTACCTTCATGGGGTGGTGTCCATGTCGGCGAGGCAGCCCACAGGCATTCTGGCTGCTGTCCGGCTCAGACAGCAGGCTGGGAGGGAGCTTGCATGGAGGGATTGGGCCGCACTTCTGCCAGGCAGCTTGCTGGCGCTGCGGGCTCCGGACGCCTTTTATGCGGCTCGCCCACCTGCTCACACGGCTGGCCATCCCCCTGTTCTCTTCCCTTGTCTGAAGGCAACTGATGCGGTTGGGGCCCCTTCGTGCATGGCTGCATAATGGCCCCTGCCCACCCACCCTGTGGAGGCAATCACTGGGGCACAGCCAGGCAAGGCAAGTGGGGGGAGGGCATCCACCCGCATGGGTGCCCCGCCACCCGCACACAATGCCCCAGCATGAGGGACATGGAGGGACTCGGCCATTCCACCAGCCCCGCACAACTGAGGGCTGCAGACAGCTCAGCCAGCACCACAGCGGGAGGAGGAGCGGCAGGCAGAGTGAGGTGGGACTGAGGTTGGAGGTAGGCAGGCAGGCTGGCAGGTGTGCAGAACATTGGCCTAGTCAGGGCGCCACAGGTCCACCACCCTACACTGCCAGGGAGCATCTGGCCGCAAGGCTGCAAGCACGCCTCGCGGCCGGCTTCTGGGGGTTGGCGCCATAAGGGTTGGCCCAATCTGGGTGCAGCAACCTGGCCGCACCTGGATTGGCCCGGACATTGCCCAAACCGTCGTTAGTGCTTTTTCCCAAATATATAAAGGCACTAATGGTTACAGATGGCTTCCTGAAGTCTTGCATCCCCCATACTGACTAGTTAAGAGAAGAAGGATACAGATGGGGCAACAATAAACTGTAAGGATAAGGTACAGATGACATGACCTAAACCATAATGTTCAGAAGCAATATCAAGGGTGTGGCTCTCAACCAGTTCCTTCTAGGAACCATTTCTCAATACTAGGCTAAATTGCTACTTCATAAATACATTGCAAAGATAAATCCATTGCACACATGCACTTCGCATGCCGAACCAGACTTGGGGGGACAATGACACCATCTGGGCATGAAACTGGGGTCACTGTGGGTGGGCAGGTAGTTTTGAGTTTCCTGCATTGGGCAGGGTGTTGGACACGATGACCTTGGAGGTCACGTCCAACCCCAGGATTCTGTGATAACATTTGAGCTACCACAACAAAATCTGAGTCCAATGGCACCTTTGAGACCAATAAAGATTTATTCAAGGTGTGCACTTTCATGTGCATGCACACTTCCTCAGACAATGCATGCACACGAAAGCTCACACCTTGAATAAATCTTTGTTAGTCTTAAAGTTACCATTGGACTCAAATTTTGTTATGTTACTTCAGAGCATTTGAACTACCAGTGTTTGATGCATCTCACCAAGATTTGTCAAGGAGGATTCTGCCCCCTCCCCCCCCCCACACACACACACTTTCTCTTAAGTAAAATCAAGCTCTTCCCATGAGAAAGTCCCTAGCTTTCCTGAAATTCTTTCAGTTCCCCTCAAGACTCTTCAGCTGGCAGCCATGCTATCTCAACAACACTACCCTGTCTCAAGACTCTGTCCTTGAGACTGTGGTTTTGGGGATCATTCTCTAAGCTTCAGTGCAGCCCATTTACTTGACAGCTTCTTCACACCTGCTGGTGGTACTTTGTGAACATGCAAAATGCATTTCAGCTGCTTGTGCCAAATCATTCCTTTGTATTTGCAATTTAGTGAATAGTTTACACTTTTTTTAAACATAACTTTTATTTTTGTCAAAAAAATGAATAATCCAGCTCTTCAAAGTCGTGTCATTGTAACTACATACATTCATATGACACAATTCCTAAGTCCATGTAGAAGTACTATAATTAATACTTTCAGGTGGGTAGTCGTGTTGGTCTGAAGCAACAGAATGACATTTGAGTCTAGTGTCAACTTTTTGCTTCAGACCAACACGGCTACCCACCGGAAGCTGTTTTTATGGAAGGCACCACATTAAGCGCCATGGAACGGAACTCCATCAATCTTATGAAGATTTCCTCCCAGAGAACTTCCTGTAGTCTGAAGATCAGTTGAAATTCCAGGAGGACTTCAAGTTCCACCTGAATCTGGCAACCTTAATTCAAAGTGACACCACCAAGTCTAGTGCCATGAGTTCACCAGGTCCTAAGTATCTCAGGGATAGTTGGAATATATATTCTCTATCATATCTAATAACCAATAGATCGATCATCCATTTAAGTCAGCCTTTCTCAGATCTCTCAGGATTGTGGAGGAAGGCATAAGAGGTTTATTTAAAGTTATATGCATGAATGTGGGGAAAAATGGGGAAAAGGAGAAAATATTCTATCTTTTCTTTTCACTTTCTCCACATCATGCATAACTTTAAATAAACCTTTTATCATGTCCTCCTCCTCAATGCTGTTTTCCTAAATTGAAAAGCCTCCAGCTTTTTAGCTTGTCATGTCACTGAAGGGAAGAGGCTGTAAGCCTTTGATTATCTTGGGTGCCCTTTCCTGTACCTCTCTCAGTTCTGCAATAACAATTATTTAGATACATTGTTTACCTGATTCTAGCCCCACCCCCTCCTAGAATGCACTTAAGGTTGTTCCCCTACTCTGTAGAGACCCATCTTGTTCCTAGCTCTTCCTCACAAGATCCTTCCCATGTCTCCCTCCATTCCATTTTAACCTTCCAAAGCATTAGGTCATACGGGAAGGAAGATCTGGCCAGCCCAGTTAAGAGTTGCTATTTTAAACTTAAAAAAAAAAAAAAACCAAAACAGACTCATCGCGTCTCTCAAAGCCTATAAATGCATGTTGTGCTTCACTTGTCCTAAATTTGGGCAGGAGCAATAATAAAACCTCTTGGCTACTAGAGGAATGGCTTGGTTTCCATGACAACCGATTAGGCCTCATCTGAAACTAGGGTTTTCACAGTGCCTTGGGCAGACTAATGGGTGACCTTGAGAAGTTTTAAGTTTTCCCCAAGAATTCTGCTAAAAATTTGGCTCAGCATGTTGTCTGGGAGATAACAGGACTCTTCGGAAGAGGGGGGGGAAACTATGGGTTAATACAGCTCGGTGCATCAATTTCATGATGAAAAGAGAAAACACTAACTTCTTTTTTCAGCCTCTTGAAAGTCTTCTGACTAACAGGAGGGGAAGGAGAGAGAATCATGAGCTTAAAAGGAGCTGGAGGAAAATAGCAAAATGGAAAAATAAGTCAGATTTATGAGCACCACTTGAAGAAAAATGTCACGATTCTTGAAGCCTCTATTGTGTAGTGGACCACAAGCTGATTTCTGGTAGACAATCCAGCATTTGCTAGTAGTTGGGGTTCTGAACTAGGTGGATTTTCATCTGATTCTGCAACGCAACTTTTATGTTCTTTAACAAGTTAACATCAGGATAGTAGAGTACAATTTCACAGAGGAAAATAAGATGCGTTTGAAACATCCCTGTTATAGAGTGGCCAACTTCCACAGGGCATGTGAAGATCTACTGGTCTTACATTTGCTCTCCAGACAACCAAGATTTGTTCCCCTGGAGAAAACAGCTACTTTGCAGGGTGGAGTCTACTCTATAGCATTATGCTCCAATGAGGTCTCTCAAATCTCACATCCCACCTTTCCCAGGCTTGACTCCCAAATTTCCCAGAATTTCTCAACATAGAATTGGCAATCCTACCCTATTATCATTTCAAAGATAATTATCCGCCTGGCTGTATTTGTTTACTCTATAACAGCTAACCTTCCGCTGGGCATAGAACAGGGTAATGCTGTTTTGGTTAAAGAAATGTGTCGCTGTGTCTACAACATGGCAACAGCAGTAGGCTGTAAACTGCAAAGCGCATGGGTGATCATATACACATATTTATGCGCATGTGCTCAAGTCAGAAGATGCGTTCAGTCTGAACTTCTACAGACCCTGAAAAAGGGAGCTGAACTCTGAAATCCAGTGATACTTGCAATTCCTGGTAATAGTTTTAACAAGGCATTTCTACAGGCAAATAACACCATTTAACCACTGTGACAATGATTCACCAGGGACAACTACCAGAAAATAGGGGCTGCCCCTGGCAAAGACAGATTTGTTCGGCTGTACAAGACTAATTGAACCACAGTTTTATCCAGGTGAGCAGCTGCCAAAGTCAGGACTACTTGAGTAACAAGCATTCCAGGTTTAATTTTGGATACCTCGTCCCTTTTGGTCTATTTTGTTCAAGCACTCCCCTATGCTTTTTCACAACTAAATAATGATGATGTTGGGTGCTTTCAATTAGACACCCAATCAAATGCAGATCCCTGTTTGTAAACCCATGGCTAGGTTGTGCAATGGTGAGCACACTGAGCTGCCAATAACGTTGGTTTGTTTCCCAATAGAAAGAAAATCAGATTGAATCAGGCAGAAGGTGGCCTGAGGACAACCATCGGAATGACAACATCCACACTGGAAATCAAACTCACCAGAATTACTGTAAGCATCGCTAGCTGGCATAGTGGTTAAGAGTGCAATACACATTCAAACCTCGGTTCAGCCATGTGGTCATGGGATGATCTTAGACAAGCCATTTTCTCTTAGCTCACATCTTTAATGCAGATACTAAAAGTTGCATGCCCTTGCAGCGCATCACACCAATTCACCTTATGCCATATTGAGAAGAAGGTATTATCGAGCCACAAACACCTCTTGGTGACCTCTTCCATAGGGTTTTCAAGACAAAAGGCAGAGGGGGTTTCCCATTGCCTTCCTCTGCATAGCAGCCCTGGTATTCCTTGGTGGTCTCCCATTCATGTACTGACTGTGGCTAGCCTTGAAAAGCTGGGGACAACCTGCCCTAATCAGCTTGTGATATTGACCAAGAACATTGGTTTATGAAGGTCAGTATTGTCTACTCTGACTGGCAGCAGCTCTCCAAGGTCTCAGGCAGAGGTCTTTCATCGGTTATTTGATCCTTTTGAATAGAAATGCCAGAAACTGAACCTGGAGCTTTCTTCGTGCTAATAAATCATCCAGTACTTATCCACAGCACCTCTGTAGGTATTTACAGTCCCAGCAGTACTTGTTCCAAAATATCATTATTACTATTGCTCTGCGAAGGGTTCTCATCCAATACTAAACACAGGAGTGGTTTAAGGATTTGCGAGGTTCGTCGCACCAGAGCCAGCTTAAGGATTCATGAGGCCCTAGCAGAGTACAATTACAGTGGGAGCAGCTAGACTGGGGGTGGACAGGAAAGGGGTGTCACTCAGAGTCTCCTTAAATAGGGGAAAGGGGGGAGGAGAGAAGTTACTGTCAATGGGGGAAGAAGGCACTGCATTGGGACCCTGGAAGCATGGAGCCTGTGGCACATGCTCCATGTGCTGCCTAGATAAACCAGCCCTGACAAAACACTCCGTCACAAGAGATTAGCAAAATTTCCATAAAATGGAAATCTACTGGAGATGTTAGATTGTTCTGTTGTTTCCTGAAGGGGCAAAAATCCGTCATAAAAACAAAAATAATAATATTAATCAAAAATTTCCCTCCCATTTTATTTCCCCAGGGGAGAAATATAAACACAAGTGAAGTGAGACAGAATCAAATCAACAGAGTTGGGTGCTTGCCATCCACAACAGCAGCTCTGGGGGCGTGGAGCAAAAAAAAAAAAGTGTTTATTTTGGGGAACTGAGCAGTCCACAAAACATGTTCCTGTTATTCTGGTCAATGCCTTATATCTTAGCACCACAAAAGCCATACTTCTGGTTGCGGGTTGTAGTGTAGGCATACCAATATGGTGGGTTCTGGAGATTTCCTGGAATTATAACTGACACCCAGAGATCAGTTCCCCTGCAAAAAAATTGGCTGCACTGGAGTGTGAACTCTATGGACCTTTTTACATTACCATTCTGAACCAGATGTTATCCATTGTTGGCTCAATTCTGAGTAAAACAATACAGGGACAGGGGTTTCAGACAGATTTCATTCCATTCATGAGCCATTTCTGAAGCCATTTCAAACAGTGCCACTTTCCCCCCTGCCCTCTTCTGCCACGTGGTCTTTTTTGCAGGGCTTTTTAAAAGTCATTCTAAGTCGAGTGCTAGAGTGCTAGACCAAAATAGCTGCAAGATAGCTCAGCGGCCCGCAACAACACTGAAGTACTATCTTGGTCTAGCACTATAGTGCTCAACTGAGAATAAATTGGTTACTTAAGTTGGTTACTGAAGTTGGTTACTTATTCCTTATTTATTCTCACAAAGAAGAAGTAATCAACTTCTCCCACCTATATATTTGGGCCATAAAATGGTGGTGTTTGTCTCATCCAGGGTGAAGTTTGGTAGGCTAGAGTGAGGCTTAACCAGGTTGCCAGGTCTAAGCTGGGAAATTGCTGGAGATTTTGGAGTGCAGCCTGAGGACAGCAGGGAGCTCCACCCAATAAAACATCCATTTTCTCTAGGGGAAATGGTCCCTGGAGATCTCCAGGACCCCCCTGGAGGCTGGCAACCCTACTTAATGAATTGTAGGTGAAGCCTCTGGTGCACAATACAGTTGACACCTGATAGATCTGACTATCTCCCCTGCCTCTCGGTTGTAGCATGCTGGGGATAGAAGAGGCACAGACAATAGGAAAAGCTCTCAAGCCATGTATGGCTCATTCAGCACATTTTAGATAATGCACTTCAGAGGAAGGTACACCTGTTTTGCACAGGAAAATCCAGCTGCAAAAGCACACCAGAAGTGCATTATCCAACGTGTGCAGAATGAGCCCAGGAGACAAGCTGCCCCCATTTAATTTAGCCCCTCCTCTCAAGGCACTAATCCTTCCCCTGAAAACCACAAGTAGGAGGCCTTGCCAGCCCTAATTTGGCAGAAAGGCAGCCTAAACAAACCTTGTAAATAAGTAAAAACCTTACAGGACAAATTTAGAGCCCAGAGGCACCTTTAAAATCAACAAAGTTTTATTCAAGGTAAGAGCTTTCGTGAGCTTCCTCAGATACCATGTCATGGAATGAAATTTGTTCTGCGGCTTCAGACCAACACGTCTAAAAACCTTACGCTTCGAGTCAAATCCCAAGGCAGCACCTTTGTAGACAGAGTTGCCAACCTCCAGCTGGGGCCTGGCCTTCTCCCAGAATTACAGCTCATCTCCAGGCCAGAGACCAGTTCTCCTGCAGGAAATGCAGCTTCAGAGGGCCGGCGTTATGAAACCACATTCCGGCACACAACTCCTTTCCCCTCCCCAAACACCAAGGCCAGATCACCAAGATTTCTCTTAGCCAGAGATGGCTTTACAAAGCCATCCAGTAAGCTCTAAGGCTGAATGACAAGCCTAACCTGAATTCTCCCACACCTCGACAGTCTAGAGTTGTGTGCGGCTGCACTCGACACTTCACTTGCCATCACGCGACTGCAGAGGCCCTGGCGGCACTGTGGTGACAGGGGTGTAGGAGAAAGCAACAATAAGGCTTAGCCCTGTCATCCCCCCCCCAAAAAAAAAATAACAACCCAGCACACCCAATGAATCCCGAGTTAGGATGCCAACCTCTAGGTGAGACCCAGAGATTCCTCAGGATTGTCCCTACAGAGATCAATTCCCTTGAAGAAAATGGATGCTTTGAAGCAGGGGTAGTCAAACTGCGGCCCTCCAGATGTCCATGGACTACAATTCCCAGGAGCCCCTGCAGAAGCCACAATGGGCAGGGGTCTAGTGGGCATGTGCTTGGCCTCGCTGCTGTTAGCATCCTGTCCACTTCAGTCAGCGAGAGCCATCTGAAGTTACTCAGTGTTCTCTCCAAAGACAGCCAAGGAGCCTCTTGTTCACTTTCTGTGTCTAAGGCTGGAGGGAAGGTCACAGCGGAGTGTCGAAGATTTTGTCTGCAAAATGACTCGCAAATGCCTCACAGCTGATATCCAATTGGTTATTGTTTTGGTGCCCTTCTGCCCGGGTAGTGAGAGATTGAACTATCCTAAACAATTGTGCCGGACATGGGTTTGCAGATGCGATGGTAGTCGAGTAAAAATGGCATTTTACTGACTTCACCGCCATCTCATAGGCCTTCATCTGCATTCCATAAGATATTCTCGAGGATTCATTGAGTCTTCCTCCAAACTTGCTCTAGTCATCGCAGTTCCTGTTTCTTGACACGAAGCTCTTCAGTGTACCAAGGGGCTCGCTTGAGATGGGGCCGGAGAGGACGTCAGGGAGCTCTCTCATCAATGGCGGCCAGCATTCTGTCGCGCCAGTCGCTGACCAGACCATTTAGAGAAGAGCCAGGAGCGCATGAACATAGGCGATGTGTGCAGGGATAATTACAGCTGCATACATTTAATTTTTAGAGCCTCTTGTGGCGCAGAGTGGTAAGGCAGCCGTCTGAAAGCTTTGCCCATGAGGCTGGGAGTTCGATCCCAGCAGCCGGCTCAAGGTTGACTCAGCCTTCCATCCTTCCGAGGTCGGTAAAATGAGTACCCAGCTTGCTGGGGGGTAAATGGTAATGACTGGGGAAGGCACTGGCAAACCACCCCGTATTGAGTCTGCCATGAAAACGCTAGAGGGCGTCACCCCAAGGGCCAGACATGACTCGGTGCTTGCACCGGGGATACCTTTACCTTTTTACATTTAATTTAATTACCCCCTGCCTGTAATTCTTTTCAAGAAGCAGAGCCAGAGAACCAAAACGTGGCCCTACCATGAGGCAAACCAATCCTGGGTGGTGGGCATATTCAGGGGGCAAAACTGCTTTGAATCATTTTGTGCCTCAGCCTTGGGCAGGCTCTGAGGAGAATTAAAAAGAAAAACTTGAGAGAAAACCAATAAACCCACTTCTGACTGGCATACCATCCCCCAAGGATGGAATATATCTCCGACCCCTTGTGCGAAACGATATTATTTTCGTAGCTTTCGCAAAGTGCCGTGTGAGGAATCTGCAGCTCATTCTTCCCTCTTCACACTTTTACTGCCAGATGACCCAATAATAATAATTTTTAAAAACTCCCATGATTTGTCGGAATTTTTTTTAAAAGAGTTGCCATGGGAACTGTAAGGATGCTAAGTAATCAGCCTCTGAAATTCTAGCACCGAAGATGATAGAAAGGAGAAAGACAGTAACCGGAGAGGGGGGGCGGGGGTGGAAATCAGATAATTTTACTTAAATTACCAACGTCTCAAAAAGGAAGGAAACAGCTATTGCAATTTCTAAAAGACTGAAATTGCCGGGGGGCGGGGGGGGGGGTAGCAGCAGAGGGGTAAATTCTGCTGCTTTCTTTTCCCGACTTGTCTGTAAAGAAGAGTCATTTTCCCAAATCTCTGAAGCAAGCGAAGTCATCTACGGTTGGGGCAATCAGCCGCCGAGGTTCCCTTGGGGTTCTAAATTCTTGCTCCCAACAGGCCCTGGAGGGGTGACCTTACCCAAGGTCATCCACTGTATCCTCCAGGCCTCAGTTTACAATTTCACAAGCTGTACCTGTCACCATGGAACTAACCTTCCCTCTCTCTTCAAATGCTCTGAGGCCTGTGACTATCACACTTACGTAAGTCAGCAAGTGCTCCCTAGTATATTGATTATATTCTCCTTAAAGGATGCCTGCCAGCTCACTTTGAAAAACGCCAAGGTCAAGCCAGGGTAGCCGTACAAGCCCAAAGCATTTCAGACTAAGCAAAGTTGGCCAGCTCTCGAAAGAGGTCAACCTTCTCCAGGAGCAATCTGTATCTTAAGGCACGGTTGCGGCTCAAGCAGCAGTCCCTTCCCTTTGTCCCCAACCTTTTTATCACCGGGGACCGGTCAACACTTGACAATTTTACTGAGGGCCGGGGGGGGTAGTCTTTTGCCAAGGGATGTCACCACCACCACCTGAGCCCCTACTCCACTTGCTTTCCCGCTGGTGCCCCTGCCTTCCCACCGCCCACTGGGGGGCGCTGCCAGCAGCAGCTGCACAGTTCCACGCCGAGGGGGAGCCCCAGCCATGCTGGCCGCTGGAGAGCACCAAAGGTGAGCCGGTGGCAGAGTGGCAGGGCAGCCCCTGAGGCAGCAGCCAGGGAGGAGAACGAGGAGGAGCTGTGGCCCGGTACCAACTGATCCACAGACCGGTACTGGTCTCCGGACCAGGGGTTGGGGACCACTGCCTTAGAGCCTACCAGATTGGCAGAGTGGAAAAGCCTGGGGCTCCCGCACCCAAAATGCCCAGATCTGGGGCCTACAAATGTCCTGTGCCAGAAAAGTTCCCACACAATGCCGCAAAGGCTTCCTAAGATACACCCCCTCCTCTCTCTCCTCAGAAGTGCATCCCCAAGAGAACTGTTTGCAAGCAATGAGAAATAAGTTTGTTAACTAATTAAAGGCTCCAGAAACCCCAAAGCACCCATCGCGAAAGCAGACCTCTCACAATTCAATCTCTTTAGCTGGGATGATCGAGTCAATTGCTTTTGATAACAGAGAAGCTTTTCCCCTGAAGAGGCCACCTGTGGGGTCTTAATTCCAGCCACTATTCCGGCTCTTCCAATCAGAAACCATGCCCAGTTCAGGGACACATACAGGGCCGGAGAAGAAGTTGACATTGCCGCCCTGAATGATTTATTGTTCAGGCCGTATCTCCTTCCAATCGGTCTCCGATGGCAGACATGCAATTGAATGATCTAATCACTCCCGACGAATGAAAGTTAGGAGGCTGTGCATTACGTATCTTCATAAGAGCATGGAATCTGTTTCCTCCACATTCATGCACAGAACTCCCATAGAAATTCATAAGAAGAAAAAGAAGCAGAGTTGGTTCTTATATGCCGCTTTTCTCTACCCAAGTGAGTCTCAAAGCGGCTTACAATTGCCTTCCCTTTCCTCTCCCCACAACAGACATGCTGTGAGGGAGGTGAGGCTGAGAGAGCCCAGATATTACTGCTTGGTCAGAACAGCTTTATCAGTGCTGTGGCGAACCCAAGATCACCCAGCTGGCTGCATGTGGGGGAGCATGGAATCAAACCTGGCTTGCCAGATTAGAAGTCTGCACTCCTAACCACTACACCAAACTGGACTGAAGGCAAGCAATTATTACCCTTGTGTATTCCTAAACCAGTAAGCTTTTCAGCTGTGAGAATGAAGTGTGCTCTCAATTTCAATCCAAAAACGTATTAACTGAAAGTTGGGGAACACCGCCATGGATGTCTGCAAAGCCACCTCTCCCTTCCCCAATTCCATAACCTTATCCCTGCACGATTTGGTGCAATGGATAAGAGCAGCAGCTTCTAATCTGACGAGCTGGGTTTGATTCCCCGCTCCTCCACATGCAGCCAGCTGGGCGACCTTGAGCTAGTCACAGTCCTGTTAGAGCTGTTCTCAGAGAGCAGTTCTGTTAGAGCTTCCTCAACCCAACCTACCTCAGAGGGTGTCTGCTGTAGGGAGAGAAAGGGAAGGCAATTGCAAACCACTTTGAGACTCCAAAAGTATCTTTACACCATCCCAACCCCTCCCAAAGAGACTGTCCACCGCATTCTGCAGCAGTGTCCAACAGCGACCAGCTTGTACCCAACAATAACAGTACACTGACATTTATGCAATGCTGCAGAACACTCTAAATCCTTCACATGCATTCTCTTGCTTCAGCCCACCTATAAATCTCCAGGCCTTTCCCAACCTGGACATGACAAACTTACACCCAGCTTGTGGAACTCCTTGTCCCAGGAGGTTCAGCGAGTTCCCTTCTTGCGAGCCAACAGGTGCCAGGTTCAGCTGCTGCCGTGTCATCACGCTTGTCTTTCAGTTTCTGGATTTGATGTCCATTTCATTTTACAAAAGAATAAAATAAATCAAAGGGCACCCAGTAAGAAGAGGGGATATTCAAACCAAGGGACTTCCTGATTCATGGGTCAGTCTCTCGGCTGCTGCTTTAAGCCAAGCCGATCTAATCCTCTTCCCCTTCTGAAACCAAATAAAGGCCATCCACTATGTCACACCTACATGGAGTGACTCAGCAAGGCCCGTTCTTTATGGACCAAAAGTTAGTGGCCCTATCAGCTCATGTAGCCTCCGCTTTCCCCGAACACTTGGACTGTGCCAGATCCATCCCCCTGCAACATGTGGGCGTTTCGATTTCTGCCTTTTCTTTGTACAAATAAATAAAAGGGAAACATTTCAAACCCAGGTGCCCCAAATCGAATTTGAACCAGAATACAGACCGTCGCAGATGGATTTTTGTCTGCCGATCGACCCACAAAACAAAATAAATGTTGATTCTTCTTTTTAAATGAAAGTGGAAGGGGCAAGCATCCAGCAGGGGAAGAGGTCATGGTTCTCAGAGATGAGGCTGAACCCGCTGGCAGCCCGGTGCCAATTCCACCGGCCCCCTCCCCGGGCAGCCTGGGAATTTTCAGGCAGCCTCAGCTGGTAATGTAAATTAGTGACTTAATGCATCAAAATTTCCAGTCCACCCGGGGTCTGTGAGAAGCTGTTTTTATGGCTATGATACGCAGAGTGTCGTGAGAGAACCTTCTTATGCATGCGAGTCATAGACCCTTGGCCAGCAGAACATGCCAAACGCCACAGCCTCGAGATCCCAAGAGACTGTTGACCAGCAAGAATCGGCACCGATTCGGAAATTTCAGAGAACAGCTTGCTGCACTCAACAGACATTGTCATGCGCAGCTGCTTCTCGGATCGCCACACTAACCCCACTGCTTTCACATCTTCAGAGGGGGCCCGGATCTGGGCACTACCTCTGTCATCTCAAGTTCAGGGGATTGTGGGCCTTGTGGATCAAGGCTGATTACTTGCTGTCCATGCTAAATTTCCAAGTTCAATCCCCAGCCTCTCTAGATTTTTTTTTTTTTGGGGGGGGGGGGCGTTGACAATCAAAATCAGCACCTGATGAAAAAATACATTGTTCTGCCTCTCAGGAAGACAGGAAACACAAGGCTGGATGGAATACAAAAGCACAGAACTGAAAACACCCCAAGGGTCATCTAGTCCAACCCCCTGCACAATGCTACCCACCACCACTAAGCTACCCACCACCACCAGTAATTCCTGTTCTATGCCCAGCAGGTTAAAAACCTTCAGGATTCCTGGGCCAATCTGGCTTGGAGGCAAATTCCTTCCTGATCCCAAAGTGGCAATTGGCATTACCTTGGTCAGATAAGAAGGGGCCAAGAGAGCTGAGCTCTTCCCTTCCTGCCCTCCCTTCTCAATTTGCCTAAATTCACAGCATCAGCTTTGCCATCAGCTGGCCAAACAATGGTCTAAGCCATAAGATTTTCCCAAGCACACAGAAGCCAATTACCAACTGGGACCACACCGAGAAAGGGGGCTTAAGTTTTTTCTCTGTGCCTTTTTCTCAACCTGAAAGGGACCCAATTTAATTCTTTACATGTAACTAATCAGAAAAGGTCAGTTTCCTGAACAAGCAAACTTCATGGCTCCATTTCAGGTCAGGGAACTGGAAATAGGATGGCAATTCCTGGAGAGTGAGCCGACAAAGGGCTGTGTTCCAAAACCTGGAGCTGGCAACCCAACCTGTGAGCCAGGTGAGGCTGAGAGAGTGTGATTGGCTCAAGGTCACCTAGCAAGCTTCCATGGCAGAGTGGGGGTTAAGATCTGGTCGGGTCCAACATTCTCACTGGGGTTGCTACCTCTTGGTAAAGAAATTCTTGGAGATTTGAGGTTGGAGTTTGAGGAGGCTATAAGGCCATTCTCAGTCAGGGCCAGGCCTGAGAGACCGCCTCTTCAAATATGCCCACCAAAGAGCACCGCACGGACGATTCCAACAGGCTGGTGACCTTTTCGGTCCTGGCCTCCAACTGGTAGAATGAGCTTCCGGAATAGACACATGCCCTGTCGGGGCTTATTCAGTTCCGCAGAGCCTGTTAAACAGAAGCTGGGTAGCCATCTGATGGAGAGGCTGATTCTGTGAAGGCTCAAGGGGGTGGCAGGTTACAGTGGATGAGTGATAGGGCTGTGAGTGTCTTGCTTTGTGCAGGGGGTTGAACTAGATGACCCAGGAGGTCCCTTCCAACTCTATGATTCCATGATTCTAAGCCAGGCTGCCAGGAACATCCAAGAACTCCCCCCACACACACACTCAAAATTCTCTTTCCTGCACCATCTAGTTCTGGCATCTAATGGGAGGAGCAATGTGGGTGAGATAGGAAGCACGGGACGCCAATAATAGAAAATTATAGAGCTGTTTTAATGATGTTGATTTTATTTCATGCCTTTTTTTGACATGGAGAGCAAGTTATTCCTTCTGTTTCTCTTTGCAGAGAGAGCTGTGAGGCAGCAAGGCAAGAACTCCTATGTAACACTGACCCTTGACTTGTTTCTTGCCACAGTACACTTCCTGGTTATTGGTCTCCATTTCCTGTCTTGCCTCTCTTGGTCTGCCGCCCGTAGTCTCAGCCTCAACACCAAAGAATTCACAAGTCTCTCTCCCCCATCTCATGGCTCTGATGCCCATGACTTCCTGTCTGATGTTCAATGCACCCTGAGTCTGGAAGACCACTGATCCAGAGATGTACTGGCAGCAGCAGGAGAAAATCTGCTCGTAGCCACAGTGCTGTCTACTGCCAAATACCACCATGGCAGCTGTGAAGACCACCAAGTACATATTCAGGGCCCTACGGGGTTCGGTGTGTTGAAAGCGCTTTCATCTCACCACAAGGGCCCAGGTCTCATAGAGCCAATCCACATTTATCTGGGCTGTCCCACTTCACACGGCTGGTTCATGAAGCTGGATGCTCTGTATACAATTAAAATCCCAGCACACAGAAGATCAGTACATCAGGGAGACAACAAAGCTAGATGCTTCACCCTGGGGGGCTTTCCATCTTTGGAACTTTTTTAAACAGAGGCTGGATAGCCATCTGATGGAGAGGCTGATTCTGTGAAGGTTCAAGGGGGTGGCAGGTTACAGCAGATGAGCGATAGGGTTGTGAGTGTCCTGTATAGTGCAGGGGGTTGGACTAGATGACCCAGGAGGTCCCTTCCAACTCTATGATTCTATAGTGTTGTGCTTTACTCAAATGTTTCGGTGTCACCTTCCTGAAGCTCAAGACTGCTTTCAAAAACATAACACAGTAATTCAAAGGCATGGGAACAACCACAAGCTAATCAAACACTGCCTCCTTCAGTAATATTAACCCTTAGCACCTAGATTTCTCAGGGCAGGGCACCATTTGAAGAGAGAACCATTGGAAACAAGTGAGCCCCCACCTGCATTATGATACAATCCTGGCACCAGTTGGCCATCTCAGCAACAACCAAGCTTAAGTCGTCGCTATGACAGGGCAGGGAGGGGAAGGCATTCACACCTGGTTTGCCTGGGCAGGAGGCAGGGGAGGGAATCAAAAAAACCGGTACAAATCCCAGACTCCCACACTAACCACATGAGCCACAGAGAGCACCACAGCCCGTCTAAGTCTCAGATTAACGTCAACCTAAGAGAGCCCTAGAATTGTTGACTTCAGACCTTCCCAGTGGCGGCACTCATATTTACAACGCCTGTCAGAAATCCCAAGAGCAGTAGGAGGAATCATGAGATTTTGAGCATCACTGTGTTTGACTTGTAGCTGAAGTGCCTTCACTGCCTTCTGCCATAATGTCAACTACCAATAAAATGTGATTCTTGGACGTGGGGAACTAACTGGAGACTTTGGGGGTGGAGCTAGGAGTGGGCGGGATTTGGGGAGTATACTGCTATGAAGTCCGCCCACCAAAGCAGCCATTTTCTCCTGGGGAACTGATCTCTGTCACCTAGAGAGGAGCTATAATTCCAGAGGATCCCCAGGTCCCACCTGGAGTCTACATCAAAAAAGGAAACCAGAATGCAGACTTCCTACTGTACACTTCCCTCTTTCGGTTTTTGCCCACCTGGGGTTTGACACCCCTAGTAAGAAGGAGCACCAGAAATTTCAAAAGTCCTCAAATTTCGGGTCTACACCGCTCATGCCAGCAAGCCTTCTTAGTGACAAATTTAGTAATATTTAGTAATATCACATCCCAGACAGACTCATAATTCCAAAGGGGAAGAAGTGCTAAAACGCAAACCCACAAAGGAACTGTTTGCACAAGACGGCAGCCTTGGCTAAATGGCAATTCATTATGGGATTCCAATCTACCGTGACTGCTTGCGGTCAAGTCATTTCCAGTGTCCCCTAGGTAAGAGGAGGGGATGGAGACTGGAAAATATTTTCAGGGAACACGTCCTTTCCCTTCAAGCTCTCTTCTCCGCTCATCGGAGGAAATCCAATTTTCCTCTTCCTGACATCACCCTAAAGCAGGAGTAACCGGTATAAGAAGAAAAGGACAAACAGCTCCCAGACATTTTCCAAGAAACTGGAAGGTGGGGCTTTGTTTCTTAACTCAAGGCCAGATCCTGAGTCAGGCTAGCTACACACACGCACACACATAAATGAGGAATGGCAGCAGAGAATATCATAACCTAGCCTTCAAGCCATGGAGGGATACAACTGATCATGAAATGCATAGAGGCAGAGCACAGAACTTAAGGCTCAAAGCTTCAACCCCACAATTTCAGCATTCAGCACTAGGACAGCCTTGGAGCGCATGATTCTTGGTAATTTTTTTCCCAATTATTAACCATCTCATGGCCCATGTAAGGGCAGAGAGTAGGGTTACCAACCTCCAGATATTGTTGGAAGGTCTCTTAAAATTGTAGCTGGTCTCCCGACTATGTTCAATAAAATTAGAGCCCAGTAGCACCTTTAAGACCAACAAAGATTTATTCAAGGCGTGAGCTTTCGAGTGCAAGCACTCTTCCTCAGACTAAGAACTCACCATCATGTCAGTGGGAATATAAAGCAAAAATAAATTCTGTTAAATTAGTAAACTGTGTCACACATCCAAATCCGACTATCTTAATCACAATTATTTACATTTATTCCACTTTTCATGGAGAAAATGGCTGCTCTGGAAGGGGGACGGCATGGCGTTATACCCTCCCAAGGTTTCTCCCCTCCCTTGAGCCCAGTCTCCAAGGTTCCACTCCAAAATCTCCAGGTATTTCCAAACATGGAGTCTGCAACCCTAACAAAGTCAGGATACACATTTTATATGTGAAATAAATACTTCCCAGAGCATAGGATTTTTTTGCTGCAACAATTTGGGTCTCCGTACAAGAATTCTCCTTTCACTTCTTCCAACCAGCTTCGGGATCTTTTCAAAATATTGTAAACCAGAAGGAGGTTTCTCACATTGGGAAGCTAATATTTTCTTTGCCCCTTTGTCCTTGTCTAAATGTGGATTGTAAGCTCTCTGAGGCTAAGATCCCAAAGAGCTTTCGACAGCTTTAACACAGGGCAGGAGAAAATCATGGAGAACTGATCTACTAATGGAAAGTTAAATGGAAACCTCCATGTTCAGGGGAAGCACACCTCTGAACGGCAGGTAGGAGACAAAACAACAGCCTATGTGACGTGCTTGAGGGTTGTATAAGGAGGTGTCGTGGTGGCTCTCCAAAACAGGATACTGATCCAGCAAGCCATGCTCAGTGGAACTTCGATGGACAGATGCAGTAAACATCCACTGGCCCTCCACTTCTAACCAACTGAGACCAACCCCGCCATCATGCCACAAAAAGGAGCTTTTGGGGGGCATCTGGCAGTCCCCCTTGGAAACAGGATGCTGGGCTAGAAGAGCCTTTGGGGTGATTCAGCACGGTTCTTCTTCTGTTGTTTTGGCTTGCACTCCCTCTGCACTCCAGATGCGGAAAGCACTCCATAACTATTATTTCAATTATTAATCATCTGAAGAAGACAGAATTGCTATTAGAATCTTAGAACTCCTCTCTTGTGAGCTCGCAGTGCCCCCTTTAATTCTGCGTTGCTTGATACTTTTTTTTTTTGGCTTGCGTGGCCTCACAAAGCACCCTTCTGGTCACGGAGCATTTCACAGCTTATAAAAAGGGGTTAAATTAATGATTAGGAGGTACTTTAATAAAATGGCCAAGCCATTGCTGAAAGGTCACTCATAACTACTGGTGTTCTTATAATAACTATCTATTCAGACTGAGGCTGAGCTACAAAACACCCTTTATTAACCCCCTTTCCGAGATAGTTATATAAGGCACACTTATAATAAAGGACTCGCTGGCACCCTTTTGCAGCTTCCTTAGCCTCAAAGATCCCCATCCTCAATGTAAACACAACAGAAAGGAGCAGCGTGACACTGACCTCAGGGGCTGATTTGTAAAGAGATCGGGCTGCCTTGAAAGAGACAACCGCAGGTCTTCGACTCACCAGAAAGCCTGGAGAACAAAGGGCTGCTTTTTGAGCCACATGCCCCAGTTTTGCTCAGATTCTGGATAGATCAGACCAGATTCCTGCATCCTATTTTCCTTTCCAAGCCCATTTCTGACCCTTGTAAATTTCAAAATACAAGACAACATAAAATGGCAGTTATAATAAGATGCAGCATAAAATTAGTAGAAAATTAGCCAATGAGCGAAGTCACAGCTCTGATGGATGCACAAATTATATTCTGATCTGACACACTTTGCTGTTTTCTGAGAGTGATTTGAATAGTTATGAAGAGCAGACCCAAGTATTCAGATGAAGTGCAAACACAGACCCTCCTGGAATAAGGGAACTAGAATGCAGCAAACTTCTGATAACAGAATTACTTTTAAGGCCTGCTATGAAGAGTTTATAGCTTGCTGCTGGGGGGTAAACGGTCATGACTGGGGAAGGCACTGGCAAACCACCCCGTATTGAGTCTGCCATGAAAACGCTAGAGGGCGTCACCCCAAGGGTCAGACATGACTCGGTGCTTGCACAGGGGATACCTTTACCTTTACGAAGAGTTTAAGACAGTGGTTCTCAACCTGGGGGTCAGGACCCCTTTGGGGGTCAAATGACCCTTTCACAGGGGTCGTGGCAGGGCAAGCAGCTTGGCCGGGGGGCGGGGGGACTCCACGCAACAGCCTTGCAGGGTAGATCGAGATAGAGTGTTTGCCTGTCTGGAGCAGCAAAAAAGAGCGAGATCGGCATGGTGGGACAAGAGGCAGAACAGAACTGAGAAACCCCAGGGGGGAAAAAAACAATTTATATTACAATCATGAACAAAGGATCTTCACACCATTGGTCAGTTTGGGTTTAATTTCTGTGAAAGAATACTTGCGTAATTTTATGGTTGGGGGTCACCACAACACAAGGAACTGTATTAAAGGGTTGCAGCATTAGGAAGGCTGAGGACCACTGGTTTAAGGACTTAGCTATCCACTACTGCCAAGCCCCAGCCACTGGTGAAGTACAGGGGGGTAGTACTGCCAATTTCAGGCCGGGAGACTCTTGGAGATTTGGAGGTAGAACCTGGGCCACAGAGTACACCCTCCAAGGCAGGCTTTCTCAACCAAGGTTCTGTGAAACCCTGGGGTTTCTTGATGGTTCTCGAAGGGTTTCCTGAATGGGTGGGAGTTAATTCTTTAATATTTTTTAATGTGTTGAACATTTATGGGGTGATATGACCATATAGGGTCATGTTGACCCACTTCTCTTTCCCAAAATGGCCAAGGATGGGCCTTGAGGGGGTGGGAAGGGGAGGGCCCCCAGGTGGGCATGTACCCAATTCTGCTTCCCAGCCTTATTCTGCAAGATCGCGCCACTTCTGGGGCTTCTCAAAGTTTGAAGAATGTTTCCAGGGGTTTCTCCATGGGAAAAAGGTTGACAAAGGCTGCTCCAAGGCATCTATTTTCTCCAGAGGAAATTATGTCTGTAGTCTGGAGAGGAGCTGAAATTTCAGGAGATTCTCCAGGCTGGCATCTCTGGGCCCAACAGTGCTGAATCTAGCTTCAGTGTCTCATCTGTAAAATGGGGATATTATTCATGACCTACCTCGCAGGGGGTGCTGGCAAACTGGATGACATAAGGTCTTTAAATCATTCTGAATGCTAGAAGCGTTATGTGATGACTAGAGTCATTAATTTTGAGTAGTTAAGTTGTAAATATGTTAATTTGGGCTATTAAAGCTCTTTGTGTTGAAATTCTGTGTTCCAGCTGAGAAACCCGACAGTCTTGCTAGACTTCCCTATGCCTTGTTCTAGTTTAAAAGCAAAGGCATAGTTAGTTTTTGGATTTTTTTTTTGGCTTAAGGATATACTTTTTAAAAAAAAACATTACTGCCTTCAAGTACTGACTGATAAAACTTAATTTATTCAGTTGCAACACATTAAAAGGTAGGCCGTCCAGTGTGTGCCACCTTAGGGGTCATAGACATACTTTGAAACTCACATGCCCTTGAGACAAGATATATGGTTCTTCCTTCCATCCTCCAGAGACTTCTAGAAGGGACTGAAACCTAAAACGTTGTTAGCCAGTACATTCAGGACGGGCAAAAGAAAGTAACTTTTCCATACAACATGTCATTATCTTATGGAATTCACTGCCACGTGATATGGCTAACAGACAAGATGGCTTTTTAAAGGATTAGAGTCAGCAATTCACCAAAGCCTAAATGCCCCAGAGAATATGGTACAATGGTACATTTTTATCTCACCCTTCCACCGAGTTCAGGGCCGTGGATTCCCATTTTCCTTTTTACCCTCAAAACAACCCTGCCAGTTAGGGCCAAGCTGAGAGAGAATGCCTGGCTCAAGGTCACCCTCTGAGAATTATGACTGAGCACAGAATTTGAAGAAGAAGAAAAGTTGGTTTTTATATGCCGCTTTTCTCTACCCAAAGGAGTTTCAAAGTGGCTGACATTCGCCTTCCCTTTCCTCTCCCCACAACAGACACCTTGTTAGGTGGGTGAGGCTGAGAGAGCCCTGATATCACTTCTCAGTCAGAACAGCTTTATCAGTGCTGTGGTGAGCCCAAGGTCACCCAGCTGGCTGCATGTGGGGGAGCGCAGAATCGAACCTGGCATGCCAGATTAGAAGTCCTCACGCCTAACCACTACACCAAGCTGGCTTCCTTCACTCCTCTTCCAAATACAACACTCACCTTGTCTCTGTCTCTTCTCTATACTATAAGTAAGCAAATGGCAAACTCAAAACAGTGGGTTTTCCATAGATCCGCTACAAAGGTGACAGGAAACTGGGACAGTTCTGTGAAATTGATATGTATAGTATAGGGCAAAGATTCTCAACCAGGAGTCCCTAAAGGCTAGGGGCTCCCCAGTCTTTCCCCTATATCAGGGGTAGCCAAAATGTGGCTCTCCAGATATCCATGGACTCCAATTCCCATGAGCCCCTGTCGGCAAGGGCTCCTAGGAATTGCAGTTCACGGGTATCTGGAGAGCTACAGTTTGGCCACCCCTGCCCTCGATCTTGCCTTCATGGACTTGGCCACACTTCTGGCCTGATTCTGGGGCTCCTCAAAGCCTGAATAAGATTTTCAGGGGCTCCTCCATGGTCAAAAGGTTGATAAAGCTGGTTGAGGAGAACTTTGCTGGGGAGCTGGAAGGAGCGATGATTTCAACCAACCTTCTGTGTGTTTCAGACCACTTGACAACAGCAGAACAGACTTCTCACCATTTGGGGCCCCAAATCCCTATCCAGCAAGGCTCAACCAAACTACCCCATTTGAAGAGGCAGAAAAAAATGTACTCTCCCAAGCATGAAACTTAGGCCCAATCAGGCTTCAAATCCATGTTCCCACACACAAGGGCGACCTTTGGCCGATAATCATGATTCAGCCTGATCTACCCCAAGTGGTGGCTGTGAAGTTAAAATAAGGAGACGGGGAGAAACACAGAGGCCACACACACAAACAAATAGTAAAATAAGTTCTAGCCTCTTTCTCCTTACAGAGAACTCTAATATTACATCTGAAAGGCATGCCTGCTGTTGGGTTAACCTCCAAACACACATATACACTATTAATATAGGCTGTTTTACAAAGGCAATCACATGCAGCCTGTTTGCACGCCCTCTGGAGTATCTAGTTCAGGGGTAGTGAAACTGTGGCCCTCCAGATATCCATGGACTACAATTCCCATGAGCCCCTGCCAGTGGTTGCTGGCAGGGGCTCATGGGAATTGTAGTCCATGGACATCTGGAGGGCCGCAGTTTCACTACCCCTGATCTAGTTGGTCATGGTACAGAACAGGATGCTGGACTGTATGCTCCTTTGCTCTGATCTGATCTAGCAGGGCTTTTCTTATGCTAGCGCAGCCTTTCTCAACTTTTTTTTTTACTGTTGAGAAACCCCTGAACCATTTTTCAGGTTACGAGAAACCCAGGAAGTGACATGATGGTGCAGAATATGGTTGGGAAGCAGAGCTGTGGACACGCCCACCCAGGGTCCCTCCCCTTCCCAACCCCCTCCAGGCCCATCACCAGCCATTTGGGCGGTCAACATGACCAAATATGGTCATGTCACTCGATAAATGTTTCAGAAATTTAAAAAATATATAGAAAATTAATTAACTGCTACTAATTCAGGAAACCTTTCCAGGGCTGTCAAGAAACCCCTCTGCTAGACTAGGATCAGAAAGGCCCTAGCGCAAATCCACATCGATCCGTGACATTCACTGGGCATCCACAAGCAAGTCATTTTTTATGAGCCTAATCTACCTCACAGGGTGGTTGTGCAGATAAAATAGGGGGAGATACACTGCCCTAAACTACTTAGAAAGGGACAGGGTTCTAAAAGATTTCTAAAAACGTACTTAAGCATAAGCACACTTTAATCAAGATTTGGTACAGCGCCTTAACCAGGTCAGATGTAATAATACCCCTCAGGTTTGTGTGGAAAAAAAAATAAATTAAAAGACTACACTCTGTACAGAAAACAGGATTAAAAAGAACAAATCACAATTTGCCAGTTCTTCCAAGGTACACTATGGTCTGCCTGTAGGGTTGCCAGCTCCAGGTTGTGAAATACCTGGAGATTTTGGGGGATGTTGCTTGAGAATGGCCGAGTTGGGAGCACAATGTCACAGAGTCCAATTTCCAAAGGGGTCATTTTCTCCAGCTGAACTGATCTCTGTAATCAGTTGCAATTCTAAGAGATTACAACCTGGAGGTCGCCAGCCCTATTTGCTTCGGATGTGAAACGCTTTTATTCTGGAGAAGATGCTCAAGAACTTTTAAGGCTTGCCCCACTTATAATTACCTATGAACCCAACCACTGTCTCTCAATCTGTCTAACAGGGCTAATCTGAGAGTAATCCAAATACATTAACCTGAGTTTCCTGAAAGACAGACAAGCAAACCATGGCAGGCCACTGAGGTTATCGCCTGCTAGATGCCTGCTAGATCTGGCCGACGATGAGCCCCCAAACGGCTTCATTTATTTTGTTCATTCCCAGCGGAGCCCCCAGCTGGGACATTTGCTCCGGCATTTCACCAACCACATCTTACTGCAGCCTGCCTGGGGCACCAGCATCCAAACAGGAATTCTGCTCTGGCAGCACCAGGAAGCGAAGACTCAAAAAACGCTCGATAAAAGTGGTTGGATGGATGTCTTCACGACTACACTGCCCATTGTGCCAAAGCGAGAGAGCCTCTACGGATATTTTACAACTAATTCTTTGATGCCAACAATAAAACAGCGGGGAAAGGAAACAGGAAGAGCAGCGAAAGCCAGCAAAAGGAAGTCAAAGCCCAGGGCTCAGGTTAGAGAGAGACAGAGGCAGGCCGGCCGTCTAATCTCGTCAGTGGAAGGAAGGATCCAGTTAAAAAGGTGACAGCAGATTTCACGCCCAAGACAAAAAAAATTTACAGCAACAGACATCCCAGCAGGAAACCCAAACACTCCAGATTTAGAGCTGTACCAAGTTTATATTTTAAAAACCACGTTTGCTGCTAAAGCATCCCTTGTATAAACAAGAATCGCACTCGCTCGGGAACAGAGGAGCCAGCCAAAACTGGCTTACCTGCCTTAAGGATAAATGAATCGCTCGTTTGTCAGAGCGAGAGTAGGAACAAAGCGTTTTCAGACTCTGTTTATATTCCTTCACCCAGGATTTGGCCAATAGGGAATAACAGGACTCAGAAGGGGGGAGGCCCAAATTCAAATTTCTCTCCTCGCATCCTTGGCAGGTCACTGACCAAATTTAGATGCCACATTGAAGCTATGCACTTTGAGCATATGAAGCCACCTCAAGCCGCTGTGTGGGACAAGGTGCTGGACTAGATGGACCACTGGTCTGATCCAACAAGACCCTCCTTATATTCTCCCCAAGAAGCTGTAGCTCAGTGGTAGGGTGCCAGCGTAACATGCAGAAGGTCCTGGGTTCAAACCCCAGCATCTCCAATTCAAAGGCATCAGGCAATTTGAAGGAGCTCTGTTTGAGAACCCAGACCAGGGGTAGTCAAATTGCAGCCCTCCAGATGTCCATGGACTACAATTCCCATGAGCCCCTGCCAGCAAATGCTGGCAGGGGCTCATGGGAATTGCGGTCCATGGACATTTGGAGGGTCACAGTTTGACTACCCCTGACCCAGCTCCAAGGTGCTGTTCATGTGTCCCTAAGTTGTGTACTGTTTGCTGACACCGACTGCCAAATGCTTCCCCTCAAGGTCTCAGACAGAAGAGCAGGACAGTCCTCAGCTCCTTGAGATGCGTCAATTGGAGGCATCCAGGACTGAGCCTGAGATTTTCTGTATGCAAGTCCTGCGTTCCATCAGGGAGGCATCTCCTTCTGGAGTTTCTTGAGTCTCCAAAACATGTCCCCCCTAACACAAGCTTTCTCAACTAGGGTTTCATGAAACCCTATATATCAACAAGGGAGAAGGAGGGGCCCAGTGGGGGTGTCCACAGCTCTGCTTCCCGGCCATATTCCACACGATCACTCCGCTTCTGGGGTTTCTCGAAACCTGGATGTTTCAGGGGGTACTCAGTGGTTTGAGAAAGGCTGCCCTAACACAAATAGTATTGCTTTAATAATTGATCTTTTCCCTGAGGAGGCCTGGAATTTTTATTCCTAGGAAAAGGGGAACAGAGGCCTAGTACAGCGTAGTGGTTGGAGTGTCAGATGAGGATCTGAGAGATGCAGGTTTGATTCCCCCCCCGCTATGCCGTGGAAGCTTGCTGGGTGATCTCGGGACAGGCATACACTCTCAGCTCCAACTACCTCTCAAGGAAGAAGTTCCTGACAGTCAGAGCGGTTTCTCAGTGGACTTCCTCGGGAGGTGGTGGGTTCTCCATCTTTGGAAAATTTTAAACAGAGGCTGGATAGCCATCTGATGGAGAGGGTGATTATGTGAAGGCAAAGGGGTGGCTTGTTAGAGTGGATGAGTGAGAGGGTTGTGAGTGCAGAGGGTTGGACTAGATGACCCATGAGGTACCTTCCAACTCTATTATTCTAAGAATAAAACAGAGGATAATGCAAACTGATTTGGCCTCCCCACTGGGGAGACTTTACTTATATAAGTAAAGTAAATAACAAAAATTCAGTACCTTCCCTTGTATCCATAACCAGAAATTAGAATTCCCAGGATCTGATGAGAAAAAACCATGATTGTTAAACTAATCTAGAATCATAGAGTTGGAAGGGGCCATACAGGCCATCTAGTCCAATCCCCTGCTCAACGCAGGATCAGCCCTAAGCATCCTAAAGCATCCAAGAAAAGTGTGTATCCAGCCTTTTCTTGAAGACTGCCAGTGAGGGGGAGATCAGGTGCGTTTCGAGAACAGCTCAAATTTAACTGAGGCAGTTTAAGCCAAGAGTGACCCAAAGGAATCCAGCAGGCTTCCATAGCAATGTGGGGATTTGAACCTGGGTCTCCCAGAGCATAGCTTGACACACTGTCTGCCAGGTCTCATGGCCTGGTTCAAGCCTCACCTCAACCACAAACTCACCATGGGGCCTTAAGGCGGGCTCTCTCTGCTACACGGGGATAATACTGGCCTACCTTACAAGGCTGTCATGCGGAATCATTGTACATAATGTACATGAAGTGTTTTGAACACTGGAAGTTGAAAATGAAAGCCAAGGAGCATTTCCAGAACACCGAACGAAAACAAATGGGAAGGGAACTGTACAACATGTCAAACTACTCAGCAATTAACTGCACAATTAAATGCATTTAAGATGCTTTGAGGCGTCACTCACTCAGGTTGGATTTCCATCGGCAGGAGAACAAGGCAGAGAAGTCTGCAGGCAAGTTTGAATGGGCTGCGTTCCCTCAGCCTCGCACTGGAAGACATCCTTGAGGTTTTTTACTCCCTGTCTGTGTAAATGCCAGTGTGGTATAGTAGTCAGAGGGTTGGGCCAGGATCTGGGAAAGGCAGGTTCGAACCCCCAGGCTGCCAGGGAAGCTCTCTGGGCAACCTCTGGCCTGTCACACACTCTCGGCCTAACCTACCTCACAGGGAGGTTGTTATGAGGATAAAAGGGAGAAGGAGAAGCTATGTCAGCCACTTATGGCAGGGGGGAGGGATGGTCTCTCCCTGGTGCAAAGGACTGTTCTTCAAGCCATGCACTCAGAGATGTGATCTCTCCCATTGTTCCACTACCTCATTCCGTAAACAGGTATAAAATATCCCTTCCTCAAGAATCAACATGGTACTCCCCTCCCACCGAGCTGGAGACCCAAGTTTGGGTATAGGCACAACTTTTCAGCCCTGGCAGAACACTGGCTAAAGAGATCAGAGCCCAGCAGGATCTTAAAATGTTCTGCTGGGCTTGCAAGGCAGAGCTGTTCTGCCACACCGACAGCTGAGGCCGAGGACTACCGCTACATTTGCTGGCCTCCCCACACAAACTCACGCACCGCCTACCATAGAAAATGTTTCAGATAGAGCAGGCACCATATATTTTATAAATCATTTTATAAATTTATTTTATAAATTTATTTGATAAATTATTAGTACGGCTCTAGATTTGCTGGAATTTTATCTTTTGATATTATTCTATGTACATGTGCATTTCAAGCCCCGTGAGCCGCCCCGAGTCCTAGAGAAGGGCAGCATTTAAATGAAATAATTAAATTAAATAAACACAAGCACCCTATTGACCCTATTGTAGGCCGGGGGGAGCCTACGGCAGGACAGAAGCACACCCCTTCCTCTGGCCACGGGGCGCAAAATGTACGTCTGTTGGTTAAGATGCTTCCACAGATCTGTAATTTTGGCTCACCACAAGAACTAGTCCAATCTCGTTAGATCTCGGAAATTAAGCAGGGCCAGCCCTGGCTAGTATTTGGATGGGAGACCGGAGTTGTGATGTGGAGGCAGGCAAGGGCAAACCACCTCTGAGCATCTCTCGCCTTGAAAACATCACAGGTTTGCCATAAGTCAGCAGTGACTTGGCAACACTTTCCTTCACCACAGTTTGAGAAGCGGACTTCGAAATGGCGAAGAGACTTCCAGGCCTCCTGGGAAAGTGAAATATGATACACACAGGGTGCCAAACAACTTGACTTGACTGCAAAACAAATCTGTAAGCGGCACATTTGACCACCGGACAGTCCAAACGCAGGGCAGAAGCCTTCGCTCATAAGACGGGGCAACACAAAACGAGGGTCTGCACGGTGGCCTGCAAGAACTCAGTTGTACATTTCGGCCCCTGAAGAGAGTGTCGCTTTGGGGTAAAGGCCTCAGCAGCAACCAAGAATGTGCATCTAAGCAGAAAGCATGCTCAGGTTACTGCTGCACTTAAATACAGGCAGAAACGTGTTACTCTATGTCACTCTAAGCTTTTCTCACAAAGAAACGCACGGCAGCCTTGGGGACTGCTTCCCCTTTCACGCACCTGAATCTGTTTCGGTTTGGCCAAAAGCACCTTCAGTTACAGCCAGGAACATGAACGTTAAGTGTGGGCAGACGGCAAGCTCCGGTTACTGTTGGGGAGGGTATACCGTACGTGCCCAGGAACACAGCAATTGTTCGGAGACAAAACAGATAATAAGAATCGAAGGAGGACGGGACACCAGAGAGGAACGACAGCTGAACGAGTAACAATTTGTGTGCATTTGTGTGTGCAAGAGAGCCCCAAACGCCCAAGGGAAATGAGTACAGACAGACAACACGGAAACAGTTTGAAAACAAAAACATGCCGACAACAACAGACCAACGGGGGAGCGTGTGAGTGTGTATCTGTATTTGCGCAAGCACATGACTGAGACAGCAGACGGAAAAGGGGGGGCAGGCCAAACCACGCATAAGGGAAACAGAGCGTGTGTGCGCACAACTGTAGACATATTGGCTACAAGGCAGGCCCTGGTTGTCGTTGTTCAGCCCCCAAGACAATCACTCAAGCCTTTTCAAAGCCCGGCCTCAGCCATCACGGTAAACCCCGTTGCTGCAACAAGCAACGCTCAAAATATTATTTGGCTCCCTGCTGTCACCCACAACGGAGCCAGCATCCATCAGGGCAAGCCGACTGTGGTTTTTTTTAAATTTCAAACCCTTCCAAAAAGCCCTCCTCGAAGCAAAAACACCCCAGTGCATGAGGGAAAAAAACAACAACTTGACCCCCCCCCCCAGGAAGAGATCTTTCTCAGAACTGTCCTCTTCTATCCCCCTCCTGTCGGCAGTCCTCTAGGGCTTGGCGCCTGTTTCCAGCTTCTGGCAAAGGGCAGAATGATCGCTGTCATCCACCCACAATCCCCCACGACCACCTTCTCTCTCACTAGGGAAGGAACAAACAACCAGAGCCGTCTATCTCCACGATAGGCATAGAGACAGGATGGCCCCACTCCAGAATCTCCGTTTATCAAGACAAACACACACAGAGACACTCCGTTGCCAACCAAATATTGTCATCTCAGTTGTTCACGGCCCCATCCGGACTGTATAAACCACATGCCCCAAAGCAGGCACCTCTGTAAATATTGCTTACACACAGATGACATTTTGTTAGTCGTTTTTTACGTGCCTCGAACCAAATCAGGAGCTCTTTCAGCTATCAGAATAGATGTGGGGGGTGGGTTTCAGTGGGGGACAATGGCAGCTTCCTGGGCATGATGGTCAGAGAGCCTCAAAAGGCCAAGCGGGTGGGCTACCACGAGAAATAAAAATAAAAACCACCACCAAAGTAACACCAAACTTTTGCAAAACCAACAAATAGCAATGGAAGAACCTGCAAACCGTCAGGGTCACACTGAACTCTTCATTCTGGCCACTGAAGAACTCTGACAAAAACAGATGTTTGCACAGTTGCACAACCAGAGAAACAAGAGAGAGAGATGAAAGGGACCAATTCAGAGCGGCAGACTAAGCCAAGTGATGCACAATTGCTTCAGAGATCAGCCTGCCAGCCAATAGTTTTATTGCTTAGAAGCCAAGGCTCTGTGTGCAGCTTTGGAATGGCTTCAGCGTTCAAATTATAATCATTTGCATAGGTTTCCCTCCCCCCTCCCAAGTGCTCACAACTCTTATTTGTGTCATTACTGCAACAGCCCTGTAAAGTACACCAATATTAAGTTTTCTGGATCTAAGTAAGGACCCGTGCAGAAGATAATCTGGTTTACCAATGACGGCGAGCCAGATGTCACTGCAAAGTTCACAGACATGGCCTGGATCTGCTACATACACTAAAAAGGCAAGAGCCACTTCCTCCAGCTCCCCATTCCTGAAATCAAAGGGTACACTGCCTTGAATTATGGAGGCTCCATTCGGCTGGTCATAAACAATAAATGAAAGAACAGAAAAATTAGGCCAGATGGCAGGGGATTCTGACCCGACAACAGATATCTCGTCAGCCGACAAAATGAGATTTCAGCTGGAGGCTTCCGGGCTCCCACGACATTACATAAGCTAAAATGTTTGGGTCTTTTAATGTTTTGAAGCTAAGGGCCTCAAGAAAGAGCGACAAGCTATCGGCACATACGCATGCCTCAGTTGCTACGTACAGCCCAGGCGGGTCTGTATTTCCTCTGCAGCTGTGCTCCGAAAGCAAGACCTTCGGCCCGCTTGGCTAACAGCCTGACCCATTCTGACAGCTCAACGGGACCATCCGCACGCAGGCTTACCCCATGCACTATGTGGAAATGGCTGTTTGGGGGCCAGCCATCAGAAGCCCTGTGCTCCCTCTGTCTCTCTAACTGCTCCTTCCCCTGGTCTCCAAAAGCAAACAGGTTGCCAGGGTCATCTCCCTTGTCGCCTCCCAAACACCCACAAAACTGACAGGCGGCATCCTTCTTGGGATTCGGCAGGAGCAGAACGCCCAGGGGGGGATGCAAGATTCTGGATTCACCCGTTGCCCGCTGGCCAACCTTAGGCCTCCATGGTCCGTCTTGCCCTGTGGGAACAGCCATGCCCTCCAAGGTCAAGAGCCAGAGAACACTTGCCCTGCTCCTAAAAGCACGGCCGGACACTATAAGGAAACAGTAACTGGCTTTTTGCACACAGGGTCCTCTTTCTGACCATTCCCCCCCCCCAAACACACACATCTGGGCTGTTCCTGCCAACGACTTCTCCCAGATGGACCCCAAGTTTTCCACTGCCTTCCCCGTCCATTTTGCACTGGTTTCCCAGACTAGCCCAAGTGCCTAACTCCCACCCACCCACCCACTTAGGTCCCGGCTGTCCTCTTTCCCATGCCCTCCCCAGCTTTTCCCAGCCCCTCTTCTTCTCTTGCTGCTCAAGACAGGTCCATAAATCATGTTGTGTGTTTGTCTGTCTGTCTGTCTGTCTGTCTTCCTTCCCCTACAAATACAGCTATGAAATCCCAGAACCCTCCCCCCCCCCCCCAGTTCCCATCCATTCCCTCTGTGGAACTGTTCTTCTAAAGACATTGCTCCTTCCCTCCCTTCCTTCTGCTCCCCTGGGATCGCCCAGAAGCCTTCCTGAGATTCCTCAAGACACATCCCAGGAAAAACTCTGAGGCTGCCCCCCGCCCAGCTATTCGGCCTCCCCCCCTCACTCCTCTGAAGTTCTTTTCCCATCTAAAGGTGCCACTGGACTTTTGTTGGTTCTCATCTCAGACTCCCTAAAATGAAGCCTCCCCCTTTACATTAAGCATCCTAAAATGAAGCTCTCCCTGCCCCCCAAAATCAACAATCCCAAACCTGCAGGCTGCCCCCTACCCAAGGCTTGGCACCCTTTAATTCCAGACACCCCTTTCCGGGACACGTTTCTCACCCTGCCCTTTCTCCACGGACACGCGTGTCTCTCCAGTGTACCATTTTCCCCCCTCTCAATACCCCCCTCCCTTCCCCAAAACGGAAAGCTGTTTTGATCCCTTTGGGAACTGCTCCTTGGCTCTCTCCTGCGCCTGGGCTCTTTCCGAGCAGTGACACCCCCAATCCACCCCCCCCCAAAAAAAGAAAAGAGCCCCTTTTGCTCTGTCTGCCTCTCTTAGAGCCACCCCCCCCCCTTTCCCTGCACCATTTTGGCGAGTAGTTTTGTTTTGGAAAAAGCCAAACAAACCATGACAAGCGGCACTCGGGGAGCCCTTGGCGCTTCGCACCTTCCTGCGCTCCAATCTCTCGCCCCCCCCCCAAAAAAAAGAACACACACACCAGGAAAACAAAATCCTGCTGCGTCCGATCTCCCCCTCCCCTCCAAGAAAGAGCTTGCTGGGGCTCCTCTGGCTTTCTTGCTCCCCCCCCCAAAAAAAAAACACACACACAGAGAGAGAAGAGGGGGCCCCGACCAGCCACAGCGCCCGGAAACTGACAGCCCCCCCCCCCCCACGCGAGAAGCCATGTAAGTTTCACTCACCTCTTGTTTTTATTTGCCTCTTCCCTTCCTCGCCGGGCTCCCCCCTCCCTTCCAAGCAGCCGAGCTCCGAGCAAAGGATGGCGAAGGCAGGAGGGGTTTGGGCAAGAGCTATTTAATGGGCCTCTTTACAAAAATAATAATAATAAAAATAAAAATAATAACCCCCCAAAATAATATTAGAGGGGGGGAAAGCGTTTCCCAAAAAAATGCAATCAAGGTGCAATCTCAGCCTCTCTCAGCTAAAGTTCTTCCCCCTGGGTCACTGACTGTTGCGATCCTATTGGGCTGTTTTATTTTAATTTCTTCCTTTTCTCCTCCTCCCTCCTTCCCTCCTTCCCTCCCTTCTCTCCCTCCCTCCCTCCTTGGCGACAGTCTTTAAAAAAATATTATAATAATAATAATAATAACTAGAGAGGGGAGGCAGGCAACTCTATTGCACAACCCGGAGGAAAAGCTACAACGTTACCCGAGCGCAACCCAGCTATTGGGAAGTGGGGGAGGGGGCAGAGGAAGCGAGCAGATGGTACCCGGGGGCCAATCGCGAGGCCCGTGCAAAAGTGGGCGGGGCCAGTGGGGCCAAAAAAATAAAAGCCGCATCCACCTCTTCTCCTCCCCCCCCCATGCAAGCTAGGTTGCAGCGCGCCCTGCTCTATATCCTTCCGCCTGGAAGAGCTGGGATCAGCGAGCAGCGGCGGCGGCGTTTAAAGAGACACGCACCGAGGAGGGCCCTCTTGGCTTCTGCGAAGACTTCCCAGCCCGAGGGGTGCCTTGGGGGGTACAGGGGCGAGGGCAGTGGCGGCCGTCGGGTCCCTGATCCTGGTCGTTCCCGGTCGTGGCCGAACGTTGTGCTGGGAGCCGCCAAAGACGCATTCGAAACGGGGCTGAATGAATCCAGAGGAGGCTGCCTGCTGCATCCCTGGATGAATGCCTGCATTGGTCTGGCCGCTTTCCGGGAAGCCTGGAGCGGGGTCGTTCTGTGGGTCGCTGTGCTAGGTGTGAAAATTGCCAGATCTGGGTTGGGACATTCTGGGGGAGTGGAAGAGGGGGCGTGTAGCCAAGGTTGGGAAACTCCTGGAGATTTGGGAATGGAGCCTGGGGGAGGTCAAGGAGCACAGTGAGGTACAGTGCCATAAAGCCTACCCTCCGATTATCTGTTTTCTCCAGGGGAAGGGATCTCTGTAGTCTGGAGAGGTGTGATTCCAGGGGATTCCCCAGGTCCTACAATTGATCTCCCAGCATTAGAGGTCAGTTCACCTGGAGAAAATGGCTGCTTCGGAAGGCAGGCTTAATGGCATTTAAGTCCTGTGCCTTCCCTGACACTGACCTTCCCAGTTTCAATCTCCCAAATTGCCCAAACAAAAGCCTGCAAACTTGGGGAGATCTCCAGTGACCACCTGGGTGTTGGCAGCCCTGGTGACTGAATCTCTTCCAGGACAGAGAAACATTAGAATTTTCTGTGCTGAGAGGAGTCTGTCTGTTGCCTTTCTGCATGAGATACTGTTGAAGCCTTGTTGCCTTCCAGGTTCATCTTGTGGTTACATGTGGTGGGACTTGATGCTTCAAAATTCTGATGTAGCCATATAGCAAAAATTATGCCCCCTCCCAAGGAGCATAGTATCTCAGCATAGTGCCCACAGTATCTCAGCATGTTAATGCTTTGTGCTGGTTTCCAGTCTCCCTAAACCTACATGTGGGTTTATAAATCAGCTATTCCTCTCCCTAGGCATGTTTAGATAATTCAGTCACTACTGATTCAGGATGCACGGCAATGGCCAACTTTGAGGAGGCTTGCAAGAATTGGAGAAGGGGGCACATGCTTCTACTCACCCACATGCAAAAAAAGCAAAGCTTTTGAGGTATAAGTATTTTCATTTGGGGAAAAGGTCCCTTTCCAAAAATGAGGGGGAGATCAGAGAATGTGTTTGCTCTCCCACCCCTTTTTCTTCATGCCACCTAAGGAGGAGGAGAACTCCCCCTCACTGGTGGTCTTCTAGCAGCATCTGGACAGATCCTTATCCTGGATGCTTCAGGCTGGTCCTGCATTGAGCAGGAGGTTGGACTGGATGGCCCGCTTGGCCCCGTCCAGCTCTAGGATTCTGTGAACCAGAATACAGGTAACCACCCAACGGCTGGGTCAGCAAAAGAGGAAGGAGAACAAAGCAGCTAAAAATGGTGATAAATCATATAGCATTAAACATTATTTAAGAGGCCCCTGGTCTATATTACTATGATGAAATGTTGCAGTCTCATCAAATCCACCCCTTTGCATGTTCTACGAGGACAGGTTAGAATTAGATTATTTTCTTGTTATGTAAGTTCCAAGTTACCTTCAGTCTTCGTCTGCATCCTTGCACTGTTCAGATTTCCAGATTGGCCAGTATCCCTGGGACAAGGGCCAGTGTTTTGTTTGATTTTCTTTGCTTTTTTTGCTTTGTTCTTCTGGTCTTTTCCTCCAGTTGAAGAGTTGGTTCTTGTATGCCGCTTTTCTCTAGCAGAAAGAGTCTCAAAGCGACTTCCGATCATGCAGAAAAGTTCTGGCCTCGGCTTCTCCCTGACACACTAGTTTTCTGTGCAGGAGCTGTCCATTGCTTTGCCCTCCCTTTACAGCCTGAAGTAACCATGCCCTGACATGGGTCTACCTCTTTGGTCACAGCTCTTTGCCAACCTCCAGGTGGGGCCCAGAGAGTTCCTAGCAACAGAGATCAGTTCTGGAGGAAATGGCTATTCTGGAGGGTTGGCTCTATAGTGTATCCTGCTAAACCTTATTCCAGGGGTGGCCAAACTGTAGCTCTCCAGAAGTCCATGGACTACAATTCCCATGAGCCCCTGCCCACAAGCTAGCAGGGGTTCATGGGAATTGTAGTCCATGGGCATCTGGAGAGCCACAGTTTCGCCACCCCTGGCAAACTGCAGCCCCATATGTCCAGGAAGCTCTAGAGGTGGCAACCCCAATTTAGAACAGTTTGTTTCAGTGGCTACAGTTCAAACCAGGTTGCCAACTTTTCTGCCAGTCCCTGCTCCTCAGTCTTTAACAGCAGCTCAAACAGAAGCAAGCTGGGGGTGCAATAGTGTTGATATCCGAGTCTCGCAGAGCTTCACTGTGTAATTTCTGCATAATGACGCTGTTCGATGCAGGCCACGTGTTGTTTCACTTCAGCCAGCTGCAATCTTATTTTTCAGGCACATGTAATTATTTCACAGGGAGCACATGTCTGTCGCCAGCATGTTTCTTCTAGATACTGGCTGACCATTAATATTAAGCAATTAAGAAGATAGGTACTGATAACAGCCTCAGTAGCTATTAACTGTGATAACTCAGTAGAACCTCCATGTCCATGGGCAGTATACCTTGAAACATAATTTACTGGAAAGAGTTGCCTGTCTTCCAATACGAAACTTGAGGCAACTTTTCGGCCCTGGCCCCAGCCTGGTGGAATGAGCTCCCAGGCCCTGCTGGAGCTATCTAAGTTCCGCAGGGCCTGCAAGATGGATCTCTCCGGCCAGGCGTTTGATTGAGGCTGGGGGGGGGGATGACCGGAGTTATGAACAGGGGATCCCGCCCTATCCTAGGCATTTCCATATTGAACATGGAAGACCAGAGCCCAGTTTTTACATCATTGGGACCGTGGCATTGGGCCTGGTTAGAATTAGCTAAATTGGATTGAGGAGTATATTATTGAGTTTACACCGCCATCTTGATAATTGTCGATATTTGGGATAATGTTTTAATGGGATTTTATGGTTTTTATTCTGTAAGCCGCCTCAAGGTGACATTTGTCAGAGGTGGGATACAAATTTTAAAATAAATAGAACTTACATCCACCATCCAGGCACTGGCCAGGCCCAACCCTGTTTAGGTTCTGCCTAGCAGCAAGAGCACAGGCCCTCAGACCCTATTAGCATGGCCAACTCCAAGTAGAGAAATGCCTGGAGTTCTGGAGGAAGAGGCAGAGAAGGGGAGGGTCTGCCATAGAGACCACCCCCAAAAGCCTTTTTCTCCAGGGATACTGATCATCATCTGGACATCACTTGTAATTTCAGGACATCTCCAGGCCCGACAAGGAGATTGGCAATCCTAGACCGTACCCTGGTTTGCTACTTTCAGGACCATCCAATGGACTTCCTAAGGAGCACCAGACTGGGAAACAAGATACCCGATCAAATGAAGGGAGAGAGAAGGCAGAGGGGAGGAAGGAAAGAGATATTTCAAGTGGGAACATCATGCACTGAGCACAGGAGTCTGCCTTATACTGTATCCTTGAACAATCAAGGTCAGTATTGCCTACTCAGACTGGCAGCTGCTCTCCAGGGTCTCAGATATTGCCTACTCTCTAGGGCAGGGGTAGTCAAGCTGTGGTCCTCCAAATGTTCATGGACTACAATTCCCATGAGCATTTGCTGGCAGGGGCTGATGGGAATTGTAGTCCATGAACATCTCGAGGACCACAGGTTGACTACCCCTGCTCTAGGGTCTCAGATATTGCCTACTCAGACTGGCAGCTGCTCTCCAGGGTCTCAGATATTGCCTGCTCAGACTGGCAGCCGCTCTCCAGGGTCTCAAGCAGAGGTCTTCCTCCATACCTACTGTCTGAAGATGCCAGGGATTGAACCGGGGACCTTGAGTGTGCCAAACTAATGCTCTGCCACTGAGCCACAGCCCCTCCCCTGAACTGAACTGCTTTGCACTGAAGTGTATGGGGGGGGGGGGAAGAGGAGGCTGGAGTGATGATTAAAATGCATGTGTGACTCACACATTATCCTCACTTTTAAGATGCACAAATCATCTCCACAGTGCAACCCGCCTGCTGCCCACCCCCCACCCCTACCCCCAGTCATTGGGAGCAAGGGAAGTTTCCTCGACCAATGTGGAGCCTCAGAAGAAAAGAATCCCCCACCCCAGCATGCAGCTTGAGAAAGCAACTTTGCAGGAATTCACACGGGCCAGCCCAGAGAAAAAGCCCTGGGTCTCCTTTCCAGCGAAAGATCATATTTCCAGAAGTTTATCCTAGAAACTCAGAGCAACAGAAGATACTGTTGGAGAATCCACCAGGAAACCAAACTTTAGGGATGAAGGGCCTCAGAGCCCCGTCCCCCGCGTGCCCACGGCCCCACGTTCCTTGGAACCAGATCTCAGCCCCACGCTTGTTTGGGGGAAAGAGAGCACAGCCCTGCAGGAAAGGGAGGGAGGAAGGAAGGCCCTTGTCTCAGGGCAGAATCACGACAATGGTCCCGCTTCAGGAAGACAAAGGCCTCTGCGTGGAGGAGTCCTGGCTGCCCAGGTCAGGCGGCTTGGAGATGGCTGCGTTTTAAAGCACAAATACACAGACTCACGGGGCTAAAACAAATCAATCACGTCCCCCCCCCCCCCCCGCCTCCCTTCCTTGCACTAATTGTTTTCTTGTGTTCCCCAATCTCTTGGATCCGATCCAAGCCGGGCAATTACACAGCCTGTTTTCCCCAAGGGCTTCTAGCTGGAGAGTTTCGGGCTGCGGTTCTCTCTTCCCCCCCTTCCCTAAACCAAACTCCCCCACGCTTGGTCGGAAGTGTCTTTTCAGAAGGGCTTAACTTCCTGGGTGGGCCCTGGCTGAGCTGTGGCAGCCGCACAGGGGCTTGGGAGACTGCGACCGTCAACAGAACAGGGTTGCCAACCTCCAGGTGAGACAAAGCAAGCAACAGGGCACTGGGATACCAGTACAGGGTATCAAATGTTACAGTCTAATAAACAGACTTCTAAGGAGTCTTCAGGTGAGGGTTAGAGGGCACCCAGAATTACAACTGGCCCCCAGGTAAAAGATCAGCTGCCGGAGAAAATGGCTGCTTTGGAAGGTGGGTTGTCTAGCCCACTAAGTCTCTCCCTTCCCCAAATCCAGCATACCCCATACTCCACCCTCCCCAAATCTCCAGGGATTTCACGAGCCAGAGATGACCACGCAAGTGCGGAAGCCCCCTCCCCCTAGGTTCAGGGTTCCGCTTCAGAGAGCCAACTTGGTTTGATTTCCCACTCCTCCAGATGAGTGACCTTGGGCCAGCCACAGTTCTCTTGAAGCTCCCTCAGCCTCACAGGGTGTCTGTTGTGGGGGGAGGAAGGGAAGGCGATTGTAAGCTGCTTTGAGATGTCTTTGGGAAGTCAACAGCAGGGTACAAAGAACAGTGCTGCTTCTTGGGCTGAGAAAAGACCCAGTCAATTGGGAAATTCTCGCAGATTTTGGGAGCTCAGCCTGGGAAGGGAAGGATCCCTGCCCTTGGGTTCTCTCAGAGCTCTCTCAGTCTCACTATCGGGGACGCAATGGAGAGCACACCTGATTTGACCAGTACTCTCCCAGCTGCACTGGCTCTAAACCAGCCTTTCTCAACTTTTTTACTGTTGAAAAACCCCTGAACATTCCTTAGGCTTCAAGAAAACCCCAGAAGTGACAGGCTAGTGCACAATATAGCTGCGAACACACCCACTTGGGGCCCCACCCCTTCCCACCTCCTCAGGCCCGTCATTGGCCATTTCGGGAGGAATGGGTGGGTAGATACGACCATATATGGTCCTATCATCCGATAAACGTTTAACAGATTTTTAAAATATTTTGAATACGAATTAACACCCACCATTCGCAAGAGCCCTCCAAGGCTGTCAAGAGACCTTGGCTGAGAAAGCCTGCTCTAGAATGAGGACCAAGTCAGGTCCAGGGTGTTGGTTCTCACCTCTAAAGCCCTAAACCTTCCCTAACAGGTGATTCATGAAACCCAGGAAGGATATCTTAATGACCCTGGAAAGGTTTCTCCATGTGGTGGGAAGCTGCATGCATGCGCACCATGTCGGGGCAGTAGCGCCCCCTATAGGGCTTATAGCTAGAAAAGGCTTCCGTGGCTGGCCTGCACTTGATCAGTCCCAGTGTGAGACTGCACACAAGATGTCAATGAACAACAGCTAGAAGTAAGTGAAACCCCGTTTCCCATTGTGTGGGAGTTAATTAATTTTTCATACCTCCCAAAAAAAGATTGTTGGGTGATACAGCCACATATTGCTATGTATTTTTTTAAAAACCAACAACAATGGCCAATGCTGGGGCTGGAGGGAGTGAAAAGAGAGGGGTCTCAGTCATAAAAATCTTTGCTGCCCAAGGCTTGTTGCCTGTAATAGTGACTGGGGTCCAGAGAGGTAAGTACTCTCCTTTTAACCTAACTGGGGGGGTGGGGGTGGCAGGGTGTAATGGAACAGCAGATGCCTACCCCAGCCCAGGTCCTTGGGCGGCTGGGCCGTTTCTGGCACTGGGAAAGTAGGGGATGATGGGGCATGATGTCACATCCGGTGGGAGTGTCTGGGTGATGTCATTTCTGGTGACATGTGACTTCTGAGGGCGTGACAGGGAGGTGTGGCCTGCTGACATCACTTCCGGGATTTCTCAAAGCCTGAAGAATGGTTCAGCGGTTTCTCAGTGGTAAGAAAGGTCAAGAAAGGCAGCTCTAAGGTGCTTCCAGACCTGAATCGAGCATCCAAAGCAAACTTTCTTGGCATGGGGACACAGAGAGCTGCTGGCCGCTGGAGCAGACAGTACTAAATGGTCCTAGATAGTCTTCCAATACAGAAAAGCTACTCTCTGGGAAGTGTCCCACTCAAGAACAGATCACAAATGGAGAGGAACAAAAGGCTTGACCTGCCCCGGTTGGTCCGCCCCTGGAGTTTCTGGTTCAGTCCCAGGAATATGTAGCGCTTCATTTGTCGATTCCAAAGCAGGCATTATGTATGCGTATTTGCACATTAGTCCATGTTCGTCTCTGACACTTGGAATGCAAAGTTACTAAACCTTTTCCCTAGCGGGGGGGGGGGGGAGGAGAACTAGAAACATGTTCTGTTCCTCAAAAAGCCCAAGTCTCTGGGCAACAAGGAGAAATGTAAACTTGAAACAACTAGATTTATTGGAGTGTTGGTTTTAGGGAAGGGGTTTTATAATGGGGTATGACTATTTCTGTAACCCATCTTGAGCTTCGGAATAAGACGGGCTAGAAATTGCATAAATAAATAATTTTGAGTAGTGCCATTGTTTACTCCCCTCTTGCAAATGGTTCTGTGATTTTCAAATGCAGCCTGCAATCAGCTGTCCTGCCCCCTTCCCTTATTCCTGCCTGAAGAGTAATCCTGAAGTAGTGGGGGACAAACGATCACAGAGGTTGTAACTCTCTGTTGCCCTCTAGTGGCAAGCAGAAAGTTACAGAGAGACTAATTGGTGGGTGGAAGGGTTCAACTAGGAATTGAGGGGACTCCTGTTCTTAATATGGTTGCATTCCCCCTAAAGGAGCAGTTTGGTACTCTGGCAGTATGGCTGGATCTTGAATAAATAGGTGGCAGCAATGTCCTGTGTCCTTTCATTGTCTTTGGCTTGGAAGCCAACTATGGCCCTTCTTGGGCGGGAAAGATCTTGCCTTTGTGATGGTAATATCTAGACTACTGCAATGGGGCTGCCCTTGAAGACTGTCCCAAAGGACTGGTTGGTATAGAATGCTGGACCCAGAACAATGACTAGAGTGGGCGAGTTTTGTTCCACTTACACTCTCTCCTGTTTGCTTCTGGGCTTAATTCAAGGTGCTGCTATTGAGCTTTAGAGCCCCTTATGGCTCATCTACTGGACCATTCTGATAATCTTTGGAGACCTTGGTTCAGGTGACCCCACCATCCAAGGACAGATGGGTGGCAACCCAAGTGAGAGCCTTCTCAGTCATGGGACCAAAACTTTGGAATTCTCTCCCGAGGGAGATTTGTCCGCCCCTCCCTATCTCAGTCTTTGAGAAACCCCAGAAGTGGCCTGATTGTGCAGAATAAGGTTGGGAAGCATAGCTGTGGACAAGTCCACCCGGGGCCCCTCCCCTTCCCACCCCCTCCAAGCCCATCATTGGCCATTCTGGGTGGGGGTTGAGTGTCAACATGACCAAATATAGTCGTCTCACCCAATACATTTTCAACAAACGTTAAATTTATGTAAAATTTAATTCCCACCCGTTCAGGAAACCCTTCCAGGGGCATCAAGAAGACCCGGGGTTTCACGAAACCATGGCTGAGAAAGCCTGCTCTCTCTTTCTTTTTCCGCCAGCAGATGTAGAATTTTTTGTTGTTGTTTAGTCGGTGTCCCCTCACTAATTCCTGACAACCCTCCTCCCTCTTTGCACATTTTGATGATTCTGTGTTTATCCGTTTTGTTTACTGGTTTAAAATATTTTATGCAAAGTTGTATTTTAAATGCTTGAACTGCTTTGATGTTTGCTGCCTTGGAGATGCTGGACCGAGCAGAAGGATGCATGCATGTGTCCAGTGCTGTCAAGTCACAGTCAAGTTGCGGAGACCCCCGCAAGGGGCTCTTGAGGCCCATGAGAAGCAGAAGCGCTTTGCTTTCCTCTTCAGGGTCTTCCTTTATAGTCTCCCTTCCAAACGCTGCTTGTCTTTCGAGATCCGTCAAGACTGGGCGAGGCTGTGCTTCCTTCCCTCCCTCCTTTGAAAGGCAGCACAGAAACGTTTCAAATAAATAAACAGAGGAGGAGAAAGAGGAAGAAGAAGAGAAGGAGTTGGTTCTCTTATATGCTGCTTTTTCTGATAGAAAAAGTCTCAAAGTGGCTTACATTCACCTTCCCTTTCCTCTCCCCTGTGAGGGAGGTGAGGCTGAGAGAGCCCTGATATCCCTGCTTGGTCAGAACAGCTTTATCAGGGCAGTGGCAAGCCCAGGGTCACCCAGCTGGCTGCATGTGGAGGAGGAGCAGGGAATCAAACCCGGCTCGCCAGACTAGAAGTCGGTACTCCTAACCACTACACTCGGGGGTAGTCAACCTGTGGTCCTCCAGATGTCCATGGACTACATTTCCCATGAGCCCCTGCCAGCAGTTGCTGGCAGGGGCTCATGGGAATTGTAGTCCATGGACATCTGGAGGACCACAGGTTGACTACCCCTGCACTAAGGCGCCAACTCCTCTCTCAAGTCTGCATCCTAATTAATCCCATGAGGCAACTGATCACCATTTGCAATGTTAGGAGCAGTGCTGATAGATCCCTTCTCACGGGCAGCTGATAACCTCATCTAGGCGAGGGTATCAAATAGCCTGGCTTTTTTTCAACCTTTTGACCATGGAGGAATCTCTGAAATATTTTTCAGGCTTCGAGGAACCCTGGAAATGGTGACATGCCCTTTCAGAGAAGTGGAGGCAGAGGTAAGATGTGGGAGCCAGCCAGCCGGCTGATCAATCAATCATTTACCGTTTTCAGTGTGGAGAAAGAGACGAGGCTTGTAGAGCAACGGGATGTGGGCTCCAGGGACATCTAGTGATGTCAGCAACCAATCAAACTTCTGGGATTGTCTGGGGAGCTCTTGCATACCCCTACGGTTCCCTGGGACCCTGGCTGGGAATTAATGAAATGACCAGCAGAAATCTGTCTGGCTTGTGTTTTTGCCTTTAATGGCTACTTGAAAGACCAAAATCCACAGATGATTTCATCTGTGAATTTGTACAGGAATGGCACATGGTCTCTCCTGCCCAGTTTACTCCCACAACAACCCTGTAAGGTAGGCTAAAGAGTTAGGGTAAAATGAAGGAGGGAAGAACAATGTTAAGCTGCTTTGGGTCCCCAGAGTGGAATAAAGCAGGCTATAAGTACATAAAATCACCAAGCAAGTGTCACGTGTAAAGAAAACGTAGGAATATGGACTTCCTGCCACACACGCCTGCACACGTAAAGCTTATTCCTGGAATATGACCATGTAGGTCTTAAAGGTGCCACTGGACTCAAACTTTATGCTGATTTTAGCGATGTGAAGCAACTGACATCAGTGGTTAATTGAACCCCTCCCCCCTTTCCATTCCATGGAATTTCTCTGTGCTTTAACTATGAGAATTTCTAAACAAATTCCAGAACTGGATCATGCACGGTTGGCCAGATTTCAGCTCCTTTCATTCATTTGCTGCTGCTTCCCCCTCGTTGTTACTGACATGCACGCTCAAAACGAAACATTAGCAAAACCCCAGAATCTTGTTCACAATGAGACAAACAGCTCCATCAGGATTCTTCTTATGTGGTGTCATACTGATGGAGAACCGGTCCTGGATAGCCTGATTTCATCAGATCTTGGAACCTAAGCAGGGACAGCCTTGGCCAACTCTCGGATGGAAGACCTCTAGGGCAGGGGTAGTCAACCTGTGGTCCTCCAGATGTTCGTGGACTACAATTCCCATGAGCCCCTGCCAGCAAATGCTGGCAGGGGCTCATGGGAATTGTAGTCCACGAACATCTGGAGGACCACAGGTTGACTACCCCTGCTCTAGGGAACACATGAAAGCAGGCAATGTCAAACCACCTCTGAATTTCTCTAGCCTTGAAAACCTCACGTCGTAGCTGAAAGTCACCTGTGAGTTGATGCTTTCCACCCCAGTGGACACTGGTACAGCTGTACATTGGTAAAACACCACACAAAACGAGCATGACATACAATCCTAAGTTCACCCACAGTACTTTTCCAGTGTTTTGATTAATGCACACCTGCTCATGCAGAGTTTGAGTGGCGGGGGTGGGGAGGGACACGAGCGAATGTAAAGAAGTGGAGAATGCAGGAAACTGCATGCACATAACTGGGGGTGAGAAACAATGGAAGACTCGTAACATGCTAGTTCCGTCTGAAACAAGAGCTCATCGTTTGGGACTGCAAAATCCAAGCATGATGATGAAGATTTAGGTAGCACCCAAAACCATTTTTTTAAAGAGCAGTGGAGTCAAGTAGCAGCGGTAGGAACTTCTCCCATCATTCAGGGCCGTGCATGGAGATGTGGGGCTCAGAGGACAGCCTATGGATACATGAAGACACTTGATGCTGAATCAGACTATCCTTCCATTGTCAACTCAGGCTGGCAGCAGCTCTCAGGCAGAGGTCTTCCCCATCACCTCCCATCCGATCCTTGAACCCGCCAGGGATTGAACCTGGGACCTTCGGCATGCCAGGGGGATGCTCTAAGGCTGCGCCACAGAAGAGGAGCAAGGTGGGCGGGTGGGGGACCATTGCCCCCCCCCTTGGCAAAGGGATGGCGGGGCAGCCAGGGCTCGGCTGCTTGGCAAGCCTCAGGGCACGCAGCTGACGTGACTCTTCCCCTCTTGGCCCTCTTCCGCTGCCCAACCGGAGCATGTGACTGAGTGACAGCCCGGGATTATTTCAGCCTGCCGGGCGGAGGGACACAGTGTTTACTGCAGGTCGGGCCGGGTGAAGAGACGGCGACGGGGAAGGGAGATGGAGTTTGACCAGAGTTAGGAGGAAGGATCTCAACTTGGGGTGTCTTGTAAATTGGAACCCTGTTTCCCCCCCCCTTTAAAGGGTAAGTGGGGTGCTCTACCTTCCCCCATTAAGGCCATCTCCAGGCTTCCCAAAGGCAGCCCTTTCATGCAAATGAGCGTCCCTCTCTTCCCCCCCCTCCGCTTTCCAAGTCTCAGTTCTCCCATAGCGCCCATTGACGTTGCAAGTGCGTCACCGTCTCCAGCACAACCAGACAGCACGTGGGAGAGAGAGATTTAAAGAGGCAGGCAGCTGTTTTGCCTTCCAGCAACAGCTGCAAATGGGAAGCGCGGGGAGCGGTGGGGGGAGAGGGGACTGGCATGCTGGACAGCGTGGGTTGCTCCCGCCAAGGGAGCCGCGGCTCTCCGTTCGCCAAACCGGTCAGGGGAGGGTGGGGGGCTCAGTTCATAGGGTGGTCGTCCCAAGCCGCGCTTCACGCACACAAGGTGTACGCATTTGTAGCCTGCTTTCCTGGCCTGTGGGGAGGGACTCCAAATGGCCTGCATGCAGCTAAGTTCTTCTAGCCACTCTTTTTTAGACACCCCCCCCCAAACAACAACCCGGTGAGGTAGGGTAGGCTGACAGACAGTGGCTGGCACAAAGTCCCCGCGTGAGTCCCTGGCAGGGTGGGGATCTGAACCCAGGACTGAGTATGGCACTACAACCACTTCACCGGGATGGCTGGATATGGGCTCTCCATGGCGTTCCGGCAAAAACCTCAGGGGAGGGCGGTATATAAATTTATAATAAATAAACCCTAGCAACTGCATTTTGCACCAGCTGAAGTTTCCAGGTCAAGCACAAGAGTAGGCCCACGTAGAGCGAGTTGCAGAAATCCTCTCTGGATCACTGTGGCGAGGTGTCCTTGATCAGATGGGTGCTGGTTCTTCCACAAAGCCACAGCCCCTCCCCATAAAAAATACCTCCCCCCCCCATGCTGTATGTAAAGACTCAGGGTGGGGTAGGAGGGAGCAACCTCTACCAGGCCTGTTTGTATACCTCACCTACTCATGGTTTACACAGCCTAAGAGAGCATTTTTACTCAAGAGAGTGGCAAAGGAGTGGTGAATGCATTCTGCCTTTCCCCAATCCATAGGGGGAGCCAGCAGTTTTTTGGTATCAGATTATCCACCTGGAGTTCCACCCACACAGTTTCTGAAACGTGTAGTTAGGCTCTGATTAGTGGAAATTTGAACCCTGCATTTCTTCCCTGCCCTCCGCTGACATTCTAAAGACGCCGCCACACTCCCCTCGCCAACTTCTTTATGTATTATATTTATTTATATCCTGGAATGCTGCCCAAGTTTAAAAAAAAAAATCTCATTAAAGCCATTTTTAAAGTACCTTCCGAAAATAGCTCTAGTGTGAGCCTTTTATTTAAAACCAGCTGTAACATCCCGGAGTAGTGGGCAAGCATTCATATTTCATAGAAGTCTGTTTTCCCGCATGACGTTTAAATCTAAAAAGAAGAAGAGATGGGCAGGGAAAGTGAGCGTTTCAGAACATGAAGGGACAGCCCAGCCTGCATCAAGAACTAGAGGTGGGGTTGCCAGTTCTGGGCTGGGAAATTCCTGGAGATTCCTGGAGCCTAGGGAGAATGAGGTTTGGGAAAAGAATAAGACTTGGTTTTTATAACCCACTTTTCACTGCCCAAAGGAGTCTCATTGCAACTTATAATTACCTTCCCTTCCTCTTCCACACCCTGCGAGGTAGGTGGGACAGAGAGCTCTGGGAGAACTGCTCTGAGAAAATAGCTCTAACAGGACTGTGACTAGCCCAAGGTCACCCAGATAACCACATGTAGAAGAGCAGGGAATCAAACCCAGCTCATGAGATTGGAAGCCACCACCCTTCTTCTTCATCTTCTGTGCACTGTTAGCTGTCCAGAGGAAGTGGTTGGCCACTGTGTGAGACAGGATGCTGGACTAGATAGACCCCTGGTCTGATCCAGGAGAGCCCTGCTTATGTTCTTATGAGACATAATGCTGGGGAAGTTTTAGGTGGTGCACTGTGTCTACAGTGAATAGGGCCCCAGTTGGGCACTGTTACCTAGCAGACGGAGAGGACAAGAAACATGAAAATGGATCAACAAAACAATGTCTTCTTGAAAAATGGAATTCCCCCAGGTGTTTTTCCCACACCAAGACCTCCAGTCCCACCCTAAAATCTCGCTTTAAAAGAAGTTCAGGGTCAACTCTGGCTTGAAATCTTCCCAGCTTTGCTCAAGGGGTGAGCAGCTCTCCTTCTCAGCTCTGGATTCCAGTCCTGAACAACTAGCTTTGGAGGGAGCCCGTGTAAGCGTGGGGGGTGCCAGACCTTACCCATTGGGGTCAGTTGACGGAGAGGGTCAAATTACAGCCCCCAGGATCTGGGGCTCAAGGCTAGACCTCTGACCTGAAATTCACATCCCTCCACCCCGCAAAACTGCCCCACATTATACTGAACCGATATCAGCGGTCTCTCCCATGGCCAGTGTCCTTTCCCACTGTAGAGGCCTTTGCCATTTGTTTTCCCACCCCTCCTATCCCTGGTGTATTTATTGGCCTGGAAAGTTTTGTTCCACTCTCGAGGACTTCGGCCCAGCGCTGGTGCCGCTTATCAGCGAGCGAGGCTGCGAACGAAGTCTCTCTCACGGAATAAAAATGCACAGCCTCTTAAATCTCCAATGAACCGGCTCTCCCTCCCGCCCGCCCGCTGGCTACATCCTGCAGTCGGGCCTCTCCAAGTTTGCCTTTTTTGGTGAGCAAGGACTTCTCTCCCACCCTCTGCCTCGCCTGCTTTTTCTCGGACTGCGGGGGGGGGGGGGGAGCTTCCAGCAAATTGAAGCCACCACTGCCCCATTTGGGGACATAATGGTATTCTCTTTAAAGAGAAAAAAGATCTTAACAATTAAGGGGATAACAGTTGACCAGTAGAGTTCCCAAGTGCCAGGTAGCAGCTGGGGAGCTCCCATGATTGATCTGCAGGTGACCAAGATCAGTTCCCCTGGAGACAATGGCAGTGTTGGAGGGGGGGCTGTGCGTGTGGTTGTCAACCTCCAGGTGGTACCTGGAGATCTCCCTTTATGACAATTGGTCTCCATGTGACCCAATTCCCCTGGAAAGCTCTCTTGGTGTAGTGGTTAAGAGCGGCAGATTCTAATCTGGTGAACAAGGTTTGATTCCCCACTCCTCTGCATGCAGCCAACTGGGTGACCCGGGGCTAGTCACAGTCCTGATAGAGCTGTTCTCGCAGAGCAGGACTGCCAGAGCTCTCTCAGCCCCACCCACCTCATAAGGGCCGTTTCTCCAGCTGCCCGTTTTTTCCAGGTCTCCTAAGTATTGGTCTCTGGAGGTTTTCACATTTATGCCTGGCTATCTGCACTTGCAAAGAGCCTCTTGTGGCGCAGCATGGTAAGGCAGCTGACATGCAGTCTGAAAGCTCTGCCCATGAGGCTGGGAGTTCGATCCCAGCAGCCGGCTGAAGGTTGACTCAGCCTTCCATCCTTCCAAGGTCGGCAAAATGAGTACCTAGCTTGCTGGGGGGTAAATGACTGGGGAAGGCACTGGCAAACCACCCCGTATTGAGTCTGCCATGAAAGTGCTAGAGGGTGTCACCCCAAGGGTCAGACATGACCTGGTGTTTACCTTATCTGCACATGCAGTTTCCAAATGGCAATACCGAGGATTTGTCTTCTTTTCATGCCATTCGCATTAACTTCGGAGGAACGTTCTCCCATTTTTATTTCAGAGATGTGGGTCAGGTAGCCCCGTTCCCTTCCTTTTTTCCTCTTTTTTTTGCACATGTGCACTAATGCATGTTCGACTTAATGCATTTGTGTGATTTCTTTGTATCTGAAGAAATGTGCATGCACATGAAAACTCATGCCTTGATTAAAGCTTTGTTGGTCTTTAAGGTGCCACTGGACTCTAAATGTGTACTTTAAAGCTGAAATGATTGGGGGTGGGGAGGAGGAGAACCTGTTCAGGAAGAAGGCGAAAAGGAGGAGATGGGAAAACAACACAATTCCTGGCTTCTCCCGCAAAAAGGGCAGGAAAAAGGCAGGCTGAATCAAAAACAACAAATGCAGTGCCACAAATATTTTCAGGGAAAACCTCAGGGAGGGGGACATAAGAAAGAAATCAGAAAGAAAGAGAAAAAGAACACAAGAAATCATATCTCAGATACCCTACATCTAATTCTATGGTTGAGGGGATTAGAGGGGTTCCTAAGGGGGAAGGGAATTCACAGGAGGGGAAGGGAGAGGAGGGAATTCATGTTTTTTTGGAACTCCGAATCTGTACCTGAGTAGCGCGGTATTTGTGTGAAATTGAGAAAATTCTGCAAAGCTAAAAGAGTGCTGACGCGAAATTTTAGGTTTTAGGCAGAAACGACCATGGTGTCCGCTGTGAGGAGAGGAAAGGAAGGCGATTGTAAGCCACTTTGAGACTCCTTTGGGCAGTGAAAAGCAGGGTATAAAACCCAAATTTTGCTTTCCCTTGAAAAAATGGCTGCTTTGGAGGGGGAACTCTATGGCATTGTACCCCGTTGAGATTCCACTCCTTCCAAATTGCACCCTTCCCAGGCTCTGCCCCCAAAATCTCCAGGTATTTCCCAACCCAGAGCAGGCAAATTTGTGGGATTAAACCCTGCTGAGATCCTTTCCTGCCCCAAACTTTACCCTCCACCAAATCTCCAGGTATTTCCTAATCCTGTTGACTAGGCCAGGTTCTGTTGGGGGTGAGGGTCATACAGTCTGCAGACTTGTGAGTCCCACAGAGTGCTTCATTGGGACAATGTTTGCCTTGCCTGTTAGTCATCCGTGTCACTCTCTGGGAGCCTTCTCCGCAAAGCTCTTGGCAAAGTTCCCTTTGTCCTCACACACACTCCAGTGAAGCACACATCCACTTAACTGTTTATTGTTTTGTTGCATCGTGCGAGAAAACGAAGACTCGCTCTGGTGCTGAACCAGGAACTATTTATTTACAAAACCATCTGGAAGAAGTAGGGGGGCGGGGAACCTTAAGACTGTGCAAACAAATGACAAAATTCTCCAGGTTGTCCTTTTCAGGCCTGGGTGTAAACTGCACGGAGCTTTTATTCCAATCCCAGGTCGATTCAGTCCCTGCCCTCTACACAGAATGCGATTTCCGTTTGGATTTGGGGCGATTTAAATTTTCCTTCTGCAGCAAGAAGGAAAGTGACCCTACCTTTATTGTGCGATATCTTAGAGTTCTTTTAATCCACAATATATTTTAAAATCCAGATTGGGAAAGAAAGCTCCGTGGTAGAGAACCTCTGATAGGTCGCACCTGGTCATGTGACAAGCTTGCCTTAAAGGAGAAGCCCCTAATTTCTCTCAACTTCTGTCGGTCCTGGATTTTTACTCCCTCCTCTGCCTTTTTTGATCTTTCCCCCCCCCCTTTCAAGAAAAGAAAGAAAGAGGCTTGGCTCCCCCCCCCCTTCTGAACTACCCTAACCACATGCAGAACACTTTCCTGTTTCAATGGGGAGAGGGGGGGGGGAAGAGGAAGATCCGAGTTCAAAGGATCTGAATTCAACAGGATTGACAATGGAATAAAGAAAGTAAGTGCAAACTCTGCCCTAATCCTTCCTGCAGCCTTCTGATGACATCAGCAGACTGGCCGTTGCCTGAAGACAGAATGCGGAAAGCTAACCCACAGTGTTGCAAAATGGCTGTAAAGCTACCATAAAGCATTCCGCTGGAAAGTGCAAGGCATGACAGCATTCTTCTGTCTGTCTTCACCTCCATTGTCATTCCCGCTCTTTGTTGTCTTTCCCTGTATCAATTTATTGATTGTAAGCTCCTCAGAGCAGGGACCTGCCATCTTGTTATTCTGTAAAGGAGCAGGGATGTGGGCTGGAGAACATAAAAATCCACTGATTTATTTTATTAATTTCATTTGCACCCTTCTTTTCTTCCAAATGGGGACCCAAAGTAGTCTGTATCTTTCTCCTTTTCTCCATTTCATCCTCACAATGAAGAAGAAGAAGAAGAAGAATTGTTTTTTATCCCCTGGTGTTTGTAAGCTGCTTTGGGACTCCTTTGGGTAGTGAAAAGCGGGGTATAAAAAACCAAAATTGCATTGTAATGCAGAACCGCTGCACCACTCATGATTTGAAGAGGCTGGTGCTTTTGCAGCATACGTTCCTCACACAAACTTATCCTGTTCTCGCTGAGCAACTGATGGCTAGAATTGTGACATGGAAATCTGCTGTGGGACCAGAGCCATATCCCTCTTGGGATAAGGTACCTGTATGTACCATCCCCCACACTTTGTTTGGTCAAGCCCCCCCTTGTGGCAGGTGGTGCGTTCTTGTTCAGGAGGGTGGCCCCTCGCTTTCTGGAAGGTGCTTTCCCCACTCAGTCTGAGGGGGTCTCACCTCTCCCAGGGTTCTTGCAAGGCAGGCTAGGCTGCCACATGTGCAAAGAGAGTCAAGTTCAAGTTTATATTCCCTGTCAGCCCTGAAACAGAATAAGTATATGACTAAGCAGGAGAGACCGTCATTTTTGAGGAACGAAGCGATTTGCCGACTGTGCCAATCATGAAAACATGTTTGGCTAGCAGGAGGCATTTGACTCTGGAAGTGAAGCCCTTTCTCAAAAGCTGCAATATGGCATGCTGGAAATTATTTAAAATTGCATTATTGAGGGTTGTGGGTTTTTTAAAATTATTATTTATTAAATTTATATCCCACCACTCCCAGTAACTGGCTTATGATGGGTGATAAATATTTGATAAATATTTTCCAGATAAATTTGCCCAGAGACGTGTATTTTATTATTGTTCTTCACTGCGCCAAAAAGCTATTTCAATTCGTTGTCGTGCAAACTGTATGAAAGGGGGGGATAGAACATCTTGAAATAACCAAAAATCTTGAAATAACCAAACAGAGCTGCTGGGGATTTAACAGCACGGCCAGCTGAGGAATTTCAGAGGGTGCATCGTTTCTCTGCCCCCTGCAGGCCTACCCAGAGTTCTTTCTGCTACACAAATATTACAGCTACACAATCCCTACGTTGCCCTTTTTATATCTAGTAGCCCCTAATATTTAGGGTTGCCAGTTCTGTTTTGGGAAATTCCTGGTGATTTGAGGTTGGAATGGTGGAACCCAGTAAGAGTAGGTTCTGGCCTGGGGAGAGAACTCAGTAGGACAGGGGTAGTCAAACTGCGGCCCTCCAGATGTCCATGGACTACAGCTCCCAGGAGCCCCTGCCAGCATTCGCTGGCAGGGGCTCCTGGGAATTGTAGTCCATGGACATCTGGAGGGCTGCAGTTTGACTACCCCTGGAGTAGGATATAATGCTACAGAATCCACTTTCCAAAGCAGCTATGTTCTTCAGGGGAGCTGACATCCCTCCCTTGGAGAGCAGCTGTAATTCTGGGAGATCACCAGATCTCCAGTGGCAACCCCGCTAAGATTACCCATTTGGCAATTGTGTCTTTGCAATTACATAGCCCAAAAAAGCAAGAAATTGGGGCAGAAATCAGCCCGGTGCAAAGTATCTGGGCCCAGGGTTGAGACCAGAAAAGTCAGCGTAGGTCTGCCAAAGCCATCTTGCAAAAAGCCCCTTCGCGTTTAATTATATGTATCCCATCCCATGAGTTCAGCCTGCTCTGCTTCTCATTTGCCACTATGAGATTCCCCTATCCTATCAGCAGCACAGGCATCTCTCCCAGCATCCTTAGCGCCCATTTAATGCCAACCCCTGGCCGGTGGCCATTCTCAAAGCGATTAACAGCTCCTTGGTTATGTAATATGGCGGCTAAGCTCTTTGGCTGGTGAGGAGGAAGCTGGGTCAGGAGGGGAGACAGGGACAAGGGATTTAGGTTCAGCTCTGGGCGACTGAGGGGCTTTCCTCCAGCCAGCTGTCCATGACACCCTGCTGGTCTCTGCTTCACTCCCAGTCTCTCGAAACCCAGTTCTCAGTGCAGCCAGCCATGTTGGTCGCCATATATGTTTGTGATTTGAGATGGGGTGGGGCTGTGGCTCAGGACGTCCCAGGTTCAGTCCTGGTCACCTCCTGTTCAAAGGGTCAAGTATGAGGTGACATGAAAGACCATAGGCTGAGACCAGGGTTGCCTCTAAGCATCTGCTTGTTCACACAGGAAGCCTCACTCAGCAGCGATCTGGAGCTGCCCATTATCCATTTTCAGATTACAGCTGTTGTAGCATGGTGTAGTGTTTAGGAGCACGGACTTCGGACTTCTAATCTGGTGAGCAGAGTTTGGTTCTGCTCTCCTCCACATGCAGCCAGCTGGGTGACCTTGGGCTCACCACAGTATTGATAAAGCTGTACTGACCGAGCAGTAATATCAGGGCTCTCTCAGCCTCACCTTCCTCACAGGGTGTCTGTTGTGGGGAGAGGAAAGGGAGGAGGATTGTAAGCCGCTTTGAGACTCCTTTGGGTAGAGAAAAGTGACATAGAAGAACCAACTCAGATACAATATCTGAATAAAACTTTGCTGGACTCTAAAATTTGTTCTGCTGCTTCAGACCAACACAGCTGCCCACTTGAACCAACATTTTGGCAATGAAAGGTAGTTTTCTCAATGATGTAATAGTACAGAAAGAGATTTCGCAACCAAGAGATTATATCCTGTGCAGGTTCTGGAACAGGAACGGACAAAAGATTTGAAGAAACTTTGCAAACTTCACTTATATCTTCTCCAGTGGAGAGACCACCTTTCAAAGCATCCATTTCCTCCAAGGGAACTGACCTCTGTTGTCTGGAAACCAGCTGGAAACCAGCTGTAATTCTGGGACATTATTTATTCCCCCATGATTCTATGAAACCCTGCTCTCCAGATTAGGAGCCACTGCTCTTAACTAGCACACCACACTGACGCTCTATACCAGGGGTAGTCAAACTGCGGCCCTCCAGATGTCCATGGACTACAATTCCCAGGAGCCCCCTGCCAGCATTCGCGAATGCTGGCAGGGGGCTCCTGGGAATTGTAGTCCATGGACATCTGGAGGGCCGCAGTTTGACTACCCCTGCTACCCCGGGCACCCCATCCCCCAAATCACCAGAATTTCCCAAACAGGATTTGGAAAGTTTTCCTGTATCTGCTCCCAGATTGTTAACTGCAGTTGCTCTCTGTCTCTCTCTCTCATACAAATCCACTGACCATCCTAGGCTATTAACCTGCGAATCTGCCTCATACAGCCATATTCAGCCATAACAGTTTGGTTCATGGGATGGTGAATTATGCGTGTGATGATAACTAATTGCATATTTTTAAAAACAACACCACACCAAAAGCCGCCATTCATTGCTGTCTATAACCTCCCCCCCCCCCCACTACTTCCTCTCAAATGAGATTCTGTTTTGGTTCATTACAAGGAAGGAAAGGAAAAAGGAGGAAGACGCCAGGGCACCCCAAGAGCCGTTCTTAAACATCCTGCCCACATTCAGTAGATCTCTGTGCTATTTTTGGTCCCCTGCTGGCTTAATTACAGTGAAAGATCCATCTGCGCCTGAAAGCGGGCCATCAGGATGTCTGCAGCCATCTCCCGTGTGCCTAGGCAGACTTCAAGAGTTGTACCAGAGATATTTTTTTTAAATGACCTGCCAGCAGTCTTTGGTGGGAAAGCTATGACATGATGTCACAGAAATTCAACTGATTTATCTCTAAACCCCAGTTTCTGGCTATTGAGTTCAGTTCTGTTAGACACAGACTTACTATATGACGGCAAAAGGCTCCATCAGCACCCTTGGTTTGTCTGCACAATTATTATTGGCACTACCCTACATGATCAGTTGCTTCCGGCAAACTTGCCTTCCAGCTAAGATCCTCTGCAGAAGCCCTGCTCTGTGTACCCTAAATAGTGCTGTCACAAGATGCAGGGTCTTTTCTGCTGTGGCACCTCATTCATTCATTTACTTCATTTTAGCAGTATTGAAGGAAGCTAGGAAAACAGGGCCGTGCGACACTCTAGGAATTCACAACCAGAACAAAGGGGTGGGACAGCACCCTGTATTGTTTCACCTTAATGTTTCTTCCTGGTGTTTCTAGCAGCTTCCTTCATTCATTGAGACTTGGGAATCTCCTAAAGCGTCACACGATGCTGGTTTTGCAACCTAGCACCTAATTTAGAGTTGGCCTTTCTCATTAAAGCTAAGATTGGCAGCTGAACACTGGCAACTTACAGGAAGGTTGGGGGACAGGAATACAAATCATCATCGCTACAATGGTGCTGTGTCATTTCCGGAATGACGCAGAAGTAAAATCACAGTGTTGGGGAGAAGTTCTAGGGTTCTACTACAGATTTTACCACAGAATTCCAGTGAAATCCTAGAGAGTCAATCTGTAGGAATGACATCACTTTCAAAGATATCATGCCATTGGACGTTGGCTGGGGATGGAGGGGGAGCAAGCTATTAGATCCAGGCTGGGAAACTACTGGAGATTTGGGGATGGGTCCTGCGGAGCATAGAATCCTGACATGTAATGATATTAGTGTCCACCCTCTATATCACCCATTTTGGTGTAGTGGTTAGGAGTGCGGACTTCTAATCTGGCATGCCGGGTTCGATTCTGCGCTCCCCCACATGCAGCCAGCTGGGTGACCTTGGGCTCGCCACGGCGCTGATAAAACTGTTCTGACCGAGCAGTGATGTCAGGGCTCTCTCAGCCTCACCCACCCCACAGGGTGTCTGTTGTGGGGAGAGGAATGGGAAGGCGACTGTAAGCCGCTTTGAGCCTCCTTCGGGTAGAGAAAAGCGGCATATAAGAACCAACTCTTCTTCTTCTTCTTCTTCTTTTTCCCAGGAGAACTGATTTCTGTCATCTGGAAATGAGGTGTAATTCTGGGGGATACCCAGGTCTCACCTGGAGGCTGGGATCCTTACATTGGACCAGCAGCGATCCTACATCTCCCCCCCCCTGAAAAGTTATGGGGGCCAGCAGCTACTAGCAGGACATCACCTGCTATAGTGGGAAACCTGATTGGCCTGGCTGAAGGCAGATCACAAGTAAACAATAATGTAGCAAGGACAATATAATACAAGAAGAGTGCAATACATAGAATCAACCAAATTAGAGTGTGGTGCCTTAAAACACAGCATAATATGGGCAGTAAAGCAGGATCATCTTCAAGTATTTAAAAGGCTGCCATGTTGAGGATGGAGCAGAGTTGTTCTCTCTTGCCCCAGCAGGACGGACCAGAACCAATGGGATGAAATTAATTCAAAAGAAATTCCATCTAAACATCCGGAAGAAGTTCCTGACAGAGCGGTTTCTCAGTAGAACAGGCTTCCTCAGGAAGTGGTGAGTTCTCCATCTTTGGAAATTTTTAAGCAGAAGCTTGGTAGCCATCTGACCGAGAGGCTGATTCTGTGAAGGCTCAAGAGGGTGGCAGGTGACAGTGGATGAATGATAAGGTTGTGAGTGTCCTGCATAGTGCAGAGGGTTGGACTAGATGACCCATGAGTTCCCTTCCAACTCTATTATATGATTCTATGATTCTAGGACAACAAGATTGCAGTGAGCCTTATGCTACATACAATAAAGAATGTAATAATGCTAGAATATGAAATTAGAAATGAGCACATTAGCCTTTAAGGTCGCTGGGGAAAGTCCCCGTGGGCCAATGGGCTGGGAGGATGTTCACTCAGGGGGGTTATTCTAGGTAGGGGGCCAACACCTCACAGGGCCACCCCAGCCCAAAGAGGGGGGATGCAAATCCCTGGCGCTGTAACCCAGGGGCACATTCTGCCCAGGTCAGCAAAGGATGGGCACAGGCCATCCTCTGCTGCACCCAGCCCATACTCTGACATGCCCGCCTGACCCTCTCCTCATTGTAGCCAGACTGGCATTGTCCTGGCCACCTGGTCACAGTGATCCATGTGACGGTAACTTGCTTTATGCGGGCCTACCCTTGCGCCTGATCCGGAAATTGCAGCTGGTGCAAAATGCAGCTGCTAGGGTCCTCCCAGGAACATCTTGGAGGACCCACATCCAGCCGGTGCTGAGGCAACAGGGGAGGGGTTAAAGGCTGGAGAAACGGGACAGGAGTAAATACCTAGACGTAACATCATATTGCTGGCTGTGCAACGCTCAACAATTTGCACCCTCTATAGCAGTCTTTCTCGATCTTCATACCGTTGAGAAACCCCTGAAACGCTCTTCAGGCTTCGAGAAATCCTGGAAGTGAGGTTATCAGGCCACACCTCCCTGCCATGCCCCCCGGTTTGTTGCCCCTGCCCAGTTTGAAAAGCTGCAGCAGCAATGGCGAAACTGCACAGGCTTCTCCCTGCATGGCAGCTACTAAAACCGACAGCTAGATACAAATCAAATAGCTCCTTAGAGACCAACAAAATTTGGAGGGTGGAAGGCAAAGCTCCCTTCCTCAGACAAAAGATCAGATCTGATAAGACCTTATCTCATGAAAGGAGATTTGACTCTCAAAAACTACTGTTGTCCAGATGGCACAGCAGAGATCAGGAGCGTAGATCCTAGCGCTAGCATCGGAGATGCATAATTCCCACTGGCTAGCTTGTAGGATCCAACCAGCAATTGGTTGTGGTAATTACCCAGTTAGAGGGCTGATTAACTCCACGCCTTATTGAATCTACCATTCAGTAGGTACTGCCCGGGAATTCTTGTGGGGCTCTTGACGGAGTGCAACTGGACTCCCATCTAGCTATTCTACTGCAAGAAGCTGGAATAGCAAAAACAAAACAAAACGGAGTACCTGGTAATATGCATAGATTCAAATGAGTAGCCGTGTTGGTCTGAAGTAGCACAATAAAATCAGAGTCCAGTAGAGTAGCAATCCCCAACCTGTGGGCTGCTGACCACATGTGGTCCGTCGACTAATTGGAGGTGGGCCGCAAAGGATGCCTTCTCCCCCCCCCCCCGGCCCTTTACTTCATCCCCCCCCCCCAGCCCTTTACAACACACTTTGGGTGTAATTGTCTCCCATCACTCCCAGATGGGACTATCTCGTTGCAGAGAAACAAGCTCAGGGTTCCCATTGATTTGTCATTGTCATGAGTTAAAATTTCCATGAAAATAAAATGTTCCTTATGTTCATTGTTGTGGCGTGTCTGTATCTTATTTTGAAGGGTTGTTTAAACATTACCATAGCAATCAGAGAGCGTTAGGGCAGTGGTTGAGAGTAGAGGAGTAAACTACCCCCCCCCACCGGGCCTCAGTAAAATTGTCAAATGTTGAGTGGTCCCCGGTGATAAAAAGGTTGGGGACTACTGCAGTAGAGAGTTCTCATGTGGCTGTGTGTGGATGTTTTGACACAGTTTACTAATGTAACAAGATTAATTTTTGCTTTTATATTCCTACTGTTATGATGGTCAGTTCTTAGTCTGAGGAAGAGTGCTGGCACTTGAAAGCTCACGCCTTGAATAAATCTTTGTTGGTCTTAAAGGTGCCACTGGACTCTGATTTTATTCTGGTAACTAGATTTAAAGCCCATTTTATAACGCAATAAAATGGGCGCTAGAGGGGTCCCCCCCCCCCCGAATCTGAAGGGCACCAGGGAGGCGAGGGCCGGCGTCGGGTCAGCAAGGCTTTCGCGGAGCGGGCCTTGGAAGCGAAGACGTCGGCCTACCTGCGGTGGTGTACCGTGCCTCCTGAGCGGGCGGGAGCTCCGTGGGCGGTGGGTCGCGACCGGCCATGAGGCGGGTGACCATGTGCAGGGGCGCGGCGGTGGCGGGAGGAGGCCAGGCATGTTGCTGGCGGTGCAGGCGCGGCGGTGGTGGCTGCGGGCCAGTTGCGTTGGCGGCAGCGGGCGGGAGAAGGCAGAGTTGGGCGGGTGTACGGGTGGAAAGGAGCAGGGCTGCCGCGTCGAAGACGCGGCGGCCTTGCTCCTTTCCCCGCATCGAGGTGGAGGCAATGGCAGGCAAGTCCAGGATTGACACTTGGAGGAGCAGCTCCTGATTCGCTCCTCCGAGTTTTTATCCCGGACAGAGCCCGCCCTAACTCCTCCCCACCTGCCCTTACTGCTTTAATTTAAAGATATGCAGTCAAAGGAGAAAAACATATAAGAATGTGCTGTTTCTTCATCAGTATTTATATGGACAAATGAAGTTGTGCAGAATCAGTTCTTCTTCCTCCATGCTTCTTGGGAACATTGCCAGGCAGACTGCACAAAATTCCTTTTGCCCACACAGTTTTTCTCCTTTGACCAAGAAGCAAGGGATGCCAGTCCCCAGGTGGAACCTGGGGATCCTCTGTAATTATAGCTCTTCTCCAGGTGACAGAGATCAGTTCCCCAGGAGGAAATGACTGCTCTGGAGGATGGACTTCACAACAATATATCCCACTCCCCGCCCCAACTCCCACCTGCTCCAGGTTCCACTCCCAAAGTCTCCAGGTATTTCCCAACCCTACAAGACGCTATCCACAGACTTTAATCACATATTCTGTACCTTCCCCTCCCGCTGCTTTTCACCAGGCATTTAGCTTGTCTCCTTCATGGTGGCACCAGGTGACAATGTTTTAGTTCACTCTGGATTTTGATTGGTTAAGTTGCCAGTGGGAAGATTTCTTTAAAAACCTCTTTCCCTGACTGCCGTCTTGTTTTTATTGCTCGCTGACCTGGTGCTGCGCTCCTTGGTTTCTTGGCTACTAGTTGCGGTAGTTTTTCCAGGAAGGGTGGGGGAAGTTACCGATTATTGTTATGTTACCGATGTTATTGTTACCGATTACTGTTATGTTTAACTAGAGCAGGGGTTCTCAACCTTCCTAATGCTGGGACCCTTTAATACAGTTCTTCCTGTTGTGGTGACCCCCAACCATAAAATTAGGCAAGGGTTCTTTCACAGAAATTAAACCAAAACTGACCAATGGCGTGAAGATCCATTGTTCATGACTGTATATAAATTGTTTTTTTTTCCCCAGGGTTTCTCGGTTCAGTTCTGCCTCTTATCCCACCATGCTGATCTCGCTCTTTTCCGCTGCTCCAGACAGACGAACGCTCTATCTCGATCTACCCCGCGAGGCTGTTGTGTGGATGGTGCCCCCCACCAACCTGCTTGCCCTGCCACAACCCCTGTGGGGTCTTGACACCCTAGGTTGAGAACCACTGAACTAGAGGTTTTCATTGAGGGCTGTTTCATTACTCCTTGCTGTCAGCAGCCTTGGGATCATGCTGGATAATCCATTTTAAAAATCAGTCCCCGCATCTGAGCTGCTCCATGGACACGACCAGCAGCTCCTGGCGAGACCTCAGCTGCCCTACAAGTAAAACACACAAGACAGGCTTGGTAAAGAAAAGGTCAGTGCAGAGCTGGCCAGGCAACAATTAAAAACCTGCAAAAGCAGGTCAGGAAAATCAGACAAGTTTCCCCGAAAATTGCTTCACTGTTATTTCCCCGCTCACAGTGCCATTGCAGAAGAATGCGGAGGACTTCCCGGGTCATCTATAATTCCCATAAGATGTGTCTTTGGTAATGAAGCAATTGCTCACTCCAGAACCTGCACCAGCAGCCTCTGCAGCACTGCTGTGGTTTGGTGGCAGACAGGTTAATGAGGAACAGGTTCGCGGACCTCGAAAATGGCCTGTAGCTGAAGCGTTCCTCCCCCAGCATCTCTAGTTACAAGCACAGCATAGTTAGGAAGATGTGTGGCTGAGCACCTGTCCAAGCTCATCATTCTGGGCTGAATTGTTTTATAGGCTGTCTTGGCCCTGCTTTGTACTAATCCTGACCTGGTGGGAGGTCTCCTAATGCAATGAGAGACCACCTGCTTTTCAAGCAGAAGGTTGGAGGTTCATTCCCTAGCATCTCCGGTTAAGAAGAAGAGGGTTTTTTAATATCCCTTTACTACTTGAAGGAGTCCCAAAGCAGCTTCCCTTCCTCTCCCCACAACAGGCACCCTGTGCGGTAGGTGGGGCTGAGAGAGCTCTGACCAGACTGCTCTGTAAGAACAGCCCTGACAGGACTGTGAGTAGCCCAAGGTCACCCACCTGGCTGCATGTGGAGGAGCCAGCTTAGTGCAGGGGTTAAGATTGGCAGCTCCGAATCCAGAGAGCTGGGTTTGATTCCCCGCTCCTCCACATGCAGCTAGCTGGGTGAGTTTGGGGTCATCGCAGTCCTGATAGTCCTGATAGCAGTTCTCTCAGAGCTCTCTCAGCCCCATCTTCCTCACAGGGTATCTGTTGTGGGGAGAGGAACAGAAGGCAGTTGTATGCTGCTTGAGACTCCTTTGGGATATGAAAAGAGGGTTATTATTATTGTTGTTGTTGGATTTATTGCCCGCCACTCCCAAACTAGCTAGCTCGTGGCGGGTATAAAAACCAACTCTTCTTCATCGAACCCAGCTCACCAGATTAGAGACTGCCGCTCTTCACCACCACACCAAACTGGCTCTGAAAGGATCTGTGGCAGGTGTACAGAGTGACCTTTCTCTGCCTCAGATCCATTCCTGGAGATCCCGATGCCATTTGGGGAGGGACTATAGCTGCCACCTTCTTTGGAGGTATTTAAGCAGAGGCGAGACGGCTGTCTGACGGAAATGCTGATTCTATGACTCACTGTGAATTCAAGCAGATCGTGAGCAGGAGCACAGGAAGGGATGAGCCGGTGCTTGACTCTTGTGGGTCTTTCTTATAGGACCAGGGTAATGCTGATCACCACTTTGGGGTCAGGAGGGAATTTTCCTCCCAGCCAGATTGGCCCAGTGATTGTGGAGGATTTTTTGCCTTCCTGTGAGCATAGGACTGGGGTCACTGAGGGAATGTGGGGGGAAGTAAATGTGAATGTCCCGCATTGTGCAGGAGGTTGGATTAGATGGCTCTTCTGTTTCACCTGTCAAAAGGGACAGCACAAACTGAGAAGTACAAATGGTCAGACTCAACTTCCAGTGATATCAGAAGGGCCCAGAGATCCGTGTTCATTCTCTACAGCAGTGGTCTCCAACCACCGGTCCGGGGACCGGGACCGGACCGTAGATCAGGCAGTACCGGGCCGCGGCCGCAGCTCCTCATCCTCCTCCCTGGCTGCTGCCCCAGGGGATTCCCTGCCACTCTGTCGCCAGCTCAGCTTTGGTGCTCTCTGGTGGCTGCCATGGCTGGAGCTCCCTCTCGGCGTGGCATTGTGCAGCTGCTGCTGGCAGCGCCCCCCAGCGGGCGGCAGGAAGTCAGGGGCGCCGGCGGGAAAGCAAGCAGAGCAGGGGCTCAGGCAGCAGCAGTCCTCTGCAAAAGACTAGCCCCCCCAGGCCTCAGTAAAATTGTCAAGCATTGACTGGTCCCCAGTAATAAAAAGGTTGGGGACCACTGCTCTACAGGACCAAAGCTGCTGTCCATTCTCTACAGGACTGAAGCTGCTGGATCCAACCTGCTGTCCATCTAGTCCGGCATCCTGGCTCAGTGGCCAACCAGTGACCCAGAGAGGTAACAATCAAGGCACAAACTGGCCAACAAACAGGGTTGCCAGATCCCTTCTAACCACTGGTGGAGGATGGGGTAGTAGGGCTACCAGATCCAGGTTGGAAGACTTGGGGATTTGGGGGTGGAGCCCTCGGTGGGGTACAATGCCATAGAGTCCACCCTCCAAAGCAGCCGCTTTCTCCAGGGGAGCTGGTCTCTGTAATTTGGAGATGAGCTGTGATTCCAGGGGATCTCTAGGTCTTGCAGGGAGGCTGGCATCCCTAAGCTAAGGTCTGCTTCGAAGGTGCCTCCTACCACTGATATTCAAAGTCTGCATAGGGAAGTTCGTTCTTAGTCTGCAGGACTAGTAGCCCAGCCTTTTTTCAGGAAACATCAATGCTTTTGAATGGGAATCAGTGAACAAGTTCCTGGAACAGAAGTGAGGAAGGAAGGAAGGGAGGGAGGGAGGAAGGAAGGAAGGGAGGGAGGGAGGAAGGAAGGAAGGAAGGGGGGGAGGGAGTGGGTGAGGAAGGGAGGGAGGGAGGGAGTGGGGGAGGGAGGGAGGAAGGAAGGAAGTGGGGAGGGAGTGGGTGAGGAAAGAAGGGAGGGAGGGAGGGAGGGAGGAAGGAAGGAAGGAAGGAAGGAAGGAAGGAAGGAAGGAAGGAAGGAAGGAAGGAAGGAAGGGGGGAGGGAGTGGGTGAGGAAGGAAGGGAGGGAGGGAGTGGGGGAGGGAGGGAGGAAGTAAGGAAAGAAGGAAGGTTAAGAGAGGAGGTAGGATGAGAGAGAAAGACAGGAAGGAAGGAAGGAAGGAAGGAAGGAAGGAAGGAAGATCCAGTCCCGCACATTCACGCACACCTCTACCTCATCTCTGTAGATGGCAAAACCCATTAGCTGACCCCAGAGGGAAATGTATAGGGCCTGGGGAGGGGGCCCATCCAACCCCACATCCTCCTCTCTGTTCATGGCGCGACGGCGCAGAAGGGCGTATGGGTGTGGGCGGTGGCTGGCAATTTCCAGGCCTTGAGCCGGCACCCCCTTTTCCGTGGGAGTGCGCTGACTCCTTCCCCCTCTCCCCCACCTCTTCCCCCTCTCCCTCTCGCTCGCTTTCTCTCCTCCTCGCTTCTCCCCGTGTTTGCTAACGTGACCCTTTATTAAACTCAGCCGGCTCTGCATCGCTGCCGTTGCCAAGGCGATGCGTTGTCGCTGTGGCAACCGTGACAACCTTATGTTCATTAATTTTAAGAAGGTTCACCATCTAACAAATGGAATAGTTAGGAGCCGATGTCCGGGTGCCGAAAGGGAGGGCAGCTCGGGAGGTGTCGGACCCCCAATAGCAATTTTGATTAAAAAGGGCAAGAGATGGCTCCGCTTTGAGGCCCTGTGATGAGCCGCCCGTAGCTTTCTTCTCCCCTTTGCAGTTCCTTTTTTCTTAATATCAAAAACTTGTGCTCCGCAAAGGCTGTCCCAATATCTACATAATCAGAACGGAGGCCAGCCACCTCTGGCTGGTTTGGGCCTCCACATGAGCCCCTTTCACTCAAGATCAAACTCAGCTGCCTGTCAGTTTAACTGCCACAATTCGGAGCCAAAGATTATTTAGAGTTCTGAGCCCCGGTTCATGAAAACAGCCCAAAGTGTAAAACGCACGATATGGTAACCCTAAAAAACAATACATTTATATTTTTTTAATGCAAACTTTTTACACCTCTAGCCTAAATAAGATTTCTTCAAAGGTCTTTCAGAACCCGTTTGTTTTTAAGTGGGAGAGAAACTCAGGGACAGACACTGAGAAAGCTCTGTCATGGACCTCCAACCAAACTTTGGAAAATTATGGAAATTATGCAAAAATGCAAATGCATTTGGTTGAGGACAATCGAACCACCATCATCTACTGGGCCTCCAGAACCCCTCCTCCCAGACAGATATGCCCCTTAAAGACATCGAGGGGGCTACTGACCAATCTATGGGGTTACAGTTACAGTTCCTTTAAGTTCCATGTGAACCACCCTGAGCCTCATGAGAGGGTGGTATACAAATTTAATGGATGGATGGATGGATGGATGGATGGATGGATGGATGGATGGATGGATGGATGGATGGATGGATGGATGGGAATGAATTCCCATATACAGTGGCCAGCTCCAAGCTGGGAAATCCTTGGAGATTTGGGGGTAAAACCTGGGGAGGGTGGGATTTGATGAGCAAGCTGTCTTAATGGAACATAATGCCACTGATTTCACCCCCAAAAAAAGCCTCCAAGACTGTTTCCACACTAGGGATATTGTTCGGATTTTTATTTTTAAGGCTTGTGTTTTTTGTCCATTTCCACACTGACATTCGCCTCTTCAGGCACTGTTCTGAATTACAGCCAATCTCCAGGCAACAGATCAATTTCCTGTGAAAAAAAATGGCCAATTTGGAAGGGGAGTCTGTCGTTATACCCTCTTGAAGTAACTCCCCTCCCCTAACTCCACCAATCTTATCAGGCTCCACTCCCCAAAACTTGAGATTTTTCCCAGGCTGCTCTAAACTGGATGGCTCAGGCTAGCCTGATCTCGTCACATCTCAAAAGTTAAGCAAGGTCGGCCCTGGTCGTTGTTTGGATGGGAGACTTCCAAGGAAGTCCAGGGTCGTGACTCAGAGGAAGGCAGTGGCAAAACCTCCTCTGAACGTCTCTTCCCTTCTAACTCCTCTAGGGTCGCCATAAATTGGCTACAACTTGGAGGCACGTCCATACATGTCCCAGCCAGAGCTGGCAACCCCAGGGCACTGCTCGGTGTAGAATGGAGATCCGTTGTAATTCCAAGAGATCTTGAGGCCTCACCTAAAGTTTGACAACCCTGGAGGGTTTAACATCATCACACAAAGACGTAACTAGGACTTGAAATTCCTCAGGCGTAACGAGAGAGGAGTGGATTACCTTCAGCTGCTGCTACTGTTGTGGCCTCTGTATTGTATGTGATTACATTTAAATTTTACCTCATTAAATCCCCCCCTGGACTTCCTACGTCCACTGACACTTTGACCCTACTTTTACCACCACGGCCCCTTCTAACCACAAATGGGGTTGCATGTAAATCTGCCAAGTCCTCACCCACAGCAGGTATCTGGCAAGTTAATGCCCCAAGCCAGAGGTAGTCAACCTGTGGTCCTCCAGATGTTCATGGACTACAATTCCCATGAGCCCCTGCCAGCAAACGCTGGCAGGGTCTCATGGGAATTGTAGTCCATGAACATCTGGAGGACCACAGGTTGACTACCCCTGCCCTAAGCCATGTCAGATGTAAAAGGCTCTGCAGCATTGCCCTCCAAAAAGGTAATGTAGCCATTTTACTAAACTTTTTGTCTTTAGAAGTTTCTCATAATGGATGGCTGAGATTAGCCAAATGTCATCAGCTCTTGCTAGAGAAGCTAATCCCCAGGTGCGACCTGGGGGTCTCCTGGTTAACAGTTAATCCCCAGGAGACAGAGGTCAGTTCCCCTAGAGAAAATGGCTGTTTCGAAGGGTGGACTCCATAGCATTATACTACACTGAGGTCCCTCCCTGCCCCAAATCCTGCCCACTCCTGGCTCCACCCTCCAAGTCTCCAGGTATTTCTCAACCTAAGCCCTCATTTGTACTTGGATGGGAGACCACTCAGGAAGCTCCGGGTTGTTCTGCATAGGCAGAAAATGGCAAACCACCTCTGAATATTTCTTGCCCAAAAGAAGAAGAAGAGTTGGTTCTTATATGCCGCTTTTCTCTACCCGAAGAGTCTCATAGTGGCTTAAAATCACCTTCCCTTTCCTCTCCCCACAACAGACACCCTGTGAGGTGGGTGAGGCTGAGAGAGCCCTGATATTATTGCAGAAGAAGAAGAAGAGTTGGTTCTTATATGCCACTTTTCTCTACCCGAAGGAGTCTCAAAGCGGCTTACAGTCGCCTTCCCTTCCTCTCCCCACAACAGACACCCTGTGAGGGAGGGGAGGCTGAGAGAGCCCTGGTATCACTGCTCGGCCAGAACAGCTTTATCAGTGCTGTGATGAACCCAACATCACCCAGCTGGCCGCATGTGGAGGAACAGGGTGGAATCAAGCCCGTCTTGCCAGATTAGAAGTCCGCACTCCTAACCAATCCTAACCACTGCACCAAACTGGCTCCTTCAAGGTCACCATAAATCCATGGAAATTCAGCAGCACTTCCTGCATCCTTCCGCTCACTATGCTCTGAGGTCCTGAACTGTAGTTGACTTGGCTAGTGTATAAATAGTGTTCTTGGAGGACTGAGCTATACTCCATGAAAAAATGATGATGTTCAGCATTGAGTTGCCATAAGATTCTTGTTTAATTTTGGTACTGCAGAGGACTGGAGCTGCCCCTCTGGGACTCACATTTAAATCACCGTGAGTTGCATGATGAAAGAAAGGCAGGCTGAGAGCACAAGCAGAGTTATATTCTAGGTCCATGAAGCCCTGAGCTGGGTAGCGCAGGGTGTAATCTGAACAGAGCTTTTATTCCAATCCCAGGTCAATTCAGTCCCTGCCATCTCCACTAAATGCGATTTCCATTTTGATTTTGTCCGATTTAAATTTTCCCTCTGCAACAAACATGATTGATTCAGAGTGACCCTACCTTTATTCTGCAATAAAGTGCTTTTAACCCTCAATATTTTAAGAATCAGATTGAGAAAGCATGAGAAAGCAAGCAGATCTCTGGCTGCTTTGAATTTGCTTAAGCTCCGTGGTAGAGAAGCCCTTATTGGCCAAGTCTGCCCAGATGACAAGCTTGCTTTAAAGAGGAAGCCCCTAATTTCTCTCAGCAGAAGCCCTAACTTCTGTCGGTAGAGATTTGCGTTTTGGGTTTTTTTCTCCCTCCTCTGCTGTCTCCAATCCTCTCTCCTCCCCTTCAAGAAAACAAAGAAAGAGGCTCTGACTGTGCTTGGCTCCCCCCTCCCCTTTTGAGCCTCCCTAAGCACGCGCAGAACACCTTTCTGTTTCAGTGGGGGGGGGGAGAGGAAGACCCGAATTCAAATCAATCTGAGAATTGACCAGTTTTGGCTAGAAAATGCAGGTGGGTAGCCACGTGCACACAAAATCTTATCCATGAATAAAACTTTGTTGGTCTTAAAGGTGCCTCTGGATTTTGTTCGGCTAGAAAAATAACCTTTTTTCCCACTTAAAAAAAAGTCAGCCCTTTCTGAGAAATACATTTTAGTTTCCTTTGCCGAGGGCTGACACCCAGCACTTCCCCGCTGCTGGAGGGAACGACAGCCCTCGGCAATGGAGCTAAACTCGTTCCGCAGATCTGAGGGCCGGCGGGACCCCACCTGTCCCAAACAGACCGGTCTTTCCACTGAGGCACTCTGATCTTCCTTTTACTCCGCTGGGGGGGTCGGAGAAGATGTCAGAGCTGCCCTCAGGATCTCATCTGTGACTCACTTGCATGGTCTCCCCTCCCTGGGTGTTCAAAATGGCCACGCCTGACAACTCTGTGACATCTTGATTGTCACCCCTGTTTGGTCCCATCCGCTTCTCAGCTGGCTGATCTCCAGTGAGCATAAACCCAAGGCGTGGGAGGACGGGAAGGGACTGGATCAGCCAGTTTGCCAGATCTGGAGGACAAGGTTACCAGGCCCAGGGATTTAACCCATTCAGGGGCCATCCTTCTTATCAGCAGCAGATGCTGAGAAACAGTGTCGTGTAGTGGTTAGCCTGGGTCAGGAAAGAGCTGGTTTCAAAGCCCTGTTCAGCCATGGACCTCAGAGGGTGACCTGGGGGCAGTGCTTACATCTCCATCTAACCTACCTCACAGGATTGTTGTGAAGGGAAGACCATAATGGCAGCCAGCGTGGTGTAATGGCTAAGAGCAGTGGCTTCTAACCTGGTTAGCTGGGTTTGATTCCCCGCTCCTCCACATGCAGCCATAATAATGCTGTTCTCACTGAGCAGGCCTATCAGAGCTCTCTCAGCCTTACCTACCTCACAGGGTGTCTGTTGTGGGGAGAGGAAGAGAAGGAGATTGTAAGCTGCTTTGAGACTCCTTTAGGTAGAGAAAAGCAGCATATAAGAACCAACTCTTCTTCTTCAGTAATATCAGGGCTCGTACCTCCCTCACAGGGTGTCTGTTGTGGGGAGAGGAAGAGAAGGCGATTGTAAGCTGCTTAGAGATACCTTTGAACAGTGAAAAGCGGGGTATAAAAAACAGCTTCTTCCTTTACAATGGATGTGGGGTGCTCCTTAGCCCTCTGCCACAGCATTGGCAATTCAGTAAGTCTGCACTTCACCCCTTTATCAAGTGCTTTCTGAACTACCCTGCTCTTGGACCTTGCAGGTATCTACTGAAAAGAAAACGTCAACACAGATTTTATTTTTTTAGATTTGAAAATTACCTCCGTGTTTGGCGTCCTGTCCTTTGTTGAGATCACTTCCACTCCAGTGTGAATCACAGAATCATAGAGTTGGAAGGGACCTCCAGGGTCATCTAGTCTAACCCCCTGCAGAATGCAGGAAATTCGCTATCTGCCTCCTCACAGTGACCCCAATTCCAATTGAGACCTAGTTAGAGTGCTGGGTTAGGACCTGGGAAACCCAAGTCTGAATCCCTAGATATGCCATAGAAGCTCACTGGGTGACCTTGGTCTAGGCACACTTTTTCAGCCTAACCTACCTCACAGGGTTGTTATGAGGATAGCATGAAGGAAAGGATAATGACATAAGTCACTTTGGTTCCCCGTTGGGGAGAACAATGGGATATAAACAAACAAACTCCAAAGCAGAATTGCCTCCCACGGGGAATTTATTTAAAGCAGATGCTCTAGCCCAGGGGTAGTCAACCTGTGGTCCTCCAGATGTCCATGGACTACAATTCCCATGAGCCCCCACCAGCATTTGCCAGCATTTGCTGCCAGGGGCTCATGGGGTTTGTAGTCCAAGGACATCTGGAGGACCACAGGTTGACTACCCCCGCTCTAGCCCAACCGTGTCTGGATGGGGCAATTCAAAGGGGCAATGTTCAGAGCACAGCTGCCGGGCTTGCAGAAAGCCTGCCTCTGAATTCCTGACACTGCTATTCAAAGGATCCCAGGAGCAGGTGCTGGGAAGCAACCACACCCCACTGGTGCCACTTGAAGTCCCAGAATCCACTGCCAACCAGCGCAGACCACAGTGAACTGGATGGACCAGCAGTCTGGCCCGGCTTAGCTGCCTTAGGCAAGGGTTAAAAACGCAAAAGAAGGGTTGTCTGGGTGTGAACCTTTAAACCAAGGCCCATCCCAGCTTATCAAGGCCACCAAGAGTCTTGCGGCATCTTGCGGTCTGGAGGTTTGATTGTGACATTTGGTTTCATGGATCCATCTCCAAAGACGCACAAAGCTTTATCCTCCATCGGACAGCCAGAGAGAAAATCGTTGCAAACCAGGCACAGCCTGTTTGTGATGGTTTGGTGCAAATGTATACAAGATGAGCTCTGGCTGCCAACCTCCAGGTGGCACCTGGGGGTCTCTTGCTGTTAGAATGGATCTCCAGACTACCAAGAACAGACTACCCCTGGAACAAAATGGCTGCTTTGAAGGGAATGCACCTCTAGGGCAGGGGTGGCCAAGCTGTGGCTCTCCAGAAATCAATGGACTATTAGAGCCTCTTGTGGCGCAGAGTGGTAAAGGCAGCAGACACGCAGTCTGAAAGCTCTGCCCATGAGGCTGGGAGTTCGATCCCAGCAGCCGGCTCAAGGTTAACTCAGCCTTCCATCCTCCCGAGGTTGATAAAATGAGTACCCAGCTTGCTGGGGGGTAAACGGTAATGACTGGGGAAGGCATTGGCAAACCACCCCGTGTTGAGTCTGCCATGAAAACGCTGGAGGGCGTCACCCCAAGGGTCACACATGACCCAGTGCTTGCACAGGGGATACCTTTACCTTTACCTAAAATCCCCATAATCCCCATTACGCCTGGCAGGGGCTCATGAGAATTGTGGTCCATGGATATCTGGGGATCCACAGTTTGGTCACCCCTGCTCTGTGGCCTGCTGAGTTATCTCCCCTCCCTGAACCCTCCCCTCCCCAGTCAGGGGAGGATAAGACTTTTCTGTCCATATCCGTATTAAAATTCACCTGTCAAGGCACAATCCTGAACTGAGGTCTGACTTACTGCACAATTTGTGAATTCTTGTTTCCCTAGAATCTCCAGGGAATTCCGAACAGTCTGCAGCCCTAAAGATCACAGTCCCAGGGGGAGGCATCCTGGTCTGCAGAAGAAGGCTAGATTTGAGCTCAGCAGCACCTCAGAGATGAACAAGCTTTTCAGGGCATTTCAAGAGCTAAAACACCCATCATCAGTTAAGCACAGCGACCTGCTGCAACAGCAGGAGCAGCAGCCGATGGTGGCAACAGCACAGTCTCCCTAATATAGCCAACCCCATTTCACACATAGCGGGAAAGAGAAACTCACAACAGTCTAGACGGAGTCCTAAGTGAGTAGAATTAATCCTGCTGACAAGTGTCTGGCGGCTCCTGGAAAACCGACAGATTTATTATGTCGGAAGTTTTCGCAGACAGGAGTCCTCTTTGTCAGATGCCTGAAATGTCATCTTCGCTTGGTCTCGGAAGAAGAAAGGACGGCATCCAGCGGGACCCAATGGCCAGCAAATATCAGGGGTAAAGAGCAAGAGGTCCAAGAGAGCCAGCTTGGTGTAGTGGTTAGGAGCGTTCTGGGTTTGATTCCCCGCTCCCCGACATGCAGCCAGCTGGGTGACCTTAGGCTGTTCTGACTGAGCAGTGATACCAGGGCTCTCTCAGCCTCACCCACCTCACAGGGTGTCTGTTGTGGGGAGAGGAAAGGGAAGGCGAATGTAAGCCGCTTTTGAGACTCTTCAAGTATTTAAAAGGCTGCCCTATGGAGGATGGAGCTGAGTTGTTCTCTCTTGCCCCGGAGGGACGGACCAGAACCAATGGGATGAAATTAATTCAAAAGAAATTCTGTCTAAACATCCGGAAGTTAGAGCGGTTCCTCAGTGAAACAGGCTTCCTCAGGAGGTGGTGGGTTCTCCATCTTTGGTAATTTTTAAACAGTGGCTGGATAGCATCTGACGGAGAGGCTGATTCTGTGAAGTCTTAAAGGGGGTGGCAGGTTACAGTGGATGAGTGATGTCCTGCACAGTGCAGGGGGTTGGACTAGATGACCCATGAGGTCCCTTCCAACTCTATGATTCTATGATTCCTTCTGGTAGAGAAAAGCAGCATATAAGAACCAACTCTTCTTCTTCTTCCAAAATATTTCTCTGCAAGATGTATGCAAGAGCCATACAGTAACCGATCGCAACCAAGCAAGGGGCTGTGGCTTAGTGGGAGAGACTGACTGTTTCCACACTAGCAATATTGTTAGATTTGCATTTTGAAAGGATTGACTTTTCTGTCCATATCCGCATTAAAATTGACCTGTTCAGGCACAATCCAGAATTGAGGTCTGACTTACTGCACGTTTTGTGAATTCTTGGTTAAAAAAATTTCATCAATCAAGTCAGAGTCTAATTAGGGGCTGCCCAATGTGGAAATTCGTGCAATTGGGTTTTTCCCTTTTCCTGCCATTTTTAGTTGTTCAAAGTAAAGGTAAAGGTATCCCCTGTGCAAGCACCGAGTCATGTCTGACCCTTGAGGTGACGCCCTCCAGCGTTTTCATGGCAGACTCAATACGGGGTGGTTTGCCAGTGCCTTCCCCAGTCATTACCGTTTACCCCCCAGCAAGCTGGGTACTCATTTTACCGACCTCGGAAGGATGGAAGGCTGAGTCAACCTTGAGCCGGCTGCTGGGATCAAACTCCCAGCCTCATGGGCAGAGCTTTCAGACAACATTTCTGCTACCTTACCACTCTGCGCCACAAGAGGCTCTTTTAGTTGTTTGGGCATGCCCTTTTCCTCATTGCCGACCTCCATCCCCCCTATTTTCCCCTTCCTCCCTTCATTCAAAGAAATCTGCCTTTTTAAAAGGTGTGATTGCATTACAATGCTGTTTCTAAGTTTTTTAAAAAGCACAGCAGCGTTATAACATTTTAACTCAGGTGTTTTTTTTAATGGATTCAGGACACTTTGGGGGGAAGGAGGGGAAGTGATCAAGGGTACAGAACGGTGGGGTTATGGGGCGGATCAAAAACAAAGGTGCAATCAGGCACCATTTTGCAAAACACATGTTTTTTGGAAAGGGGATGGGAGAAAAGCATGATAGAAGCCTGCCTCCGTCGGACTCACTGTGAAAAGTATATTGCGAATTTCAACCTGGGAAATGAAGGGAGGAAAGCCCAAAATTAGAAAGGCTAGAGTCAACTCACAGCATCCAAAGGAAATCCAAAGTGAAGTTAAAACAAGGTATGTCTCCTAATGTGGAAACGGTCTCTGTTTGGCATTTAGAAGGTCCGAGGTTCAATCCCCAGCATCTCCAGTTCAAAGGACCAGGCAGTCTGCGTGAAATCTTGGAAATCTGCTGCCAGACAGAGTAGGCAGCACTGGCTTTGATGGACGAAGGGTTCTGATTCAAAATCAGTCCGCTTTATGTGTTCGTGTTCGTTGTGTCAGTTCAACATGTACAGTGGGTGAGAAATCCCTGGTCACTGTTAAGACCCAGATGAATATGACCACATCATCATCATCATCATCATCACCATCATTTGATTTTTTACCCACCACTTTCAGCACATTGGCTTGTGGCAGGGTACAGAATTCAATAAAATACCATCCCCAACTAAAAACCCCATTAAAACCCCGTAAAATTACAAAAGTACAAAACTAATTGGCAGAAATGATAATAGTCCATTTTAACAATCCTCACTATCAGCCAGGGTGGCTAGGAGTATGACTGCATGCTGGACTAGATGGACCACTGGTCTAATCCACCAGAGCTGTTTTTATATTCTTAATTTCCTATGTGTCATCTTTTTCTAGCATCTCCAGGGGTTGGGAGGTCCATAATGAATACTTGGTGAAGGTTTACGCTCAAGGGGACTGATACTGTGTACTACAGGGGGAAAGGGAGAAAGTCACCCTCAAGAGGGAGGTTTCCCTTCTGCAGTGTATTAGCATAAAATCATAACACCTTGTTCAAATAAGAAGCAAACTGGTTGTCAACACAGAGCCCTTTTGTAACAGATTAAAATCCCATCTATCAGCTGCTCGGCAGTGAAGGAGAATGGGAGGAGCACACAGTCCTGCCTCCCTGGGCTTATGGGTTCAAATATGTCATTTTTTTTACTGCTGTGGATTTTGATTAAGCCCCCCCCCCCACACACACACACACGTTGATTTACTCTTTTAGTTTATGTCTTTCTTTCATGAACTGCCTTAATTGAGTATCAGGAGAGGCAGCACACAAATGTGCTAAATAACAAAAGGAATGGATTCTGGGCAAATGTACGTGAAGTGCTGTGAAGCCACTTCTGACTCATGGTGACCTATGAATCAATGGCCTATTATGCATGGCCATTTTCCCTCATTTTTACCATGCATATCCATTGGTGGTTTGTGGGGTTTTTTGGCCAATTCTGCATTAATCTTTTTCCCTTCAGTGCTCAGTTTGCTTGCAGGTCACCGTGTCTCCAGATTTTCTGAGTGAGGGTTTTTTTGCCAATTTTTCCCAGGCCAGTGGTATATGCAAGAACTATAGATTTAACAGAATATGGGGAAGGTCCTGCAGGGGGCATCAGAGGAGATGTGTACTTAGCATATTGAGGTCAGGAACTTCCTGGTATTTTTCAATAATCTCCTCCTGAGTTCTGATTGGGTCAATTGGAGACCTTTGAACACACTTCCTCCCTGTTTGCCTTCTGAATGAACAAAACAGGGCAGTTAGACAGTCTAATACTGAACAACTTTGAAATGCTGGCAAAGAGATAGCAGAGCAGGATTTTGTTGTGCTGCTTTTGATTAGTTTGCCAAAAAGCTATGAAAATGCTATACCCCAAATTGAAGCAAAAGGCAAACTGTCTCTAACTGAAGTAATAAACCAACTTGAAGAGGCAATTTGAGGACCGCAATAATAGAGTGGAAGGAAATACTGAAGTAGCTTTAAATATAAGAAACAAAAGCAAGGTGATTTGTCATTCATGTGGAAAACAGGGTCACTTTAAATTGAACTGAAATGCTTCTAAGCAGTGGAGAGCCTTTCCTAAACAGACAAAAAGGGAGAATTTTAAACAGTCACCTTTAAAGAAATACTTTGCATTGACCCAAGGTGAAACCAATTGCAATATCTGTGGGCTCACCTTTCTATACCCCCTGAAGAGTGCTATGCTCTGCCAATTCTAACAGGCTGGTAATCCCTGGCCCAAAATAAGTCAGTTTGGCCTCAACCAGGGCAGGGGCCTTTTCAGTCCTGGTCCCTACCTGGTGAAATGAGCTTCCGGAGAGCTAAGGACCCTGTTGCAACTGACTGAGTTCTGCAGGGCCTGGAAACTGGAGCTGTTCTTCCAGGTATTTTATTAAGGCCAATGAACTCTGGCAAAAAATATCACTCAGGCATCCCTCTGGATGGATCTCCCTGAAACCTAAAATTTGAATGTGTACTATATGAGCTACTATCTGCACTATGATTACTGCCAGCAACTAGTCAAATTGTTTAAAATTATTAATTGGTTTTCATAGTTATCTATTGGTTAAATGAATGAAAATTGATACTTGTTTTTATGAATTGCTGTATGGTTTTATTGAAAATTGTTGGAGACTGCCCCAAGTTGGCCATATTAAGAAGGGAGGTCAATAAATATCCAAATATAAAAATAAATATAATTAATATATAAAATAAATACTGAAATAGTCTGTTCTCATTGTATTTGGGCTAAAAGAACACGACCTAGCTTTAGTAAAAGCCATGAGACAAATCAGACACAGTACCTTCTAGTCATGTATGTAACTCAATAGAGAGTCATGTCATGTATGTAACTCAATAGAGAGACCCCTAGTGGGAACAAATATATTCAAAACTTTATTGATGATTTCTCAAAGTTTACAGTGATCTACTTAATCAAAGAGAAAATCCAAGTACTGGAGAAGCAGGCATACATTGCCATTCACACAGATAATGGAGGAGAATGTGAGATGTCACATGAAGGACAACTTGACTAAAGAAAGAATAGAGCATCAGGTCATTATTCCATACACTCCAGAGCTGAGGTATGCAGATGCATGCTCCTAGAAAATACTTGGGAGAAGCATTCAACACTGCTACCTATCTACAGAACAGGTTACTCACCAAAGGTACCAGAAAGATTCTATGTGAATTATGGTATGAACACTAACCAAGCATGAACCATCTGAAGGTGTTCGGTTCAAAAGTTTACACCTATGTTCCCAAGGAGAAACAAAGCAAGATGGACATGAGAACTGAACAAGGCATTTTAATAGGATTTGCCTTAGGATGTAAAGGATACAGGATCCTTAATCTGAGAACTGAAATTAGAAAGATTGGTAGCATAGTCTACATTGATGTGACGGAAAAAGCTTCAAATACAGAAAATATAAACCTGAAAGACTCCACATCAATGGAGGAAAACAATACGTCAGCTGGAAGCTGTGCAACTGAGCTCCTTGAACTTTGCAGATGAAGCATCAGCAGAACTCCAAGAACCAGGAGGGGATGCAGAAGCTGAAGTCAGAACATCAGCTAGAGCAAATAAGGGAGTACCACCAAGAAGAGGCTATGGCAAAACCTTCCACATGGGAAGACACAGGAAGATGTTGAATAGCCAAGCAGAAAAATGGAAGAAGATTGCAGAAGAGGAAGCTCTGATTAAAAACAAATCAGACCTATTTCCAGGCAAAAGGATGCAAATGGGTTTTTTAAACTAATATGGTGCTGAAGGAGAGGTACAGAGGTATAAAGCCTTACTAATTGCAAAAGAGCTTACTTAAAAATACAGGGAAGACCACGATGAGACCTTTGCACTTCTACTAAGACATACTTCAGTAAGGATAGCAGCAGCAAGAAAGATGGACATAAAAAGACCACTTTCTTCCATGAAGAAATAAAGGAAGACCTCTATATGGAACAACCGTCAGCATTGGAGCAGTCCAAAAATAACAACTAGTATGCAAATCACAAAAAAAATACCCCCTGTCACCTCCATCCTCTAAATGCTAGCAATAGGGCTGGGGCAGGCCTATGTTGTTCCAACACCTCCATCCCTCTAACACCAGCTATATATATAATAGATCTCCAGGCCCCACCTGCAGGCTGTCAACCTTGGTCAAGGAGCTAAGAACAGATCACTTTTTCGCCTGCACTCAAGAAACCTGTGAGGGTCCACAGGATTTGAACTAGGGTTGTGTGCTTCGACTCGGTTCGGCCACCTTGGCGATCACTGAAGCTCAAAGCGGCGCGTAGGAGGCCAGCACCATGGCACAGAGAGGAGGGGTGGTGGCAGAGCACCAGCTGGCTGCCGCCACCCCTCCTCTCTGCACTGCGGCACTGGCCACCTCAGGGTTCGGTGATCGCCAAGGCAGCCAACCTAAGCCAAAGCACACAAACCTAATTTGAACCCTTGAATCTGCCTTATACTGATTCAGATCTTTGGATCATCAAAGTCAGGATTGTCCACTTGGACGGGCAGTAGTTGTCCAGGGTCACTGTTAGGAGTCTTTTGCATAACTGGATCCCTGGAGATGCTGCGGATTGAACCTGAGACCTTTAGCATGCCGAGTAGAGTCACTACTCACTACCCTTCCCCCAGAAGAGTGCAAAGGAGATGCCAGTTGACTGACCTGTGCCCTCATCCAGGAGGAAGGGAAAGTGTTGGGCATGTGTAAATTCAGGAGTACACGTGTCCACATACCCTGACAGGTAATTTTTGCCTGGCTCTCCCAACACACACAAAAAACTGGCAATAATTCCAGCTCCAAGAACCCAGAATCCCCACAGGATGTGGCAACTACCACCAGCCAGTTTTTACAATACGTGAGTGGCTCTCGAGTCAGCCCTGTCTAGCGTGAGTTTAGCTTGAGAGCTCTGTCAATCCTCTTCCCATCAGCTTATGCCCCACTTGTAACAACCGAAGCAAGAGGCTAAAAGGAAAAGAGAAACTAGGCCAAGCTCTGCATTGGACTGCTATAGAACATGGAGGGAGGGGGAGAGTGGGAGAGAGAGGTTGAGAATCCACCGCAGAAGCTCTAAATGATCAAAGGATGCATCGCAGAGGACTTTCAAATCCCTGAAGGAGAAATGAAGGATGCCAAGGCAGAAAGAACATGCAAGGGGTGGGGGGAGAGCAAGAGGGAGGTGGCCTGCGTAGCAACCTTGGCTCTGCCGGGAAAGAATCCAAAATCTCCTCTGGCCATAAGGCTGCAGTAACTTAACCTCATAGGCAGTTCCTGGGGCTGGGGTGGGAGAATCCCGATATTATCGCTTCAGGAACATAGAACACACAGGAAGAAGCAATGCCCACTATGTTCCGTGGTCCTTGCGATGCTCTAGCTTGTTCTGAACATTTTGTGCTTTCCAAGGAGACAGGGGCTCCAACTTGTGCCATGAAGATAGAATTGGGGAGTGGCTGTGACTCACTGCAAGAGCTTCAACTTTACACGTAGGTCCCAGGTTCTATCCCCAGCATCTCTTTTTGAAAGGACCAGGCAGTAGGTGATGGGAAAAACCTTGACTGAAACCCGGGGAGCTGCTTCCAGTCTGAGAGATAATACTGACCTTGATGGACCAGGGGTATTACAATATGCGGCAGAGTCATGGTGAAGTTTAAGTTCCATCAGCCTGTGTTTTCCAATCTGAATTAGTACATGAGTACATGAGGAATTCAGTTTCTCTGTTTGAGCCCCTGGAGAGGGACTGTCAGTCTGAGTAATCAGTACTGGTTTTGATGGACCAAGAGCCTGATTCAGTATAAAGCAGCTTCATGTGCATTTCAAATTGCAGGGTTTATTTTTCCACTGCACTTCTGGGGTTAAAAAAATTAACCAGCTTGTCATCTCCTCTAACTGGCTACAGATCTCCAAGGGTTTTGGGCAGAGAAAAGGTCTTCGCACACACCTGGTGTCCTTTCCTGGCGATGCCCGGGATTGAACCGGGGCCATCCTGCATGTAAAGCAGGTGCTTTTCCGCTGAGCCACACCTGCGGAACTGCTGTATGCTAAACTATTTTGACTTGTCCAGGATGCTGGTTTCTCATTTTCATTTTTAGGTATCTGTCAAATTTTTACTTCCTCTCTTTCACAACTGTGGCTGAGCCCTGGCCGGTCAATGGAGATTCAGTGGGGCTCTCAATTTCATTTCCTGGAACAGGGAGGTGATTCAGCCAACACTTTGCTAAGAGGCACCTGTGCATCTCTTCCAGAAGTGCACTCTCACCCCACAAGATATGGTTTCAGGTGGGTTGCTATGTTGGTGTGCAGTAAAAGAGCAAGATTTGCGTCTAGTAAAATACCTTAAGGACCAACAATCAGGGCCGGATTTTCGTATAGACTAACTAGGCTTCAGCCTAGGCCCTCAAGATCAAGAGGGGCCTATATTCCACATTTTTAATAAAGGTTAGTACCAATCACAACATGTTTCATTTAACATATTGATATATATCACAGTAATGATGTCTTTTATTATCTCTCATGTAATTTACAAACATAAAAATGGGAGGAGAAAGGGCCACATAAGTGGAATAGCCTAGGGCCTCTTTTCATGTAAATCCGGCCCTGCCAACAAGGTTTCCATGTAGAAGCTTTTGTGAGTCAAAGTAGCTGTTGTCAGATATGTATCTGATAAATCATAGAATCTGTAAACCATGGTATTAAATAAAAGGCTAAGGGCTAAGTGGGAGGAAAGTGGGCGGGCGCTGTCCGGGATAAAAACTCGGAGGAGCGAATCAGGAGCCGCAAAGCTGCCATTAGGATGCATGTAGTTAAACTTCAAAGTTGAGAATTGTTTACACCCGTAATTTATATGTTAGTATAATGGTTCTATTAATTTTATTGTCGTCCTTTGACTTCTACATGCCTGTAATGGTTTTACTAATTCTATTGTCCCTTTTATCATGCTAATAAAGGCTTTATAAAATATATACATGGCATACTTGAAAGAAGCTTCAACTCTGAAAAGCATATACCTTGGAAATCTTGTTGGTCTTTGTAAAATATGTGGGTTCGTAGGGCTACTGGGCCAGTGATCAACTCTTTATTGGTGATCTCAGCAGAGAGCCAGCTTGGTGTAGTAGTTTGGAGTGTGGACTTCTAATCTGGCGAGCTGGGTTTGATTCCCCACTTCCCCACATGCAGCCAGCTGGGTGACCTTGGGCTCAACACAGCACTGATAAAGCTGTTCTGACCGAGCAGTAATATCAGGGCTCTCTCAGCCTCACCCACCTCACAGGGTGTCTGCTGTGGGGAGAGGAAAGGGAAGGTGATTGTAAGCCGCTTTGAGACAGTTGTTCTGGAGAACTGGGTTGGATTCCCCACTCTTCCTCTACATGCAGCCACCTAGGTGACCTTGGGCCAGTCTCAGTTCTCTCAGAGCTCTCTCAGCCTCACTTACCTCACAGGATGTCTGTTGTAGGGAGAGGAAGTGAAGGCGGATTATAAGCCACTTGGAGGCTCCTTCGGGTAGTGAAAATCAGGGTATTAAAAAAAACGTTTCTTCTTCTTCTTACAATGTGCAGATGTAGTAAAAACAACCATTAGCATGCCCTCCTTCTGGCCCTAAGCCCATCTACATTTTTGGGGAAATAGCCCGAAAATTGATGTCTTTGAGGGATGCCTTGTTAAAATGTTGTCAGGGTCTCCTTTTGCCCTCTTTCAGGATTCAACGCCCTCCCCGGGGTCTAAAGTCTCTGAGTGATGAATAGATTCGTCGTGTCTACATTGCACAGACGCACCAATGCTCAAACGTGGCACCATGCAGTGCACAGCTGGTCATTTCGTATCTTGTAGCTTCTGGGCTCTGCTCTGGACTGTAAGAAAGACAATCCCTCCCTCCCCCACCCATATCTCTGGATCCAGAAGCACCACCGTCACTTTCTTGGCTTTGAAAGAGGTGGCTAACAGGAAACATTGGAGTAAATAAATACGGCGCCCATAGGAGCTTTCCATGGCAGCTAATTGTGATGCTAAGGGAGGGAAAGGGAGGGAGCATGTATGTCCTTGTATGTGTTCAGGCAACGGGATGTCATGAGGATGTCCTTATGTGGGGAGGGGTAGGCAGCGCAACACTCAAGATCACAACCAACAGATATGGTGAATGGCGGAATTTTTGTTAATTGATCTTGGTAACAGCAGAGAGTTTGGCAGCTGCACAAGTAGTAAGTTTGTGAGTTCGGTAGACACAGACTACGTTCTTTGAAAACCCAGCTCTTCACTGAGTCCAAACACCAAGCAGAATAGCAAACAACAAGAAGGGGGAAACACGCACTTAGATGTAATTCAGTGGCCCGCTAAGAGCTCTGATTGGTCCTTAACGTTGCCCCAAGATTGGTCCATAGAGCCCAGAATTCAGAGTCTGTGATTGATCCTTTTACAAGCCTTCTTCTGCATGGTGGTTCACATTAGTACCATTCTGTCTAGATACGTAACAAGAAGCCAGATCCTCTTTCATCAGATGCAGGTTACATACTGTTGGCAGTATATATATATATATATCCCCAAAGCTACAAACAGCAGCAGTGGGGATAATTATTGCAAAGAGAAGCGAAAAGGCCCCCTTTCCCAGGACTGACAGAGCACAGATTAAGACACGAACCTGTCAAAGGTTCCATTCAGAGAGGATATGTCCACCAATCCCAGTGGTTGGGTATTAAGTCTGCAGGTTCGGTGAATACAGATGCAGTAGTGATTCCAAAAGAAGCCCTCTTTATCAGCTCACAGATGTCAAATGAGGATCTCAACATATGATGAGCATAGAGCCGAAGTGATAACCAATAGGGGAGGGTGAAATTATAATTGAAATATAATTAAGGGCCACAATCACTGATGAAGATAAGGAAAACAGGGGAAAGTTTACGTGATAACCCATTTTGATTGTGTGTAATTATTTTGGATGATTAAGAATATTTACTATTATTTGGATAACTCTAAGAAGAGTTATTGAGGGCAAAAGAAGAAGGGGACGACAGAGAATGTGGTGGCTGGATGGAGTCACTGAAGCAGTCGGTGCGAGCTGAAATGGACTCCGGGGAATGGTAGAGGACAGGAAGGCCTGGAGGATCATTGTCCATGGAGTCGCGATGGGTCGGACACAACTTTGCACCTAACAACAAGAAGAAGAAATTAAAGAATTCTTTATTGGATTTTGAATAGCCTGGATAATTCCTATATTTTCATGGGACTGTGAGCTCACAGATCCAGCCCTGCTGAACAAAGAACAAAGGCAAAACTGCCAACATAGAGGTACTTCAGAAAGCCTGCCAGGAGCCCTGATTGGCCCTTAACAGAGTCTCCTAATTGGTCCATAAAGTTCTTAAAGTTCAAAAGTTATTGGAGAATGTCTCAAGCCCAGAGAGGACAAATCCACCTCTCGCAGGGGTTGGGAAAGTCAGAATCACACACAGCTGGAAGAGATCACAAAGGGCCTTCCAGGCCAGCCCCCAAATATACCACCTGAGACAACAGCCTCAGGTCACTCCGCAGGCCCTGCGTCCTGTGGCCAGGCGCTCTTTTTTCATTGCATCTTGTGCCTCAGAGATCCAATGCAACATGATGGATTGAAGTCAAGAGTAGCTGTTTTGGTGCCCTGGAAGCTCAGTGTGAGAGTGGCCACAAAACCCTGTCCCTTCTTCAAGCAGGGATGAGGGGCAGTGTCTTGATAACCATGAATGTATGTAAACAACCCCCCAACAGCAAGGTGAGATTTGCAATTCTCTACCTCATCCCTGCTTACTTTATTTAATGGGGAATGTGCTGGCTTGGGATTCCTGAACATAGGAAGCTGCCTTCTGCTGAATCACTCAGGCCCATCAATGTCAGTCTTGTCTAAGACTGGCAGCGGCTGTCCAGGGTCTCAGGCAGAGATCTTTCATCCCACCTGCTGCCAGGTGCTTTAATCGAAGATGCTGGGGAATTGAACCCAGGACCTTCTGCTTGCCAAGCAGATTGCTCTGCCACGGGGCCACCGCCCCTCAAGTGGGAGAACTCTGACTGGTGTACAGAATTGGTTCTCAGACTGGTTTGGAACCCAAATGCAGGTCACGGCTCTCTTGCAGGTGGTCATGAGGCCCGGAGGGAGGAAGCAGAATACAGTGACTCGGGAAGGCTCAGTGGAAAATTTGGCTTTGCCTCTGCATAATATGCAAAATGGGCCTGAAATATATCCTGTTGCTCAATAAAGCTGTCTATATATAAATACTATATATAAATACCAAACTGGAGAGCCAGTTTGTAGTGGTTAGGAGTGCGGACTTCTAATCTGGCATGCTGGGTTTGATTCCCTGCTCCTCCTTTACATGCAGCCACAGCCCTGATAAAGCTGTTCTGACTAGGAGTAATCTCAGGGCTTTCTCATCCTTACCTCCCTCCCTCAGGGTGTCTGTTGTGGGGAGAGGAAAGGGAAGGCGACTCTAAGCCTCCGAGTAAGAAAAGCGGCATATAAGAACCAACTCTTCTTCTTCTATAAATTCATTCACACCTCCTGCATTGCTCACACTACACAAACCTGGGCATAGTTGTCATTTGAATTTTGTATTCCTAATCCTATTGATGTTGTTCATGATATATCTTAGACGGGATAATTATTGCTCAGATGGCCAATCAGTTGTGTACTCTGCTTTTGGATCTGTTCTTCGGGTGTCCTATACTCAGTGATCACTGCTGGTTTGCTTTCTTTAAAGTTGTAAACCACTTGGAGTTGCACCGGCAGAGAAGTGATACATAAGTGACTGATGACTAAAAGTTACAAGTGATTGTCATGTAAAGTGAATGCTTTCACAGCGCCATACAAATGCGACGGTAAAGGTTATGAACAGCCTTGCTGGATCAGGCCCTCTAATCCAACTTCTTGCTTCTAACAGTCACCAGTCAGAGGCTTCCGAGCAGCTCCTGGACAAGATGCAAAGTCAATATTCCTCCTCTGTGGTTGGCCCCTAGCACCTGAAATTCACTGGTATACTGCCTTTGGAAATGGAGGTTCCATCTAACGATCATGACTATCAAGAACATAAAAACTGGCTTAATAGCTGGACCCCAAATTCTGCATCTCACAACAGCCAGCTTTGAGGAATTTCACAGGCAAGGTCTGAAGGTAACTGCCCTTCCCTGCCTTTCATTTCCAGTATCTGATAACCCCCGGTAAACTCCTCTGGACATGGAAGCTCCATCTTAGTCTTGAAGCTAATACTGGTCCATAGCTAAAAGTGATCCAGTCCCCCTTCTATTTTCGTCTGGCCCCCATTTAAAGCTCTCTGAGCCAGAGATCACCCCTGATCTTGTGGCAGTGGATTCCACATATAGGCCGTGGGCTATAAGGGTTTTGAAAAGAACAATCTTCTAAAAATCCAAAACTTTCTGCTGGAGGAAGGCCGTTTCTGGCTTACGAACAAGAAACCAAACGTAAGGAAAGAAATAGAAGAATTAGAATTAAAAACAGGGAGATTTGACTCATCGGCTCTCCCCCCCCCCCATCACACACCAATCTCCTGGCCTGTCTTCCCTACCATTGCCGTAGCAACGGGAGAAACAGACAACAGCCGAGCAACAACACACGGCAGACAGTTGGCAAAACATTTGCTTCCCTTGTTTCGGGTGTGCTTTCCCCATCTCCCACGAGGAGGCTGCTGCCATCTCGGCCCGAGCAGGAACAGCATCACAGGAACACACAACACGCTCCAAAGTACTGGACATCCCCACTTTACTTCTGTGCAAAAGCATCTCCGCTGCCAGGGGGACACAACAGGCGGCCGGGCAGAGCCTTTTCCAACTCCTTTGTAGAAGTTTAGAGCGTTTTGCCGTCAGTCTCGGGAGGGAAGAGCACGGCCTGGCCTAGCCCGACTGCATCAGCTCTCCAAAGCTAAGCAGGGTGGGTGTTGGGTGGGAGACAACCCAGGAAGACCCTGCAGAGGGAAGCTGTGGCAAACCACCTGCCTCGAAAGGCCCTTGATCGGTTGCGACTTGACCTCGCTTCTGCCTGTCCTTTGACCCTGAACCACTTGGCGAGAAGGGAAGAAACCTAAGCTGGATTTCTGAACTGCCCCCAAATTATTGACTTTCCTCGTTGTACCACACTTTTCTCCCCAAGGGGGACCCAAAGCGGCTTGCAACCCCTTCCACACCTTCCTTTTATCCTTACAACCCTGCAAGGAAGGTGGGGCTGAGAGAGAGGATCCGATTGGCTCAAGCTTCCATGGACGTGTGGGAATTTGAACCCGGGTCTCTCAGGGTCCAGTAAGGTAAAGGTAAAGGTATCCCCTGTGCAAGCACCGAGTCATGTCTGACCCTTGGGGTGACGCCCTCTAGCGTTTTCATGGCAGACTCAATACGGGGTGGTTTGCCATTCCCTTCCCCAGTCACGACCGTTTACCCCCCAGCAAGCTGGGTACTCATTTTACTGACCTCGGAAGGATGGAAGGCTGAGTCAACCTTGAGCCGGCTGCTGGGATTGAACTCCCAGCCTCATGGGCAGAGCTTTCAGACAGCTGCCTTACCACTCTGCGCCACAAGACCAAGTCCAGACCAATACACAAACCTCTTTCAGATGATGCATGATGAATTTACGGAATTCAACCTGATGGGGTGATGGCGGCTGATTCGCAGAGGCTGGTTGGTGTAGTGCCTAAGAACGGCAGCTTCTAATCTGGAGAGCTGGGTTCAATTCCTTTGGGTATAAAACCCAACTCTTCTTCGTCATCTAAAGTGGACTGATGAAAATTTACACAAGAGGCCATGATCCCTCAACAGGGAGGGATCCCTCCCACGATCCATTTCCAGGGCAGCCAAACTCCACGTGCCAGTTGGGGGTCAAACAGCAGGGGAGAATTCGATGCCTTCATGCTCTGCTTGTTGCTGGGCTTCATGGAAGCATTTGGGTGGTCTCAGGACACCGCCTGAGATGGACCTTTGCTAGCTTTGAGATGGAAAATGCCTCGTTGGAGATGAGGTGGAGCTCAACAATGTATCATGCCATAGAGGCAAAGGGGTGGCAGGTTACAGTAGATGAGCGATTGAGATGTGAGTGTCCTGCATAGTGCAGGGGGTTGGACTAGATGACCCCTGAGGACCCTTCCAACTCTATGATTCTATGATTCTAGAGGCCGCCCTCCAAAGCTGCCAATTTCTTTGTAGTCTGGAGAACAAATGAAGAAGAAGGAGAAGGAGAAGGAGAAGGAGAAGGAATTGGTTCTTATATGCCATTCTTTACCAGAAGGAGTCTGAAAGTGGCTTCCAATCATCTTCCCTTTCCTCTCCCCACAACAGACACCCTGTGAGGTGGGCGAGGCTGAGAGAGCCCTGATATTACTGAAGAAGAAGAGTTGGTTCTTATATGCCATTTTTCTCTACCAGAAGTGGCTTACAGTCACCTTCCCTTTCCTCTCCCCACAACAGACAACCTGTGAGGTCGCTGAGAGAGCCCTGATATTACTCCTGGTCAGAACAGCTTTAAAAGTACTGTGGCGAGCCCAAGGTCACCCAGCTGGCTGCATGTGGGGGGAGTGCAGAATCAAACCCTGCTCTCCAGATTAGAAGTCCACCTTGGTAACCACTACACCAAACTGGCTCTAATAGAGGGAGATCTCCAGTCCCCGCCCCCCCGAGATTGATACTATTCTTTAGTTTGTTCCAGCATGGCTCTTCGGACATTCTTAGTTGCACAGCTCCTGCGCATGTTAGCTGAGAAGGCCCATTTTGTTCAATGGTTTTAGCTCCAAGAAGTTTGTACCCAAGACTGGAAACTGAAAAGCATTCTTCAAAAAACCTGCCGCTGTGGGTTTTGCCAGCCACGGTTACTGGGGGAAACGTCAGGGACTAAAACTACCAGGCCACGCCCACACAGCCTGGAAAACCCACAGGAACCAGTTGACAAAGCCGTGAAAGCCTTTGACAATTCATTCATCAAACGGCGTGGTTGGGGCTTTGCATGAATACGCCTCAGTGGAATGGATTTGGTTCATTTGTACCCTGTCATTCTCCCCAATGGAGACCCGAAACAGCTTATGGCATTCTCCTTGCCTCCATTTCTGCCTCAGAACAGCCCTGTGGGGTAGGTTACGCTGAGAGTGTAGGTGGCCTGGCCCCAGTTCACTCAGCTGTGTTGATCTGCAGGAAAACAGCAAGACTGGTTCATGTCACAATCCCCAGGTCCTCTGCCATGATTGTATTCTGTTTGAGTCTATTGCTTGTTAGAGTGGCCTGTTTTGCCCTGATGTAATACAGATCACCTTCCCTTTCCTCTCCCCACAACAGACACCCTGTGAGGTCGGTGAGAATGAGAGAGCTCTGATATTACTGAAGAAGAATTGGTTCTTATATGCCACTTTTCTCTACCGGAAGTGGCTTACATTTGCCTTCCCTTTCCTCTCCCCATAACAGACACCCTCTTGTGGTGCAGAGTGATAAGGCAGCAGACATGCAGTCTGAAAGCTTTGCTCATGAGGCTGGGAGTTCAATCCCAGCAGCCGGCTCAAGGTTGACTCAGCCTTCCATCCTTCCGAGGTCAGTAAAATGAGTACCCAGCTTGATGGGGGGTAAAAGGTAATGACTGGGGAAGGCACTGGCAAACCACCCCGTATTGAGTCTGCCATGAAAACGCTGGAGGGCATCACCCCAAGGGTCAGACATGACTCGGTGCTTGCACAGGGGATACCTTTACCTTTACTACGGATGTTGTGGTTTGACACCACAAGGTCAATTTCCTGCCACTATAGTTTATGCCTCCTCACCCTCCTTTCACATTCCTTTCCCCTCCCTTCTTTTAGTGACCTGTAGTTCCCAGACTTGGTATTCCCAATGGCCGAATGGTTATCTGTGCCTAGTTTGAGTACCCAAGGGAGGGGGAAACAAACCCCTATATTGCTTATTCTATGCTTTGTACCTCAGTCCTGACTATGCCTTTGATGTAGATGCTTTCATTGTTCTTTTCTCTACCCGAATGAGTCTCAAAGCAGCTTGCAATCACCTTCCCTTCCTCTCCCCACAACAGACACCCTATGAGGGAGGTGGGGCTGAGAGAGTTCTGAACAGCTCTAACAGGACTGTGACAAGCCTAAAGGTCACTCAGCTGGCTGTAGGTGGATGAGCCAGGAATAAAATCCGACTCGCCAGATTAGAAGCCGCCACTCTTAACCACTACACCAAGCTGGGTCTTGACAGATTCTCCTCCAAAAGAAAACCCCCTCAGGCCAATGCAGATACTGGGGACTTGTAACAATGGTTTCCCATTGATTCAGGATTATGTACCATGTCAGGAGGGAAGGCGACACAGGATAGCCCCATCTTGTCAGATCTTGGAAGTGAAGCACTCCTCAGAGTGGAAGCCACCAAGGAAGACCATGGCCAACCACATCTGCTTCTCCCTTGACTTGAAATCCCTTTGCTGGGGTCTCTATAAGTCAGTTATAAGTCAAACATACATCTGTCACCCTGCATGTTTCGAAATACAGTATGGAGATCTTGAGGACTTGAAGTTAGGGTCGGCAGGTGTGACATCACTTCCTGTTCCCCACCCTTGCACTCATTAATTTCTACACGGCTCAATGCAAGCACAGGTTTAGTGTTATCGTCTGTGGCCAAAGCATACCCATGAGCATCAGAACATTCCGTCTCCCACAGAGCACACTTTCCGAATCGAGCCAAAATATGAACTACAAAGCCTCAGACCAGTTCCGGTTTTGAGCTACCTGCTTCCATTCGCAAGGCCTCGCTAGCTTTCACTCCCTTTTCCCCCCTTTCTTTGAAAAAAAAGTATCCTATATTTCTGGTTTCGTTCCATCCCCAATCTGTCAGTTCATTTAAAGTACTTTATGCTCACACAGACAATTATGATAAATAATGAGGCAAAAAGAAAGCAGGCTGGGAAACTGGGGGAAAAGAGGAGCCGTGTTGCTAAGGGGTTGCGTGGCAACTGGGGACAGATCTCTCTTTCGCTTGGCACCAGCGTTTTAAGCTTCTCATGCGCGATGATACCCTTTGGGAGGGTGGCGAAAGGTGCCAAGATCCTACGACCACCTCAGATAGGCGGGAAGTGGTGTGGGAGGATCTAATTTGGGGATGTCCTTAAAACAACGTGAACAGTGGAGCGCTTGGGAGGCAGAAACGAGGGAGGAAACCAGGGGGGAAGTGGGGGTGGAGGACACCAGCAGCAGGGGTAAGGAGAAAGAAACCACGATGTTTGGTCCCTCCCTACCACAGAGGCTAAGTGGTCTGGAATAGAAGAAGTGTGATTCCCAACTCTTTCTCATTCCTTTTTGCCACACAAATCTACAGAAAGCCCCTTTGTTCTGTACCCTTTTAGGATGGGGAGCATCTCCTTGGCATGAAGAAGGCCCCAAGTTCAAACACTCGCATCTACAGGTGAAAGGATGAAGCAATAAGTGATGGGAAAAACCTCTGTATGAGACCCTGGAGAGCCACTGCTAGTCTGATCAGACAATAGTGACGGTGAGGGACCAATGGCCTGATGCAGTATGAGGTAGCTTCTTGTGTCCATATAGAATCATAGAATCATAGAGTTGGAAGGGGTCATACAGGCCATCTAGTCCAACCCCCTGCTCAACGCAGGAACAGCCCTAACCATCCTAAAGCATTCAAGAAAAGTGTGTATCCAGCCTTTGCTTGAAGACTGCCAGTGAGGGGGAGTTCGCCACCTCCTTAGGCAGCCTATTCCATATGATTCATAAGATGGAGAAACAGGCATAGACCTGCAAGCCTACCGTTGGATGGGTTTAGAAGCCACGGATCTAACGTGTGACTCATTGCAACTCCATGAATTTCCATCTCATGGGGACTTCCTGAGAAGAGTTGAGCAGAAGTGATTTGCTATGGTCTTTTCCTCTGCACAGCAACCCAAGTCTTCCTTGGTGGTCTCCCACCCCAGTAAGGAAGTCTTCTCCCAACGGATGTGGAATTCACTGCTGCAGGAAATGGTGGTGGCTACAAGCATAGACAACTTCAAGAGGGGACTAAATAAACATATGGAGCAGAGGTCCATCAGTGGCTATTAGCTAGAAGGTGCAGGTCAGGGGTCACCATACTTTGGCCCTCCTAATGTCCATGGATGACAGTTACCAGGAATCCTTGCCAATTGGCCGTACTGGCAAGGGGTTCATGATAATTGTAGTCCATGGACATCTGGAGAGGCACAGTTTGGCCACCCCTGGTAGAGATGGAACATTATGTCTTGGGCAGTGATGCTTTGTATTCTTGATGCTTGGGAGGGGCACAGTGGGAGGGCTTTTAGAGTTGGCCCAGGTTTTGGCCATTATGTGACACAGAATGTTGGACTGTGGTGGCCATTGGCCGGATCAAACCCACCTTCTCTAAGGTTCTTTACTCTGCGCTTGACATCTGAACTCCAGATGAGTTTGGGATAATCTTGCTGCTACAAGATATTGGTGCTTTTCTGTAGAGATGCACTGGGGGATGGCATCGTGAGCACCCCTCCCTTCTGCACAGGCAAGGTTGCAGCCAGACTGATGCAACTGGATATGCCCGACCCTGTTAGCAATCTTCTAATTCTGCCGAGGATTGAGCTGAGCAGGGCATATGAAATAATACTGAAAGAGAGAGAATGCTATCATATTCAAAAATTTCCTGATAATTGCAGAATTCCCCAGGGACAGAATTTAGGATTTTTTTTCCAGGAGGAGTGGGAGTAAATGAGTTTGCAGGATGAGGCCATGGCTCAGTAGCAGAGCATCTGCATGCAGAAGGGCCCAAGTTAAATCCCACGCATCTCGGATTAGAAGGATCGGCTAGTAACTGGTGGGAAACATCTCCCAAACCCCAGCAGACCTGCTGCCACTCAGAGATCAAGTCAATAAGACTGCTTTCGATAGCCTACTGGTCTGACTCTAGCAGCTTCATATGTATCCATGCAGAGACAGGTGATATTTGGTATGGGCCTTGTCAGATTGACAGTGGCTCTCTAAACCAGGGGTTCCTAACCAGGGATCCATGGACCCCTGGGGATCCACAAGAGTTCTGAAGGGGGTCCGCAGGAGCTCTGCTCCTATTATTCTTTCTGGCCTACATGAGGCAGAGCCACCATACTAGTAGTAAAAGCAGAGGGAGGGAGCAAAAGGAAGGCTAAGAGTGCAGGTATTGATGTCACTTCTGGGGGCGTGACAGGGGGCGTGGCCAGCTGAATCAGTTCTGGGGCTCCTTGAAGTCTGAAAAATTATTTCAAGGGCTTCTCCACAGACTAAAGGTTGGAAAAGGCTGCTCTAAACTCTCGGGACCAACTGTTTTCCTCACCCCACAACGAGGGATCCATTTGGGGGGAGATGTGGGGACTGAACCCAGAACTCGCTGTATGAAAAACAGAAGCTCTGCTGCTGAGCTCTGGACCCCTGATCTACTCGAGCAGCACTCTTTCCAAGAGGACCTTTTAACTGGGGAAGTCCAGAATAGCGATAGGCAGGCACAAGCTGGGAAAATGCGGCTTGGTTCGTGGTGTGCCCAGTTTGTGAATCATGAACCATCACAAACTTTTAGGGGACAGATGAACCTGGTAGAATGGCTCTGCCAGTGTGTTAGAGACACTAAACACGCAGAGGATCTTTTGCTGATTCTCTTCTACCTGCCCTCCAAGTTTGGTGAGGACTAGATTTACGGGACCTGAGTTACAGCCCCCAATAAGGTACCTCCAGTAAGATGCTTTCTGGGGAAAAGACCACCTGACATTTCCCCAGAAGCACTTGTTGTGGGGAACCTTCTTTGGGGTGCCATAAATCCAATCCTATCCAGACTTGGAGGGTGTCAACTTCCTAGGCTGGAGTTGGGTTCCTCCACTCCACCCTTCCACTCTTGTTTTCTGTATTTTCCCATTCAGTTGCGCTGTTCCGGCTAGGTCCTGTGAAATGCAAATCGCTATCTCAATGGCCCTGTTTTGAGACATAAACTCCTGGGCTAGCTGCTCAAAGCAGCTAGAGCAATTTAGGCGAGAGCAGACTGCTCGTCTCCAAGTTTTGTACATTTGTTGATCAAGCGGTTTCAGCCCTGGGAACTGCTTTCCTGCACATTGTTGGGGGGCAGGAGTCTGAGTTGATATCAACGCCACTCCCCCCCTCCCCAATTCCATGCTTTGCCAATTCCCTGCTTCTCTGTGTTCCTGCTGTTGATGCTTGTTCCTGTGGAGGGCCTTTCAATAAAGGTTTAACTTCTGCTATGGTCCTTCTGTCTGGGACTCTGCTCCATTGGTTCTGAGTGCCAGCTGCCAGGCTGCATTCCGCGGGCAGTGACAGAGGGCAAGTAGAAGAGAGGCAGCTGGACGTTCCTTGAACTTTGGTGTCTCCAGCTAGCACAGGATCTGTTCCATACACTCAACCTGCACCTGTCAAAATGACTGGTGACTTTGACAGGCACAGATTCAGGATCTAGTGCAAGCTAGAAACACCAAAGTTTCAAGGGACATCCAGAGAATCTTCTAGAGAAATGGGAATTTTGTGGGTTTTAGGATGTTATCGTGGATTATTATGCACTGGTGTTTTTACGCGTGTGGTTTTATGAGGATTTGTTTTGTGTGGGTTGTGAATAGTCGCGAGCCAGTGATGGGAGCAGTGATATACAAATCAAATTATAAATAAATAGATGCCCTCCAAGTTCTACCCATTGCTGTTGCTTTAAGGTTCTATAAACATTTAGATTGAGTGAAGACAGTCTGTCTGGAAATGTATCAGTTCACGCACTGGCACAAACCTCCACAAAGAGCTTGAATGTTTTTGGTAGGTTTATGCTGGTTGTCCTGCCACAAACTTCACTTGTGAACTACAAGCCAGCCAAAACTCATCAGGAACTTCAGTTCATGAGCTGGTTCATGTCCATCCATAGTCCATTGTGTCCATCCATAGTGGGAAACTTGTGGAGTTGGTAAGGCACAGAGGCAGGCTATTGGTCCACCTAGCTGACCCCATGATGACTGGCAGCTATTCTCCATGGAACCCACAGCCTGAGATCATTTAACTGGGAATGAACCTGGTTCCTTCTGAGTGCAAAATGAAAGAGCTCTTCAGCAGAGCTCCCTGAATCCAGACTTCACTCATAAGGCTTGAAAAACAAATACGTCCGCTCAAAAAACTAATTGCAGCATATTGCCCTTTTGACCTCTAGCATCAGCAGTCATCTAGAAGGAAAATTCTTACCAGTAATTGCTGTCTCTCCTCCCATTACCCAGGGAGTGGTGCCACCTAGTGGATAAGCCGCTGCTTCTTTGCAGCTTAAAACAAAAAAAACAACAAAAAAGTCCTGTGCTCGAGGCTGCATTTTTATAAACTCAGGTAAGAACCAAACATCTAAATTGTAATTTAAAATATATACATTTGTGCAACGGTGACATATTTGAGATTGGCTCTAATTTTATGCTGGGAAAAGTATGCATTTTTAAAATGTGTGCATAGGGTCCATCTACACAGTGAAAGCATCTGAGGTCTTTCATGCTCCCAGCATGGATGTAATCAGGATGTTAACATCCTGTGGGAGTTACTACCTCTGAATTGGGAAATTCTCAGAGATTTGGGAGTGGAGCCTGGGGAGGGAATCTCAGTGGAGTACCATACCTTCCAAAGCCTCCAGTTTCTCCAGAACTGAATCCCGGTCGCCAGGGGATGATTTGTGGTTCCAGATCTCCATGCCCCGCCTGGATACTGGTGACCCATAAGTACTACTGACTTAAGTACATCTCTACAACAACATCCGATGTCCAACAGCAGCATGCCAAATACCACTACATTCACAAAAGATGGATCCAAGTGGGTAGCCATGTGGGTTTGAAGGAGCACAACAAAACATGAGTCCAATAGCACCTTTAAGATTTATTCAAGGCATGAGCTTTCATGTGCATGCACACTTCTGAGGAAGCTTACGTCCCGAATAAATCTTTGTTGGTCTTCAAGGTGCCATTGGACTCAAACTTTGTTTCACAAGCTGGTTATTTCTTCTTTTGATCCCTAAAAACTGTGCATTCAGGGGTACTAAGCTGAGGTCTGAGGGGAAATGCAATGATGGAACAATTTGGAAATCTTACCCCACCCCTCCAAATTTCTCTGATTCTCTAAGTCAGGCTTTCTCAACCAGGGTTTCTTGACAGCCCTAGAAGGGTTTTTCAGACGAGTGGGAATTCATTTTTATATATATTTTAAAAATAGTTAAACATTTATCAGGCAATATGATCATACATGGTCATGTTGACCCTCTCTTCCCAAAATGGTCGATGGTCTTTAAGAGAGCAGGAAGGGGAGGAGCCCTGGATGGACATGTCCACAGCTATGCTTCCCAACCAGATTCTGCACAATCACATTACTTCTGGGGTTTCTCAGTCTGAACAATGTTTCAGGGGTTTCTCAACAGTAAAAAGTTGAGAAAGGCTGCTCTCAGCCTTTAGGGCAGGGGTAGTCAACCTGTGGTCCTCTAGATGTCCATGGACTACAATTCCCTTGAGCCCCTGCCAGCATAGACATCTGGAGAACCACAGGTTGACTCCCCCTGCAGGACGCCTTTTTCAACCTTTTGCCTGTGGAGAAGTCCTTGAAAGATTTTTCAGGCTTTGAGGAGCCCCAGAACCAGCTAGCCACACCTCCCTGCCACATTTGAGGGGGGGGGGAGAAAGGAGGTGGTTTAAGGTAGCAGTCGGCATCCAGGTTCCACCCCCTTTCCCAGCCGAAGGATCTTTTCCTCTCTTGTTGCTCAAGAAGATTCTTGGGCCTAAACTTGGAATCTTCTGCATGCAAAGCGCGTACTTCACTGCTGAGCAATGGGCCTTCCCCATCATAGGATTGACAAGGGACCTATAACGAGATGCAATAATTTTATTTCTTTAAAAATCTCTCCTGTACAAAAATGCGCAAATTCCTCCATCGTCAGCCAGGCAGCTGATGACACGCACAAGCTGAACAATTCCCAGAACCAAACAAAGAGAGAAAAAAGTATATAGTTTGCACGAATATCTTCAAACCAAGCCGCCTGGAAATTTCACTGGCAACGCAAATGTGCCGTTCCATCATGAGGAAAGACTCGTAGATAACTGCTTTCAGTGCAAACACCAAGACACGAGCATCCCCCAGCGATCAGGCGACTATCTCCAAGCACCATTCCAGGTCTCGCATATCTCCGAGGAAACCGGCTCCTTAAATCCTTGTTTGCTTGTGGCGTTATCACGGAAGTGCATGCCAGAACTTTGGGAAGAGGTAGAAGCCAAAGCATACTTTCCCCAGAAAATTACAGGCTAATATACGGAATCTTTGTTCCATGAATAACTTTTAAAAACATGACAAATACATAGATAGAATAGTAATCAAGGTAATTGTCCAGGGCAGGAAGCTGTAAAGCGGCACTAGCAGCAAAAGGAAGATTTTTGGGGGGGTGTTAGTGTGAGCAAGCCATTCGCCTGGTTTCCCCAGGCCGTCTCCATGATGATGCCATCAGAGTACAGCCCAAGGCCTGTTTTATAGGTGACTCTGCACGGACCCAGGGTCTTGTTTAAATGTTGCTGTGACTTGTTCTAATCAACTACACATGCTTCAGCCTGCATGAGAGCAATCCACGGCCCATGCGGATATATTGCACTTGAAAACAAGCTCTGGAACTCTAGAGGAACAGGAGTGCAAAGATAAAGAAAAACCACCACAAGCCAGAACTGGTCAACCTTAGTTCAGGCTTTGCGGTTTCCATTGGAGAAGGCAATATTCCTTTAGACTTACACACGAAATCCCCGCATGTGGAAAACTAGCAATTTCGGGTGATGGTAGGACAAGCACCCTTGTTTTGGATATGCTAGTTTTCCACATGCAGGGATTTCAAGTTCATGGAGGAGCATTCCCTGCGTATAGAAAGCTAGCATGATCAAGGTATCTAAAGCCAAACTGATGCAGGGATATTATCATATATGGAGGAAGATTAAATTACTGGAGCCCCCGCCACGCCAGTTTGAAGCAGAAGAGCCCAGATGTCGGCTGTCCGTGAGTGGCAGGCCAGCTGCTTCAAGTTGATAGCCGTGCAGAAATCAACAGAGTACCATCATGGCTTTGGAGTATCACTGTTTCTTTCTTTGGCATCATGTCCCCGTCCCCCTTCTCCACAACATAATTCTCTGTATTCATTTGCTTGCCTCTCCCCCAATGCCTCCAGCTATTTCTTGAAGAACTTCTTGTTGAGGAGGAAGATCAAAAGGTTGACATTAATTTTGGCCTTGTCAAACATTTTCATGACAGCAACGCCTTCATACTGGAGCTGTAGGAGGTCCTAGGAAGAGAAACCAAAACAAAGAAGGGAAGTGGGGGAGGAATGTCTTAATGGCTACTAGGAAGACGAAGAAGAGTTGGTTCTTATATGCCGCTTTTCTCTACCCGAAGGAGGCTCAAAGCGGCTTACAGTCACCTTCCCTTTCCTCTCCCCACAACAGACACCCTGTGGGGTAGGTGGGGCTGAGAGAGCCCTGATATTCCTGCTCGGTCAGAACAGGTTTGTCAATGCTGTGGCGAGCCCAAGGTAATGCAGAAGAGGAGTAAAAAGAAACATAGAAATCCCAGGGGAGAGAGGAAGAAGGAAGAATAAAAAGAAACTCTAAAGGGGCAATGGAGCCACATGCCTGTGACTTACTAGTCCTCCTGATTCTACGGAGGCAGCTGCTGCTACTGCATCTACGGAAACCTGTTTCATTTGAATGAGGGCAGCCAATAACAAGCCTTCCCTTCCAAAGGCCCCACCCACCTGTGAAAAAGCTTGGTGGGCACCATGTTGGGGCGCCCTGTATGATATTTCCAAATAGCAGATGCTCTTCTGACAATTTGAGAGGGGGCTGTTGCTTCCATGCCTTTAGTTCAGGGGTAGTCAAACTGCGGCCCTCCAGATGTCATTGGACTACAATTTCCATGAGCCTCTGCCGCTGGCAGGGGCTCATGGGAATTGTAGTCCATGGACATCTGCTTTAGTTGGTCACAGGATGCTGGACTGAATGGATTCCTGGTCTGAACCCTCTTTTTAACGTTCTAGACACGGAAGAGGGCACGGGGGGGAAGAGCCACGAGAGTCACTGCAAGCCCCTTACCTGGTACTGAAGGTGAAACTTCTCCATGTCGATCCCCATAAACTTCGCCTTCACCTGAAACTGACCGGCTTCTCCGCAGGGAATGATGTCAAAAATGACATTCCTGAGCCTGGAAAAAAGGAGCACAAAGGCCGGTCACAGGGGGCCAGAAACCCTCCTCCTTCCTGCAGCTGTCCTTCTGAATGGTCTGTCCTGGGCCAGGTAGACCAATGTCATGCTTTCCCCCAACGCAGCTTCCTACATGGGCACCTAGACTGCTTATTCTGTCTCCCCCTCATCAGTCCTTCCAAAAGGTCCAGTGGGGTATGTTCAAACGAACTGTTAGCCCAGGCCACAGACTGCCAGTGAATACGTGGCTTACAGCATTGGTTCCCAACCTTGTCGGTATGGTGGCCCACAAGTCCAAATTTACTTGGTATCGTGACCTCCATCCAAAGCTAGCCCAAGGTTTTGGGGTTCCCTGGGCCAAATATGACCCATTCAATTCAGCATTCTGTTATGACAATGGCTACGCTGATGTTTTTGGGGAATCAACAAGTATCACGCAAAAAGGCCCTGATGTCCCCAGCAAGAACCCCAAGCAAATGGCATTCTGACACATGCAGCTTTTGCATATGGAGGGGACATCTCAGCCTTTGACCTCCCCCCTTTCCTTCCCCCATGACACCCTCTAACCCCCCCCCCCTAACATTCTAGGAAACTCACTTTAGTAACTATCAGGACACATTTCACTTGATTGGCACACATATCCAGTGAAGGAAAAAAACATGTTTCCAGCCCAGCTCTTTTGTTTCTTTCGCTACCAAGCTTGGTGTAGTGATTAAGAGTGGCAGCCTCTAATCTGGTGAGCTGGATTTGATTCACGGCTCCTCCTCCGCATGCTGGGTAAGCTTGGGTCAGTCACAGTTCTCTCAGAGCTGTTCTCATAGAGCAGTACTTTGGGTAGTGAAATGCACGGTATAAAAAACAGTGCTTCGTCTTCTAGATCTTTGTTTAAAAGGTTAAAAAAAGACAGCAATGGAAGGGGCGTGGAAAGCCAGGAGGGAAGGCTGGCCTACAACTCACTTGCAGGGGGCTTCATGACCCATTGTTGGGTCCAACCCTGCAGGCTGGGAAACACTGGTCTTGAGGAACTCAAGGTGCAAAGATCCTACCCTCAACCCTCAGCCCAACAGATCTGGAAAGGAGAAGAGAGAACTTACTGGCTGACCGGGAGGTCTTCAATCTCCAGCAAAACACCCTTCTCAAAGAGACGGGCTGCAGTGTAATGGAGTGTTTGTTGCTTCTTGCTCGGCCTGGGGAGGGGGAGAGAAGGCAGGCCTCAGTCTCAGAATACCACAGGAAAGCCAGAATGTGGGTCTCCTTTGGTGCCCAGGTAAGCTTGCTGACTCCTCACAGGCTCTCTCTTTAACCAGCACTTCCCCTTGTATCCCTTGCAGGTCATCTGGAGAATGCAGCCTCTTTTGGAGTCCCGTCGTGTGCAGTTCTGGTCACATCTCAACAAAGCTACCGCAGAGGAGGGCAGCCAAGATGATTAGGGGCTGCAGCACCTTCCCAATGAGGACAGGCTGAGGAAACTGGTTTTTCAGTTTAGACAAAAGACGACTAAGAGGGGACGTGGTAAGACATTTATAAAATTGAGCATAGGGTAGAGAGAGTGGACAACGAGAAATGTTTCTTCCTCTCCCAAAATACTAGAACTTGAGGGAACTCAATGAAGCTGATGGGCATTAGGTTCAAAATACAACTTTGCACAGACAGTGCTTAAAATGTAGAGTCCGCTGCCAGAAGACGTGGTAATGGCCACAGGATTAAAAAGCTTTAAAAGGGGATTCATGGAGGATAGGCCGATCAGCGGCTACTAGCCATGGGAGTGACTGAGGGGAACCTCCACCTTCAGAAGTATAAAACCTCTGAATCCTGAAGCCAGGAGGCAAAATCAGGGGAAGGCCTCGGCCTCTATGCTCTGTACTTGGCCCTCTGGAGGAACAGTTGGCCACTATGTGAGACAGGAGGCTGGATTTGATGGACCACCGCTCTGATCCGGCAGGGCTGCCCCATTCTCCGCTCACAAGAAGATACTTCCTCTTATAGAGAGAAGTGTAACAAAGTTTGAGTCCAGGGGTACCTTTAAGATCAACAAGGTTGCATTTTGACCAGGGGTAGTCAAACTGCGGCCCTCCAGATGTCCATGGACTACAATTCCCAGAAGCTCCTGCCAGCGAATGCTGGCAGGGGCTTCTGGGAATTGTAGTCCATGGACATCTGGAAGGCCGCAGTTTGACTACCCCTGATTTTGACTATAAGCTTTCATGCATGTGGGAATTTCTTCAGATAATCCGGCAGAGTAACAAGTTGACCCTTTTCAGCCAGGATTGCTGTTGTTTGAAACTAAGTTCTGATATGTTCCAGCCAGACCACACACCACTGCCAGGCATCTAGAAGGAGTGTGCCATGCGCAAGAGAGTGAACCACTGGGGCTGCACTTGCGTGGGCAGTTCTATCAATATCTCAGGGAGGTGACTTGCCTGATCGCCTGGAGGCAAATTTCTGTGCACCATAGGTGAGCAGGTGCAAACTCCCTCCGAAACCCAAAGCAGCACTTTGCTAACGTACTTGTTTCTGGTCGCCAGGTTGTCCAGGCAGGTCCGGATATACTGATGGTAGTAATCCACCTGCTCCTCATAGAACATCCTCTTGGAGTGGAGGCCATGGAGGGTCTGCTGCAGCTTCGCCAGCTCTGCCTTACGGTGCCGCCGGTATTGCCGCTGGTTGCGGATATCCTAAGGGACGACGGCAGGCACAATCAAAGACCGCTGCGCTCAGTTTGCTTGGTTTGGGGGCTTCTAAAAGCACTGCCCACCTGGGTAAGTATTGGTGCAACACCAGGACACCTGTACGTCAACCCTGGTCCAAACTGACCCTCCTCAACCTCAAGACCTGAATTCCTAAGGCTAATCGGAATTTGGAAAGGGACACACCTGAGATAGCTTCGGCCCTCTGTGCTCTCCGAATGCTGGAATGCTGCTTTAGGATGCTTAGGGCTGATCCTGCGTTGAGCAGGGGGTTGGACTAGATGGCCTGTATGGCCCCTTCCAACTCTATGATTCTATGATTCTATGAGTCACAGTGGCCGAGGTCCAGCTCCTGGCCGCCAACAACACTGGTAGCCTTGCTAATCGCGATAAACCTTTATGGAGTGAGGCTGAATGTTCAAAGCTCCTCACACCCCTGCTTTGGTAATCATCGCAACAGCTCTATAAGGAGGATGACGGCTACTTTGGTACTGCTGCCCGGAGCTGGATACCTGCTGGGAAGTGCCACAGTTGCATTCTCCCTATGGGGACCTCTTATGAGCTTTTCAAGGCAAGAGGTGTTCAGAGGGGGTTTGCCATTGCCTGCCTCCACCAAACCAACCTGGACTTCCTCAGTGGTCCCCCATCCAAATGCTCCAAATGCTAAGCAGAGCTGACCTGCTTGGCTTCTGAGCTGGGACCAGATTGGCCTAGCCTGGCCCATCCAGGTCAGGGTATAGATGTCTCAGGCTGTTCCAACGTCGTCAAATCTCAGAAGCTAAGCAGGTTACTCCTTGCAAGTCCTGGGTTGCCATGTAGAACTAGGGAATTGAGGAAGTCCTTAGGTTGCCATGTAGAGCTAGGGAATTGCAAACCTCCTCTGAAATCTCTGGCTTTGTAAACCTACAGGATGTGACGAGAGCACATTGCATGCCCTGATTGCAGGTCAGAGGCAGGGAAGCCCTGAGACAGGCAAGGGGGGTGGGGAGGTTGCTTTCCCATTTTTGCCTTCCCAACAAACCAGAGCAAGAAGCCTGGTTGAGAGCTGCCCTAATTCCACTTTAAGGCTGTGAGGATTTGAACCCAAGTTCCCCAGGTTCCATCCCAACAACTCTAACCTCCACACCACACCAACTCTCTAGTGGTCTGGTAAAATACGGGAGTTTCTCTATGTCCACATGGAATGGCAAAACCTACTCAGTGAAGGCCAAAAAGCCATCGGCCAAGTCCCGCTGCCGACACGTCCCTCCTTCTGCCAGTGAGACCTCTTCCGCTCCACCCGGCATACCTCGGCCATCTCGTTGACGATCGCTTGATACTGCCTGGCGGAATCGACCATCCCCAGGCATTCGAGACGCCGCAGATTCTTGATGACTTTCCTCTTCTTCTCCTCGATCGAGAGGAAACTGCTGCCAGCCAGGGAGCGGTGGCGCCTCAGCTGGTTTGGGGCCTGAGCGTCACATAAGGCCCTCCTCTTCATGAGATGGTGGTGGAGGGCTTCCTGGAGAGGGAGGAAAGCCCAGATTATCTCACAAGCGGCATTTCAAGAAAATCCAGGGTCTGGCGATATGCAAACAGGTGGCAAAACTGAACACAGCTGGAGCAGAGAGCTAATCAGGCAAGCTATTTTAAACTCTCTAAAATCTAATTACACTTGTATTGCTTTTAAAAAAAAACCCCCTAAAACATGCTGTTTTTGCGATTACACCACATGATAGATTTTGTTAGCGATGAAGTGGACAGCCCTTCTTGCACGTGACATTTCACTTAGAAGAAGGGTTGGTTTTTACACCCCGCTTTTCACAGCCCAAAGGAGTCCCAAAGTGGCTTATAATTGCTTTCCCTTCCTCTCCCCAGAACAGACACCCTGTGAGGTAGGTGGGGCTGAGAAAGCCCTGATTGGACTGCTCTGTGAGAGCTTTAAAAGGACTGTGACTAGCCCAAGGTCACCCAGCTGGCTGTATGTGGAGGAGCGGGGAACCAAACCCGGCTCACCAGATTAAAAGCCACCGCTCTTAACCACTACACACGTGACGAGTGAAAACAGTATCCAGAGGCCGAAAAAGGATCACCAGAATTCAGATGGCTTGGTATGAAGGATACCATCTATATTGGGAATTCAGACAGTTTGGGCACTGGAAATATCAGAAGACTGGGCATGTAGTCGGGGAAAAGAGTAAAGGGTGGTGGTGGGGGGAGGTAACATTTTCTAATTCCAGATAACAACCAGAATCTGGGTCAGGATGTTATGCAGAATCCTGTTTTGTGCTTGGACTTTGGAATCAAATCCAGAAGAAATTACTCGCAAGCAGGTGCAGTGGCTCTGAGCATGACATGAGCAGTGTGGGATCGTGAAGGTCTCTGGTTCAAATCTTGCTTTCGCCATGAATTTACTGGATAGAATTTGGCTTCAAGCCCCCATGGGATAATAATATTGGCCTACACTAAAAGTTAGTCTCAAAGATTAAATAACGTCTGCAGAATGCTCTGAGACCCAAAAGGGGTCTACAAATGATCATTCCTGGAAGAAATCATAATTTCACCTGTTTGGCAATGGCCTACACCTCGACTGCTGCTGGATTTTCTCACCTGATCCTCTGACGCCTCGGTCTGCAATATCTCCACAAGGGAATCTCCCGGCTGAGATTGGATCACATCCACCAGCATCTGTTTGGTGCTTTGAGAATAAAGGCAGATGGCAGATCAGTTTCACCCGCACCCGGAAGACCCTGGCTAACCCAGACTTATCGGATCTCAGAAGTCAAGCAGGGTTGGCCCTGGTTACTACTCAGGGGGAGACCAGCAAGGAAGCAGAAGGTCACTATGCAGAGGCCGGCAATGGCAAACCACCTCTGAAGGAAACCGGGGTCACCTGGGTGGGCAGGTAGTTGTGACTTCCTGCCTTGTGCAGGGGGTTGGACCAGATGACCCTGGGACTTTCTGTAGGCCAAAAGCAAGTGCTCAGCCACTGAGCTATGAACTCTCCCTGGCCCTATCTTTCCGTGAGATCCTTTTACTGGAGATGCTGCTTCTTGAACCTGGGTCCCTGGGCACACACTTTACAGATGAGAGGATCCACAGTAAGCCTTAAAAGTAAAGAAGAGACTCAGATGACAGAGGATTAGCTCAGTGGTAGAGCACCTGACTGGCATGCAGAAAGTCCCAGGTTCAATCGCTGGCATTTCTAGTTTTAAAAATATGGTAGCAAGGTGATGTGAAAGTCTTCTGTCTGAGACCACAGAGCACCGTTGCCAGTCTGATTTTGATAGAATCACAGAACCATAGAGTTGGAAGGGGCCAGACAGGCCATCTAGTCCAACCTCCTGCCCAATGCAGGATCAGCTTCAAGCATCCAGGATAAATCTCTGTCCAGCCTCTGCTTGAAGACAGCCAGAAAAGGGCAGCTCACCACCCTTGATAGAACAAGCATTTGATTCAGCAAAAGGCAGCTTCATGCATTCAAATCTTGCATTGATGATGATAACCAAATGGACCCTCCATATATAACAGCAGTCTAGCACTGACTTTCAGACCTGGGAACAACCCTCCTGCTTTGTCAGCTTCCCAGATTCATCCGTCTGGTCACTGCCAAATGTAAAACTCAATGCATTTTCTACCTGCCCCAGCATATACATGGACACTGTTTTCCACTTGGACAAGTTTGCAGTACTTCTCTGCTAGTTCCAGCCAAGTCAGTGAAAGATGCCTCCCCTTGCGGATTATCATACGTACTTCTTGCATACACGTTGGTAAGAGGTAAACTAGGACATCTCTCTGCAAACGGTGCGTGCCTTTTCTGGGATGCCATGACACACTTGAATATTAATAGCCACCCACCTCAGCAACAAGCTCTTGGTATCTTTTCTCTCAGTGCTGGTCTCTGCCCCGTCAAATTTATTGGTGAGGGTAAGTGAGACCTCTGTCTTGGCGAGCTGAGACAGGGCTTGTTCTGAGTGTCCATCAGCTCCGTTTCCCACGCTTTCACCTGTCAAAGGGTTGAAATTAAGATAGGGAAAGAAAGTAAGCAACTAAATCAATATATCTAATTTTCAATGTGGCCCAGTCTGTGGAGACTTGATTATGGAGACTGGGGCCATGGACAGACGAAAACTTGGGGAGAGTTTTTTTAATCCTTTCAAATGAGAGGAGCACCTGTAACTATAAGCAACAAACACTCTCAGTGGCTGTTGCTAAGCAACCATACTAGTACTACCAGCCTTCAAGCCTTGATTTCTGTCAATAAACCACTACACCAAGCTGGCCTGTAAGGGGAAGGATGGATGGATAACTGAAGGTGGGGTAAAGTTAGGTCAGCTAGTGCGTGAGAAAGAAGCTAGAAAAGGAGAGAGGCTATGGGGGATTGCAGGGAAGGGAAAGAGGAAATAGTGAGGAGGGGAAAATATGATATCCCTCGCAAGTCCTTACAGGTGTCCCTATTTTTCCTCCCTGCACCCATCACATTCCTAAGCATCATAATATCATCACATTCTCCTTCCATCACTGGCTGTCCATGGCAGGGATGGGCCGTGAGGTCACAGGCACAAGGCAAATTCTTATGCATTTCTGGCAATACGGGCAGGGCAAGAAACTAAGAAACTAAGAGCAAAATGGAGCTTGCTTCCTCAGAGGGCGTCAACCGTGGCTCGGCTTCACATCTGTCTGTGAACTTTACATAATTCCCTTAAAAGCAAACCAAAGAAACAAAAGAAAGACCATCCACCGTTCTTCAGTGTTGTTGTTATTATGTTAATGTTATTACTGTTATCACTTTGTTATTACTATAAATGGAGTTACCTGTATCGTTTCCTGTTTCATGTAAACCGCCCTGAGCCTTCGGGGGGCGGGGGCGGAATGAATGAATGAATGAATGAATGAATGAATGAATGAATGAATGAATGAATGAATGAATGAATGAATGACTTGTGGCAGCTCTACTGGTAAGTCCATGTTCTATCACAGGATGGCTGGCTGTGGGTCCCTACCAAGGAAATGCCGATACACTATGCAACACAACAGTGTGGAGTCTGGATTACAATGCCAGTGTCAGACTCTATGTTGTACTTACCTATTAAGGACTGGACGGTAGGCAACTCCCCCAGGTCTTCTAAAAGCTCGCGCAAAGGGTCCTTAGGATCAGGCGCCACGAACTGCTGGTGCTCCAGTAACAACTAGAACGTGGCCAAAGACAGAAAACTAGGAAGTAATAGGCAACTAAACCGCCACGAGCCTGCCTGGCCGAACGTGGCGGTATATAAATCAAATAATAAATAAAAATAAATAAAGATCATGTTGCATGCTCTCACCTTGTGTGTATTAATTAGCTCCCCAACCGTGATGTAGACCACAGGTTTGGTGATCATCACCATGTCAGAGTACTTGTCTACATGAAACCTGTCCTCTGGTTCAGGCACCAAACAAGCAGCAGTGATGAATTTTCTGTAAGTGATGGAGGAGGCATAGTTCATAGGCCACCCCTTCCAAAGCCTGAAGCCCACCCAATGTCTGTGTTGAGCCCTGGGGGATCCTGACGGACACAGTCGATGGTGCCATCCATTTAGCAAAACCATGCAAATAAATTTCCCCAAACACCCTTTTCCATGAGTATCCTAATAGGGGGTTTTGGCTTCATGGAAGGAGAACATTCTTTCCTGATTGCCTAGAGGAGATTCTAAATGGACGCAAGAAGAGATGTTTTTTTGTATCCCACTTTTTCCTACCCGAAGGAGTCTCGAAGCAGCTTACAATTTCCTTCCCTTCCTTCCCCCTGTGAGGTAGATGGGGCTGAATGAGCTCTGAGAGAACTGTGCCTGGCCCAAGGTCATTCAGCTGGCTGCATGTGGAGGAGTGGGGAATCAAACCCAGTTCTCCAGATTAGAGGCCTCCATTCTTAACCCCCGCCCTACAGCACACTGGCTCTCAAAAGGCTTTTCTCTCAACTTGCTTCTGTGAGGCACATTCTCAAACCCATTGTAGCAGCCATGAGAACTGAAATTGGGTCAGTATGTGTGTTTCAACTTCATAAATGTAAGCATTTAAGCATTGGCCCTCTTGGGAAGCTGAATTCATCACCCAAGTCCCCTTCCATGATTTTTTTCTACAGGGTTTCCAGTCCTACCTCTCATGGTCTGGATTGGGAAAAGGACACAAGCCATGAAGCTGCCTTCGACCGAATCAGACCACTGGTCCATCAAGGCCGGTTTGCCTGCTCAGCATGGCAGCAGCTCTCCTGGGTCTCAGGCTGTGATCTTTCATATCACCTACTGCCTGGTGCTTTGGGAATTGAACCTGTGACCTTCTGCAAACAAAGCGGGTGCTCTAGCACTGGGCCACGGGGCTTTCCCAGAAGAAACAGTTCCTGGTATAAGGCAGTCTTGTCTCACACGACTAAGGGGCTGAATGAAACAGGCTTCGTATTGGGGAGCAGCCGTGGCTCAGTAGCAGGGCTTTTTATTCGAATCATAGAGTTGGAAGGGGCCATACAGGCCATCTAGTCCAACCCCCTGCTCAACGCAGGATCAGCCCTAAGCATCCTAAAGCATCCAAGAAAAGTGTGTATCCAACCTTTGCTTGAAGACTGCCCTCACCACCTCCATTCCACTGCTGAACTACTCTGACTGTGAAATTTTTTTTCTTGATATCTAGCCTATATCATTGTACTTGTAGTTTAAACCCATTACTGCGTGCCCTTTCCTCCGCAGCCAACAGAATCAGCATCCTGCCCTCCTCCAAGTGACAAACTTTTAAATACTTAAAGAGGGCTATCATGTCCCCTCTCAACCTCCTTTTCTCCAGGCTGAACATTCCCAAGTCCCTCAACCTATCTTCATAGGGCTTGGTCCCTTGGCCCCAGATCATCTTCGTCGCTCTCCTCTGTACCCTTTCAATTTTATCTACGTCCTTCTTGAAGTGAGGCCTCCAGAACTGTGCACAGTACTCCAGGTGTGGTCTGACCAGTGCCATATACAATGGGACAATGACATGTTGTGATTTTGATTTTCTGCAAGCAGGAAGTCCCAGGTTCAATCCTTGACGTTTCCAGCCAAAAAAGAGCAGGGAAGGGATGACATGAGGGACCTCCGTCCAAGACCCTGGCAAGGCTGACCTTGAGAGAACAATGGTCTGACGCTGTATGAGGCAGCTTCTCATGATCCCACTTTGCAGATCTTGAGACCCACCTGAACTTAAGGTGTGTTTCCTCCAGGTACTGGTTTACCACCCTGAGATGGCTGTTCTCGCCCTCAAACATCTGGTTGGCAGCGGCATGTTGCAAGATCTTGGCGATGGACGCCAAGTTGCGCCTGTGGTCAGGATGCAGGGCTACCCCGGCCGAAATGTCGACAACATCAAAGCCATCCGGAGCAACTACCGCTGGGTTCATGAAGCGGTAGTACAGCAGGTTCCCCACAATCTAGGACAGAGATAGACTCACTTCAGTTTTATATAGCCCGCCGTATTGGTTGCGTTTGGCTATAATCCTTCGGAAAGTATGAGTTCACGCTGGAGATATCCTTAACCATTAAAGCGTAACTCATCTGTTTTAAATGCACTGGAGGAGACCTTGTGCTGTAGAGCAGGGGTAGTCAACCTGTGGTCCTCCAGATGTTCATGGACTACAATTTCCATGAGCCCCTGCCAGCAAATGCTGGCAGGGGCTCATGGGAATTGTAGTCCATGAACATCTGGAGGAGTACAGGTTGACTACCCCTGCTGTAGAGCAAACCAAAGTCCATCAAGGCTAGCATCCTTGGTAAGGATGCTACCAGCCTGTGCGAACCGAACAGTTCACTAGAAATTGGTCAGTGCTCCACGGATAGCCCTCTTGCCCCAAGTATTGAACTGGAAGGGTTGGCAGGGAAAAGTCAGAACCGGAGAACACAAGAACTGCAAAGCCTTTGAGCAAATTGTTCGCCGTTTCGACCGTTTCAAGCTGTTGGCAGGGAGGGAAAAAAGAATCACAACCCTAAATCCCCACCCCCCCACCCCTGCGTATAACACGCCGTGTGCATAAAAGACAAGATGTTCTAGTTCAGCTTCTCCCCAATGTGTGAGCTTTCTGGAGGGAGGATTCTTCCCTGCCAAAAATGCAGGAGTATTCAAAAGTGCCATTTTACACAGTCATGGCTGGCCGTGGTACACTCCAGAGAATACTGTACCTCTGCTGTGCGTGGGGGGGCAGAACTTAAAAAGAAAAAGCAGTGACTCCTCTCAAAACATTTGCCACATCGGCTAGGGTTGCCCTCGCTTGAACTTCAGACCGTTCCGCTCAGAGGCAGATCAAGGAGGCCAAGACCACTACCTGAGGCAACAGATTTCAAGGGTAATTGTAGGGTGAAATCGCCAGTTCTTTCATTAAACATTATAATTAGGGCTGTCAACAGGCCAGGGGGAAAGTGTCCTGTCCCTTTAATACCAGTCAAAGGAGATGTTATTTACCAGGTGATATTTACCTCCACAACAGGAAAAGATTCCACCCACCCAGCCTCTGCTAAAGAGCCAGGACATCTCCCTCCAGGCCAGCTGGTATCTCTATTTTTTTATGAGGGGAGGCCAAGCCTGCCCCTTTACCATCATGGCTTCCACCTGCCCTTTAGCACTGGGCCTCAGTCTTCACTGTATCTCTCTGTCTTCCTCAATTTATCATCATCAGCATCAGTTTTATTTATTTATGTTTAGCCTACCCTTCCCCAAGGGCTCAGGGCGGGTTACAACAGGTAAAAAACACATACAGTTTGACCTTACCCAAATACAGAAGAAGAGTTGGGTTTTATATCCCGCTTTTCACTGCCCAAAGGAGTTTCAGAGCAGCTTATTATTGCCTTCCCTTCCTCTCCCCACAACAGATATCCTGTGAGGTAGGTGAGGCTGAGAGAGCTCTGGCAGAGTGGAGTTCTCTATGAGAACAGCACTATCAGTGCTGTGACAAGCCCAAGGTCACGTGAAAGAGCAGGGAATCAAACCCAGTTTGCCAGATTAGAAGCCACCGCTTTTAACCACAACACCAAGCTTAAATCTTAAATTTAATTTAAGCGTAATTTCCTAAAACATAAAATACAAAACTGCAAGCTGTTTGATCTCTATCATATCCATTCTAAGAAGGAAGAGGGGGCAATGCAAGGCAACATGGATTCCCCAAGAATAAGGGTTAACTTGATGGATTGAGGCAGGGAGGTCTGCTGAATGACTAGCCGGAAGCCTGGCCTCTGCCTTGCCTCTGAAAAAGCTGGGTCTAACAGAAAACAAAAGGGCCACGCGGGGGAAAGCATTTTAAGCTACTCTCTGCTGTTCTGTAACATACTGGAAGTGCAGAAGACAAAATCTAGTTATCTTGGCCATTATATTTCAGTTTCTCTTACTTCTTGCCCCAGAGATGGTACCCACATCTCCAGGTAATACACTCACCTTGTAGATATCTTCTTTGGGAGCATCTGGAAACTTCTCAGTTAAAGACCCTTTCAAGACTTTGGCCATGTAGCGCATCCCATAACTAAGCAGGAGAGAGAAATTACCAAGTTGCACAATCGAGACTAGCATGTATCCAATGTATGAGCAGAGCGAGGAAGAAAACAATGGGGTTAGGAGGTGAATTTCCTCCAGGCCAGACTGGACAAGGATTCTGGGTTTTCTTTGAGGGAGGGGGCAGCATCTGAGCATGGAACTGAGGTCACTCTGCGTGGGCAGGTAGTTGAGAGTTCCTGCATTCTGCAGGGGGTTGAACTAGATGACCCTGGAGGTCCCAACTCTATGATTCTATGGCCACTGCAAGGTCTTGGGCCTGAAAAACACAGATAGAACGGGATCCTCCAAGAGACAACTGCTCCAGTTGGAAGAAGACTCCCAACTTTGCTCAGTGGAGTGATAGGATCCTCCCCTTCATCATCATCATCATCATCGGTCCAATATCAATAAGTATCAAAATCAGCCATGCTGCTGATAACGTACGGAATTTTATCCACAGAAGTCATGATGGCCGAAAGGAACTTGTCAGTCACTGCCAGTAGATTGCGGACGGAGATGTCCAACCTCCTCTGGACCTCGGGGTGGCTAAGGGCTTGCTCAGGGCTAACATCGTATGGGAGGTTGCTGTGGGGAGACAAACAGAAGCACGTTCCAGGTGCCACCCAAACCAGAGTGGAGTTGCAACAGCCTCCCTGTCCCAAGACTCTCCTCCCTGCCTCAACGGCTTCCCCATGGGGATGGCAGCTGCCTGGGTTTACCACCCAGACCGACCCCTGTCCTGACCCAGGCTCTAATAAAGCAGCCTGGCATAGGTCCATTATGCACATGTTGGATAATGCACTTTCAATGCGGTTTTGCAGCTGGATTGTCCTGTGCAGAACAGAATAATCTACTTCTAAAGTGCATTGAAAGTGCATTATCCAATGTGTGCATAATGAGCCATAGCGAAGCGTTTTCAAGGGTGGCCCCTTGAAAAGCAATGGAAGACATTCCTCTTTAGGGGACATATCTAGAGCCCTGGCCTGATAAAAGACTAGCTTATGAGCTCGGGGGTTAAGAAAACAGATTAGAAAGGCCTTGAAAAAAAAATAGCACACAACAAATCTACACTTTAAAGGTCCACAAGAGATGTGGTTTATTAGAAGTGTGCAGAGCTCTAGGGGGCTGCCAGCTTTTAAACTTGTTCCTCCAGCTGCCGCTTGAATATCTGCTCGACGGGCAAGCAATTATCTGGCGATGGCATTTCACGTCATGAAAAGCCCTGGCACCATTTCAGCCCAGTCAACCACTGTTAAAGGGACAGGGCGCCTTTTTTCTTGTCCAGCGAGCAACCTTACTTTGGGTTCAGCTTCCTGGCTGCCAAAAAGACTTCAGAGCAACAGCGGCTACTCCTCAGGGACTCTCTCCCTTCATCGGCCTCAAGCTAGCCTCATTCCCTGTTCCCTTCACACACACCTTTCCCTGTTCATGAAGGCCTCCAAATCTCAGGGTGGCTATCGGCTGAGGGGACGTTTACAGCCGCAGCGCTGGTCTCATTGTTATGAGAGGGAGGTCTTTTGTGTTGTACCTCCATCTTGATGATGCTTTTGATGAAATTTAGATGTGCATGTTGTTTCAATTGTGGGTTGGACATTGTTTTAACGATTGAAATGTACTATGAATGTTGTTTTACTGTAAGCTGCCTTGAATTAACAATACATTTAAAAATAAATAACTAAATTGTTCTCTTGTCTTCTCATCTTCCTTACTGCCTCCGCAGCAGTGTTACCGCCTTCCATCTGCTTCCTCTTCGTTCTTTCATTCCTCACATTTTTATCCCACACTTCCTTCAAGGAATTCAGTATGGAGGACTGCGGTGGGGTGTTGTCCTATTGGCCCCCTCATAAAAACCAGTGATATATGTTAAGCTAAAAGTGGTATACAAATAAAAAAAAAAGCTAAAAATGAGTAAGGAGGTTCAAGGTCATCTATTGAATGGGGGGGGGAGCAGGGAGGGGGCTTAGGACTTGCCTCCCTGTTCCAAGCCCAACACTTCACCAAAAGCCACCCCCTTGACTCCTCCCTCACACAAATATTATTTCTGTAACTAGAATATACTTGAAAAGATTCCCGCTGGGAAACAGCGTCTTAATTTGTCAACAAAGAGTGGTCTAATCATTTTGGGTTTTGTATAAATTGAAATAAAAGCTCAACAGCAAAAGAAAACAGCCAAACCCCCCATCATCCTCCACTCTATGCCTGGCTGTTAACAGGACATCTTATTGGTAGGGGCGTTGGAGTCAGGTTTTATGGAGTTTTAATCTTAATTTAGTACGGGTTTTTATTAACTGAAGTAAGCCGCACTGAGACCATTCGGAGAGGGGCAGCATATAAATCAACATATAAATAAACAGAAGATCCACGCTGACCTTTTCTGCCCAGTCTGGGACTCCGTTTGGTTGACCCAGCCTTTGTAGATCTCCACGGGGCTGGTGCGGATGCTGAGAGTCTTGTTCTGCAGGACCTCCTGCACGGGTCCCCCCAGGATCTGGCGCAGGGCGTTCTGCCCACGGGCGTTCCGATAAAAGCTCACCACCAAGCGGATCACCGTCGGATTCCCCGTTAAGATGTCATGGATTCGATCGACTTTCAACCTGGAAAGCAGGCCCCAGAGAACAAGACATAAGAGGTGCAGAAGAGCCGCAAGGAGAACGAGAGCGGCCAGAGTGGCAAGGCTTTGGGTGAACCCAAACTATTTCTTTCACAGAATTTATAGCCCGCTTTTCTGCCTTCCCAAGGGCCCTCAAGAGGGCTGACAAGCTGATGGTGGTGTTGGAGAATTCTTTGACTTTGCAGCCAACTTTCTGAAGAATTATGTTGGAGATGTTTTCTGAATCAACAGAGCCCCTCTCTGGGATTGCACGCCACACCACTGAAGCAAACATTACCATTCTGCAGGAACTCCTCGCAGAAGGCAAGGATTAGAGGACTGATTTGTTCAAAGCCACAACAAGCAGCCTCTTTTATGTAGATCACTCAGCAGCATCTCTGCAGTGGAAGTTACAGAATATACCAATTGTTCTCAACACACGGCAGAATTCCTTGCCCCCAGCAAGCGGAGCAATGGAAAGAGTCGAGGCTACAGCAAAGAATCATGCAGAGGTGCCATGGGCCTCCTCCTCTGGGCAGATATCCTAAGCTTGCACTTCTTAAATTAACTATTCTTCAGAATGACCTATCATAGTGCACTAGCATGTGTCCATCTTGAGGCAGAGAATATGGGAAGTGCTGCAGCAAAACAAAGGGTGAGAATTTTGGCCTCTTCACCATTGCTGACCCTCGGAATTTCTACCCAAAGGAAACAGCCCCAAGTGAGCCAAGCACCAGCCCTGGCAGGACAAGGGAAAGGTCTGAGCAGACCATCACCTGGGAAACGGAGACTTACTTGATCTCCTCTTCCAAGGCGCTTCGGAAGAGCCGGAGCAGGAGGTAGGCCTCTCTGGCGTTGGAGGCATAATTGAAGAGCGAGAAGACCACTGACTCCATGAATCTGGTAGACTTGTTCTGGGGCATCTGCATGATCAGTCTGGCCAAATACAAGGGCTGGGTCTGAAAGGGGAGGGAGACAGACAGGAACTTGTTCAAACACCCAAAGCCCGTTTAGCATTCCAATAGCTCCCAAAATGCAAGGAGTTCTACCTGCCCAAGTACTACAGTGGGTAGAAGAAAAAGAGTTGGTTATTATATGCCACTTTTCTCTACATGAAGGTGTCTCAGACCGGTTTACAATCGCCTTCCCTTCCTCTCCCCGCAACAGACACCCTGTGAGGTAGCAGAAAAAGTTAGTTCTTATATGCTGCCTTTCTCTACCAGAAGAAGTCTCAAAGCAGCTTACAATCATCTTCCCTTCTCCTCACAACAGATACCCTGTGCGAGAGGTGGGGCTAAGAGAGCTCTGACAAGCCTCGGGGGGGGGGGGGGAGGGAGTGCTTCCCGAAGGCCTGGAAAGCACTCCCGGGTGAGCTTGGCAGGCCCCCAGGAAGCGATCTCTCTCCCCCACCCACCCAAAACCCCCCCTCGCTCTCAGGGCTTCCTGGCGACCTGAAAAGCAGCCAGGATGCTGACGCAGAGGACCCTTTCTTATGAACAGGCTTTGAAGCTACTGTAATAAATAAATAAATAAATAAATAGAACTATGAATGGAAAGCAGAACAAAAACTTGCTCAGTGCTAATGGATGGAATTCTGGTGTGGTTGGGGTGAGGGGTGCATCAGTGTCTGAGGAGTTCCTTAGCAAGTGAGTCCCAAAAAAGAATACTAAAACTTTTGATGCAGGTCCCTCAGGGTGCTCCTGGACTCTTGCCCACTGACCTGAAGCTGGTAGAAGAGGTGCTGGTAGGCCTCCAGGGTCTCCCTCTTCTCCTTGCTGAGCGCCTTCAGTCCTTTCTGCTTGTCCAGGTCCATCAAATCTGAGAGCTGCTCTTTGTTTTTCCGGGTGAGCTTCTTGCAATGAGAGACCACTTCCTGTCAGGGAAGAAAAAGAATACTACAAACCCATCACCCACACTTTTCTATCAAGGCTCTGCTGCATTTCCAAGAGCTTGCAGGGAGCCACACAGGCCCAATGAGAAATCCAACCGTAACATCCACATAAAGCCTTTTATTCAGGCCAAAAGTCACAAAACAAGTGCAGAGTTGTAAGCCAAGGGGATATGACTGTCAGACGGGGAACTGGGGAGAGAGTTGGAGCTCAGGGGTAGAGCATCTCCTGGGCACACAGAAGGTCCCTGTTTCAATCCCTGCTTACCTCCGGTTAAAAGGATCCAGGAGGAGGTGATGGGGAAGACCTCTGGAGAGCTGTTGCCAGTCTGAGTAAGCAACAGTGGCCTTGATGGACCCAGGGACTGATTCAGGATAAGGCAGCCTCCTGCGGGAGCCTTGGGGTGCAAATTTCAAGCCCTCACAAAGGCCATAGAGTGAAATCTGAGCAGCATCAAGTCCGCCCTAAGATATGGTCACGCCCTCTTGAGTAGACAAAAACAGCTGAGGAATGGGTTGTGTTTAAATTGATTTTTGGTGTCCCCAGACCCAAATACAGCTGCCCAGTAGAGGAACACACCATGTCTCTGACAAAGTGAGCGTAAATGAGCAGTTTTCACAATGGAAGGTGGTAAGCGGAGGGGTACCGCAGGGCTCAGGTGCTTCTTAACTTGTTCATTAATGATTTGGGAGTAAGGAGCAGAGTCACTATGTTTGGGGAGGACACTCAGTTGTTCAGGGTGGTGAGAACCAGGGAGGGAGGCTCCTGAGGGGTACGTCAAGGCTGGGGGAGTGGGTGTCAGTGCGGCAAACAAGGTCCCACCTGGGAAAGTGCAAAATAATGCACATCGGAGCCATAAATCCGTACTATAAATATACGCGAATGGGGTCTCCACTGGTGGTGGCTCGTAGGGGTGGTAGAGAACTCCCTGAAGATGCCAACTCAGTGATCGACGGCAGTAAAAAAGGCAAATTCTGCGATGGGGATTATTAGGAAGGGGATGGAAAACAAATCAGCCAGAATCATAATAATGCTCTTGTATAATTCTCTGCATGGTCCCATTTATGATATGGCGTGCAGTTGTGGTCACTGCATCACAAGAAAGATATTCTAGCACTGGTAAAAGTGCAGGAAAGGGCAACTAAAATGATTTTGCCCTGTGCAGACAGGTGAAAGAGGTCAGGGCTCTTTAGCTTGGAGGAATGACGTGATGGAGGTTTACAAAATTATGCAGGGGATAGAGAAGGCAGAGAAAGAAGTACTTTTCTCCCTTCCTCACCAGAACTCGAGGGCACTCCAAAAAGTTAATGAGAAGCAAGTTTAGGGCAGAAGTACTTTCACTTGAAGAGTAACTAACACGTGGAATTCACTGCTGCAGGATGTGGTGGTGGCTGCAACCACAGACAGCTTGAAGAGGGGAATTGGATAAACATCCGGAGCAGAGTCCATCAGGGGCTCTTAGCCACATGGAACACTCTGTCTGGGGCAGTGAAAACCTGTATTTTTGCTGCTGGGGGGGGGGGAACAACCGTGGGAGGGCTTCTGGAGTTCTGACCCTGCAGGTTGACCTTCTTCTGGCACCTGGGTTTTGGCTTCTTTATGACACAAGGTTGGACTGGATGGGCCACTGCCCTGATCCAACATGGCTTCTCTTATGTTCTTATGTCAAAGCTTATGCCGGAAGAAATGTGGTTAGTCTTTAAGGGGCTGCTGGACTCTCGTCTTATTTTGCTGTCTCCAGACTGTGGATCATTTGGGGGTAGCTGTTCAGGGAAATTGCACCTCTTGGCACCAATCGGTCTATTGCCACAGGAATTTCCACCAATCTCCCCCTCCCCGGTGCTCAGGCATATAAACCAAGAAGCATACGGGACCCTGACAGTTTCACTCTGTTTTCAGACTTGTGCAGATATCGCCTCAATAAAAGCGATCCTTTGACTCACTGGGTCAAGATCCACCCGTGTCCCCACAGACCCGCCTAACCTGGAGGGTGATCCTGTTCTTAACCAACAATCCGATCTTGATGTCCATGAGATTGAGGTCGCTCTCCAGCTGCTGGTTGGAACGGATCCCCCTCACCACGCTCTCCTGGAGGTCCAGCAGCTCCTCCTCCTCCCCGTAGTCCCTCCGGCTCCGTTCCAGCAGGTGGGCGAAGCGCCGGACAATGCTGAGCGGAGGGTTTTGGCTGTGCACTGGGAAAGGAGCAGCCAGCAAGGAGATGGAGCAATCGCGGGAAAAAGTCTTCATTCAACCCAGTCTGACAACTTTTTTAGCACTGAGAAACCCCTGAAACATTCCTCAGGCTTTCAGAAACCCCAGAAGTGTTGGGGGTTTTATCAATTATGGAATTTTTATTATTGTAAGGCGCCACGAGTCCATGGAGAGGGGCGGGAGAGGAATCCATCTTTAAACCGCCCGTGGCGCCACGGGCGCCACGGACTAAATAAATGGTTAAGCCGTTCTGAGGCGGGATGTGTCCGTGATGAGGAAGGGTCCGAATTGGACCCTTCCTCAAGACAGACAATCAGAGGGACCAATTGGCAGGCGCGAAGCGCCTGCCGATTGGTCCCTCTGATTCCCAGCCTCAGCAACTGTGAGCCGCGCGCAGCGCGGCTCGCAGTTGCTCCCAGCCTGATGCGGCGAGAGGCGCGAAGCGCCTCTCGCCGCGTCAGCCTGCTGCCCGAGGGAGTCCCCGGCAGTCGCGCGGAGCGCGGCTGCCAGGGACTCCCTGACCCTTGCGAGCCCCTTGCCCCCGACCTGATCAATTGGGAGGCGCTTGGACCCTGCAGCCCGCCGCCATTACCGCGCTTCCAATCAACAGCGCAGGTCGCCTCCTGCCCGCGGGGAAAGGAGGACCCAGCCGCCGTGACTGTGCCGCCCGTCCCATGCAGCCATCGCAGCCGCCGCCCGCCGCGCCCCCGGCCCCCGCCGTGCACTCCAGCCACCCGTCGGCACCTGCATCCTGCTCTCCACACCGCCCGCTTCCACTGGCAGCTGCCACTCCACCGCACCAACTCCAGAGACCCAGGTAGCCCTGCCCCTTGCAAGCCCCTTGCCCCCGAACTGATCAATTGGGAGGCGCAAAGCGCCTCCCGATCCGCCCACCTCCACCTTTGCTTCGACCCTGCAGCCCGCCGCCATTACCGCGCTTCCAATCAACTGCGCAGGTCGCTGCCTGCCCGCGGGGAAAGCAGGACCCAGCCGCCGGTCCCATCGCAGCCGCCGCCCGCCGCACACTCCAGCCACCCGTCGGCACCTGCCTCCTGCTCTCCACACCGCCCGCCTCCACTGGCAGCTGCCACTCCACCGCCCCAGCTCCAGAGACCCAGGTAGGCCGCAGCGTCCCGGCCCCAGGCCACCATGCTCGCCGCCTCACGGGTCGCCCCATGCCCACTCTTCGGTCCGGCCCCTGGCCCCAACGAGCTGCGCCGCAGAACTCCCCTGCCCGCCTAGCGCCCGCTGCATTTCGGGGGCAGCGGGCTTATTTACTAGTCAATAAATAAATAGGTATATAAACCATCATGCAAAATGTGGTTGAGAATAGCTGTGTACACGCCCACCTGGGGCCCCCTCCCCTTCCCACCCTTCTCCAGGCCCATCACTGGCCATTTTGGGAGGAGAGGGTGGGTCCATATATGCCCGAACTCCCAGAATTCCACAGGGCCTGCAAAAGGGAGCTTCTCCACCAGGATGACTGAGCTTAATCTGACCAAGAAACATCCGGCGGTCCCCCTTCAAACCATATCCTCCATAATCTGATCGTTTCTGACCTCCCTAGCGGCTTTGTTAAAGTTCTATTGAAATTGTTCAAAGAGTTAATCATGGCAACCTGTTAAACTTAAATTTACTGTTGGAAATGTTGATATATTGTTGTTACTGTATAACATTCTATGTATCCCACAATGTTCCCATGTAGACCGCCCTGGGCCGTATCGGAAGGTGGTATAAAAATCTAAGGAAGGAAGGAAGGAGGGAGGGAGGGAGGAAGGAAGGAAGGGAGGAGGGAAGGAGGGAGGGAGGGAGGGAGGGAAGGAAGGAAGGAAGGAAGGAAGGAAGGAAGGGAGGGAGGGAGGGAGAGAGAGAGAGAGAGAGAGAGAGAGAGAAAGAAAGAGAGAGAGAGAGAGAGAGAGAGAGAGAGAGAGAGAGAGAGAGAGAGAGAGAGAGAGAGAGAGAGAGAGAGAGAGAGAGAAAGAAGAAAGAAAGAAAGAAAGAAAGAAAGAAAGAAAGAAAGAAAGAAAGAAAGAAAGAAAGAAAGAAAGAAAGAAAGAAAGAAAGAAAGAAAGAAAGAAAGAAAGAAGAAGAGTACAAAACTGCAGGATTTCACAAAACCCTGGTTGAAAAAGCCTGATCTAACAACTGGTCAAACAAAACCGAGGGTCCTTACCCAGCATCCTGTAGTCCCCTCGAGCCTTATTCGCTCGCACAAACGCCTGGATTTTTATTATGGCTTTAACCTGCCAAAATAGATAGAAAAAGGGGGAGAATGATGGGGTCGGCTGAAGGGATTTGAACATGGCTCGCCATAACCCTCCGTTGGCAAGATTTGAGTCAGGCTGTTAACGAAGATGATGTTTTGGAAGTCACTAGTTCATGGGGTCATCATAAGTCGGAGGCAACTTGACAGCATCTCTCTCTCTCTCTCTCTCTCACACACACACACACACACACACTGAACAAAAACACAATCTACAGAGATTGTGGATACAGGGGAAGGTTATTAGAAGAAGAAGAGTTGGTTCTTATATGCTGCTTTCTCTACCAGGAGTCTCAAAGCGGCTTACATTCACCTTCCCTTTCCTCTCCCCACAAGAGACACCCTGTGAGGTGGGTGAGGCTGAGAGAGCCCTGAGATTACGGCTCAGTCAGAACAGCCCAAGGTCACCCAGCCGGCTTCTTGTGGGGGAGCAGGGAATCAAACCTGCCTTGCCAGATTAGACGTTCACACTCCTAACCACTACGCCAAGCTGTCTCTCTTCATGCTCTCCTTCTGGCCTTCTCAGAGGCATCTGCCTTCGATACCGGGCCAGACAGACCTTTGATCCGATTCAGAGAAGCCATCTGAAAGGGCCACGCGTGAAAGATACTCACGTTCTTCCTGAAGTACCGCAGCCGTTCTCGATACCGTTTGCGGGTGTGCCACATCCGGAACCAAGCTTGAAGCTGAAGGGGGGAAGAATGGGTGAGGCGAGAGGTGCTTCTGCTACCAGATCCTGAGAGATCAAAAGACCCCCTCCTCAAGGCAAGCACACAAGAAACCCCCCAAGGGTCTACCTTTATGACAGCACCCACGTTCTCCCTCAGATACCGCAGTCTCTCCAGGTAGCTCCTTCGCTGTCGGTGTCCACGCCAACAGGCCTGCAAGGACAGAGCAGAGGAACTTGAGCAGGCAGTTGGGGAAACTCAGGTTTGAATCTGGCCTCTGCTTTATCTCAACTCAGGCCTTTATGGCCTCCTTCAGGTAGCAGCAATTCTCATATTTTTATCCCTCCCTTCTTCCAAGGAGCTCAGCGTGGCTTGCGTGTGGCTTGTTTCCTCTATTTTATGACAGCTCCTGTGAGGGAAGGGAGGCGGAGAGAGCGACTGGCCCAAGGTCACCCCATGAACTTTGGGGCTGAATGGAGATTTGAACCCAGGACTCCCCAGTCCTAGTTCAACCGCCACACAAGCTGTCGGGTCAAACAAGTGTTTTTCTAGGTCTGTTATCTGAAGGTCTAGACTTGGCACCATCTCCATACAAAGTATGAACACTGCCACTAAACTATGACCCACTGCCGTAAAAGCACTGTTGCTTTAGCACAGGGGTAGTCAAACTGCGGCCCTCCAGATGTCCATGGACTACAATTCCTAGGAGCCCCTGCCAGCGAACGCTGGCAGGGGGCTCCTGGGAATTGTAGTCCATGGACATCTGGAGGGCCGCAGTTTGACTACCCCTGCTTTAGCACATTCAAAGAACTTCATATGTATCGTTTACTGTTTTAATGGGGGTTTTATGGGGTATGTTTATGGTTTTAATGGTTAGCTGCCTCGAGGCGACAAAAGTCGTGAGGCAGGATATTAATCCAAATATAAATAAATAAAAATAAAATAAGATGTGCATTATCTTGTAGAGCTGGCTTTCTCAACCAGGGTTTCATGAAACCCTGGGGTTTCTTGATAGTCCGGGGAGGGTTTCTCAAACGGGTGGGCATTAATTCAGCTTTAATATATTTTTTGAAATTTGTTAAACATTTATCAGGTGATATTACCATATATGGTCATGTCACCCCCCCTGCCAAAATGGCCAGTGATGGGCCTGGGTGGGAATGCACACAGCTATGCTTCCCAACCCTATTCTGCATGATCGTGCCCCTTCTGGGGTTTCTTGAAGCCTGGAGAATGTTTTGGGGGTTTCTCAATGGTAAAAAAATCAAGAAAGGCTGTTGAAGAGCCTTAAAATATCCTCACAAGCTCGCTGCTGGAGGAAAGATATGGATACTGTGGGCCTCCAAAAAGACAATTCGGTTCTTTAGATCAGGGGTAGTCAACCTGTGGTCCTCCAGATTTTCATGGACTACAATTCCCATGAGCCCCTGCTGGCAGGGGCTCATGGGAATTGTAGTCCATGGACATCTGGAAGACCTCAGGTTAACTACCCCTGCTTTAGATCAAACCAAGCCTCAAATCTCTCTAAAAGCTGAAATGATTAAACCTAGGATATCAAACTACAGTCACATCATGAGAAGATGAGACTCACTGGAAAAGACAACCATGCTGGGGAAAGCAGCAGGAAAAGAGGAAGGCCCAACATCAGCCAGATTGGCTCACTTAGAGAAATCATGGCCTTCCATTTACAAGACCTGAGCGAAGCAGTTAACAAGAGGACGTTCCAGAGGTCCATAATTTGGAAGCTTGCTGTTATCCAGAAGTAACTCGGCAGCATTTCATAAACACACACACAAGGTAGGAAGAAGAAGAGTTGGTTTTTATACCCCGCTTTCCTTTACCTGAAGGAGTCTCAAAGTGGCTTACAATCGCCTTCGCTTTCCTCTCCCCACAACAGACACCCTGTGAGGGAGGTGAGGCTGAGAGAGCTCTGAAAGGACTGCTCGATCAGAACAGCCCTATCAGAGCTGTGACTAGCCCAAGGTCACTCAGCTGGCCGCATGTGGAGGAGCAGGGAATCAAACCCGGCCTGCCAGATGAGAAGCTGCCGCTCTTAACCACGACACCAAGTTGGCTCTGTATTAACACCCCGATGTCACATGTGGGAAGCTTACAGAAAGGGGCTTGCCTCACCCTGCCTAAGGAAATCCTCAGCTCAGGATAAGCAGGCCACTGGTGGGTGGGTGAGTGGGTGGCTGGGGGAGAACTGCCTCCTACCTGAATTTTAATAGCAGCTGGGATTTGCTTCGACAAAAGGCGCCAGCGTGCTGTGAAGTCCTGCCGGACAAGGAAGCCCCTCAAGCGGGCCTGCAGTTGGATGACGAACTGGATGTTCGATTTCCAGAGGCGTTCCTGATCATGGGCGGCCGTCACTCTGGCGATGGCCAACTGCAAGGAAGAGACAGGCCAGGTCAAGATGAGGGCCAGTCGGAGCCGGAGGGTGAAAAGAAACAGACTGCGATTTCAGATAGTTCGCTGCACATCCATTATGCCAATCTCTGGGGCAGCCCTTTAAAAAATCATTCATTTGCATGATTTAGTCTGCAGGGTCCTGAGAAGGATAACAGAGTGAATCAGCATAATCAACACAATTGGAGATTCAGGAACCTATGCATTAAATCAGGGGTCTCCAATTCGGCACTGACCCAAGCAGGTTTGTAAAACCATATCCTGCAATGCAGCCCCATTGCATGCAACTTTAAATATGAAACTATTTTCACAAAAATTGGTGTACAGGGGGAAGTCAGACGAAGGGGGCCACACCTGGATTTCCTCCCGGCTGAGATGTGTGGGATTAAGGACGCAAGGACGCGGCTGATCCCACACGCCTTCAAACGTCTGCAGGCTGAAATAGTACTCTGCTCCATCCTTCAGTTTGTGTTGGACCCAAGGGGCTTTCACGTTCCCTGCATGTCAAATGAAATTAAAAGCCACAGTGATGCCGTCAGCTTACGCAGATGACAGCCAACGCACCGGCTGGGTTTGAATGCGTTCTTTCAGGGGAGGATCTCGTCCACTGCGCATTGCTCTGGGGAGAGATTGCTTCCCGAATTGTTGGTAGAGATGAGAGAGCCTGGGGGGTATTTAAAAAGGGGGGGACCCTCCTTTTTCCAACATTCCCCGGGGACTTTTGGAGGTACATACTTAGAGTTTTCAAAAAAACTATCTAACAAGCTAAGAAACATTCCGTTCTTAAGTGAGAGAAAAAACCTTATATGTCTCAAGGCCCATGGGGAGCTTCGACTAGGTGATCAATGCCACAGATTCCATGCTGCATTGCCCAGCTTCCGCAGGGGGCAAACAGGAGCATTTTTATCCAAACTGGACATCATGCAAAGACAGAGCGATAAAACAAACTGTTGTTAGTGCAACAAACCAAATATGTGCTGTGCCACTAACCACGGTTAGCCAAGGGTATGCGAAACCAGGGTCTGAAACCATGGTTTCCAGAGGGATCATAAACTAGTTAACTGAGGTTCTGCATGTTGTGTGCTCACATATTCCCTCAGACCACAGAGATGCCTGGCCAGGGCAGCTCAAAATCGCTCTCTCACCTTTCAGGGATTATCACTAGTCAAGTGAAATCACCTCTTTCTCCTTCTGGCACAAGCCACCAGCAAGCGAGGAAGAAAGATAATTTTACTCAATTCTCCGTTGCTGTTGCTATCCTTCGCACAACCCACAAGATGCATTTTTGCTCTCGAAATTCTCCCACTCCCCAGAGAGGAGTGTTGAGACAAACAGCAGGCTGCTCGAAGAAAGAGAAAATAGGGAAACATCTGTTCTGCCAACTCCTTCTGCTTGACACAATCTGGTGACTAACATTTTGTTTCTTCCATTTATTTATATCCTATTTTTCTCTCCACTTCAGACTCAAAGCAACTTAGAACTCGGTTCTCCCCTGCTACATTTTCTCACAACAGCCCTGCGAGGCAGGCCAGGCAGAGAGTGTGTGACGGTCCCAAGTCACCCAGCCGGCTTCCATGATAGAGGTGAGCACTCAAACCCAGATTGCTCAAGGTCCTCGTCCAAACCTCTGTCTACCACACCACACTGGCTCCCTAGGGCCTCTCTAGGACCATCCCACGAGGACACTCCTCCACCTCCGTCTGTTTTTACCTGGTGGTTTTTTAGCAGCCATGATGGCACTAAGCTGTGTCTGATAAGCACCAGCACACTCCATCACCACGCCGCACAGAGACACATCTGGATTGCGCAGGACCCTGACGGTTTGTGCCGCATTGCCTTCTTTGATGGCCTGATTGATAGCAGCAATGCCCAGAGCCACTGCAGAAGAGAAAGAGGGGGAGATGAGCTAGAGAAGGCAAAACAAAGGACACATTGAAAGGAGGGAACAGGGATCTTGTTTTCTGGCCAGGAGTACACATCAAAACCTCTTTTGCACCTACCGAAGCCTCTTCTTCCACCCACCCCCACATAAGAGTTGGAAGGGACCTCCAGGGTCATCTAGTCCAACCCCCTTCAGAATGCAGGTAGTTCGCAACTTCCTGCCCATCCACAGTGACCCCAATTCCATGCCCAGATGATGCCTTCCCCCCAAAAAACAGAATCTCTTGCAAGCCTAGCCTGGAAGAAATTTGCTTCCCAATCCCAAAGCAGCAATTGGCATTTCCTTGAGCATGCAAGAAAGAGCCACGAGATTCAAGCATGGACACAATCCCTTCTGCCCACAATCTGCCTAAATTCACAGAATCAGCATTTCTGTCAGATGACTCTCTAGCCTCTGCTTAAAAACTTCCAAAGGAGAATCCACCACCTCCCAAGGAAGCCTGTTCCACTGAGGAACCGCTCTGTCAGGAACTCCAGATGTTTAGCCAAAGATTCTTTTGAATACATTTCATCCCATTGGTTAATTTGAATTAATTTAATCCCATTGGGTCTGGTCCGATGCTCTGGGACAACAGAAAACAACTCTGCTCCTTCCTCTATGTGACAGCCCTTCAAGTACTTGAAGATAACCATCCTATCCCCTCTCAGTCATCTTCTCTCCAGGCTAAACAGACGAAGCTCCCTCAGCCTTCCTTCATACATCTGAGTCTCCAGACTCCTAACCATTTTTGTTGCCTCCTCTGCTTCAGTTTGTCTACATCCCTCTTCAATTGTGGTGCCCAAAACTGAACACAGTACTACGTGGGATTGAACCAGAACAGAGTAAAGCGGTATCAGCACCTCACTTCAGAGTCATAAGAAACCCAACCTTCTTGCAAATCTGCTCCCTACCAGAAAGTCAGACTTCCTGAAAGGACCAGAGCAGAAAAGGCAGGTTTTAATCTGGCACGATAAGACTTCCTGAGGGGTACAAGGCAGCACATGGTGTAGGTGTGTTTTGCTCTGTTAAAGGGAGGACTACGAGGACGGCGCTGTTGATGGGCAGGAGATGGCCCAGAGAGTGACTGCATGTGTGTAAATGAGACCCCCCCCCCTTGTCTCAGATCCATTTTAGGAGCTGCAGCCCCTAAAACTACGCATTTCTTTGTGATTCTATCCATAAGTCTGACCTTTAGACAGTGGAGAGGATTGCAGGACTTACGTACGTTTCTGCAGACCCCCTTTTCTGTAAACCAATAACCCCAGGTTATTGGCTTGACCTGAAAAACATCATCTTTCCCTGCCTTCAATTGAATATTATAAAATCTCATGTAATCCTTTGTTCGACAAACAGGCTTTTTTGGGACAACCCCCCTGTGTCATTTTGTTCTGCTGCAGTTGAATAAAATTATTAAAAGGTTTTCCAGTTTAGTGGTCACTCTGTTTGGGTGCTGCACGCTAGGCAAATTATCCCAAAAGGCCCAGACCAGGCTATCAGCAGAACTGTTCAAGCCTGCAGCTCAGAATTAATCCAGAAATGCCAAGACAGCGCTCGTACTTCTCTTTGCCGCTTCTGAATCCAGGTTGGCTCTGGAGACCCCCTCCTGAATCTCTTCCCACCACAGCGCGGCTCCAGCATCCCCACTTGCCTAGAACAAAAGAGATTAAAAGGACTGCAGAATCCCATCACAGACAAAGGCCAGTCAGCAGCTCCCCTTGCAGAAGAAGAAGAAGAGTTGGTTCTTATATGCCACTTTTCTCTACTCGAAGGAGTCTCATAGTGGCTTACAATCACCTTCCCTTTCCTCTCCCCACAACAGACACCCTGTGAGATGGGTGAGGCTTGGATAGCCCTGAGATTCCTGCTCAGTCAGAACAGCTTTATCAGTGCTGTAGTGAGCCCAAGGTCACCCAGCTGGTTGCTTGTGGAGGAGGAGCAGGGAATCAAACCTGGTTTGCAAGATTAGAAGTCTGCGCTCCTAACCCCTGCACCAAGACAAGGCCGTTCGGTAGCCCAACGTACCCTGTGGCACCCACCATAATTCCACCCAACCCACTTGGGCTATCAGTATGAGTTAATGTAATGTTTCCCACATTTTTGTACTGTTCCGCACTGCTTGTTGTTTCACTTCATTCATTATTGTTAATCCAAGTTATCCGTATTGTTTCTGTTCTGTTTTATGTGAACCGTCCTGAACCTTCGGGGCGGGCGGTATATAATAAATAAATAAATAATAAATGAGTGTGAGTTTTGCAGAAACATTTGTCCACCCACCACTGGAAACGGCATGCGGGACCAGACGGCCCTTCAGCCTGATCCAGCAGGGCTATTCTGACCCACTTCTGGGCATAAGAGGGTGCAGGTCATCTCCAAAACGTTGGGCATGCAAGACACAAAACGGCATGATTCTTTGCCAGGTGAAGGAGCACAGAAGGGAAACCTTGACATCCGTCCACCTGAGGCTTTGGGGAATGAGCCACAGCTGCTGGGAAAGATCATTCTCTGCCCAAGAGCAATGGCCATTTGCTGCCATATGCATCACGTGGCCTGACCAACCAGTAATCTGACAGGAGACCATCAGCTCTGGCATGTGACACTGCTTTACGCTCAGAAGGATCCAGGATGAGTCCATGGCCCCACCAGTGAAAAAGAGAAAAGAGTCTGGGGAAACCTTTCTGTGCAAGAGAGTATTTATTCATTTATACCCTGCCTTTCTCCCCAATGGGGGCCCAAAGCAGTGGGTGTAGCGGTTAAAGAGCAGCAGACTCTAATTGGGTAACCTTGGGCTAGTCACAGTCCTGTCAGAGCTGTTCTCACACAGCAGTTCTCTTAGAGCTCTCCTAGCCCCACCTACCTCACTGGGTGTCAGTTGTGGGGAGAGGAAGGGAAAGTGGGACTCTTTCAGGTAATGAAAAGCAGGATATGAGAAACCAGCTCTTTTCTTCTCCATCTTACATGGTTCTCCTTAACTCCATTTTGTCCTCACAACAACCCTGTGAGGTAGAGTAGGCTGAGGGTCGGTAACTTGCCTTAGATCATCCAGAAAGCTTTTGGGGCAGAACGGGGATTTGAACCGGGTTGTCTCGGATCCCAGCCTAGCCACTAAATCCCTGGCCCCTCTTGGTAAAAATCCTTTCTGTATAAAAGGATCTAGGGCAGGGGTGGCAGGGGCTCATGGGAATTGTAGTCCATGGACATCTGGAGAACCACAGTTTGGCCACCCCTGCTCTAGAGGGCTGCTGCAAGCCAAGAGTTGACAGTAGTAAGGCAGTTGGCCCAAAGATCCAACCCCACATAGAGGCAGGTTCACAAAATGCTAGTTTGGGAACCAGAAGTTCTCCCTGCTCCAAGTTCTCTGTCTCGCCACCCGGTTCTGGCCTGCCCGAATTAACAAGAGTTCACTTTGTTCCCACAGGACGTGGAGAGAGGTTGTGATGGAGATGCTACCTTAGATGCTTGGAGGACCATCGCATCAGATCTCCCAAGCTAAGCATGGTCAACCCTGCTTAGTAGAAGACGAAGTTGGTTTTCATCCCCTGCTTTTTACTGCCCAAAGAAGTCTTCGAGCAGCTGTCGATCGCCTCCCCTTCCTCTCCCCACAGCAGACACCCTGTGAGGCAGGTAGGGCTGAGGAGTTCCCTCCTCCTGTTCTTCCTACCTGTGCTTTTTGCTTCTGAGCACAGGTCAGAACGTCATGGTACCGCCGAGCATTTGGGAGCGTCACGTCACTCAAGCCAGCAGATGGCAGCAACAGAGCAGTAAGCGTTTTTTCCGGGCTACCCTGGTCCAGTGCCTCGTTGATCAGTCGGACAGCGAGGACTCCTGACAAGAGAGAGAGGGCAGGAAGAAAGAAGTACTTCCGTCCAGCCAAGCGAAGAGGGCAGCCAAAACCCAATCCTCATGAACTGCAAGGGTTTACTCACATCCAGTGCATTCTGACAGCCTTTCTGACAGCCCAGCAAGAAGTTTAGGAAGTCCCCAATGGGCCACCGTACAGGGGAACGAGCTGCACTTTGCTTCCAGGGTGCAGTTTAGAGAATCATGGGGTGGTCATTTGGTCATGTGACTGCAAAGGCCACAAACCAAACCTGAGAGCATCTATACCAGCCACAGCGAAGCTGGACAGCAATAAGGGTTTACCAGTTTACAGGCTGGGTAAATAGGAAACCTGCTAATTTCCATGTTGTGATTGTTATTATTATTAAATTGGATTTGTTACCCACCACCTTAAGTAATGTAAATACGTGGCCTTAAGGTGGCTTAGCACACACGTTTGGAAAATATTAATATATTTTCATCGTGGTTACATATCGCCAAGGTCCGCAGCAGCACCCCCAATGCGGACTGCACTGTCAGGAAGCCCAGCCCCAAAGAAGTGGGTCAGGGAGCCCAGCCTCAAAGGTTTTGTTGACTTACTGTTGTCTTCCTCTTGGACCGAGGCATTCACATCGTTCACAGAAGCCTGAATGTCATTCCAGCTCAGGAACTCATTTCTCCCATCTCGAGAGCGGCGCTTCCATTTCAATAAGTCATCAAAATAACTGTGGAATGGAAAAACATCTGTCTCTTTCCAGTAGCCTTCACCTAGGTTTGGAAACCCCTATTGGGTATGTATGCCCCAACTGCACAGTTGAAATTAAGTTTTCCTGGTTTAACATGTGCCTGTTTAAAATAAATATGCCAAACCATTCCTCGCTCCCCCCACGCCGGCTTCTCTGCCCCCTCCCCAGCAGCTGGCGGCCAGATCCCAGGCTCCTGGCTGGATCCCATCCCATCCCATCCCTCCCTTCCCCACATGCCCTGCTGACCCAGGTTACCTCTCCAGCACCAGCCGCATCCTCCGGGCTCAATCCTCCCTGGGAGACCCCAGGAGCTAAGATGGCTTATGTGCATTCCCCCCCCCCCCAAAAAAATAGCAACACACTGGGGGGGGTGGAATCAGGAAACTACAAAGGTACTCCATCATCCTACAGCAGGGGTAGTCAAACTGCGGCCCTCCAGATGTCCATGGACTACAATTCCCACAAGCCCCTGCCAGCAAATGCTGGCAGGGGCTCGTGGGAATTGTAGTCCATGGACATCTGGAGGGCCGCAGTTTGACTACTCCTGGGAGACAGAGTTTCCTACCATTCCGTCACAGAACTGAACCAGCTGAGCTGGAAGAAGGAGCTCAGGAGAGAGCTGCTGGCAAGGCAAGGGTATTTTTGAAGGTTTGTTCTGCCTTTCCTAAACTGCTGGGGAGCCATTCACTGTCTGGGCCCAGTGCATCTGAGGGACCACCTAACGGACTATGTCCCCCGAAGAGCACTTCGCTCTGCCAGCGTGAACAGGGGGCAATCCCCAGCCAGAGAGACGTATGCTTGGTTTCAACCGGGGCCGGGGCCAGGGGTCCCACGAGATCCATTTCCTGGTTGCTTCCACTTGGAAGCCATTTTGTAATGGTAAGCACTCCTAAAGGTAAAGGTAAAGGTATCCCCTGTGCAAGCACCGAGTCATGTCTGACCCTTGGGGTGACGCCCTCTAGCGTTTTCATGGCAGACTCAATACGGGGTGGTTTGCCAGTGTCTTCCCCAGTCATGACCGTTTACCCCCCAGCAAGCTGGGTCCTCATTTTACCGACCTCGGAAGGATGGAAGGCTGAGTCAACCTTGAGCCGGCTGCTGGGATTGAACTCCCAGCCTCATGAGCAAAGCTTTCAGACGGCTGCCTTACCACTCTGCGCCACAAGAGGCTCTTAAGCACTCCTAGAATCATAGAATCATAGAGTTGGAAGGGACCTCCTGGGTCATCTAGTCCAACCCCCTCCTTGTTCTCAAAATTCCAGGAATTCCTACAGGCACAATCAAATTGGGGACCCCTGTGTTATTAGTTCAGATACAGCAGGGGTTGGGAAGGTCTTTCTCCACCCTTCTGTTTCCTATTGAGCAGACAGCAACGCCGAACATCTGCTTACCGCTGGGCGTTGCCTTCTTCTACCTCTGAGAGACCTAAACTGGGGCTGACCAGAACTTTCCAGACGGTGCCAGCATCTCTGCGTTCCAGCGCTTGGTTGATGAGGGCCACTGCAGACAGCATTTCCACAGCAACAAACAGCTCCTCTTGGACCAACTCACCCTGCAGAACACGTACACAAACAGGATATTCCTAAAAGCCTGAGCTTATGAGCCTTCTTTTTTGTTTCTAATTTACCAAGATGACTTGGCTCCATTTGCTCAAAAGCTTGTATCTCGGCAACCGAACATGAAAATAGTTTACACTTTGAATAATTTGTTCTCATAAAGGTAAAGGTATCCCCTGTGCAAGCACCGGGTCATGTCTGACCCTTGGGGTGACGCCCTCTAGCGTTTTCATGGCAGACTCAATACGGGGTGGTTTGCCTTCCCCAGTCATTACCGTTTACCCCCCAGCAAGCTGGGTACTCATTTTACCAACCTCGGAAGGATGGAAGGCTGAGTCAACCTTGAGTCGGCTGCTGGGATCGAACTCCCAGCCTCATGGGCAGCCAGCTCAGACAGCATTTCTGCTGCCTTACCACTCTGCGCCACAAAAGGCTCTTTTTGTTCTCATATTTGTTGCTAATTGGGACAAGCATGAAGCACTGAACCCACCATTCAGCATGGCTTCAGCAAAACGGAATAGAAACTTGATCTTATTCAGTAGATTTATCAGTTTGATTTTTCCCTTCAATATAGATCACTAGCCACCATCACCTCCATCCTATTGATACAAAAGGGACATTTAGAAAGAGAGACATCTGAGTGGTCAAATAGGAATCCCTAACCTTCTTGATTAAAAATGAAGTATTTAAAACCTTTGAAAAGGTTTAGATTTTAATTTATCTGCCGTCTGTTGTTGTTCTATATATTGTTACATGGGATTTTATATTGCAATTTTAAATGTTGTTGTAAACCGCCACAAGATGACCAGTTGTGAGCGGTGGTATATAAAGAAAATATGAATAAATAAATAAACAAACAAACAAACAAATAAATAAATAAAATCCTTGAACTGTCAGCAGATGCTATACTTACTGCTAACTATAAATGCTGAGTCTAAACCCCGATTTGCCAACTACTATTGAGAAACAAACTCACTTTACCAAAATTAAGGAAATGATTAGAACTTTGTGCAGCTTCTCTCGACAGGGGTGACGCATCAAACAACTCTGCTCTCCTGGTTTTTACCCTGAAGCTGAAGGACTGGCATGCCATCACAACAGTTTTCAAGGGCAAAATCAAAGCAGAAACAAAGTAGAGTAACAGCAGCCGCAAATAAATTAGATATTTTTAAGACAGCAGAACAGTTCCTTATACACTTTGATTTACCCCTTTACCTCAGAATGGGTGGCGTGTTAGTCTGTCTGCAGCAGTAGAAAAGAGCAAGAATCCAGTAGCACTTTAACAAAATTTGTGACAGGAGATGTGCTTTCCAAAGTCACTGGTCACTTCTTCGGATATAGAAGTGAGCAGTGACTCACAAAAGCTCATCCCATGCCACAAATTTTCATTACCGTTGTTGCTATATATTATAAGAGTCCTTAACTTTGCATTTACTCTTGTCATATTTATTGACAAAATATTTGCAACTGAGGAAAACGCTTTGAAAGCCGTTGTTACTGGCCGGCGCTTTGGTGAAGACTACAAATAAATTAGAAAAAAGAAAAACAATCAAGAATCATCTTCTTGTTCATTGGTTTACTAGTTACATTTATTATACTTTATTCAGCCCCTGTTCAGGATTCTACGTGATTTCTGTATTTATACTGAACAAGCTGCCTGATTGTTTTTTGAACTTCCAGGTGGAACCTGAAGATTTCCCAGAATTCCAACTCATCTCCGGACAACAGAGATCAGTTCCGCTGGAGCGAGCAGCAGCTTTGGACTGGACTCTGCGGTGATATAGCCTGCTGCAGTCCCTCCTTTTCCCAAATGACACAGTCCTCCAAGTTAGAACCCTCAAATCTCCAGGAATCTCCCGACCTAAATCTGGCAACCATAGCCAGCAGCCAGTCAAGAGCATTAACAGCCAAAGGGGCAGTCTGACCACTTACACCATGACTCTCTGGGCTACGGAGAACATTTGTTTAGCTGACAGGTATGCCAACCCAAGTCAACCTGGGCTCCCATTTTCTCTCACCTGTGGCTGCTGATGTTGCAAGACAGACAATTCCTGCTGGTACAGGCGTGCGGCAAAGGGGAAGATCTCTGGCAGCTGAGCATCCGGGTTCATCAGGGCCCGCACGGTCTCTTCCGCTACTCCTCTCCGGATGGAGGCATTGATCTGCCTCACAGCCTGTGCCACTGCGTATTGGGGGTGGAGAGGGGGTGGCGTGGAGAACAAAATAAAGGATGGGTGAGCAAATAGTAGGGATAAAAAGGGACCCAGAAATTTTGGCCCTGTGTTTTCTTTGAGGACATCAATTCTGGTCTGTGCATACAGTGGAATGAAGAAGTAGAACCTGAGATCGCTCCATAATTTTCACCCTCCTCTTCTCCCAGGGTAGGGTATATGAATCTCCTTTCCAGATGAGTAAGAGAAAAGGAAGAAAGTAGAACATTTTATACCCTGCTTTTCTCCACCTTGAGGGGAGTCTCAATACAGTTTACAATCATCTTCCTTTCCCAGAACTTTCCAGAAGGTGCCCTTCTTCCCTTTCTCTCCTCACAGCAAGCACCTTGTGAAGCATGCGAGGCTGAGAGTTTGGAGAGAACAGTGACTGGCCCAAGGTCACCCAGCTGACTGTATGTGGAGGAGGAGTGGGGAATCAAGCCCAATCCTCCATAGTAGAGTCTGCTGCTCTATACTGTCATGAACTTCGATTCATGCCCCCGATTGCCTGGCATCCTGATGTCCTTTTGAACCCAGGCTGTAACATGTTTTACATGCACTCTGAACCTGTCACCATAAAACCTTCATGCTTCTCCTGTCTCCTATCTGGTGCCTCCCTTTTGCATCCCCCTGATGTTCTCAGCAGGGCATTCTTATCTCTTCCGCCCCAAACATAGAATGTGGAGACGAAACAGAGTTGTTACAATTTAGATCAAAGGTGGGCCATCTGGCTCAGCCTGAGAACCTTTGCACCCTTCCTCGATCCTGCTCTCCCGTCATAATTCGAATGTCCCCCCTCCCCTAGAGTGTGGCTCCTATATATGCAAACAATGTGCCTGTGTAAATTGTCTGCCAAGAAGTTTGCTCTATGCTTCTTGGCTGCCTTCAGTTTTTGTATTGCCTATTCAATAAAGCTTTTCTTTGGATTCCACCTGGAAATCTCGGATGCTTGCTTTGAGAGGACTTTACTAGCTGAACTCTGCCTGGTTCATGACATATACCAACGTGATTCTGGTAGAGCGAGCTGTAGGGATGGTAGAATGAGCTGTACCATTTCATACTGCAGGGGAGGAATGTCATTTTTATATAGATCATTATTTTAAAGTCCTCGCAAATAGAAGACTGGCCTGTCAGGGAAGGATGCTAGTTTTCTACTGGCAGAGAATGTTCTTGCAGTGGAAAGCATTTTAAAGTGTACCTCCCCCTGCATGAAATCAGAACTGGAACTCCCCCTAAAACTGTACCACCTCCACTAACTCCTGACATGCAGTCAAGACCAGACTCCACAAACTACAGATAAAATATTCCATCTCTGCTTGAGATGGAATCTCTGACTGAAGGAGAGGAGCCACCATGATCAAATATTCCCTTGTGATAAAACTGCACACAGTTAAGGCCAGTGTCCCAGGCCTCTCTGTACAATCTGCACCTCCGTATATACATCTCCACTCACCGATGTAGTCCTGATCTGCTTTCTCATTGGCTGCATAGATCGCTGCTTGTATTTCCTCTTGCTCAAGCAAATCAATGTAGCCCAGCTCCTGAAAGATGACAATGAGAATTAATGAGAAAGGAGGTTGCCCAATAGGATGACAATTAGCAGGCGGAACTTACTACAACAAGATCAGGAGGCGAGTGCATGAAAAGCAGATGAAGGCTAAACAAGATCACTGGTCAAGCTAATATGCTGCAGGAAACTGGCCGAATCTCCTTCCCTGTCACTTCGGGAAAATAACACCGCTCTTCAAAACCTTTGGTAAGGAGAGCTGATACATGCGGGACTCCAGACTTGCCTCAAGACCCATTTAGTTGCCAACCACATGACATGACCTCGTAACATCTAGGGATGCCACTATTGGGGCTCAATGCAACAGTGTCGTGTCCGAGTGGGGGCCTAGGATTTGACAGCACTGCATCATGTGATGCTCTAGGAATTCCCTCCAATCTCAATGGTCTTTTCCATGGACAACAAGGAACTTCCTAGAGTGCTGAGGAAGGTGGTTGCATCACTTCTGAGACTCCACTCAAAAGTGATAGCACCATGTTTAGTGATGCTGGTTTTGTACCCCTATCTCCTGTCGGTTGCCAACAGAGGGCTGGCAATCATGTGTTCAGCCTACCTTAAGGCTATTACAAACTTATCCCCGCTTGATTTTTCTGGATACAAATCACAGTGCTGATCTACAGTGCTGATCTACAAAGCCCATCAATAGCTCAAGTCCAGGGCTCATTCTCCCTTACCAATTGGGAAGATCATCTTGGGAAGTCCTGCAAATTTCAAGATTGCAGAAATATTATTCCTTCCAGTATCTTAGAAGCCCGAAGAGCAGCAGTTGGGAGGGGAGGGGGCTTTGTTAAATTCTTGGTTTATCTCCTGATCACATTCAGTAAGATTATGCATGAAGTTTAATACAAAAATAGTATCTGTTGGGAATAATTTATGTCCTCTCTGGGAACCTCTAGTCCAGGGGTAGTCAACCTGTGGTCCTCCAGATGTCCATGGACTACAATTCCCATGAGCCCCTGCCAGCATTTGCTGGCAGGGCCTCATGGGAATTGTAGTCCATGGACATCTGGAGGACCACAGGTTGACTACCCCTGCTCTAGTCCCATTAATCCTGAAAAGAGAAGCAGTCTGGAGATGAGATGACCAAGGAAGGGCCACACTGATTCACAGCCCCCCATTCATTCCCCTCCCCAGACTTACCAGTGCCTTCTGTTCCCGGTCAGCACTCAGCTGATCCAGGTACCAGTCTGCATTCTCTCGCTGCAGGTTTCTCAAGGCTAGGGTAGGATCCTGCAAAGCACAGAACAAGGCCTGGGGATCCTGTCCCTCTAGGGTGTCATCCACCAACTCTAGAGCACCTTTCACTGTTTAAAAACAAAAGTTATAATGGGCGTTTGTGTATCGGACTACAAGTAATATCCTTTTATTAAGCTTAGCAATGGAGCAGGTGTGTTGAATCAGAAGGGCCCTCGGTAAAAGAATCTCAGACAGCAGAACCTGAAGAGTTGTTCAAAAAGCACCAGCCATCCAGTACACAGGTAGTCCTAAACCTTTACACATCAAGGACTCCCAGAGCTCCAAGCCCATGACGTCATAAGCCTGTGACATCAACACCATCCAATAGGAAGATGAGAACCCGGAATTATGACCCACGGACACCAAAACAAAGCAGATCGGGGCTTCTCAACCATGGTTTGCCTCCTGGATGTCCAAAAGCTGAAAGGACATTCTTGGAATCTAAATTATATTGCAAATGATTTTTTTTTAATCAATGCCAGCTGCACTTTGGTACCACACCTGAACCAGGCCTGACTTCTAATTGCGTTTTCCTCATGATGACTGTCTCTCAGAGGGCCGCCTCTCTGCTTACCGTTAACTCTGTTGATGTTGCCTTGTATCTCGGCCTGCGTCAGGCACCGGTTGTAAATGTCTTCACCTTCACCTTCGAGAATCTCCTTCAGGTTCTGATTGGGGTGGGGGGAAAGGGACAGAAAGGAGAGAAGCCGTAAGCTCCGCATTGTCACTGCTCAGCTCCCTGATCTTGTGAAATCATAAGGATTATTTACAGTGCCCAGTGAGCCAAGGGAGTGTTTCGATGGCTGCTAACAGAAGAGCTTGCTGGAGACCTTTAATAAATGGCCAAGTGAAGGCTTAAAGGGAATGGCAGGTTACAGTGGATGAGCGATTGGGATGTGAGTGTCCTGCATAATGCAGGGGGTTGGACTAGATGACCCAGGAGGTCCCAACTCTATGATTCTATGATTCTAAGATTTCTCTGATGTCTTGCAGGGTCACCTTTCTGAGCACATCCCTGTCGAAGAACTCCACTGTCACCACCCCACAATGCACTTTCATGAAGATATGAAAACCACCTTAGGTAGCTCATAATAGAAAGTCTGTAAGAGGTTTCCTTTAGTCCAAGAGGTCTTTTGCAGTCCTGTCACTAACACCAGTCATATTCATTCCCACAAGAGAACTGAGCTGTTAAAACAGGCTTTCGTGCAGCCCTGGGGTTTCTTGATGGCCCTGGAAGGGTTTCCCGAACGGGTGGGAGTTAATTAACTTTTAATGTATTTCTTAAAATGTGTTAAACATTTATCGGGTGCTATGACCAGATATGGTCATCGCAACTGTCCCTCCCTCCCAAAATGGCCAATGATGGGCCTGAAGGGTGTAGGAAAGGGAGGGACCCCAGGTGGGCATGTCCACAGCTCTGCTTCCCAACATATTCTGAATAATCACACCACTTCTGGGGTTTCTCAAAGCCTGAAGTCTGTTTCAGGGGTCTAAACCAGTGGTCCCCAACGTTTTTTTGGCTGGGGACCGGTAGGGCGATGGCCACGGCCGCGCAGCACGCATGCGTGGCCACGCCCCCACGCATTGCACATGCGCGGCCGGGCCGCACATGCGCACTGCGCAGCCGAAATCGCACATGTGTGGTACTTTTGTGCATGCGCGAAAGTGCCACGCATGCGTGATTTTGGCCGCGCAGCGCGCATGTGCGCATGTGCGGCCGGGCCGCGCATGCGCAATGCGTGGTGCAGCCCCGATTCCCTCTCCCCCCCTTCCGCAGTAAGAAGCTTCCCGGGCCGCAAGATTGCGGCCTGGGAAGTTTTTTACTGCGGGGGGGGGGGCGGGGAGAGGGAACCGCGGCCCGGCGCCCTGGCCTTCGCGGCCCGGCACTGGGCTGCGGACCACAGGTTGGGGACCACTGGTCTAAACAGTAAAAAGCTGAGAAAGGCTGTGTAAAAACATAACACTGGCATTTAAAGCTAACCTACGTCTCTGCTTACCCGGTTCTCCGCATTGCTGGCTTTCTCCACCTTGGCCCGATAAAGCACTTCCTGGTAGACTGCCGCGAAGTTCTCCCGAAGGTTGCGCATCATGGCACTGGGGTTGTGTAGGGCCAGCATAGTTTGCGCCACAATTCCAGCCTCCACCGCTTCATTGATAGCAAGGACTGCAGCGTGCACTAGATGGTGAGAAGCATAAATGTGCAAAGGAAACCTCAGAAAAGAATTAATGCCAATACCCTGCTGCGATAGTGCAGGGTTTCCATGATGGGGACAGATAAGTCTATGAGCACTGGGTGTCTTCATTAAAGAAAAATGGAGATCAGGGTTCGGGAGGTATTGTTAGAATTGCAATCGGCAAGTAATTGGGTGAAGACAGCCTTGAAGGGCTGCTGTTAAGCTGTTTAAGCAGTTGAGCTCTACCTGTAGAGTCTCTAGTGGCATCAGGTAGTCATTAGGAATTCTGAACCACAGGGATTCCTTTAAGGTGGGCTTCAACCCACTTTCTGTTTATTTGGGAAGAGATCAGTGTGTGCTCTGAAGCAGATTCCATTAAGCTCTGCTCTCTCCATCCACTAATTATGTGGGCATGTAGTCTGCTTGAGCCAGCCATAGGGGCTTGCAATATGGTTTTTTTACAACTATCTTTTAAGCTTTTGTACACTGTAAATACTCTTTCTCAGTAAAGATTACTCTCTTTTAAACTACAAAGCACTTTGAGTCTGGATCTGTGCCTCATCCACAAAGGTAACTAATAACTGCATACTTCCAAAATGCAGTTACTCTGCAGCTCTTATTTCTCTGGAGGGACTCAGAACCCAGTCAATTCCAAAGCCCCAACAGGTGTGCCAAATGTGATTTTTTAATCTCTATCTAGGAAACCCAAAGTGGTGTATGAGTTAGACCAGTAAGATCTGGGTTCAATCTTCACTCAACTGTGAAGCTCACTAGATCTCAGCGCACTCTTAGGGACAGAAGAAACTGTCTCAGCCTCTGTTTTCTGGCTTACTTTTAAATACAAATTTAAGAAAAGCAGGTGTTTATATTCCCCTTTTCTCTACCCTAAGATGTCTCAAAGCAGCTTACAATTGCCTTTACCTTCCTCTCCTCAGAACAAACACCTTGTGAGGTAGGTGGGGCTGAGAGAGTTTGGCAAGGATAGAACCTAAGACCTAGTAGATGTGCTGCCATTCTGCCATGGTTCCATTGAGAGTGAAGAGGTCTTCTCCTCCACGTACGTACCTGCCGCTTCATCCACAGAGAGCTCGTTCGCAAGAATTCCCCCTATCTTGCTGAACGATGGCAGCTGCAAGCCGTATTTCTCTAGCTCGCACTTCATATGGTTTATTTCCTTATCTAGAACAGAACAAGCAGTCACATTCCGGTCTCCTCTGATTGGCATAACCTCTGCAGGCAAAGAGCAATTCTTTCCCAAAGATCCTTTTCAAACTGGAGATGCCAGGGATTGAACCCGGCACCTTCTGCCCACAAAGCACTTGCTCTACCACTGAGCCACAGCCCCGCTCAAACTGATAGCAGGGCATTTTATACTGCATCTGGCCCAACACTGTTTATTACAATTGGGAGTGACGTTCTAGAACAGCTGGCAGAGTCAGGCCTTTCCCAGCAAGGAAGGGCTGTGGCACAGTGGTAGAGCATCTCCTTTGCATGCACAAGGTCCCATGTTCTATCCCCAGTATCTCATCTCAAGTTAAATAAATCAGGTAGCTGATAATGTTAAAGGCTTCCTGTTGAGGCCCTAAGGAGCCATTGCTGGTCGCAACAGAAGAGTTGGTTTTTATACCCCTCTTTTCACTGCCTGAAGGAGTCTCAAAGCCTCTTACAATTGCCTTCCCTTTCCCCACAGGTAGGTAGGTGAGGCTGAGAAAGCTCTGACAGGAGTGAGAACAACACTAACAGGACTGTGACGAGCCCAATGTCACCCAACTGGCTGCACGTGGAAGAGCGGGGAATCAAACCCGGCTCACCAGATTAGAAGTCGCCGCTCTTAACCACACCACGCTGGCTGGATAAGAGGTTAAGATAATGCTTACGTGGACAGACCGATGGTCTGAACTCACGATGAGGCAGTGACATGTGTCCTGCCTCAAAATCCTGCTGGAAATCAGGTAGGTGCAAGAGAAAACAAAACTGGAAAATTAGTCTCCCATTTAAATGCCCAGCCAGGCGTTGCTTTCCACAGTAGTGACACCATGAAATTGTTCAAGTATTAGATCAAGGCAGGCAGCCATGTTAGCCTGACTGTCACAGCAGAAAAGAGCAAAAGTCCCAGAGCTCCTTCAAAACAAACACCATTTGTGGCTGGGATGAGCTTTTGTGAGTCTTTGCCTACAAAGAAGTGAGTCATGAAAACTCACCCCCTGCCCCAGACTTTGGTAGTCCCTAAGATGCTCTGGGACACTTGCTCTTTTCTGCTGCTAAAGGTAAAGGTTTCCCCTGTACAAGCACCGAGTCATGTCTGACCCTTGGGGTGACGCCCTCTAGTATTTTCTTGGCAGACTCAATACAGGGTGGTTTGCCAGTGCCTTCCCCAGTCATTACCGTTTACCCCCCAGCAAGCTGGGTACTCATTTTACCGACCTCAGAAGGCTGGAAGGCTGAGTCAACCTTGAGCCGGCTGCTGGGATTGAACTTCCAGCCTCATGGGCAGAGCTTTCAGACTGCATATCTGCTGCCTTACCACTCTGCGCCACAAGAGGCTGCTACAGACTAATATGGCTACTCCACGGAAGGCACCACATTTAGACGTACAGAATGGAAATCCATCAACATTGTGAGAGGTATCTGAAGAAATGAGCAGTGACTCATGAAAGCTCTTCCCCTGCCACAAATGTTATTAATCTTTAAGGTGCTCCTGGACTCTCACTCTTTTCCACTGCTAAGGTCTGTATGGTCTACACAGGGAATGGTTCTCCGGGGTCTTCTACCTCACTCGCCACTTGACCATTTTAACTCAAGATGCTGGTGCTTGAGCCTGGGACCTCCTGCCTGCCTCAGTCCCTCCCCCTCTCCTTTTTTGCACAACTTACCTGTAAAGTTCACTTTCCCGTACAAATCCTGGATCTGGGGAGCCAGCCCCAATTTAAACAGGTATAAACTGGAGGAGGAGCAGAAAAGAACATGGGTTTGCTTATACGCAACTCCAGTTTCACATACTAATAAAGTGATTGTAAACTCATCTATGGCGAGCAAGGGTAAGCTTCCAGGCGAACGAGTAGGAAGTTTCTACATATTACACGAGGACTGGGATTTTTATCCCGCCTAAACCAGTGCAGTGCCATTTGCCAATGATTGCTATTCATGAGCAGCAAGGGAATCATTTTTTGTTTTGCGTCCCAGCCATTTTTCTCGACTTACACTGCACTAGGGCGACGATATTTTTCCTTGTTCAACAGGAACAGGAACACAGTTTGCTGCCGTGTGTCTCAGTGTCCTTGCACATGTCTCGTTGCTCCTCTGTTCTCTTCTCACATGAAGCAAGACAAAGTAAAGATTCCCCAGCTCTCCGAATGTGCACCTGTCGTGTTGCAGCCGACTTAGAGCAACTCTGCAGGGTTTTCAGGGCAAGGCACAGAGCAGTCGCTTGCCATTGCCTGCCTCTGCAAAGGAACCCTGCCATCCCTTGATGGTCTCTCATCCCAACCCTAACCAGGGCCGACCCTGCTTAGCTTCCGACAAGATCAGGCCAGGCTGGGCCAGCCAGGTCAGGGTCAAGAAACAATGAGCCGCAAGGGAGTGGCGGGCTATAAATCTAATAATAATAATAATAATAATAATAATAATAATAATAATAATAATAATAATAATAATTGGTAGCTGTAATGTCTAGGCAGGCAAACTGCAGCTTCCACTTTGCTCTAAGAAAACCACGGTTTGCTTGGAAAGGCACAAATAACTAGTGTGCTTTCCTTGGATTGAGAGGGGTGGCATACCCAAGGCAGAGACTTCATTCACAAAGCACCAAACCACGATTTCTTGTTCCCTCTGCTTAACGTACTTAATGCAGGGAGCCTGCCGAACCATGAACAGCAAGCTCTCTTGTTTAGAACCTTAACCATGGTTAGCATTTCCCATGGGCGAACCATGGTTCAGACCTGCGAGACTGGTTTCGTTTTCTGCCTACTCAGCGCCTCCACGTAGATAGATCAGGACCTCAACAACCGAACAAAGAGATTTCTGAAAGGGTGTCTCCAGATATCATCTCACCTCAAAGCGTGAATACAATAGATGACCCGAGGCATGTTTTTCTTGTCGTAGATGTCTGTCGTCTCAGGGTGGAAGATCTGCCGACAACAGGAGAATGGGAAATCTGAAAACACCCTGATTCAGAATTGAAATAGTAACAATAATAGCCCATCCTTTTAAATTAACAGGCACGCCAGGGTGGGATGTAGTCTCCGTTACCGTGGGTAATCCAGTGTGACTCATAGCACCCCGCCAGTAGTTGATGTTGTCTGTGTGACGGTAGTGAAGCCCACACGCCTTGAGATGGAAAAAGAAAGGAGAAATGCTTTCCTGATGAGATAGGCATGCTATAGATTGAATAATTAAAAAATTGGAAATTCAGCAGAGAAAGGGAACTACACCAGGGGTGGCCAAACTGTGGCTCTCCAGATGTCCATGGACTTCAATTACCATGAGCCCCTGCCATCTGGCAGGGGCTCATGGTAATTGTAGTCCATGGACATCTGGAGCGCCACCACCCCTGCTCTACACCTAAGCTTGCCAGCTCTGAGCGTCTGGAGCGCCACAAGCTGAGTTTAGCTATTGTTAGTATGTCAAGAGATTCCTTTGTAAAGTTGAAGTTGGTTCTTAAATCTAAAAACCATTGTCCCTTGAAAAAGCAGTAAGGCAAAACGAGTCGGGACTTGTGTGAAATTATAAGAATAAAGAATTATTGAAGACAGAAGACTCGATATGTCCAGTTTTGATATTTTATTGCCATATTGGTTTCCCAGGGTATCTATATTTTTCTACACCTACGCTTGCCAGCTCTGAGCTGGGAAATTCCTGATGATTTGGGGGTGGAATTTAAGGAAAGGAGGGAGCTCGGCACCCTCTGACGGTGCCGTTTCCTTTGGGGGAAGTGATTTCTGTAGCACTGAGAGCAGTCATGATTCCAGATCTCCAGGCTCCAGCCAGAGGTTACAGAAAGCAAAAGACCCATCAGCCAAGGAAGTCCAGAAGCAATTCAAGCTGGCAATGGCTGAATGCAAATGCTTCTTTATTATTGCACAGCCCAAATCATATAAAGCCAAAATGAGCCCCGTAGGAACAAAACTCTTTTTCTACTTAATTCTTCATCAGTGGCTCTCATTTATTGTTCATGTCACAATAAAAGATTGTTTTGTGTAGTATGATATGAAGAAAAGACCTCTAAATATCCAATGGACCAATACTGGTTCTTGAAATTTTAAACAGAGTTGGGGGTCCTGTGGTATGATCCTACAATTAGAGCCACTGATGAAGAATTAAGTTGAAAACAAGTTTTGTCCCTCCGGGACTCGTTTTGGCTTTATATGATTTGGGCTGTGCAATAATAAAGAAGCATTTGGACTCAGCCATCGTCAGCTTAAATTTCTTCTTGCCCACTCAGAGGTTGGCAACCCACCTGGAGACACCAAGATCTGAACCCAGGATCTTCAGTGTGCAAAGCAAGCTTCAGCCACTCAGCTATGCTGGAAAAAGCCTTTCCTAGCACTGCTTCCTCAGACCTCTTTCGCACTGGAGACTTAGCCTGGCATGCTTAGCACTCAAAAGACACAGTCTCCTTACATCAAGCAGTTGTAGCAATAAACTACTAACCTTGAAACGTGCCTGATCCAGATCATAAATCTTCTTCAAGGGAACCACATCTGGAGCAAAGGTGTGGGCCAGTTTGGCCAGGATGACGCCGTTCCGCAAACTTTCTTCCAGTTCGGTAGGCGATGCCAGATCCTCCTTCAAGCAGGCCTCCATCCAGCTTGCATGTGCAGAGAGACAAACAGGAAGGAAGGTTTCCCTTTTCCCAGAGGGCCTCCAAAGGTTTTTCCATAGGTTCCCCTCCCCACCACCACCTGATAACCCCAAGAAGTAGGGAGGTTAGGCTGAGAAAGAGCAGCTGGCCCAAGCTCACAAACTACAATAAAGTTTATTGTCTGTGGACAAAAGCCATTACACTCTTACTCATACAGCGTAACATAACTACAAACTTCAACATTAAAATAATCTAAAACATTATAACAATCTAACCAGAAAGTACTAATCAAATACAAGCATTGCCCTCATTAGATGCAGCTCTGGCCTATGTTTCCTTGGCTGTTAAAGCAAAGACTGACATGCTGTAAGACACAGATGGCTCAACCTCTGAGAGAAGAAAGAGCAGCTTCTCAGAGTCTTGAGGAAGAATTTAAGCTCACTACAAGTGCTGAGGGAAGTTTGCTTCTTGGCTCTATGTAGAGAGGACAAAACATATAGCATGACAGGTCCTCTGAAAGTAAAGCTCCACAGATTCAAAGATGTGAGGCAGCAGTATTTGGAAGTAACATCCAGCTGCAAAGCTATTGGCATAATTTGAAACCAAAATGAGCATTCTGAGTTTAGGGGAGGGAACCATTCACATTTCTAGTCTCGTTGACCTGTCCTAGAGGGCCATGTTCCTGTTTCCTACTTCCTCCCCCCCCCCTCATCTCCAACCTTCAAGCCTGCAACATGGTGGGTGCAGAGATGCCTCCAGCATCTCTTACCATCCAGCTACTCAGATTAGAATTCTCTTTACCTTTTCAGGTGTAGAATTAAGTTTTCTAATAAATAGTTTCTATATTAGTTAAATACAACCTTGGAGAATATGCTTTTCTGTGTTAGTTGTTTTCTGACCACACACACTCAGCTGCACGCCGCGTTTACCAGCCCAACCAGACACTCTGCTAACTTTCAGGGTATTAAGACTTTATCACAAGTCAGCCAACCAATATCCTTCTACTGCCTTCTACTGAATCAATCCATTAAAGTCAGTACTGCCTATTCAGACAAGCAGCTCTCCAGGGTCTCAGGCAGAGGTCATTCGCTTCACATGATCCTTTGAACTGGAGATCTTGGGGATTGAACTTGGGACCTTCTGCATGCCCTGCCACTGAACCACAGTCCTCCCCAAAGATTTACAGACAGACGTATAGAGGCATTACAGCAATCAGCAAGCAAAATTTGGCAGACAAGATTACTTCTGCCTTAGTCCCAGACTAAATATCTTGGACAGGTAACCAAACTCTGAAGATGGAGGACAGAGGAGAGAAGTGGCAGCCAACTCATAGAGTTGGAAGGGGCCATAAAGGCCATCTAGTCCAACCCCCTGCTCAACACAGGATCAGCCCAAAGCATCCTAAAGCATCCAAGAAAAGTGTGTATCCAACCTTTGCTTGAAGACTGCCAGTGAGGGGGAGCTCACCACCTCCTTAGGCAGCCTATTCCACTCCAACTGCCTATTCCACTCCAACTATTCCAACTCTTGGCTCACCGTTTTGCTTCCTCTAAGCGACAGAGATATTGGTAAGCCTCATTCTGACGCCTTTGCTCATCCATTTCATCTGCAGTCAAGCGTTCATCTGGGGAAACCAAAAACAAACAAAACCAATCTGTTTAGAAAGAGGGAAGACACAAGCAGACTAAAGCTACACACAGAACTCAGTACAGGGTACAAAACTGTGTATGGAACAAGTGGTACAATAAAGGATGCTAAAGAATAATCTCACAATGGATCGAATTACATCTTCAAATACTTCACATGAGAAGAGTAAATTAAGAATAAATTAAGAGAAGAGTAAATTAAGAGTAAGTTTGTAAATTAAGAATTTAATTTCTCAGTGTATGTGGCATGACAAGGACAGCGGTTATGAACTTATTATGAGCTTGACTTATGACCTAAGTCTTATATGGTATTCAACTTCAGTATTTAACAACTTCAGTATTATCTCTAAGGATCTGACTACAAAAGCCCTCCAAGCAGTAACCATGTATAAGACTTCTACGAAGAATCTAGAAGAATATATGTATCTGAAGAGGTGGAACAAACTAAGTTCATAATCAGTATATTTGTCATAATCTTGACGAGAAATAGTATGAGAGATTAATTGAAAATGCATTTCATTTTGAGATTATTCTTTAGGATACTTCATTGTACAGCCTGTTCTATACACTGCCTTGTATCCTGTATTTAGTTCTATTGATACCGTGTATCCTCTTTGCATTGTTTAAAGATACACACAGAGAGTTTGAACTTCCCACAAAATCTAAAGCTGCCTCTTGGTTATGTATGGCGAAAACACACATGGCCAGAGGGATGGTGAGCTCAACCCCAACAAGGGAGAACAAGCCAGGCTCTGCAGAGCACTCAGGGGTATGACTCATAAGCACCTTGTTACCGCCAGCTGAACTGGCAAGTGGGCTCTCTGCTCAGGAGCCTGTGCTTTATTTGTAACCCTTTCTTCCTTTGCACAGTTGTCATGAAGAAAAAGGGGAGTCAGCAAAAAAAAAAAAGCCTTTTTATACAGCCTGAGGCTTTCAGTCAGGAGAGAACGGATAAAATCAGCCCTGCAAAACCAACACAAATTTAATCAACCCCGATCCCAACGGAGATGCCTCCAGGAAGCCCACAGAGAAAGCGTGAAGTGAACAGCCCCTTGCCCCCAGCCAGAGACATCAAGAGGTAGACTGCCTCTGGATCTGGAGGCTCTACTTACTTTCATGTTTAGTACGCAGATCAGCAGGGTCTTGGTGGATCTGACAAAGAGGTCAACCAGTCCAGCATCCTGTTTCCAAGACTGGCCCTGGAGAGGCCTACAAGTGAGGCGTATTTCTTCCAAGTGTGCAGTGACTGGAGCACTGAACATCTAACTGCTGCTAGCCACCCCTAACATCCCTTAGATCAGGGGTAGTCAACCTGTGGTCCTCCAGATGTCCATGGACTACAATTCCCATCAGCCCCTGCCAGTGAATGCTGGCAGGGGCTGATGGGAATTGTAGTCCATAGACATCTGGAGGACCACAGGTTGACTACCCCTGCCTTAGATGTCTCCACCATGAATGTCGATAGTGACCTGTACATCAGCCACAAGTGGGGAAGAACAGGAGCCAGAGTCATGACCTAACTGTTGGAATATGCAAGACCTGAAGAGCGCATGAGTCAATGGAATATGAGGAATATCCTAGGAGGGGTGTGGGAGGCAATGTGTAGTTAGCATATTTAATCAAGAACCTAAAAATGTCAAAACAAAGGAAATGGATGTAAGCCCCCGTAAAGCAGAGCACACATTAAAAATTTAGTACTGATATTTATTACAGTTAAAAACCCAAGGTTTATCGCATATTACCTGGGTTCCGTTTTGACAGAAATCCTACAGAATAAACAGATAAGGAAAACTACAAAAAAGGACACTTTTCTGTCTTTTATTAATATATTTATTGTATTACCATTGGATGGGTCTGTTTCTCTCTGTCTGGTTTAATTATTAGACCGTCCTTCTTATACTCTTGTATGATCCTTGGTTAATAACCTACCTCCCAGGGCTGTTGTGAAAGTACAATCACCCTGAGCTCTTTGGAAGAGGGGCAGGTAGAGCAATACTTCTCCCCCCACCCTTTTAGATACAAAATTATAAAAGCGTTACATGGTATACATTATGGGAAGTTCTTGCTTGTTGGGGAAAAGCACTTTATGGTCTTGATGATTCTTTGAAAAAAACAGAAACAGAAGCCAAGTCTACATTAGACTTTCATGACAAGCAATCTCAGGGTGTGGTGCAGTGGTTAGAGTGCCGACCAGGGAGATTCTGGTTCAGATCCCCATGTGCCCTGCAAGGTTGCAAGATCAGCTTGGGCCAGTCGGCCACAGTCTCTGCTTAACCCACCTCACAGGGTTGTTGTGGGGATAAAACGAAAATCACTTTGGATCCCCATGGGAGTGAGAGGCAGGAAACAAATAAACCCAAACGTCTCCCGAGAGAGCTGTCTGGCATCAGATGCAGTGGTTCGGTGCCTAATCTCACCAGGAGTAGCTTACAGCTGTTCTTCAGACAAGCTATTCAAACCACCTCCCCTCTCCGGTTTTTCCGATCTAGAACAACAGAGCGGCTTCTGCGTAGTTATTGACACGGCAAAGCAACGCTGGATTTGATCCGGAAGATCTGCACTTAGAAATAAATCCCTTGCAGAAGCAAGAGGCCCGGGGCCCGGGGCGCGTCCCACCACCCACCCTCTCGGCCACTTTTGCATGCGCGTCGGTTTCCAAAACCGCCCTCCCTCTTTCACCCGTCCCCCCCATCCCCGCGACTCACAGCCGGACCGAGGCGGCCCATGGCCGGAGCCTCGCGTGGGTTGCTGCTCCATCGCCAGCTGATCCGCTTCCTCCAACTCCGCTTCGGATTTGATTTTTGAATCTCCCGCCGCCTCTTTCCTCCTTCCAGCTGACATGCCCGTGGCTGCTGGGAAACCTGGGAATTGTAGTTTCTTCGCCCCGCGGGGACAACTCAGGCCGCGCTCGACACGCCGAAGAGCTTCCGCCCAGGGTGGGCACTGTGGTTGCCAGCCTCCCGGCGGTCGCTGCAGTTCTCCGGGAATTACAACCGATTTCCAGGCAGAATGGATCTGTTCCCCTGGAGGAAGCGGCAGCTTTGGAGGGCAGCTTGCAGGGCATCGTAGCCTTGTTGAGCTCCCGCCGCAAAATTCTGCCTTCCCCCATATTTCCAAGGCTTTTCCAAACGGGAGCCGCCAACAATAGGAAATATGGCTAAAGGAAAGAAGAAGGGGAGTCGGTTTTTATACCTCGCTATACCTGCCCAAAGGAGTCTCAAATCTGTTTACATCTCCTTCCCTTCTTCTCCCCATAACAGACACCCTGTGAGGTGAGTGGGGCTGGGAAAGTTCAGACAGAACTGCTGTATGATAACAGCTCTATCAGGACTGTGAGTAGCCCAAGGTCACCCAGCAGGCTGCCATGTGGAGGAGCAGGAAATCAAACCAGGCTCACCAGCTTAGAAGCCACTGCTCTTAACCATTATACCAAGCTGGAAAATGAGTCACTTGTTTTCAGCCATGCCCTGTCTCTGCCAATTTTGAATCCATATGCCGTGGCTGCTGGCTGGTGCTGGGGTACGCATGCTTTTCAGTTTTCACAGGTTTGTTCATTGACCAGAATTTGAAAAGTAGCAGGAAATTATATTAGAAATTAGCATAATGGGAAGACTGCAAAATTGTATGCATTGTTGTCCCCAATGTCAGGGAAGAAGAAATCACCATCTCCCGAGGAAGCCTGTTCCTCTGAGGAACCGTTTTAATTTTCAAGAATTTATTCTGTGCCAAAAATCATTTTGAATTAATTTCATCCCATTGGTTCAGGTCTGCCCCCCGGGGGCAATAGAAAACAACTCTTGGTGATGGTTATCAGATCCCCTCTCAGTCGTCTCCTCTCCAGTCTAAACAGACCAAGCTCCCCCAACTTTTCCTCATATGTCTTGGTCTCCAAACCCCTCACCATTTTCATAGCCCTCCACTGGAGGTGCTCCAGTTTGTCTGCATCCTTCTTCAATTGTGGTGCCCAATCCTTACAATTGCCTTCCCAATCCTTATAATCACAACCAGCATGACCTTGGGCTTGCCGCAGCACTGATAAAGCTGTTCTGACCGAGCAGTAATATCAGGACTCTCTCACCTCCCTCACAGGGTGTCTGTTGTGGGGAGAAGAAAGGGAAGGCGATTGTAAGCCGCTTTGAGAGTCCTTCAGATATATAAAAGCGGCATATAAGAACCAACTCTTCTTCTATTTGTTCCTTAGGCAGCTGATGCCGTGCACCTCCTCTGCATATTTAAGCTCTTCCAGCAGAGACATCAACAAGCATGTTCATTTATACGCCCATGTACCACCGTTCTCTACCATTCCTGACTAACTTCATGTGTTTCTTCTGCAACAATGTTACTTGCTCGATGGTTCACAGAGAGCCAAGTGTCTGTATTAAGGGCTGTCCAGTGGCTTAGGATGACTCCCAAACAGCCTATTGTGCAGAGTCTTGGTCAAGTCTCACAAATAGAGGGCCCGGCTCCCTGGAATGAGTCCATCCGTCTCATGAGCTTTCTTTCCCAGGTGCCTTCAACTTTTACGCCCATTACGGTCTTTTCCAATGACTCGTGTCCTCTCATAATTGTGACCAAAGTATGATCACCTCGATTTAGTCATCTTTGCTTCTACCAAGTAGCATCCACCGGAAGAGCCACACAGACTGCCATCCCTGAAATGAGGCTTGTACATAAGGAAAGCCGGTAGGTTGCTCGTTCCTTTGGTGCCCACTGCAACCCTCACCAGGCAGGGGGCCTCCCCTTCTTTTCTGAAATACAGGACAAGAGACATATTGGGGGCAAGGACTTAGAAGAGCCACAGCCACTGTGGGTCACTGTTCTACGGTTTGGGGAGGAATAATCCAAGGCTGTGGGGACGGATAAGGCTCGGAATTCACTGCAGCTGTCAGAGAGAGCCATAAATCGAGTCACGACAATTGGGTTGGAAAAGCGTCACTCTGCATTGACAGATGGTTGGCTGGATGCAGCTGACCTCTGGCTCCCTCAGAAAGCTGATGCGCTGGCGGCCTCAGACCACTGTGCAGAATTTTAATTGAAAACTCATTACTCAAACATTTAGTCCCTTAGCAAAAGGAGGGAGAAGGAAGGAAGGAAGATCCGGATGCAACGATGGCCAACAATTTCATTTTAATTCATTGGTCTGCAAAAAAAAAGGAAAAGCCAGCGCGTGCCGCCTCCTTGGGAGGTCTGTGGCTGCTCCAGGCATGAGGCTTAGCAGAGAAGAACGAGGTCGAGATCTGGACCGCGGAAGGCGACGGCCGGCCAGGGAAGAAAGAAAGAAGAGGCAGCAAACACGCGCCCAGAGGAGGCGGGACGTGTGTTCGCAGAAGCTGTCATTCATCGCCAACACTCCGGCTCGTTCCCTCGCGAGATTTCTCCCTGCCCGCTTCTTGGCGCCCGCCATCCAGCCCAGGCGCGAGATCGGGTTCACAGGACTGCAGGGCGTCGCGGGGAAGGAGGCGGGCCTATGCAGATCGCTGGCCAATGCCTGTCCGACTCCGAGCCCGGCGTTCCAATTCTGAAAGTGAAAAAGTGGAGAGAATCCCCCAATTATGACATCAGAATGTCCTCCGGGGGGCTGGAGAGCGGGAAGGCAGCAAGAGCCGCGGTGGGGAGACGCAGGGCGAGGTGGCGCGACCCCGGCGGAGCGGGCTGTGGGGCGGGGCGGCCCCGGCTGCGGCGTTGCCCTCCGAGGCCTGCAAGGCTGGCGGCCGGCGAGGGGGACGGGTTCCCTGGGCACAGTCGGCATCGCTTCTCGGCCTTTTGGCTAAGATCAAGTGTAGTATCTGTTCTTATCAGTTTAATATCTGATACGTCCTCTATCTGAGGACTATATATTAAATGGATTTTTGGAACAGGGAGATGGAAGAGGGGCTTGCTCCGTCCACTCCACGCATCGACCTGGTATTGCAGTGCCTCCAGGAACGGTGCACCTCCCACCCCGGGAGAATTTTCACGGTTAGAAAGACAGATGAGTTTCTTTCCTCTCTGATTTCTTTCTTTTTATCTTTTATTTAAAGATGATGATGATAATGGTAACGTCCAATTTCTTACTGTTCTTTTCTTTTAATCATATTCTAATTTTCCTGTAGTTTCGCTAACAAACTGATTTAACATACTGCATGAATTGTCAGCCCATCTTATTTGCTCGTAAAGACTTCACAACCAAGCAAAGAAGGGCCGAGCCCGCCTTTCAAGGCAGGCGTAAGAAGACTAAACGGTTAGAGCGATGGCCGAGGGGTTCTTGAGACAGGAATTGGGCTGGGCGGCGTGACAAGGTTTTTCACCTTGCACTCGAAAGCTCACGCCTTGAATCAATCTTTGTGGATCTTGAAGGGGCTACTGGACTCTGATTTTATTGTCCTTCCTCCAGGGAATTCAACGATGACGCGCGTCCTCCGTTCCCTTTGAGAATCAGGCGGGAGCCGCGTCGGTCTGAAGCGGCAGAACGACGTTTGACTCCAGAGGCACCTTTCAGTCCACGTGTGAGCTCTGGGCCTGCAGAAGCGCGCATGCGAGCAGAACCTCACCCCCGGAATAAAACTTGCTTGGTCTCAACGGGGCCCTTGGGCTCCAGCGTCCTTCCGTCCCGCTCTGTGCCGCCCATTAGACGGGGAGAGCGAGCCCTGCAAAGTGCACGCGCCATCAGAGAAGCTCCAGGAAAGTCAGCCGCAGCCACGAATCGAACGGCGTCCTGGGAAAGGGGGCGGGCCTATGCAGATCGCTGGCCAATGCCTGCCCGAGGCCCGGCATTCCCAGCTGTGAAACTGGAAGAGAGGAGAGAACCTGCGAAAGATTCTCCGGAAGGCCGCTTCTCCGGGAGGCGGAGAGAGCAGCCCGGTTGGAAGGCACAGAGAGATCGGCAGGGCCGGCGGAGGGGGCTGCGGGGCTGTGACTGCGTCGTTGCTCGCCGAGGCCTGCAAGTCAGTCAGGTCTGCGGAGGGAATTTCTCCGTGGCTTCTTCCGCATCGCTTCTCGGCCTTTTGGCTAAGATCAAGTGTAGTATCTGTTCTTATCAGTTTAATATCTGATACGTCCTCTATCTGAGGACTATATATTAAATGGATTTTTGGAGCAGGGAGATGGAAGAGGGGCTTGCTCCGTCCACTCCACGCATCGGCCTGGTATTGCAGTGCCTCCAGGAACGGTGCACCTCCCACCCCAGGGAGAATATTTGTGGTTCAAAAGCAGATGAGAATTTGGGCTTTGCTTCTCTTTATTAAGCAAAGTTTTGAAATCGGAGTCTTTGTGTGTGGTGCGCACTTCCTCGGACAATGGAACAGGCATCATAAGAATCAGAGTCCAGTAGCACCTTTAAGACCAACAAAGATTTATTCAAGGTGTGAGCTTCTGAGTGCAAGCACTCTTCCTCAGACTAAGAACTCCCTACATGATCGGGGGAATATATAGCAAAAATCAATTCTGTTACATTAGTACACCGTGTCACACATCCAAATACAGCCAGTGATAATTCTTTGCCAAAACAGTCAATCAATCAGGCATCATAAGAGTTCAGGTTGTTGTTGTTAGGTGCAAAGTCATGTCGGACCCATCGCGAGCCCATGGACAATGATCCTCCAGGCCTTCCTGTCCTCTACCATTCCCTGGAGTCCATTTAGGTTTGCACCGACTGCTTCAGTGACTCCATCCAGCCACCTCATTCTCTGTCGTCCCCTTCTTCTTTTGCCCTCAATCGCTCCCAGCATTAGGCTCTTCTCCAGGGAGTCCTTCCTTCTCATGAGGTGGCCAAAGTATTTGAGTTCTGCAAAGTATTTGAGTTTCATCTTCAGGATCTGGCCTTCTAAAGAGCAGTCAGGGCTGATCTCCTCTAGGACTGACCGGTTTCTTCGCCTTGCAGTCCAAGGGACTCGCAAGAGTTCTCCAGCACCAGAGTTCAAAAGCCTCAATTCTTTGACGCTCGGCCTTCCTTGTAAGAGCCTCTTGTGGCGCAGAGTGGTAAGGCAGCTGTCTGAAAGCTTTGCCCATGAGGCTGGGAGTTCAATCCCAGCAGCCGGCTCAAGGTGGACTCAGCCTTCCATCCTTCCGAGGTCGGTAAAATGAGTACCCAGATTGCTGGGGGGTAAATGGTAATGACTGGGGAAGGCACTGGCAAACCACCCCGTATTGAGTCTGCCATGAAAACGCTGGAGGGCGTCACCCCAAGGGTCAGACATGACTCGGTGCTTGCACAAGGGATACCTTTACCTTTACCTTCCTTATGGTCCAACTTTCACAGCCATACATTGCAACTGGGAAGACCATAGCCTTGACTAAACGCACTTTTGTTGGCAGGGTGATGTCTCTGCTTTTTAGGATGCTGTCTAGATTTGCCATAGCTTTCCTCCCCAGGAGCAAGCGTCTTTTAATTTCTTTGCTGCAGTCCCCATCTGCAGTGATCTTGGAGCCCAGGAAAATAAAATCTGTCACTATCTCCATTTCTTCCCCATCTATTTGCCAGGAATTGAGAGGGCCGGATGCCATGATCTTTGTTTTCTTGATGTTGAGTTTCAAGCCAACTTTTGCACTCTCCTCCTTCATCCGCATTAACAGGCTCTTTAGTTCCTCTTCACTTTTTGCCATTAGAGTGGTATCATCTGCATATCTGAGGTTGTTGATATTTCTCCCTGCAATCTTGATCCCAATTTGTGACTCCTCTAATCCCACCTTTCTCATGATGTGCTCCGCATACAAGTTAAATAGACAAGGCGACAGTATACAGCTTTGCCGAACTCCTTTCTCAATTTTGAACCAATCTGTGATTCCATGTTCAGTTCTCACTGTTGCTTCTTGACCTGCATATAAGTTTCTCAAGAGACAAATAAGATGCTCTGGTATTCCCATCTCTTTAAGAACTTGCCACAATTTGTTGTGCTCCACACAATGAAGCAGAAGTAGATGTTCTTCTGGAACTCCCTAGCTTTCTCCATGATCCAGCATATGTTGGCAATTTGATCTCTAGTTCCTCTGCCTCTTTGAAATCCTGCCTGTATTAGGAAGTAAATTAGTAAACTTTCACAACATCCGGTAAAATTGTTTGCTAGAAAAGCTTATCAGTCCTTAGGGTTCAATTGTAGTTCACAGAAACATTGGGGAAATAAAAATGTCAAGGTTAGTAATTAATGACAGACACTTTCCCAGTTTTGAAAATTAGTGATTAAAAGAGGCTAGTTGCTTCTCTAGGGAGTCACGTAAAAGACTCCAGTATAGCACACTTGTTTGTATTTGACCAGAAAGGAGAGATGGGCCCATGTGAACCGTCAAACATGTAACCCTTTCTCTGACAGCTTGATGTAGTGGTTAGGATTGGTGGTTTCTAATCTGGTCAAACTCTAATCTTTTAATCACTAATTTTCAACACTGGGAAAGTGTCTGTCATTAATTACTAACCTTGACATTTTGACAAGTTTGATAGGTTTACTAATTTACTTCCTAATACTTGAACTCTTATGATGCCTGATTGAATGACTGTTTTGGCAAAGAATTAACACTGGCTGTATTTGGATGTGTGACACGGTGTACTAATGTAACAGAATTGATTTTTGCTATATATTCCCCCGATCATGTAGGGAGTTCTTAGTCTGAGGAAGAGTGCTTGCACTCAGAAGCTCACACCTTGAATAAATCTTTGTTGGTCTTAAAGGTGCTACTGGACTCTGATTCTTATGATGCCTGTTCCATTGTCCGAGGAAGTGCGCACCACACACAAAGACTCCGATTTCAAAACTTTGCTTAATAAAGAGAAGCAAAGCCCAAATTCTCATCTGCTTTTGAACCACAAATATTCTCCCTGGGGTGGGAGGTGCACCGTTCCTGGAGGCACTGCAATACCAGGCCGATGCGTGGAGTGGACGGAGCAAGCCCCTCTTCCATCTCCCTGCTCCAAAAATCCATTTAATATATAGTCCCCAGATAGAGGACGTATCAGATATTAAACTGATAAGAACAGATACTACACTTGATCTTAGCCAAAAGGCCGAGAAGCGATGCGGAAGAAACCACGGAGAAATTCCCTCCGCAGACCTGACTGACTTGCAGGCCTCGGCGAGCAACGACGCAGTCACAGCCCCGCAGCCCCCTCCGCCGGCCCTGCCGATCTCTCTGTGCCTTCCAACCGGGCTGCTCTCTCCGCCTCCCGGAGAAGCGGCCTTCCGGAGAATCTTTCGCAGGTTCTCTCCTCTCTTCCAGTTTCACAGCTGGGAATGCCGGGCCTCGGGCAGGCATTGGCCAGCGATCTGCATAGGCCCGCCCCCTTTCCCAGGACGCCGTTCGATTCGTGGCTGCGGCTGACTTTCCTGGAGCTTCTCTGATGGCGCGTGCACTTTGTAGGGCTCGCTCTCCCCGTCTAATGGGCGGCACAGAGCGGGACGGAAGGACGCTGGAGCCCAAGGGCCCCGTTGAGACCAAGCAAGTTTTATTCCGGGGGTGAGGTTCTGCTCGCATGCGCGCTTCTGCAGGCCCAGAGCTCACACGTGGACTGAAAGGTGCCTCTGGAGTCAAACGTCGTTCTGCCGCTTCAGACCGACGCGGCTCCCGCCTGATTCTCAAAGGGAACGGAGGACGCGCGTCATCGTTGAATTCCCTGGAGGAAGGACAATAAAATCAGAGTCCAGTAGCCCCTTCAAGATCCACAAAGATTGATTCAAGGCGTGAGCTTTCGAGTGCAAGGTGAAAAACCTTGTCACGCCGCCCAGCCCAATTCCTGTCTCAAGAACCCCTCGGCCATCGCTCTAACCGTTTAGTCTTCTTACGCCTGCCTTGAAAGGCGGGCTCGGCCCTTCTTTGCTTGGTTGTGAAGTCTTTACGAGCAAATAAGATGGGCTGACAATTCATGCAGTATGTTAAATCAGTTTGTTAGCGAAACTACAGGAAAATTAGAATATGATTAAAAGAACAGTAAGAAATTGGACCCCCTTCAAGGATCGCTGCCTTGTTGTGGCAAGGGGGCTTGCGTAGTTCAGTGAAGCTATGAGCTATGCCGTGCAGGGCCACCCAAGACGGACAGGTCATAGCTGAGAGCTCTGACAAAAGGTGATCCACTGGAGAAGGCAATGGCAAACCACTCCAGTATCTTTGCCATGAAAACTCTATGGACAGTTCCAATAGGCATAACGATATGACGCTGGAAGATGAGCCCCTCAGGTCGGAAGGTGTCCAATATGCTACTGGGGATGAGCAGACGGCTAGTACGAGTAGCGCCAGAATGAATGAAGCGGCTGGGCCAAAGCCGAAAGGACGCTCAGTTGTGGAAGTAACTGGTGGCGAAAAGACAGTCCGATGCTGTAAAGATTTTTATTCCATAGGAACCTGGAACGTCAGATCCATGAATCAAGGCAAGCTGGACGTGGTTAAACAAGAAATGAGAAGACTGAACATCGACATTTTAGGAATCAGTGAACTAAAATGGACAGGAATGGGTGAATTTAATTCAGATGACCATCAGGTATACTATTGTGGACAAGAATCTCGCAGAAGAAATGGAGTAGCCTTCATAATCAATAAGAGAGTAGGAAAAGCAGTCTTGGGATACAATCCCCAAAATGACAGAATGATCTCAGTTCGAATCCAAGGCAAACCATTCAACATCACAGTGATCCAGGTCTACGCCCCAACCACTGCTGCTGAAGAGGATGAAGTTGATCAGTTCTATGAAGCCCTACAACACCTTCTAGAAGCAACGCCCAAAAATGATGTGCTTATCATCATGGGGGATTGGAATGCTAAAGTAGGAAGCCAAAAGATAACCGGGATAACAGGCAAGTTTGGCCTTGGAGTACAAAATGAAGCAGGGCACAGGCTGGTAGAATTTTGTCAAGAGAATACAATGGTCATAGCAAACACTCTTTTCCAGCAGCCCAAGAGACGACTCTACACATGGACATCACCAGACGGTCAACACAGAAATCAGATTGACTATGTGCTCTGCAGCCAAAGATGGAAAAGTTCTATCCAGTCAATAAAAACAAGACCAGGAGCTGATTGTGGTTCAGATCATGAGCTTCTTGTTGCAAAATTTAGGCTTAAATTGAAGAAAGTAGGGAAAAGCACTAGGCCACTCAGGTATGAACTAAATCATATCCCCGACGAATACACAGTGGAGGTGACAAATAGATTTAAGGAATTAGATCTGATAGACAGAGTGCCTGAAGAACTATGGACGGAGGTTTGCAACATTGTACAAGAGGTAGCAACTAAAACCATCCCAAAGAAAAAGAAATGCAAGAAATCAAAATGGCTGTCTGAGGAAGCTTTACAAATAGCTAAGGAGAGAAGGGAAGTGAAAGGCAAGGGAGAAAGAGAAAGATACACCCAATTGAATGCAGAATTCCAGAGAAAAGCTAGAAGAGATAAGAATGCCTTCTTAAACGAACAGTGCAAACAAATAGAAGAAAACAATAGAATGGGGAGGACCAGAGATCTTTTCAAGAAAATTGGAGATATGAAGAGAACGTTTCATGCAAAGATGGGTATGATAAGGGACCAAAATGGTAGGGACCTCACAGAAGCAGAAGAGATCAAACAAAGGTGGCAAAATTATACAGAAGAACTATACAAGAGCGAGCTTAACATCCCTGATGACCACAATGGGGTAGTTACTGACCTGGAGCCAGACATCCTGGAATGTGAAGTCAAATGGGCCTTAGGAAGTCTGAGCAACAATAAAGCTAGTGGTAGTGACAGCATTCCAGTTGAACTATTCAAAATCTTAAAGGACGATGCAGTAAAAGTGCTACACTCAATATGCCAGCAAATTTGGAAAACTCAACAATGGCCACAGGATTGGAAAAGGTCAGTTTACATTCCAATCCCAAAGAAGGGCAATGCCAAAGAATGTTCAAACTACCGCACCATCGCACTAATTTCTCATGCTAGCAAAGTTATGCTCAAAATCCTACAAGCTAGGTTCCAGCAATATGTGGACCGAGAACTTCCAGAAGTACAGGCAGGATTTCGAAGAGGCAGAGGAACTAGAGATCAAATTGCCAACATACGCTGGATCATGGAGAAAGCTAGGGAGTACCAGAAGAACGTCTACTTCTGCTTCATTGACTATGCTAAAGCCTTTGATTGTGTGGAGCACAACAAATTGTGGCAAGTTCTTAAAGAGATGGGAATACCAGAGCATCTTATTTGTCTCTTGAGAAATTTATATGCAGGTCAAGAAGCAACAGTGAGAACTGAACATGGAATGACTGACTGGTTCAAAATTGAGAAAGGAGTTCGGCAAGGCTGTATACTGTCGCCTTGCCTATTTAACTTGTATGCAGAGCACATCATGAGAAATGCGGGATTAGAGGAGTCACAAATTGGGATCAAGATTGCAGGGAGAAATATCAACAACCTCAGATATGCAGATGATACCACTCTAATGGCAGAAAGTGAAGAGGAACTAAAGAGCCTGTTGATGCGGGTGAAGGAGGAGAGTGCAAAAGTTGGCTTGAAACTCAACATCAAGAAAACAAAGATCATGGCATCCGGCCCTCTCAATTCCTGGCAAATAGAAGGGGAAGAAATGGAGATAGTGACAGATTTTATTTTCCTGGGCTCCAAGATCACTGCAGATGGGGACTGCAGCAAAGAAATTAAAAGACGCTTGCTCCTGGGGAGGAAAGCTATGGCAAATCTAGACAGCATCCTAAAAAGCAGAGACATCACCCTGCCAACAAAAGTGCGTTTAGTGAAGGCTATGGTCTTCCCAGTTGCAATGTATGGCTGCGAAAGTTGGACCATAAGGAAGGCCGAGCGTCAAAGAATTGAGGCTTTTGAACTCTGGTGCTGGAGAAGACTCTTGCGAGTCCCTTGGACTGCAAGGCGAACAAACCAGTCAGTCCTAGAGGAGATCAGCCCTGACTGCTCTTTAGAAGGCCAGATCCTGAAGTTGAAACTCAAATATTTCGGCCACCTCATGAGAAGGAAGGACTCCCTGGAGAAGAGCCTAATGCTGGGAGAGATCGAGGGCAAAAGAAGAAGGGGACGACAGAGAATGAGGTGGATGGATGGAGTCACTGAAGCAGTAGGTGCAAACTTAAATGGACTCCAGGGAATGGTAGAGGACAGGAAGGCCTGGAGGATCATTGTCCATGGGGTCGCGATGGGTCGGACACGACTTCGCACATAACAACAACAAAGAAATTGGACGTTACCATTATCATCATCATGTTTAAATAAAAGATAAAAAGAAAGAAATCAGAGAGGAAAGAAACTCATCTGTCTTTCTAACCGTGAAAATTCTCCCGGGGTGGGAGGTGCACCGTTCCTGGAGGCACTGCAATACCAGGTCGATGCGTGGAGTGGACGGAGCAAGCCCCTCTTCCATCTCCCTGTTCCAAAAATCCATTTAATATATAGTCCTCAGATAGAGGACGTATCAGATATTAAACTGATAAGAACAGATACTACACTTGATCTTAGCCAAAAGGCCGAGAAGCGATGCCGACTGTGCCCAGGGAACCCGTCCCCCTCGCCGGCCGCCAGCCTTGCAGGCCTCGGAGGGCAACGCCGCAGCCGGGGCCGCCCCGCCCCACAGCCCGCTCCGCCGGGGTCGCGCCGCCTCGCCCTGCGTCTCCCCACCGCGGCTCTTGCTGCCTTCCCGCTCTCCAGCCTCCCGGAGGACATTCTGATGTCATAATTGGGGGATTCTCTCCACTTTTTCACTTTCAGAATTGGAACGCCGGGCTCGGAGTCGGACAGGCATTGGCCAGCGATCTGCATAGGCCCGCCTCCTTCCCCGCGACGCCCTGCAGTCCTGTGAACCCGATCTCGCGCCTGGGCTGGATGGCGGGCGCCAAGAAGCGGGCAGGGAGAAATCTCGCGAGGGAACGAGCCGGAGTGTTGGCGATGAATGACAGCTTCTGCGAACACACGTCCCGCCTCCTCTGGGCGCGTGTTTGCTGCCTCTTCTTTCTTTCTTCCCTGGCCGGCCGTCGCCTTCCGCGGTCCAGATCTCGACCTCGTTCTTCTCTGCTAAGCCTCATGCCTGGAGCAGCCACAGACCTCCCAAGGAGGCGGCACGCGCTGGCTTTTCCTTTTTTTTTGCAGACCAATGAATTAAAATGAAATTGTTGGCCATCGTTGCATCCGGATCTTCCTTCCTTCCTTCTCCCTCCTTTTGCTAAGGGACTAAATGTTTGAGCAAATGAGTTTTCAATTAAAATTCTGCACAGTGGTCTGAGGCCGCCAGCGCATCAGCTTTCTGAGGGAGCCAGAGATCAGCTGCATCCAGCCAACCATCTGTCAATGCAGAGTGACGCTTTTCCAACCCAATTGTCGTGACTCGATTTATGGCTCTCTCTGACAGCTGCAGTGAATTCCGAGCCTTATCCGTCCCCACAGCCTTGGATTATTCCTCCCCAAACCGTAGAACAGTGACCCACAGTGGCTGTGGCTCTTCTAAGTCCTTGCCCCCAATATGTCTCTTGTCCTGTATTTCAGAAAAGAAGGGGAGGCCCCCTGCCTGGTGAGGGTTGCAGTGGGCACCAAAGGAACGAGCAACCTACCAGCTTTCCTTATGTACAAGCCTCATTTCAGGGATGGCAGTCTGTGTGGCTCTTCCGGTGGATGCTACTTGGTAGAAGCAAAGATGACTAAATCGAGGTGATCATACTTTGGTCACAATTATGAGAGGACACGAGTCATTGGAAAAGACCGTAATGCGCGTAAAAGTTGAAGGCACCTGGGAAAGAAAGCTCATGAGATGGATGGACTCATTCCAGGGAGCCGGGCCCTCTATTTGTGAGACTTGACCAAGACTCTGCACAATAGGCTGTTTGGGAGTCATCCTAAGCCACTGGACAGCCCTTAATACAGACACTTGGCTCTCTGTGAACCATCGAGCAAGTAACATTGTTGCAGAAGAAACACATGAAGTTAGTCAGGAATGGTAGAGAACGGTGGTACATGGGCGTATAAATGAACATGCTTGTTGATGTCTCTGCTGGAAGAGCTTAAATATGCAGAGGAGGTGCACGGCATCAGCTGCCTAAGGAACAAATAGAAGAAGAGTTGGTTCTTATATGGCATCCAGCCAACCATCTGTCAATGCAGAGTGACGCTTTCCCACCCAATTGTCTTGGTTATTGTCGTTTTTTTTTAAAGCAGACCAAAGAATTAAAATGAAATTGTTGGCCATGGTTGCAGCCGGATCTCTCTCTCTGTCCTTCCCTCCCTCCCCACAATTCTTACGCTTCTCTGCGAATCTTCATGTGTAGAGCAGCCAGGCATTTCCCAAGAAGGATTCACACAGATTTTTTTTTAAAGCAGACCAATCAGTTAAAATTGCTACCAACACAGTCTGTAAGCTGTGTGAAGGAAAGTGGTTGGGAAAAGAACATCGCCGGCCTGTGGCCTGAAGTCTTCCAAAGGAGCATCAGTATTGAGTAGTATTGAGTCACTCGCCCTTCCATTGCAGAGATATTCCTCCCCCCTGGTATTTCTGCACTGAAAGGGTCTAAATACTTAGATTTTTGATTTGATTCTGAAGATAGCTGGAAATCAAAGAACACCGGACACATATTGTTTATAATATTATAAGAATACAACAAGCACAGATTTAAATGAAAAATTGAAAGCCCCCCCACCGAGACAGAGAGAATAAATTAGCTTCCTAGACACAGGATTAAAGAAAATGGTGGGCACAGAGATGGCAGGATCCAAATTTTCCCACCCGCACAGCTGCAAGTCAGCCTTTATGCTACCTTTCTCAAAATTTGGGGGCAACCCAAGGTCGAGAAGGATCAGGGAAAACTCCAGAGTCACAAATACATGAGGTTGTGGAAATGGCCAGGTTGTCAGCCACGTGTTTCTGTACACTGTGTGTTTTTAGCCATATAAAACTCTCTTGTGTTGTTTTATACAGAGTTTTCTGAGCTAAAGAAACTGGTTTAATTAATCTTTCAAGCTCTATAGCTGCTGATCTAGCCCCATGCAGGCATAAGTGATATCAGACCATCCACGTGCCTGTTTGCAAACCTGGGGGGACCACATCTTTAAAAGCAGGCAAGAACAGATTCTGGGCACAAGTCCTGTCCTGGATCGTAGCCTGCGACGTCACCAGGTAGAGGTGGGCCTTCCGCTGTTACAGCCGGTTGCCAGGGAGATATCCAGCGTGTCTGCCTGTCTCCGAAAAGTAACTGAATCCCTGCAAGCCATCACAGAAAGGAAGACAGGCGTTTGCTCTTGTAGGGACGGCTAGATGTGGCTATCTCTTGGTTGCTTTTATGACAGAGCTCCGTTGAATAGTATGGGACTGCAGGCCTGAAATAACAGCACGTGTTTATGGAAAGAATTTTATAAGAAGCTGCAGATCGGTTTTGTTGGGGCCTTTGATGAAACCCAGTGTCAAGAGAGTGTTTTTAAAGAAGCTGAGGTAAGTTTAAACTGGATTCCACAGGCCTTTTTCTAAGTTATATTGAAAAATCGAAACGCTCTGTGAAAATCTTTGATAATTCTTCAGCTCCTCTCCAAGATCTTCAGGGATCTTAATATTGTTGAATGTCTTTTTGGTGAGTGGTAGTTAGTGGTTGCTCTTACTGTGGACATGCTTTTATATGAATTACTGCCCTTTGAAATATAGACCTTCAAAAGCTGTAAAATGAGCAAAAATTCAACTTCTTACTGTTTACTTGACTTGACAGCTTGGTTAGTGGTTAGTGGTGAGCTGGGTTTGATTCCCTGCTCCTCCACAGGCAGCCAGAAGGGTGACCTTGGGCTCCCCATGGCACTGATGAAGCTGTTCTGACTGAGCAGCAATCTCAGGGCTCTCTCAGCCTCACCCACCTCACAGGATGTCTGTTGTGGGGAGAGGAAAGGGAAGGTGATTGGAAGCCACTCTGAGACTCCTTCGGGTAGAGAAAAGTGGCATATAAGATCCAGTTCTTTTTCTTCTTCTTTCTTTCCTCCTAAAAATTCCATCTTTTCACACTCACTCTTTCTCATTAAAAAAAACAACAGCCCTCCATTGCATGTGTTTTCCACTTATACTTTGTTCCGGTATCTCCTGGCTCTCAACCTTGGGGTTGGGACCATTTTGGAGGTTGAATGACCCTTTCACAGGGGTCGCGGCAGGGCAAGCAGCTTGGCCGGGAGAGGGCTGCCTTCCACACAACAGCCTTGCGGGGTAGATAGAGATAGAGCATTCGTCTGTCTGGAGCAGTGCAAAAGAGCGAGATTGCTATGGTGGGACAAGAGGCAGAACTGAACTGAGAAACCCCAGAGGTGGGGGGGGGGGGAATCACTTTATATACAATCATGAACAATGGATCTTTACGTCATTGCTCAGTTTCATTTTAATTTCTGTGAATGAACTCTTGCATAATGTTATGGTTGGGGGGTCACCACAACAGGAGGAACTGTATTAAAGGGTCGCAGCATTAGGAAGGTTGAGAACCACAGCTTTAGATCATGTACCCGTGGGTTTTTAAAAAACAACAACCACCACACTTTATTGTGTTTTTAGAAAGATCCAGTGAAGTTGTGACTCCCACTTCACAGAATAAAATCCCATGTTCCTCTTTTCCCAGGAGGTCAATGGACCCCCCTCCCCTCCATCACTGATGGCTTCAGAAAATTCCTCCACGCTGGAAGCTGAGGTCACTCAGCAACAACAAAGCTTGGAACTTCAGGCATTGGGGAAGAAAAAGAAGAAATTGAAAGGAAAAGCAGAGGTGTCTGGAGAGCTAGAGAAAGACCGTGCAGAGCCCTCAAAAAAGGACACTGAGATTGAAGACCTCACCCAAGGTGGACACCAGGCCCTGCTTCTGGGCAAAGAGGAAGAGGCCTTACAGAATTTCAACAAGGCCTTTACCCTTTCCTTAGAAACCTCGAGCCGGCAGGCCCAGAAGGTTTGTGCTTTCAATCTGGGGGCGGCTTATGTTGAGTGCGGCCAGCCAGAGAAGGGCTTGGAGTTCCTCCTCAAATCCCAGCCCAAGGAAGGTGAAGCTGCGGCGCATCAGGCGGATCTATTCTTCAACATAGGTGCCGCCCACGAAGGGCTGCAGGATTTCCCCAAGGCTCTGGAGTACTTCCGCAAAGCCCAGGGTCACTACCATTCCGTCCAAGCTGGGAGTGAGGCTGGCACATACATGAAAATGGGCATGTGCTACCTGGGCATGGAAGACCCTTCCCGAGCGGCTCAATGTTTCCTAGAAGCTGGGCGGGCCTACGCGGAAGTCAACAGTTTGGAAGCGGCCGCCACGGCCCTCAACGAAGCCAGCAAATACATGCTGCGGAGCCGACAGCATGGCGCCAGCGAGATCGTCAAGGTGTTGAATGAGTGCCGCTTGTTATGTGACCAAATCCCAAACAAAGCCCTGCTGGGTACGTGTTAGGTATGGTTGCCAGGTTCCCTTTGGCCACCGGGGGCATGGTTGCCAACTCCAGCAATGGGTCCCAGGTATGCCCTTCACTGTGCAAAGAGGAAAGCGGCTGCAATCCTCTGTTTTTTTAATTTCTGGTTCACTATCAGCAAGACAGGTCAGGCTAACACATGGCTACCCATAACTCTTTGCGTGAAAGAAACAGGCCAACCGACAGGCTCTGGGTGAAGTCAGGCCTCCAGCAAGAGGTCTCCTGTTTGTCACAGGAATGATGCAGTTATCTGTACAAACAGGGCTGGGCAAGATCTTCTTCTCCACCCCACATCTGGAACAAAGGAACAAGGCCAGTGGCTGATATAATTGACTATCTTGTATTGTTTCACTCTAATGTCTCTTCTGGTCGAAATAATCCTTCTAGCATCTTCCTCCTGTCTAATTACTGACACATAGAAATCCCATTAAGAGAGGGTCTTCCACAACTCCCAGCTAAAATGCAGAGCATTTTAGATACAAGTCTATTTCCGGTAACACCAGTTTGGGAAACATCTGAAAATTGGGGTGAAATCCATGGAGAACAAGAACATCAGTAGGGACTTCTGTAGGGTCCCTCCTCCAAAGCATCCATTTTTTCTAGGGTGAGATGAGCTGCAATTCTGGGAGATCTTTAGGTCCCAACTGGAGGCTAGCACCCCTAGTTAGGGATGAACAGAAACATGAAGTTTGTTGCAATTGTGACAGGATATTCAACAATGTGGAGTTCACCCAACAGCAGTGGGACATGTAAGACTGTGTTCACCCTCTGTAGTCTTGGTAATAAACTTTTTTTTTAAATTTAAAATCTGGTCTTTGGTTAATCAGGGGCACCTTTTTTGCGTATCTCAAATCTCAAAATGATTTTTTAAAATAATCCATCAAATGGCTGATTGCATTTTAACCTTACAGCCTAGTTCTAGACTGGTTCATTTCGGAAAAGTAAAAAACAAAACAAAAACGGAGATTATAAATGGAATTTGACAGAGGTATTTCCACATGTGAAGCCATGACTTTCTCACCTGTCCCTTTCTGCTTCAGCCCAAAATCCCCTACCAAATCTCTACCAAAATCGCCTATCCTGCATTTCAGGGGACTTTTGGGCTTCTGCAAAGGGAGAGGCAAGAAAGTCAGGGCTGGTGTAGGTGGGAATCCTTGTGCCTATGAAAACATTCCAGTGCAGGGGTCCCCAACGTGGTGCTCCTGGCCACCAGGCTGCTACTTGAAATATTTTCTGTCAAGTGTCAAGTATTTTTAGCTTTTTCCAAATATGGCTTTAGCAGAAGTTGCCACTACAGCACAAGGATCTGCACTGTGTTACTCAAGTTAAGCTGCAACAATAATTTCACAGTTGGCTCTGTCTCTTACGGCAGCCATTTTCTGGCAGCCATTTTGTTGTTCTGCCCACGTGCAACATCAGAATTCCAAATGTCCCCACAAGCTCAAAAAGGTTGGAACCCCCCCCCCAACACCACCGATCTTGTGGCTCTAACCTTAAGTCTTCAACCCTTCACACTTGATTAATGCAAATTCATGACTGCCACTTAAGTATAAACAAGTCCACAAATCCATCAGTAAATATTTACTCTCTCTATCTATCTCCCCATTCCCATTTTTAAATTTCTTTTCAGGAAAACTCTACAACGACATTGGGCTCAGCTATTCTCAGCTTAAAATCTTCTCCTTAGCGGCCGAGAGCTTTGAGAAAGCTCTTCCGCTCTGCCAAAGCGACACCAACCACCGGTATAAAGAGGCGATCGTCCTTCAGAACCTTGGGGCCGTGCACAACACCCTGGAGAATTTCACCACCGCTTTAGGGTTCCACCGGAGAGCTGCTTCGCTACACAGTAAGTTGTTGCAAAGAACACCAACCAGTCCAAGGGTGCTTGTTCAAATTTCTCCTCTTTTATACCTGGTATTAGAATCGTTCTGAGTGTTAGGCCTAAAATCTTCATGCAAGTGCACAAAAGCCAAAATAACAAAAGTTCCAGTAATCCAAAAGTCAGGCAAGAAAACTGGATGAAGCAAAGGAAAAGTTTATTTTGGCAAAATAGGGCAATCAAGAGCCTCTTGTGGCGCAGAGTGGTAAGGCAGCAGGCATGCAGTCTGAAGCTCTGCCCATAAGGCTGGGAGTTCAATCCCAGCAGCCGGCTCAAGGTTGACTCAGCCTTCCATCCTTCCGAGGTCGGTAAAATGAGTAGGGCAGGATGCTGTTTCTGTTGGGTTTAAACAGTAATGGGTTTAAACTACAAATACAACGATATAGGCTAGATATCAGGAAAAAAAATTTCACAGTCAGAGTAGTTCAGCAGTGGAATAGGCTGCCTAAGGAGGTGGTGAGCTCCCCCTCACTGGCAGTCTTCAAGCAAAGGTTGGATACACACTTTTCTTGGATGCTTTGGCCTGATCCTGCGTTGAGCAGGAGGTTGGACTAGATGGCCTGTATGGCCCCTTCCAACTCTATGATTCTATGATTCTATGATTCTATGATTCCAGTACCCAGTTTGCTGGGGGGTAAACGGTAATGACTGGGGAAGGCACTGGCAAACTACCCCGTGTTGAGTCTGCCATGAAAACGCTGGAGGGCGTCACCCCAAGGGTCAGATATGACTCGATGCTTGCACAGGGGATACCTTTACCTTAAGGGCGATCAAAGCAGGCCAGCAAAGATGGCTGAAACTGTGATCTCCGACCTTCCAGGACCAGATAAAAAGTTTTAATACTTCACATTCCCATACTATTACAGTATCCATCATTGATTGGTACACACACAGATGCTAAATATTTAGGAAGGTCTTGGGTTGGTCAAAGACCAGATCCATAGACTGGTATCAGGGGTGGGCATCAGAACATCACTTCCAAAATCATTTACATGGGAATTGCCATTTACATGGGATGGGCACATCTTTTACTATTAATTTGTAAGAAGAAGAAGAAGAAGAGTTGGTTCTTATATGCCGCTTTTCTCTACCCGAAGGAGGCTCAAAGCGGCTTACAGTCGCCTTCCCTTTCCTCTCCCCACAACAGACACCCTGTGGGGTGGGTGAGGCTGAGAGAGCCCTGATATCACTGCTCGGTCAGAATAGTTTTATCAGTGCCATGGCGAGCCCAAGGTCACCCAGCTGGCTGCATGTGGGGGAGTGCAGAATCGAACCCGGCATGCCCAATTAGAAGTCCACACTCCTAACCACTACACCAAATTGGCTCCCCAACAATTACAATATGAACAAACAGTGATTAATCTCTCTGGCACCTAATGCGCTTCTTTGTATTTGGATTCCATGAGGCATGTGGTGTACATGCTGTCCTGCTTGCCCGCAATGGCACCTCCTGACCTTATGAGTGACCTTTGGTCACTTTGGTCAGCCTGGGCCAAAATACATGCTCATTATAATTCAGCTTAACAAATATACAAAACAATGACAATTAGTATTCTTATAAACTATGGATCCGATAGGAAATAATCCCACAATTTCTACAAGGCCAACTTTTCTGAAGCAACTTCTCCCAGGCCTATCACGAGGGATCTACCAGTCAAGACGTGTGTGTTGTTGTACAGGTGCCCTGGGGAACCGGAGAGCCCAAGGACAGTGCTTTGGTAATTTGGCCTACGCGTTTAGCCAGCTGGGTGATCATGAAACGGCTGGAGAAAACTACCTTCATGCCCTCCAGGCCTTCAAGGACTCAGGTGAGTAAAGAGGTACAGAAATTGGTTCCCAGGAAAAGAGATGTCCTAAGGAAAATCACCTCCTGTGGGAACCATAACCATTGCGCAACCCCCCCCCACACACACACACACATTTTGTAACTGTTTTGTTGTTGTTATGTGCGAAGTCGTGTCCGACCCATCGCGACCCCATGGACAATGATCCTCCAGGCCTTCCTGTCCTCTACCATTCCCCGGAGTCCATTTAAGTTTGCACCTACTGCTTCAGTGACTCCATCCAGCCACCTCATTCTCTGTCGTCCCCTTCTTCTTTTGCCCTCAATCGCACCCAGCATTAGGCTCTTCTCCAGGGAGTCCTTCCTTCTCATGAGGTGGCCAAAGTATTTGAGTTTCATCTTCAGGATCTGGCCTTCTAAGGAGCAGTCAGGGTTGATCTCCTCTAGGACTGACCGGTTTGTTCGCCTTGCAGTCCAAGGGACTCGCAAGAGTCTTCTCCAGCACCAGAGTTCAAAAGCCTCAATTCTTTGACGCTCGGCCTTCCTTATGGTCCAACTTTCGCAGCCATACATTGCAACTGGGAATACCATAGCCTTGACTAAACGCACTTTTGTTGGCAGGGTGATGTCTCTGCTTTTTAGGATGCTGTCTAGATTTGCCATAGCTTTCCTCCCCAGGAGCAAGCGTCTTTTAATTTCTTTGCTGCAGTCCCCATCTGCAGTGATCTTGGAGCCCAGGAAAATAAAATCTGTCACTATCTCCATTTCTTCCCCATCTATTTGCCAGGAATTGAGAGGGCCGGATGCCATGATCTTTGTTTTCTTGATGTTGAGTTTCAAGCCAACTTTTGCACTCTCCTCCTTCACCCGCATCAACAGGCTCTTTAGTTCCTCTTCACTTTCTGCCATTAGAGTGGTATCATCTGCATATCTGAGGTTGTTGATATTTCTCCCTGCAATCTTGATCCCAATTTGTGACTCCTCTAATCCCGCATTTCTCATGATGTGCTCTGCATATAAGTTAAATAGGCAAGGCGACAGTATACAGCCTTGCCGAACTCCTTTCTCAATTTTGAACCAGTCAGTGATTCCATGTTGAGTTCTCACTGTTGCTTCTTGACCTGCATATAAATTTCTCAAGAGACAAATAAGATGCTCTGGTATTCCCATCTCTTTAAGAACTTGCCACAATTTGTTGTGCTCCACACAATCAAAGGCTTTAGCATAGTCAATGAAGCAGAAGTAGACGTTCTTCTGGTACTCCCTAGCTTTCTCCATGATCCAGCGTATGTTGGCAATTTGATCTCTAGTTCCTCTGCCTCTTCGAAATCCTGCCTGTACTTCTGGATGTAACTGTTTACTAATGTTTAGTTAGTTGCTTGCTTGCTTGCTTGCTTGCTTGCTTGCCTGCCTGCCTGCCTGCCTGCCTGCCTGCCTGCCTGCCTGTCTGCCTATCTATCTATCTATCTATCTATCTATCTATCTATCTGTCTGTCTGTCTGTCTGTCTGTCTGTCTGTCTGTCTGTCTGTCTGTCTGTCTGTCTGTCTGTCTGTCTGTCTGTCTGTCTGTCTGTCTGTCTATCTATCGCCCTCCGCGAAGGCTCAGGGCGGTTTACATGAAACAAGAAACGATACAGGTAATTCCCTTTGTAGTAATAACAAGGTGATAATAACAATAACATTAACATATCAACAGCAATAACATTAAAGAAAGGTGGGAGCATCAGCTCAACTCATAGTGGGTTGGGCGGATTTGTAGTGGTTGTTAGCTAATGGGGAATCTTTGCTGGGCAATCTTATATCTGGAAGTCCCTTAAGAAAGCACCTGTGCTGATTGCGGCATGTATCCGTGGCAACATTACGTTTAATTTTGCTTCCCCGCCAACCTGTTAGGTTTTTAGACAGAAACACATTCCTTTACTGCCATTCAGATTTAAAAACTATACGTCATGTGCCACTATTTCTTCCAGCCCACCAAAGACTTATCTGGCTAATTTGTGTTAGAAACAGGATGGTGGAGTTGATGGCTCCTTGGTCTGATTCAGCAGGTCTCTTCCCAAGTCCTGATACGTCCTGTCCTTTTCTCCAACAAGTCTCTTCTGGTCTGTCTGCAGATGACCTCCAAGGGCAGTGGCAAGCTTGCGAAGGACTTGGGGCATCGCGCTTCCACCTGGGAGATCCCGAAAAGTCCATTTTGCATTACAAAGAGTCTCTGACTTTGCTGTCTAAATGCCAGGTAAGACTCGTCATGTAGAAAAACAACGGAAGATGAGTTGGTTTTTATACGCTGCTTTTGACTACCCAAAGGAATTCCAAAGCGGCTTGCAACTGCCTTCTCTTCCTCTCCCCACAACAGACAGCCTGTGAGGTAGTTCAGGCTGGGAGAGCTCTGAGAGAACTGTGACTAGCTCAAGGTCACCCAGCTGGCCACACGTGGAAGAGTGGGGAATCAAACCTGGTTCTCCAGATTAGAGGCTGCTGCTCTTAACTACCATCATAGAATCATAGAATCATAGAGTTGGAAGGGGCCATACCGGCCATCAAGTCCAACCCACTGCTCAACGCAGGATCAGCCCTAAGCATCCTAAAGCATCCAAGAAAAGTGTGCCAGTTCTCTCCATACCAGTTCTCTCCCTGTGTAGGATTCTATGCCAAGTAATTTGCCAATATGAACTGTCCTGTCGCTGACCTGACCATAAGTTTAGCTGGAGTGAAATCCAGATGCTTGAAAGGAACTGGAGAATCCAGAATCTAGGTGTTTGGAATCATTGGGTCTGCGTGAATTGTTGCAAGATTGCCCTGAGAGAACAGGTATTTATTACCTGTGGATCAAACAATGGTGTGACATATTGTATTACCTCTGAAGCAGAAAGGTTGTGTTACTTGGCAAAGTTGACATGTTATATCATGGGAGAGACATGTCTGCAAGGAATGGCTAATAGATGCCTCCTCTTCAGTTCTCTGGATCTGCTGCATAACCACCACCCAGTTTAACTTGGAACAGCTGATATTTTGGACTCACAACGGACAAGATACCATTTCAGAGTTAAGGAAATTTAGCATGCTGTCTGAGCCAGGCTTAGTCAAACTGCGGCCCTCCAGATGTCCATGGACCACAATTCCCAGAAGCCCCTGCCAGCGAATGCTGGCAGGGGTTCCTGGGAACTGTAGTCCATGGACATCTGGAGGGCCGCAGTTTGACTACCCCTGGTCTGAGCCTCCGATTAGATGGCTCAAGTTAGCCCACTGAAAGCGAAACAGGGTCGGACTTGGCTCGTATTTGGATGGGGAGATCTCCAACAGGACACAGGGGCAGGCAATGGCAAGCCACCTCCGGAAGTCCCTTGCCTTGAAAACCCATGAGGTCGCCGGAAACTGGCTGGAACGTGATGCTATTTTCTGCTACTGCCAGGGGGTCTGAATGGACCAGCCATCCTAGGAGCCAAGACAAAATCAATAGCCATGGCTTTAAATGGGTTCGCTAAGCATGGTTTGTGCCAACTGGATTTTGGATTGATGTCCCAAAGGACAAACCTTCATAAGAAATGTTGCTTGTCTCTCTGCACCTGGCAGCATATTAGGAATGGAAAGATTTGATAGCAGGCAACCCAGTTCCTACAAGTAAACTCTGCCAGGGACATTTTTTTTTTTAATCAACAGGATGTCTCGGAAACAGCTCAGGAGAGAATTGTGAACAAACTGACCGATGCCCTCCAGTCCAAGCTTTCTATGAACAGCCGTTTTCCCCATAGTGGGGGGATCTCCCCAGCTGCTCCCATGGTGAGTTGTTAGTTCATTCTATGATCATGCAATCTTTTTTTTTAATTAGTGAATTCAAGCTTGTGAATGCCTTTCGATCGTTGGTTGAGTTGCTGTGATGTCATGGAATGTTCATAAACAGTCTTAATATCTGGGAAGAAGTGATCACTAAAAGAAGACTGGCAAACAGAGCAGTTTGTTTGAGGCAAAGTAACTGGAGGGGGGGGAGAGTTCACCCAGAAGCCCATATGGAGGGTGGGATTCGGGCAAGGGAGGAATTTCTGTGGGGTATCGTGCCTTAGAGTAGCGAGCCCCAACCTGTGGGCCGCGGACCACATGTGGTTCTTCGACTAATTGGAGGTGGGCCTCAAAGGATGCCTTCTCTCCCTCCCCCTCGGCACTTTACTTCATCCCCCCCAGCCCTTTACAACACACTTCATTGTTGTGGCGTGTCTGTATCTTATTTTGAAGGGATGTTTAAACATTACCATAGCGATCAGAGAGCGTTAGGGCAGTGGTTGAGAGTAGAGGAGTAAACTACCCCCCCATCGGGCCTCAGTAACAGGCGTTGAGTGGTCCTCGGTGAGGGGTCCCCGGCGTTGAGTGGTCCCTGGTGATAAAAAGGTTGGGGACCACTGCCTTAGAGCTCACCTTCCAAAGCAGGGGTAGTCAAACTGCGGCCCTCCAGATGTCCATGAACTACAATTCCCAGAAGCCCCTGCCAGCATTCGCTGGCAGGGGCTTCTGGGAATTGTAGTCCATGGACATCTGGAGGGCCGCAGTTTGACTAACCCTGTTCCAAAGTGACCATTTTTCCCAGACAAACGGGTCTCTGTTGCCTGGAGATCATTTGTAATCCCAGGAGGTTCTCCAGACATCATTTGGAGGTTAAACAGTGACTCCTATCTCAGTTGACTTGGAAGCCTCAACTCAGTGTTCTGTCTCTTGGTTTGACCATCCGGAGGTTGGCAATGGAGTCTGTCAGGCAATTGACTCTGGTGGACAGCACAGTGTGATGCATTGAGGGTCCACAAAAATAGCAGTCCATTTTTTCCATTGGCCAGAAAACGGGATAGGGGTTGTCCGCAAAACCGTTGGTGCACATCATTCAGGGGGAGGAGTAGGAAAGCACGGAGAAGCTCTGCATGCAAAATACAGCATCAGAAGCTGGCGGCAGAAATAAAGTCGCAGTAACACAACTTTCAGAAACCACGATGAAGAGACGCGGAAAAGACTGAAAACGGGTTTGTGCATGCGGAGAATAAAATAAGATGTTGTGGTATTGCACCGTTCCATCGTTATATTATTTTATTATGTTGTTATACTGTTACATTATTCTGTTATATGGTTACAACCACTGTTATTAATTACTGTATGTTTTAACGAAGACTGTTTCATGTATCGTTGACTAGTTTTAATGTAAACCGCCCTGAGCCTTCGGGGAGGGCGGTATATAAATCTAAATAAATAAAATAAAATAAATAAAAACCAGTCCGCGCTGTATATTTGGTACCCAATGCAGAGGTGTGAAAAACAACGGTGTATTGAGCGAGGTGTCACCAACTCTTCCTCCGTGCAAAATTGGCCTTGGATCGTCCCCTGGGCTCCTTCCATGTATGCTTCTTTTGTCTTCTCTCCCCAGAAGCACATTCCTGTGTCCCAGCCCCACAGCCAGGTCCGCTTTGCTGTGCTGCCCCACCACAAAAGCAACAATTTTCCTCCAGCGGTGGCCCACCTGAGCGAGTCGTAAGTAGGGGGAGGTGCTGTTTCTGGTGCCGGAACATACAAACCCTGAGATAGCCTTCCCCCTTTTTGTTTATTAATCCAGAGTTTGTCTCAAAAGATGGGGGAGAATATAAATGATTGAAATGAAAAACAAAGAACTGTCGTAGAGTGAGATGACTGTATGAGTATATTTAATGATTCAGCAGTATATTTATATATTTACTTGGCAGAATCCAAGCAGACGCATAACTGGCCAATGGGTAGCAGGGAACCGGCCTGCTGGGTCTGATCGGTTTGAATCAATCTAATTCGATCTAGCCAATTGTGCGCACTGCCAGGAAGTTCTATTGTCTGCTTCATGGATATATGCTGGGGTTTTCGGGGGGGGGTTCTCGGTCTTGTCGCCTACTTCAACTTGAAGTCATGCTGAGATCACAATAAAGAGGTGTTCATTTGCCCAGTCACCCTGGCGTTTCTTCCATGAACCCATGGATATAACAATCTATCACAGCTAAAACATGAAGCCCGCCCACCCCCCACCCACCCTGTAGTCCCCTTCTTCTGCTATATTTCCCAGAGTTGGTGCTTAGAGGAGGGGCTTGGGATCTTCCTGGGCCTGGCCTCAAACAGAGGCCTGGTGGAAGAGCTCCATCTTGCAGGCCCTGTAGAACTGTGTTAGAACTTTAGCCCTTCTGGGACCTCATTCCACCACACAGGGGCCAATACCAAGAAGGCCCCGGCCCTGGTCAAGCCCAGGCAAACTTCACATGGAGATCACCAATATTTCATGATTGCTTTTGCCAGGCAAGTAACGTGGCTGCTGAAGGTACGTCAGGGGTGCACATTGTAGGGTTTCCAGGTCCCACCAGTGGGGCAACCAGTGGGGGATGGGGGGAAGGGAGCAGGAGTAGAAGGGAGGCCCAGGCTATGTCACTGGCAACACAGCAATATCACTTCCGATGTGCACTGGAACTGATGTCATCACATTGTGGTGATGCTCTGGTATTTGGGCAAATACTCTATGGTAAAAATGCCTTCTGCATTATGTTTTTTCCCAAGCACTAGAGTGTTGCCTGGACATGGCTGACGTGATGACCTCACTTCTGGTACAGGCCAGAAGCGACATCACCAGGTTCCAGGTTCCTGGTGATGTTGCCTGGGTCTCCCTCCCTTTCTTGGTAAGTCCCCCTGTTGGCCAGCTGATTGGTGGCAAGGTTTGGGGCCGAGGGGCAGGGGATCTCCCATCTCCACCAGGGGGACTGGCAGCCCTAGTACACTGCACCCTCACATACTAGGAGAATCAGTCCCGTGTTATCTGAATGCAGCATCTCAAAATCCTGGTGCTCTTTTTTTGTCACTCTTTGTAGATCCTTTGCACCACAAAGCCATCGGGCACAGCCCATGGAGGAGAAACCTGTGCCTGCCCTGCTGAACCAGAGACCCCCTCCGCAGGGAGAAGCCACGATCCCTCAAAACAGTCAGATGAAAGCACAGCAAGCAGTTTACGGAATACCTGGTAAATAAAGGTGACGGCTGACTTCCTGGGCCTTGCTTCCACAGGCTGCTTCAGGGGCAGGCTTTTGCTCTACGTTTCTAATTGACCACTGGAGATCCGATGAGCTGTGCAGATTCAAAAAGCCGTGCTTTAGCGGCAGCAGCCACCACAGACCGAGGATGTTCACTGTATGGCATAAGATAAACTATTTGAGTCGAAGAAAATATGTTTTAACAATTTGTTCATCCAGACGATGTTTCTGCAGGACATGTTGAAGAGAATCATAGAATCATAGAGTTGGAAGGGGCCATACAGGCCATCTAGTCCAACCCCCTGCTCTACGCAGGATCAGCCCAAAGCATCCTAAAGCATCCAAGAAAAGTGTGTATCCAACCTTTGCTTGAAGACTGCCAGCTAATATGACAATTATGCATTATGTTGTTGTTGGCTCCGCCTTCTAAGGCAGCCATTTTGTGGTTGCCCCCATCAGCCTGTGCCAGGATTCTAAAGGTGTCTACAGGATGAAAAAAAGTCCTAGACCAAGGTTAGGAAAGCTCACCTGTGTCTTAGCAAGAGTGGACAAATCCCAGGCTCGTGATTGGCTGTCAGAACGGAATTGTTATAAAGCAGTTTGATAGACAAGAGGAATGTGTATCACCATGAATATTGCATAATGTCTGAATCGGGTGTCCCCAGACAGTTCCCTGGTTCAAGGTCAACCCTACCTGGTTCAAGGTCAAACTGGCCCATGGTGCACGAACAGACACAGTGCTCGCAAACTCTGGGCCTCGGAGACTCTGCACAGTTTCTTAACCTGTTCCCTTGCTTCTAGAGATGGTCGCTGCAGCTAAGCAGGCTGCCCACAGAGACAGGGCTCCCGCTCTCCGGATTCCGAACGGCTACGCAGTACTGGCCAGCAATAGCCCTGAAGGGGGCGAGCAGCCCAAGATGGCTTCTGACTGCTGTCACCAGACTCCGGCTAACAGGTGAGCTTAGAGAGCAACAGGTACTCCCCGAAAGGTGCTGAGAAGCTTCAGTTGCCTGTGACTTCTAAGAAGAAACCTGCCTGGATTTTAAAAAATTATTACTTTAAAATTGCGTCTTTAGTAATTTATAAACCTTGACAAATAGCCTAACATGCTACCCCTATACTGTTTGGGCCCCTGCCTGGTGGGATGCTGTGCCTCAGAAGATCGGGGCCTTAGACCGTTCCACAAGGCCTGTAAAACTGAGGTGTTCCACCTGGCCGGTTGTTATCTGCCCTGAATTGACCAGGGAAGGGCTGAATGGAAATAAAAGTGATAATTATGATTACAGCTGCATCTAATGCTCAGTTCACAAATCACAACAGGTTTTTCCAGCCCTAGTTTATGTTTTATGAGCCACCTTGCTCGACAGAGCATGGGTCGTGATGGCTCAGTAAACCAAACTCAGAAGCCATACATTGAAATTGGCCTTCACAGCCAATGTTAATCCTGGCTTGGTGAGATATTCAGAACGACAAATGAAAGTTACAGCTGATTTATAAGCTTATACCCAGAATGGTCTTAAAGGTTTCACTGGCCTCAAACTTGGTTCTACAAAACCTCTGTAATGGAGCCATGATTTTTTGAAAATTACTAATCAGAATGCTCACAAGGCCTTGATTGAGATGCAGACACTTCTAAGGCATTAAGGATGTTGAAAAGACCAATTTCCCACAAACATATTCAACAGTCACCTGTCTTCTCCTCAACATCTACAAAAGGGGGGGGGCATGTAAACCACGTTTATGGTGTGTCTGTGGCAATACCGGGCTCCCTGGAGTCAGTGATACCTGCCCTATTCTTTTCCAGTAATACTCACCTGTATCCAGATCCCTGCTGCCACACGTGCCTCCAGGATGGGAAATTCCATCACTCACAAAGAAGTAAGTTCTCTATCGACTTTAGGAGTTACTGTTGTGAAGGTAGTACATTTTTTAATACAGAGAGGAGGCAGGATGCACTCAGGCTAAGAAGCTATGGCTGGATCAATTCATGGAGCACTCATGGAGCTGAGATAGATCAAAATGCCTCCTGAAATACTGTTTTGGGGGTAATGATTTCATGGAGGGGTTTCTGGCTGGAATGTGTGTGCAGGGGGGCGGATGGCAGAAAAATCACACTCTGTGGAGAGAAATTCTTGCACCCATCGTACATTAGCGGGGATCCAACCCTATCTTCCCTGCGCAGAAAGGCAGTGCTGTTCATACCACTGAAATAACAGGTTGTAAGTTACAGAAAAGAGCCTATTGTGGTAAGGCAGCTGACATGCTGTCTGAAACTCTGACCATGAGGCTGGGAGTTCGATCCCAGCAGCCGGTTCCAGGTTGACTCATCCTTCTGAGGTCGGTAAAATGAGTACCCAGCTTGCTGCTGGGGGGGTAAACGATAATGACTGGGGAAGGCACTGGCAAACCACCCCGTATTGAGTCTGCCATGAAAACGCTAGAGGGCATCACCCCAAGGGTCAGACATGACCCAGTGCTTGCACAGGGGATACCTTTACCTTTACCTTTAAGTTGCAGAGATAGAAGGTAAACTTTGTTTTAGGAGGTCACCAGGATTCATAGCTGCTGAAGACAGCTGCTGAAATAGGATTGCCTGCCCTCTGCCAGCAAGCTCTGGGAGCTTTTGTAGGGAAGAGCATGAGGAGAGGGAGTGCCATTGATACGGTGATGTTATATCCAGTGTTCACCTAAAAATGACATCACTGTGTCAGCGACACTCTAGGAATCCCCTAAATCTCTATGATAAGAACCACAAAAATTGGGGAAACAGAGCCTTTTGAAAGTGGTGACCAGAAGCTATGTCAACTAGGTTCATGATATCATCTCCTCCTTTTTCCAGCAACACAAGTGTCAAAGAGTAGGGATGTGCATCACAATTGTACAACTCATAAGCAATAACTTCTCCCAAATTAGATAGTATCGTTTTCTCTTTACTCCCATCTCATGTTAACCCTTCTCCTTTTCTGTCACACCCAACAGGCCACCAGGAATATAAAACTGGCCAGCTGAGAATGAGGAACTTGGAGAGGTAGGTCGCTCTTCAACCTACCAATTACCTGCTCCAACATGGAAAATTCACAGAGATTTGGAGACAGAGTATAAGAGACCTCAGTGGGATGTTGTATCATTCTAGGACTTCTCTTTCTCCTGGACTCTATGGTATACCATGGAGTCTGATCCTGTCTAAGGCAACTGTTTCCTCCAAAGGAAACAAGGTCTGTAGCCTGGAATTCAGTTGTAATTTATGGAGAACTCCAAACTTCACCTTGAGGTTGGTAGCCCTATCAGCAGTAACTATTGTGGGATTAATTCTGTTGGAACTTAATGATTTGACTCTTTACATAACAGATTGGAGGAGAGGCAGTCTTCACTGGGGTTAAAGAAGGAAGAGGTAATAAACAGGTTACAACAGTAACACTTGGGTCTACAAAATAAGAGCATGTATAGTCCTATACCCACAATAACGAAATATGAGGTAGGCGTTCCAAGCAGCAGATTTTGCGGATCATGAAATCAGACTGACCTGATTCGGTCCAATTCACAGGGATGTTCCCCTTGAACCTCAGGAGTGCAGTAGTTCCCCTGATGGGGGGTTCTGAGGACATAGTTTGGAAGCAAGGCCATTGACTTTCAATGCTGTGCCCTTGATGGCACTGTCCATCAGGGTCCTTCTCACTGAACAAGTCTTCAGAACAGCTTTCCTTCTTCCCTTTGCAGGACAGACTTCCCCAGCCAAAGCATGGAGCCCTGCCAACACAGGAACAGGGGGATCCGGTTCAAGTCTATGCTGTGTGCCCTGATGTGACAGTATCTCAGCCCTGGACAAGTCGACGGCTTAAGTCATCGTCCTGATTGCCGTATGAAGGTCCATCTCTTCATCTCCATCCACAGACTCTACTACACTGACACTCAAGCACTGCCTTGTGGATCGAGACTGAAAGGTCCACCTCTTCCATCATCTTGGTTGCAACTGTGGCCAGTCAAATGCTTCTGTGGGAAGCCCACAAGTAGGACATGTCCATCCCGGCAGCAAGTGGCCTTAAGAAGCCCGCTGCCCCTGAATCTTGGCGGTTCAATTTAGCCATAACGGCCAATAGCCATAAGACGGGCCCGTCTTCCATGTCTTGGACGGAAGGTAAAGTGTGTCATTAAGTAACAGCAGACTCATGACGACCCCATGAACTTCCATGGGGCTTTCAAGGCAAGAGAGGAACAGAGGTGGTTTGCCATTCCCTACCTCTGCACAGCAAGTCCGGACTTCCTTGGTGCTCTCCCATCCAAGTACTGATCATGGCCAACTCTAAGTTCTTCTGAGTTCTGATGAGTTTGGACTTCTCTGGTCTCCTAGGGCTGCTCCGTAACTTAGTTTAATCCCCGTTGAAAGTCACCGAAGCTAAATGGCAGTGAATTCCGTGAGTGCATGTATTCATCACCAGGGGAAATGTTACCGATCATCCAACCTGAATCTAGAAAAAGACCTGGTTTTTATACCCCACTTTTCACTGCCCGAAGGAGTCCCAAAGCAGCTGACGATCGCCTTCCTTTCGTCTCCCCACAACAGACACCCTGGGAGGTTGGTGGGGATGAGAGAGCTCTGACAGGACTGCCCAGTCAGAGCAACACTATCAGGACTGTGACAAGCCCAAGGTAATCCAGCTGGCTGCATGTGGAGGAGTGGGAAATCAAACCCAGCTCGCCAGATTAGAAGCCACTGCTCTTAACCATGCTGGCTCTCTACTGCAGTCAATTTTACTAGGTGACCTGAAGCGGTAGCCCTGTCTCAAGAGATGGTCAGAAATCTCTCTCCACCTCCTCCACATAATGCATAATTTTATAATGCTCGGTCATTTCCTTAATTGCTTCCGCCCCTCTTCAACTGCAGAGCCTCAAATGCTTTATTTTTCTTATTTATTTTATGTCCTGCTTTTCAGAGATGCTGTCAGGATGGGTTTGGTTTTTTCTTGAAGGGAAGGGGGTCCCAACCCTCTTCTGCCAGCTGGTTTCCAAACCTTGTGGCTCCTCACACTCACACATACACACGGGGTCTTCTGATTGATTTGCTGCATGAGAACCCAGCCTGGCGCCATGCAAGAACCTTCTACTTCCCCAGAAACTAATGTTAGTTCTGCTGGCTGGACTCTGCAGTTCAAACGCAGTATATAAATTATATTGAAATTCACAGTGTAATAAACCGTATGGTATTAAAGTGTCCGATTCTTTAAGGAGGACTGCGGCCAGTGGACAGTGGTTACAAGAGGGACAGGACTATAAAGAACTTAAAGGAAACGTTTTGCTTACCTAATTAGACAGCAAAAGTCACAAACAAGGAAATACTACAGGGCATGAAGTCTGATCTATCACAGGTAGGCAAAATCACAAAACTCCAGCTCACTCTTTGGCTGTATCATCCAATCCATCTCAATGGAGAAAGCAATTCTGCTAGCATTGGTCAGTGGAAAAAGGAAACCAGGCTGACAAAGGGCGCAAGGATTAGACACCATCAAAATGGACACCAGCCAGAACATTGCACTGCTAAGGGAGGCGGTGCAGGATTGGGGATCGTGGCAACAGCTGTGCCATGGGATCGCCAAGAGTCGGATACGACTGAATGGCTGACAACAACAAATTAGAACATACAAAGAGCCCTGCTAAATTTGAATCCAATAGCACCTTTATGACCAACAATGATTTATTCAAGGTGTGAGCTTTTGTGTGTATGCACACTTCCTCGGCCCTGCTGTAATTCAATAATGGTCTATCTATTCCAGCATCCTTTTTCAGGCAGCTGCCAACCAGTTTGAGGGCCAAACAAAGGGAACATAGAGGCAAAAAGACCTTCCCTTGATCTTGCCCCTCCTAGCACTGGGTTTCAGAGGTTTACTGCCTTTGAATATGGAGATTCCCTTTACTCGGCATAGCTAGGATGCATTTATTTATTTATTTATTTAATTATTATATTTCTATACCGCCCTCCCCGGAGGCTCAGGGTGGTTTACATTAAACTTATAAACAATACATTGATGGACCTCTCCTCCACGAATTTGACTAACCCTTTTAAAATCATCTACGCTTGTGATCTTCACTACACTCACAGCTCACCTCATCTGCATCCATGTATTTTCCTTTCAAAATTGAAGGGTGCTCATTTTTTCTACATGACCGGAAACAGTTTAATTACAAACATATGGAGCAGCTGCTGCCATCTCTGATTTCGTCTTCCTTGGCGAGAGGTTTTCTTTTCTGAATATCCCAACAAAATCACCAAGGGAAACTCTAAAGATTTTGGATCGGATAAGCAGCCAAATGTCATAGAACCAGGAAGCTTTCTAGGAACACCCCCCAATTTTATTTATTTATATTTCATAGAATTATATTTGGATTGATATAGTTGCCCCTCTCAGGTACTGGCTTGGGGTGGTTTTACAACATAATAAATGATTTAATACAGGGGTAGTCTACCTGTGGTCCTCCAGATGTCCATGGACTACAATCCCCATGAGCCCCTGTCAGCGTTCGCTGGCAGGGGCTCATGGGGATTGTAGTCCATTAACATCTGGAGGACCATAGGCTGACTACCCCTGATTTAATACACTCATCATATAAAACAATAAGAGTTAAAATTATGAGAGGGTTAGAATTCTGATTATCAGCACAGCCTGTTTGCAGCTGTTAAATCCCTCAGATCTTATTAGTTCCAGGGGAGAGCTCTTCTGGGGTTTTATGGGAAGAGGCCAATCAGATGTGGTACTGTAGATTCCAATCAAATATCTGGCGGAAGAGCTCCATTTTGCAGGCCCTTCGGAACTATGGAAGCTTCTGAAGTGCCTGCAGATCTTCTGGGAGCTCATTTCACCAGGCCGAAAAGGCCCTGGTTGAAGCCAAGCGTACTTCTCGGGGGCCAGGGACCACCATCCAGTTGATATGATCAGAAGATTTTGGAATCTACTACTGCAGTTCTTGGACTATATGTGGAACAAAGTTCCGGCCACAGTTTAAGAAGAGAAAAATTTATGAGAACAACTTTAAAGATAATCTGAAATGCCTATCATCTAAGAATGCTACAAGCTGGAAAAATTGAGTGTATATAATTAGGTAAGAGATATTAATGCTCAGCATAATCAGCGGCAAAAGGAAACATGGTCGCCAAAGGATCCACGGGCTCGATACGATCAAAATCGATACAGGGATGACTGTGAACCAACTGAAAGAAGCGGTCATTGCCAGAGACGAATGGAGAAAACTTTCCTATAGAATCGCTGAGGGTCGGACACGACTGAACAGATAACATCATCATCATCATCAACAGACTGGATGTTTTCCTTGAAGCAAACTTGCCTGGTCCCAAATATTCATTGTGATGCAGTTTTTAAAACTGACTAGTTTAGGGAAATGAAGCAATAACACAGTTGGGTGGATCAAATCTATGTTTTTTAATGAAATGTTTTTTAAAAGTACAACATTGGATTGGATTGTTTCATAGTCTTTAAAGTCACCCAATTTAAAACTATACCCGAGTGTAGCAGAAGCAGGCTGAGCCACGATCTTCTGTCAAACTCACAGGTTTCCTTTTTAGTGTGTAGTGTGTGATTTTTCAGGTTAAGAATTATAAATATGATTATGTAGGACATCATATAGTGCATTTATTATTGTGTGCACTCTGTCAAACAAACACCACGGACAATTACATCTCATATCCCAAAAACTGGCTGCTGTGGTTGTTTCTGGAAAATTCCTCACGTGTCTCAAAAGCAAGACAAAGAAACCCTCAGTTTTACAAGCAATTCCCTAAATTTTGTGACGTGGGGCACAATATACTTTCCAAACCCATTTCTTCCTAACTGCATTCCCTCTCAAGTATATTCTAGGAGGACCATTATCCCTCTGCCTCAAATCTCTAACCTTCAAACTAGCTCTGTGAATTTCAGGAGATTTCCTTTAAGAATCAGCTTATAAGTCTATATACTGTAGATTCGGCTTTTCTAGCCAGCAACTGCAGTCACCTCTCAGGTCCTTCTGCGTTATGTGTGGAGAATAAACCACAAATCTGACCGGGCCTTCAAGGTCACTTTCGTCCTCCGAGGACACCTGGCTGGGGTTTCCTGAGGGGCCGTCTCCCTGAGGCAGCCCTGATGGCCCAGAGACCAGAGAGCTTGCAGGGCTGGCCACGATGGGGCTGCGGCCACTTGGGGGGCTCGCAGCTCCAGAAGAAGAAGGACCAGTGGGCCACACAGCAGCGGGGTCTCCGTCTGAAATAAGATTCTGCGAGTCAGAATCGACAACCCGTTCTTCGAAGCCTGAGGTGTGCCCAAAGGGAGAGGCATCTCCAGAAGCTGCCCGGTGGGCCTGTTCAAGAGTAGGCCCGCTTTCAGCACTTGACGGACATTCAGAGTGGGAGCTGCTACCCTCAGAAGGCTTGGTCTGTGCCAATGAACTGACTGGCGCTGAGGAAACAGATGACCTGGTGGGTTTAGAGAGGGCTGAGGTGGCATCTTCTGAAGAACTGCTGGATTCAGGACTACTGTATTCAAAATCTGGGTCGGTGGCAGATCCTGCGAGAGACAGGAGGCTGCTGAGGTCGTAGAACGAGGCACTGCTGTAGCCGGAGGGCTGCCTGGCTGCAGGCAGCAGAGGCAGAACCGGTCTGGACCCCCGGTTCATTTTCTTCCCTTTGAGCTGACCTTTCATTTTTGTGGTCCACGGTGCCGATGAACTGATAGCAATCTGGAAAATATCAAGGAAAGGAAAAGAAGGGGCAGGAAGGAAGAAAGGCCAGTAAATACAGCTGGTAAGAAAAACCCTTCAGGACCAGACCATGAAGGTACTTCTAGTCCAGTCTCCAGTTTCCAAAAGGGGCTGTCGGTCAGCCAAATGCTTAGGGTTGCCAATCTCCAGGTGGTGAGTGGAGATCTCCAGGTTACAGAAATGCTCTCCTGAAGAAAAAGACGGCTTGTAATGTGGACGCTATGGGACTGCACCCTGCTGAGGTCCCTCCCCCAAAGCCTCCAAAAATTTCCCAACCCAGAGCTGGCAACCCTGTTGTGAAGTTCCACAAGCAGGGCCTGAAGGCTGCAGCTCCCCGTAACACACCCCGCACCTGCCATTCAGAGGCCCACTGCCCTTAAATACGGGGCATCCATTTAGCTATCGCCATTCATAAGAATGTAAGAAAAGCCTTACCTCAGGCCCAACCTTCAGTCAGCTGGGAAATCTCCAAGAAGTCGTGCGGTTTCCAGACGGTTTCCACTGCTTCTGGACATGGAAGTTCCACTCCATCCTTCAGGCTGGCGGACCTATTTCCTTCCAAGGAATTTCTCCCTTTTAAAAGCTATCATTACAATTCCGAAGAGTTTCCAAGACGGAGTTGAACGGAACGAGAATAGGTGCTGGGGCTTAAGCTCCGAAGGACAGGTTAGGGCAGGCCAGGGAGCACCTGGGGAGGTAACGCCCCTGCAAACAGAGAGGTTGATCACGCAGCGCAATCCTAACCCGAATTGCGCCCTTGCAAGCGCGCTTCAGGCAAGTGACGCCCCTCCTCCCGGGGCTCGGGCCCGCCCCACGCCCGGCGAGCCCCGCCTGCTCCGCGGCGCCCTGTCGGCCGCGCGAATGTCCGGGCTGCGGCGCGCGCTGCTGGGACTCGGCCTGCTGGTGTCGTCGCCCGTGGGCTGGAGGCTTGCAAGGGCGGCTCAGGCGGGTTCCTGCCCGGCCGGGCGCTGGCCGCCTCTTCTTTCGGGCGCAGGCCATCGGCAACCGGGCGCCCCCGCCATGCAGACGGCGGCGGCCGCGCAGGGGCTCAAGTATCTGGGGTAGGGCAGCGGGGCCTGGCGGGCGGCGGGAGAAGAGGCTCGGCTCTTGGGGGGTGGAGAGGTGCCGGGGCTCACGCCTCGGTCAGGTCTCCGGCGTCCAGACCAGGGGAAGTCAAACCGCGGCCCTCCAGATGTCCATGGACTACAATTCCCATGAGCCCCTGCTGGCAGGGGCTCATGGGAATTGTAGTCCATGGACATCTGGAGGGCCGCGGTTTGACTAGCCCTGCTATAAATCATGCAAATAGATGGTTTTTTAAAAGGGCTGCCCCAGAGATTGGCATAATGGGTGTGCAGCGAACTATCTGAGGTCGCAGTCTGTTTCTTTTCACTCTCTGGCAAAAGGAGGGCGACGCGATGGTTGGGAAGAGGGCGCGGGGCCGGGGCACAGAAGTCGGGAAGCGGCATTTTTGGACGATTGCAAAGAGGGAACAAACTTCAGGATCTCCCCCGGGTGAGAAAGGCGTGCCTGAGCCCCCCCCCTAAATGTCTCTGGTGACATCTCGTGGAGCATGAGAAAACGGGGAAATGCACTGTTGTACCACTCAGTACTAGATCCCGCACCTACCTGTGTGTAAGTCCTGCCAGACCCCACTGTGGGGTATTAGCCCAGGGTGGAAAGCTTTTTGCACATGCTCAGAAGCACTCATTTTCGCGGTGCACATTGCAGGACTGAGAGGGGTTCTTAATCACCTGGTACTTAATCACCATCACTAAATGGTGATTTAATTAGTGTGATTAATTGTACTCGAATTGGAAGGATACTTGTAGTAGCAGGAATACCTTAGTTTATTGGATTCGGTTAATTAAGTGAGAAAAATATTAATTTGGGCAGTCGCCTGATTAAATTGATTCATTATATGAATTCTCATTGAATAACCCATTAAATGAGCAAAAGCAGGGGTAGTCAAACTGCGGCCCTCCAGAGGTCCGTGGACTACAATTCCCAGGAGCCCCTGCCAGCATTCGCTGGCAGAGGCTCCTGGGAATTGTAGTCCACGGACATCTGGAGGGCCGCAGTTTGACTACCCCTGAGCAAAAGCTTGCTTATGAATAAAAATGGCTGCTTTGAAGCAAAAGCCACTTTGTTTTTAGAAGAAGAGAAGGCTTTTCTGCCCCTGTCCTGCTGTATAACAAGGCTTGGGGTTTATTAGCTGGCAGGGGCTCATGGGAATTGTAGTCCATGGACATCCGGAAAGCCAAGGTTAGGCTGCCCCTGGCTTAAGAGATCGTTTCTTCTCCCCTGCAGCCAAAAGGAAGCCCAAGACATTGATCAGGAACTATTTGAGCAGTATAAGTTCAGCGTCGACCAGCTGATGGAACTCGCTGGGTTGAGTTGTGCCACGGCCATTGCCAAGGTAAGAGGGGCAGCATCTGCCACCAAAAGGAGGTCGCAGCCTTTAAGGTTGCAGCCATGCCTGAGACTGAACCGGGGAACTCCCTGTTCTTTGAAGCTGCCAAGGCCCTGCCTCCCACAAAGCAATTGTAGCATAATTTATTTTATTGTATTTATTTTATCTTATTTCTATACCGCCTGCTTATAAGGCTTAGGGCAGTTTACATAAAACATCACTGGTATACATCAGGATCCCAGTGGTTCCAAAATTAAACAGAATATTATAACAGCTTCACATTGTAACAACTTTTCACATGAACTCCTAGGGAGGTCAAGTTTGGTTCAGGTCATGGAGGGGGGATGTCTCCGGGGACCAGCAGATATTGTTCGGTCGGTCAGCCTCAACCAAATGCCTGGTGGAGGAGCTCCCTTTTACAGGCCCTTTGGAATTGTGGATGTTCAGGATGGGCCCTGATCTCTTCAGGGAGCTTGTTCCACCAGGTGGGGTCCAGGACCAAGAAGGCTCTGGCCCTGGTTGAGGTCCAGCGTGCTTCCTTGGGGCCAGAGATCACCAGTCACTTGGTGGTGGTGGAGCGTAGAGCTCTTTGGGGGGTATAGGCAGAGAGGCGGTCTCTTGGGTACACTGGACGCAGACCTCATATGGCCTTAAAGGTGATTACCAAAACCTTAAGCCTGGAATTCGACTGGGAGCCAGTGGAGTTGTTTAAAGGCTGGCCGAATGTGGGACCTCCATGGTTAACAGTTAAGAAATGTTTTGAGTCCTCTAGTGCCTGTAAGACCAGTGAAGTTTAATTCTGGGTATACTCAGAATTAAGCTTTTCTAGTCTTAAAGGTATCAGTGGACTCAAAACTTTGTTCTGTTGCTTCTACCTACCCACCTGAAGTTAAGAAACTGGAAGATCAAATCCCAGCCCCCCCCTGCACACACACATACCAGCGCATAGCACATTTAGCCACCTGTGCCTTTTGCAGTTTCACTGGGACTTCCCCAGAGACTAAAACTTTTTAAAAAGTTATAAGAGATAGAAAGTGCTGTGTGTGTCATTTTTTGTTTTGGTTTGGTTTTGTATTTTATTTGCAGTGGTGGGTTACCCGTGCCATTTCATCAGCTATGGTAGTTCTGCCTTTTCACCCAACGCAGTGTGTCTCTGCTCTTTCCCAACCCCAGGCCTACCCAGCCAGCTCCTTTACGGTCAGCCAGCCGGCTGTGTTGATTGTGTGCGGCCCTGGAAATAACGGCGGAGATGGGCTGGTTTGTGCCCGGCACCTAAAAATGTTTGTGAGTGTTCTCATCCATTTGTTCCTTTTGATGCATGTTCAGGGCACGGTTGTTGTCGGTGTGCATTTTTTTATATTGTCATGTAGGGTTCCCCCACATACACACACACACACACACACTGGTGCCAATTGCTGATGTGATGTGCAGACAGGGTTGCCAGCTCCAGATTGGAAAAAACCTGGTGATTTGGGGGTGGAGCCTGAGGGGGGGGGGAGGAGGGTTAAATATTCCTGACCTGTTCTCTTTCTATAGGGCTATGAACCAACGGTGCATTATCCCAAACGCCCCAACAAAGCGATCTTTGACAACTTAACCACCCAGTGCAAGAAGATGGACATCCCTTTTCTCTCAGAGTTCCCATCTGAAGTGAGTAAGAACTTCCCTAAAACTAGAAAATCTGTATCAGTCTCTCCCCGCCCCGCCCCCTGCCCCCAGTCATGGCTAAGGGTTGAGCCACAAAGCCAGAATTGCCAATCTAAATCTCACCTCTGCACTGCGCTCACCTAGTTGGAAGCCTTTCTGCCTCTTAGTAAGGTGGTGGTGATATTCACCCAGCCTGACAGGGTTGTTGTGAAGATCACTGCAATGGAACTCTTTGCCTGCTGGAAAGTGATAGGTTATCATTGTTATTTCACACGGAGCACCAAGGCCACATCTACGGCAAGAGCCGAACATGTGCTTTTTGCACAGAAGGCTCCAAGTTCCATCTTCGGCTAAGAGGGCAGCAGTACCAAACAGGAGTGAACACATCAGTGGTCCATCCAACATAAGCAAACCTGGGGTGGGTGGGGGTTGTGAGTTGTGGACCACTTGCAGTGATTGCAGATCAATCTCTAGTGTCTCTAGTTTAAAGGCCCTCGGGCCTTTCTGTTGTGACCCTGAAGAATCAGAATAAATACTATTATTATGAAATTCAGTTCCAGCTCACAACTCTTTGGGTCTCATTCAACAAGTGAAAATATTTTCTGCTTGCATGTTACATTGCCCTGACTGGGAATATTTTCTGCTTGCATGTTACGTTGCCCTGACTGGGAATATTTTCTGCTTGCATGTTACGTTGCCCTGACTGGGAATATTTTCTGCTTGCATGTTACGTTGCCCTGACTGGGAATATTTTCTGCTTGCATGTTACGTTGCCCTGACTGGGAATATTTTCTGCTTGCATGTTACGTTGCCCTGACTGGGAATATTTTCTGCTTGCATGTTATGTTGCCCAGGCTAGCCCTATCTCGTCAGATCTCAGAAGCTAAGCAGGGTTGACCCTGGCTGGTATTTGGATGGGAGACCTCCAAGGAATACCAAGGTTGAGACATGGAGACAGGCACTGGCAAACCATCTCTGAGCTGTCTTGCCTTGAAAACCCCACGGAGTTGCTCTTACGTCAGCTATGACTTGGCAGCAGTTTCCACCATTTTAGGCTGGCTCTGGCGTCGTGGTTAAAAGCAGCAGCCTCTAATCTGGAGAACTAAGTTTGAGTCCCCACTCCTCCTCCACACTCAGCCAGCCGGGTGACCTTGGGCTAATTGTAGTCCTGTTAAGAGTTGTTCTCACAGAGCAGGTCTCAGAGCTCTCTCAGCCCCTCCTACCTCACAGGGTGCCTGTTGTGGGAAGAGGAAGAGAAGGCAATTGGAAGCTGCTTTGAGATTCCTTCAGGTGGTGAAAAGCAGAGTATAAAAAACACTTCTTCACAAACGTTATTCCTGTAGCCAGAACTTGGCAAGTCAAGCACAGAACAGGAATGAGGAATTGTAGTGAACTGCATATTGTAGTGAGAGCCAGTTTGGTGTAGTAGTTAGGAGTGCGGACTTCTAATCTGGCATGCCAGGTTCGATTCTGCGCTCCCCCACATGCAGCCAGCTGGGTGACCTTCGGCTTGCCACAGCACTGATAAAGCTGTTCTGACCGAGAAGTGATATCAGGGCTCTCTCAGCCTCACCTCCCTCACAGGGTGTCTGTTGTGGGGAGGGGAATGGGAAGGCGACTGTAAGCCGCTTTGAGCCTCCTTCGGATAGGGAAAAGCGGCATATAAGAACCAATTCTTCTTCTTCTTCTTCTTCTTCTACTTACCCCACCTTTCCCCCCAGTGGTGACCCAGGGTGGCTTACATAATTCCCTTCTCCTTTTTATCCTTACAACAACCCTGTGAGGCAGATTAAGCTGAGAGTGTGTGGCCTGCCCGGTGTCACCCAGTGAGCTTCCATGGCAGAAATGGGGATTCGAACCTGGTTCTCCCAGATCCTCATCCAACACTCTAACCACCACACCACACCAGCTGTTGCTAAGGGTCCACTTCCATTATAAATGGGAATAATTATTCTCAGAGCACACCTTGGAGGGACTGTTGCTCTCAAACTGGCAATGTACGACTGCAGTTAGAAAAAATGATTTCCTGCCTTTTTCATTTGGTGGTTCTTTCACTCAGGGTTTCTGTGTGTTATCTTTGGGCATGCTCGTTTTGTGCCACATTTGCTGTCTAATCAGCTAACTAGCCTGCCTAAGGCAGGAGTGGCCAAACTGTGGCTCTCTAGATCAGGAGTAGTCAACCTGTGGTCCTCCAGATGTCCGTGGACTACAATTCTCATGAGCCCTGCCAGCAAATGCTGGCAGGGGCTCATGGGAATTGTAGTCCACGGACATCTGGAGGACCACAGGTTGACTACCCTTGCTCAATTTTCATGAGGCCCGGGTGGGGGGGGGGTAGTCTTTTGCCAAGGGACGTTGCTGCCGCCTGAGCCCCTGCTCCGCTTGCTTTCCCGCCAGCGCCCCAAATTTCCTGCTGCCCGCTGGGGGGCGCTGCCAGCAGCAGCTGCACAGTGCCACACCAAGGGGGAGCCCCAGCCACGGCAGCTCCTGGAGAGCACCAAAGGTGATCCGGCAGCAGAGTGGCAGGGCAGCCCCCAAGGCAGCAGCTGAGGAGGAGGACAAGGAGGAGCTGCGGCCTGGTACTGACTGCTCCACAGACTGGGACCGGTCCCCCGTCCAGGGGTTGGGGACCACTGCTCTAGATGTCTATGGACTACAATTCCCATGAACCCCTGCAAGTGCTGGCAGTGGCCCATGGGAATTGTAGTCCATAGACATCTGGAAAGCCAAGGTTTAGTTGCCCCTGGCTTAAATTATCGTTCTTCTCCCCTGCAGCCAAAAGGAAGCAATACCTGGCTTAAAGCAACCCTACTCCCCCCCCCCCCGCACTGACCTGTGGCTTTCAATTTCAGGCCGCACTGATTGATGAGGTGTACGGCCTGGTGGTGGATGCCATTTTTGGGTTCAGCTTCCAAGGGAATGTGCGGGAGCCCTTCGCTACCATCTTGGGTACTTTGGAGACGGTCACTGTGCCCATTGTGAGCATCGATATCCCTTCTGGTAAGTGGTGAGTGTGTGTGGGGTGTGTGGTGTAAGTGGTGGCTGACTTCCCATGGTGGTCAGAGTGGTTTTACAGTATCTTTCACACTTATTTAGATTCAACTGGGTAGCCGTGTTGGTCTGAGGGAACACAATGACATTTGAAGCCAGTAGCACCTTTAAGACCAACAAAGATTTATTCAATAAACAAGCAAACTTTGTTGGTCTTAAAGATACCCTTGGCCTCAAATTTTGTTTCACACTTACTGAAACTTTGATTTAACAACTGTATGTGAGGAATACATCAGGTTGTGTTGATGAGGCTTTCCACTCCCAAAAGGAGCTGCTTCTGCTGGGGAAAGCTGTGGAAAAGTCATTAGATTTTTTGAAAAGATTATATTGTGAAAAATTGAAAATGTTTCTGTCTTGGATCCTGAGCGTTCCTCGTGTGCCAGATATCCTCGGCCTAGGCACCTGGGTCCTCTTCCAGGATTCAGCGCCCAAAAGTTATTCTGGGATGAAGAAGAGTCAGCTTTTATACCCCACTTTTCATTACCAGGAGTCTCAAAATGGCTTACGATCACCGTCCCTTCCTCTCCCCATAACAGAAAGCTCTGAGAGGTAGGTGAGGCCGAGAGAGCCCTTACAGGAGTGCTCTGTGAGAACAGCACTGTCAGGACTGTGATAGCCCACATACTACTTTACACGGATAGTGATTAAAATGTGGAACTGGTTGCTAAAGGATGTAGTGATGGCCACAGGAATAAAAAACTTTAAAGGGGGATTTGATAGATCCATGGAGGATAAGTCTATCAGTGGCTTCTAGCCATCCTAACAGCAGGGAACCCCCATGTTCAGAGGCACTGAATCCCAGAATCAGGAGGGAACATTGGGGAAGGCCTCAGCCTGGATGTCCTGTTATTGGCCCTCCAGAGGGACTGGTCAGCTACCGTGAGACAGGATGAGTTAGAACAGGGGTAGTCAAACTGCGGCCCTCCAGATGTCCATGGACTACAATTCCCACGAGTCCCTGCCAGCGAATGCTGGCAGGGGCTTGTGGGAATTGTAGTCCATGGACATCTGGAGGGCCGCAGTTTGACTACCCCTGAGTTAGAAGGCCTATTGGAGGACCCTTCCATTCTAAAACACGAGCTTAAAATGCCTGTGCAGCGTTTTCAAACAGCGACGGGTCATTTGCCAGCTTCTTTGTTCCAATCATGTGCCTCTTTATTTTCAGGGTGGGATGTGGAGAAAGGCAAGCCTGACGGGATCCAGCCCGACATGCTGATCTCTCTCACCGCGCCAAAGGTGGCAGCAAAGCACTTCACCGGCCGCTACCATTTTCTTGGCGGCAGGTTTGTGCCCCCCGCCCTGCAGAAGAAGCATTCTCTGAACCTCCCTCCCTACCCGGAGGCCGATTGTGTGCTGCAGCTGCCTTAGTGGACCCAGAGGTGGCTGTTGGGATTAGAGTTCCCGGTGGGAAGAAGTCTTGGTGCGGAGGAATGAAGCTACCTTGGGGTGTTGGGCTTGGGAAACAGAAGCCGAGGGAAGGGCACTTGGCTTGTTAGATGGAAGGATCGAGCAGGGTTCAAGGGCCCTTGAATACTAGGTGGGGACACAGCTGTTGCAAGAATACAAGAATGTTCACCATTGACAAGAATTCGCCGTAGACCAGGAGTGGCCAAGTTGTGGCTCTCCAGGTGTTCGTGGACCACAATTACCATGAGCACCTGCTAGCACCATGCTGGCAGGGTTCATGGTTATTGTAGTCCATGGACATCCAGAGAGCCACAGTTTGGCCACCGCTGCTGTAGAGGCAAAAAGTTCCTTGAAGACAATCGGCATCACTCGCCTTCCTTTACTTTGGGGTCAGGATCCCAGGCTGAAACGAGGCCTTGCTCTTGGGTTTTGAAACATCCTTGATTCAGGGCCTGTTTTTGTTCCCCCATTCAATAAAAACTGTACTGGTAATTATTTAAGGGATTGTTTTTGTCTTGTTACTCAAAAACCAGCATGGGCTACTGGCAGCAATGTGCTTTGTTACAAAGACTACAGGATACAGCCCTATATACATATAAGGTTATGAGCTGGGGGTGGGGGGGGAGCAGCCTGATAGCCCAGCCTCATCAGAACTTGCTAAGTTGGGTCATCCCTAGTGACTATGGGAGCCCAAAGCTTAAGACTGTGGCTTCAGACCAGCACAGCTACCCACCCAAATCTATCTTCAGCAGTGGTTCAGCAGTGGAATAGGCTGCCTAAGGAGGTGGTGAGCTCCCCCTCACTGGCAGTCTTCAAACAAAGGTTGGATACACACTTTTCTTGGGTGCTTTGGGCTGATCTTGCGTTGAGCACGGGGTTGGACTAGATAGCCCCTTCCAACGATTCTATGATCTTAATGCCACAAAGTTATGATTAGGGCCCCGTGGCACCATCTCCCAGCATAAAATGGCCAAGGGTGCTCTGGATTCAATCCAGCCCCTGTATGAAAAGCTCTGTGGCAAATAACTGAAGCCTTGGGCCTGGATCTGCCCTGGATGGGGGCAGATTTTCAGCAATTCCACCCATTATGCTATTTGAGGCAAGGGGAGGTGATTTTTCTGTCCCCTTTCAGGAAGTTTTTTGGGCTGCAGCAAAAAGGAGGGAAAGAAGTCGTAATGCTTGGCTGGTGGGAATCCTCTAGTGAGCCTTTCTCAACTTTTCTACTGTTGAGAAACCCCTGGAACATTCTTCAGGCTTCGAGAAACCCCAGAAGTGGCAAAAATCACGCAGAATACGGTTGGGAAATAGAGCTGTGGACATGCCCACCTGGTGCCCCTCCCATTCTCATTCCCTCGATGGGCCATCTTTGGCCATCTTGGAGAGGCGGGTTTACATGTCTATATATGGTCACATCTGATAAATGTTTAACCAGTTGAAAATATATATCTATTTCAATATTAATTAACAACCCATTCAGAAAACCTTTCCAGGGCTGTCAAGAGCCTCCGGGGCTTTACAAAACCCTGCTCTAGCAAGTTGAAGCCATGGATCTCTGGACAGGAGTGGGGGTGGGGGTTCTATCAGACAGCCTTCAAGCAAACAATGAGATCTCGCAGCTCATCCCCTCTCGCATCCATTTATTTCGCTGTCAATTACCCAGCTTAAGTTTTCCTGTGCTTACAGAAACTTCCTGATATTCTTCCTCCCACCTTCCAAATTTAAAAGTAAATTGGTGTGTGTGTGTGTGGAAGGGGTCTTCTTGTGATGGAGTGAGTGAGGCACCAGCTACACACAGGATGTGGTGGTGTTTTTGTGCACAAATTGTGTTCCTCGAACAGACATAGGACATGAGATCCACCACTCCTGCTTCCGTGTCCCTGGCAGCAATTTCCGTCCTGTCTTTTGGGCCTGGGGGTTTCTGAAGTCGGCGTCTCATTCTCCATCCCCGTCTCCCTTCTGCCTCCGCCTCCTCCTTCTTTCCTCTTTCTTCTTCTTCCTCTTGGCTTTCTTCCTCGCCTCTTGGCCTTCCAAAGGCTCCTCTTCTCCCACCGGCTCCCCATCCTCACCAGCTGCCTCCTCCATGTCTCTCTCTTTGGCTTTCTTCCGCTTCTTCCTCTTGGTCGGATTCTGTGACTCGGCCAGGCTGTTGCTGCCATTGCTCAGGGCGGCCCTGGCTGCTCCATCCTGCCTGCTGTAGCTGGCCAAGAAAGCCTTCTCTTGCTCCTCCAGGCGAGCTAGCTTCGCGCTCATGGTCACACCATGACGAGCCCCTCTGGGAAAAGAACGGGGGAAACATGGGCAAGTTTATGCCTGCTGAAGCTGGGGCTCCCATCGAGCAGGGCCTGTGAGGTTCAAGTCTGGACCAAACTAAGGAACGCCCTTCTAAAGGTCAGACTTTTCATCTGCAATCAGAGAATGACATTTGGGCTATCTAATAGGGCAGTTGTATAAGGATAACTGAATATGGAACTTACTGATAATAGTGCTGAGATGGGTATTTCAAGGAATTCTCAACGACTGCAAACATCTGTCTCCCCGCCATCGGTCAAACTTAGCAGCCAGACCCCGCCTGCTGACCAGCACTGGTTCGCTCGCAGGTGTGCTTCTGCTCCCCAACCCCACCAGAGGTGGGAAACAGCAGCAGACAGGGATTCTAAACTAGCAGATGGGGAGAGAGCTTGGCTGCTCCCTGCTAACCAAGAGCCAGGTTGGAGTAGTGGTTTGGTGCATCAACTTCTAGTCTGACGAGCCGGGTTTGATTCTGAGCTCCTCCCCCACATGCAGCCAGCTGGATGACCTTGGGCTCAACACAGCACTGTTCTGACCGAGCAGTAATATCAGGGCTCTCTCAGCCTCACCTCCCTCACAGGGTGTCTGTTGTGGGGAGAGGAAGCTGCTTTGAGTCTACTTCAAGTCGAGAAAAGCGGCATATAACTCTTCTTCTTGAATCCAGCTGTGACTGCCAATGCTGGACCAGTAAGTGGAGGAAATCCCTAATTTGGGGATGCACCAGCTTACCCTGAACTCCACACTCACTTGTGTGCTGTGCGTCCCCCGCAGGCTTCAACCAGTTCTTCATCCGTGAGCCTGTGAAAAAGGGTAGAGATGGGCTCAGGGAGGAACCCATGCCCAGGTCAGCGGCCACACCCACAATAACGCTACACTCTAAGGACAACGTGTATGTTTCTATCCCAGTTGGGCCCAACTGAACCCTCACCCTAGCCAAGCAAACGGCTGCTTGAGTGACTCTTCCCTGGCCTTGGGCTTTACCTCCTAGCTGTGGACAAGTCCAGCTTCTCCTCCTGGTCTTCTTCACTGCTATCGGAAGAGGAAGGCAGCTGCAGGGGCTCCTCTCCTCCAGAGGTCAACGTGGCTGCCTGGAAGAAAGCGCAAAGGAACCCCAAATCAGATCTAGCTGCCGGTGCCTTTTGCCCAGCAGAACCGAGGAGCGGCCTGCAAGCTAAGATTCCTGGATGGTTTTCCTGTGACTTCACTTTTGGAACACACAGAGACAGACAGGAAGGAGGAGGGAAAGGAAAAGGGGGGGTGTGGTCAAGAAAGAAGCCGGCTGGAGAGAGAAAGGAAGAGCAGAAAAGAGCTGGGTTTTTGCACCCAGTTTTTCACTACTCAAAGGATTCCCAAAGCGGCCTTTCCCTTCTTCTCCCCACAACAGACTCCCTGTGACATAGGTGGGGCTGAGAGAGCTCAATGAGAACTGCTCTGTGAGAACAGTGACTGTCCGAAGGTCACCCAGCTGGCTGCAGGTGGAGGAGCAGGGAATCAAACCCAGCTCGCCAGATGAGAAGCTGCTGTTCTTAACCACTACATCACGCTGGCGCTCAAGGAAGGAAAGGTGCAGCCAAGAGAAAAATGTATTTTTAATTTTATATTCCACTTTTGTCCCTCCTAGGGACGCAAAACTTCACCTGAAGCACAGGAGAGCTTGTGCCTGGTTAGCCAATAGAGATAAGTACAGGCTGAGAGAGGTAGAAGGGACCAGAATTCCCTCCAACAGATGTAAAACCATAAAATCTAAGACAGAACAGGACCCAACCTTCACATCCTCTCAACCAAAGACGGGCATGGCTCAGGGGCAGAGCATCGGCTTTGCCTGCAGAAGGTCCAGAGTTCAATGCCCGGCAGTTTAAATTAATTAATTTAATTTTAAATTAATTTTATCTCTCAGTTAAAATCCCCCAAATTCCCTACACATTTTGGTAACAGGCTTAGTCGGGGGGAATGTGTTAAGTCTTGCAGTAATTCTTCAAAAACAGATTGCTTATATATTTTTGACCTTGTTTCCTACCATTGGCCCTGGTGGCCTTCTTTTTGCTCTCCTAGTGCCCGGTGCGGCCCTTCCACTGTCTCCATCCTGTTGACTCACATGGTGTGATCCGCCTTAAGTCTCCTGGAGAAAGGTGGACTTTAACCAGTGCACATAAGACAGAAATATCCTCCTGTCCCCGTTACCTTCACAAAGCGGCCATACAGCATGTCCTTGGCCCCGGTCGCCAGGCGAGGCTTTTTGTTTGTGACCAATCCAGCCTGCTCGGAAACCCGTTTCACGTGGACGCCATCCTAAGATGGGGGAAGGAAGAGAAAATGGGAATGTAGATGGGGACTTCCAAGTCCATGTAACTGATAACAACACTTCGGATTTCCAGTCAAATGTCTATGGAAGGTGTTAGCCAGGGGAGATGTCCCTCTATGTCATCTTTCCCCCCAGCAGTTTCTTTTGACTCTGGCCTAGCCGTCCCATTGGACCCTTGTGCGTCAGGGGGAGGGGGGCTGGGACCAATCAGAGGCCTCCTACCTGTCCAGCTTCGACAGCGATGTTAGCAGCAGACGAATTGAAGAGGTGATCCCACCAATGGAAGGTGAACTGCTCAGCTGAATTGTGACCCACCTGTGAGGGGGAAGAAGCATCTGTCACAAGTCTTCAAGCCTCCCAGTTTCCCTCTCTAGCCCCCTTTTGCTCTGCCATTCCTCCAGGGTGGCCTATTCAAGCCTCCCTACAGTTAAGCCTCTGGACTACTCTGCACAATAAGTCCGCCCAAAGGACTAGAACTTGAAGCTGACGGGCAGTAGGTTCAGGATGGACAAAAGGAAACACAACTTTACACAGAGTGATCAACATGTGGAATTTGGTGCCACAGAATGTAGTGACAGCCACAGGAATAAAAAAGGGATTTAATAGATTCATAGGGGATAAGTCTGCATGGCTACTAGCCAGAGTGACTGAGGGGAGCTAAACCTCTGAGCCAGGAGGCAACATCAGGGGAAAACCTTGGCCTCTCTGCCCTGTTGTGGTTTTCTGGAGGAACTGGCTGGCCACTGTGTGAGACAGGAGGCTGGACTAGATGGATCACTGGTCTGATCAAGCAGGGCTCTCCTGATATTAAATTAAATCCGAAGAGTGGCTGATCCTGATTCATCCAGTAAACTCCATGGCAGGTGTGTGTGTGTGTGTGTGTGTGTGTGCCTATTCTAGCAGACATACTGGTTACGGCGGCAGAGCAGAGACCTGAACTCAGGTCTCCACAGTCTATCTACTCTATCACACGGGATCAGCAGCTGTCAAGAAGTCATCAATAACCCTCACTACTAAAACAAACCCCCCAACATCAAAATGATGAGGAGCTTCCTGCCCCCCCCCCGCACCTCCTTCAGTTTCAAATTCTGCAGTAATCCGTATTTTTGTTCAGCCAGGAATCCCACACCAGCGTTCGAAATTCCTCTGCAGATGCTGGGGAGACTGAAATCTTTGCCATGATTGCACCAGACTCCAAAAAATCATCTTGCTTCATTAAGGTTATTTACAAAAGAAAAGTTTAAAAGCCCTGCATTTTTAAAAGTATATTCCTATCCCACCCTTCCTTCAAGGAGCTCAGGGCAGCACACACCATGGTCCTCTTCCATGTTCTTCTCACAACACTCCTGCGAGGTAGGTTAAGTTTCTGGATGGTGACTGGCCCAGCATCGCTTAGAGACATCATGGCACAGAGGAATTCAAAGTGCATTATCCAATGCGGAATAGTTCCCAAATTGTTATGCATAATCTCTTTTTAAAAATCTGTATCCTTGTTATAAATAAATATTTATAATATTTATAATAAATATATATTTTTTACATTTGTGTAACCTTTATTGGGTGAAATGATCATAAATGGTCATGTTGACCCACCCCTCTTTTCCAAAATGGCCAATTATGGCCCTGGAGGGGGTGGGAATATCCACAGCTCTGCTTCTCAACCATATTCTGCACGATCGCACTACTTTCGGGGTTTCTTGAAGCCCGAAGAATGTTTCAGAGGTTTCTCAATGAGAAAATGGTAAGAAAAGCTCCCCTAATCTCTATACCACACTGAATTTCACAAGCCCTTATTCTATGCTGGTAAAGAGAATTTTTACTTCTCAAACACATCTCAATCCATCCCTATATCAACGACATCCTATTCCCCCTCCCAAGTCTGTCCCTTGACTCACCCCAGCAGTGTCACACTTTACTTTGACTTTGATAGCCTCGGAGATCCCATTCTCTTGTTTGCCCAGTCCTTGACCTGAAAAACATTTTTTTTTCAAAAGGGAAAGAGGGGGAAGCAGAGAAACTAACAGGACACAGATGGTCACTTAAACTTGCTCTGGCCTCCAGAAAGCCAACTGATTTGTGGAAATAGGATTGGTACACATTAGTGGAAGAGTAAGACATCAGCTACCATGGAGATATTTCACAAGATCCCACAAGATCCCGTAGAACTAAATGTTCATGCATTTGCCTTATGCCAATTTATACAGCTGTGTATAACGCATGGGGAGAAGGGGTTTTGCAAGTGGGATCCATTCTGCTTCAAATATGGTTCCATATTAGACTAAAAGGCATGACCAAAAAGTCTGCTAGAGATCTACTCAGAACCAGGGCAAGGCATAAGATATAATACCACAAAGTTAGAGGGGTGGTGGTGGATGCCCCTAGAAACACAGCATTCAGGATGTGATCCAGATAACATAACACTTCATTCCAAAACAATCAAACTCTTCAAGGTTCTAGTCCTTCTGGAGCCAGGTTGGTGTAGTGGTTAAGAGCAGCCTCTAATCTGGAGAGCTGGGTGATTTTGGACTAGTCACAGTTCTCCTGTTCTCACAGAGCAATTCTATCAGGGATCTTTCAGCCCCACCTACCTCACAGGGTATCTGTTGTGGGGAGAGGAAGGCAAGGCAATTATAATTCACTTTCTCCTTCAGGTAATCAAAAGCAGGGTATAAAAAATAACTCTTTTTCAAAGTTGTGTTTAAATGATGTCGCCAGAGAAAAAACAGGAGCAGGGATTGACCAGGTCCAGAGATCAGAAAGTACAAGAAATACAGACTAGCCAAGAATAGGCAATGGCTCCCCAACCTTTTTTCCAGCCGTGCCTCTTCAGCTGCTTCTCTGCAAATGTTAAGCCTTTGCTCTTCTGTTGCGGAGGAAAGCTGCTCATGATGGAAGCTATATAATACGAGAAAGTGGAAAACATTAATTTTAGGATTTCACTTCCCAGGATCACCTGCCCAGCAGAAGTGAAAAGGTGCATTAGTTCAATTGTGGTTTTAACATACACACCGTTAATACATTCAAACATGAGTGATTTCATATTAAAGCAGATGGCAACCTTTGCCCTCCCAAACTATCTGCAGGACTTTTCCATTGTCTTTCTAAACACGGTAACCGATCCAGAAGGGTTTATATTCGGCAGCTCACCCAGAATCAAGGCAGAGTTGCCCTGTAGAAATCGCATATAGAGAGAGGAAATAGAGTGCGGCCATTGCAAAGTACAGCCTCCCAAGAATCTCCACTCTCATTTTTAAGGGATTCTTTATTCCTGCTCTCTGCTGCTTTTAGTGGAACGGCCAGAAGGAAGCCGGCAAGTATGCTAATGCTACAATAAATAGTTGCAGGGGGGGTAGCCGTGCTCGTTTGCAGGGATCACCCTTCCTGAGCCCAGCAAAGCATTTCACTCACCAGTCCTTTCAAAGGCACCCCCGTCTGCACCCTAGAGAAGCTCGGCCGCCTCATAAGCGCATGAAGACGACGGGCGCCGCCATCTTGGCAGGAAGGACAACTTTCCACCTTTCGCCGGGCTGCAGCATTGCCGGAAGGAGGCGGAGGGGAGTGGCCCGGAGCCTTCCCTGCAAAGGAGCGACGGTGTCGGGCTGCATTGGCTTGCGTGCTCAGTCGGGAGTAAATCCTGCAGGGGTAGTCAAACTGAGGCCCTCCAGATGTCCATGGACTACAATTCCCAGGAGCCCCCTGCCAGCGAACGCTGGCAGGGGGCTCCTGGGAATTGTAGTCCATGGACATCTGGAGGGCCGCAGTTTGACTACCGCTGTCTATGGACTCTTGTAGGACTTGCCTCCAAATATGATCCAGCCTGGACTGTATCTGAGCTGAACAGAACGCCCCGTCCCCGTTTTTGTTGTTAAAAATTATTTTAGATCAAAGTTCAAAGCTGCCTTCCGCAACTTTAGGACTTCAGGAGGCGCAAAGTTCATTGGGTTTTTTTGCTCTGTTTCTGTTTCAGGGACAAAAGCGCATTTCCAGGGGAAAGTGGCGTTTCCTCCCGATCTTTAGCAGAGGGCAACGTGTGGAGGGGCGAGGCACATGCTGGGTGGGTGGGTGTTTTTTTAATGTAAATTACAAGCCAGATGAGGAAACTTTGTTTTGATGACCCCCAAGAGAGAAAACACCACTAGCCTCAGGGGTAGTCCAAAGTGCTCAACTGCCTCCATCATAAGCAGAATAAAGGAATTATAAATTCAAGTGGACAGCCATGTTGGTCTGAAGCAGCACAACAAAACAAAATCGGAGTCTGAGGAAGAGTGCTTGCACTCAAAAGCTCATGCCTTGAATAAATCTTCGTTGTTCATAAAGGTGCCACTGGACTTGAAATGTGTTCTGGATCCCAGACAAACGGCATTTGACATGCTACCTTTGTTCATGCCTCTTGCACTTCCCACCAGGTTCGATTTAAACAGGTGCCCATTGAAAGCTATCCCTGCTCCCCAACTCTCTTCTCCAAAAAATTTTTCCCCCTCCAGAGGCCCAAAGTCTGCCTTTCTGCTTATCAGAAATGCTTTTTCCTCCCCCCGCTCCAAGAAAATAAGAGGCAGTTTTCAGCCCAAGGGCTTGCGTGGAATCTGGCTTCTACTCCTCTGTTTCTATACTTTGCTGCTTTGCCTTGATTTGTTCATATAGTTATTCCCAGCCTAGACTATCTGGCTACCAAATTATACTTGTTGGGGCATCTTATATAACCCCAGACCTGGGTTCAAACTATGGGCATCACCAGTTAGAGAGCCACCTTGGCATAGCGATTGGAGTGCTGACTTCTAAATCGGGCAAGCCAGGCTTGATTCCCAGCTCCTGCATGCAGCCAGCTGGCTGGGTGACTTGGGCTGTTCTCACAGGGTGTCTGTTGTGGGGAGAGGAAAGGGAAGGCGACTGTAAGCTGCTTTGAGACTGCTGGTAGAGAAAAGCTGCATATAAGAATCAACTCTTCTTCTTAGCTGCAGAAGGAGCACATTCTGGGGCTGTTTTCCTTGCTCCTGACACCCAGTCTTCTAGGCTCTGGGCTTACCCAACTGGCAGACCATTACAACACAACAATCCATCCAAGGAGCTACATATTTGTTTTGTTACAGCAGAGGATTTTACATACAAAACCATAATCGAGAGCCAGCTTGCTGTAGTATTTAAGTGTGGCAGCCTCTAATCTGGCGAGCCCCGCTCCTCCACATGCAGCCGGCAGACTAGCCCAACCCTGGGCTAGTCAACAGTCATGTTAGCTGTTATTTTAGAGCTCTCTCAGCCCCACCTACCTCCCAGGGAGTCTGTTGTGGGGAGAGGAAGGGAAGGCGATTGTAAGCTGGTTTGCACCTGCTTTGGGTAGTGAAAAGTGGGATAGAAACCCCTTCTTTCTTTGCATCCCCCCCCCCCAAATAACTAAGTCGTTAAGCCAAACATAATCAAAATCAAAAAGAAACATACTGCTGTTAATTTGCAGACCAGTTACTATGAACTGACCTACCATTTGGTGGTCGAACGTGCTCTCAAATCACAGCTGACTGATGGAGCCCCCACAGTGGCTTGCCATTGCCTGGCCCTGTGAACCAACCCTGGACTTCTTCAGGGGTCTCCCACCCAAATACCAACCAAGGCCGACCATCCGGGTCACGGCACCTGTCCTTTAGGCTTGGTTAAAGGTAAGCCTAAAGGGAGACAGAACCTCTGACAAAATGCAAACACTTCTTAAAATCTCCCCCCTCCCCACAAGGCTCCGGGCTTGGAAGTAGATCCCCTGCTCTCCTACTTATAGGGGGTAGATTTCTCTTAGAGTCTAAGTGTATTCTGGAGACCAAGCAACCATGAAATAGCTGAAGCATTTTTGGAGTAAAGTTCCTCATGAGTGCCCCTATGATCCCACTTGCAAAGAAAATTTTACAGCCTCTAAATTTTATTATTTTTAGCCACTATGGCATCTTGAGATGGTGAAGGTTTCTGGGCGCTCTGGGGTAAAGAAAAATGCCAAGTCTAGCTACGCCGTTCATGGTGAAGGGCCTTCCTGCCCTTTGTCAGACAGGCTACTGATTCCACCAGGCAGGGCCTGCACAAAGGAGGCTTTGGTGTGGGCAGCCACTGACCTCTCCCATTGGATGGGCTGGTCATTGAAGACAGAAAGGGCAGGGTAAAGAAAAAGTATGCTTCCTTTGAAAGGAAATAGGAAGAGGCAGTGGCTTAGTGGGTAGAGCATCTACTTGGCACACACAAAGTCTCAGGCTTAATCCCTGGCATCTCTAGTTGAAATGATCATGCGGAGATAGGTCAAGATGGGTAGCCACGTACATCTGTCTGCAGGATCAGAAAAGAGCAAGAGTATCACCAGTAGCACCTTAAAAGAAACAAAATTTGTGGCAGAAGATGAGCTTTCTTATCTGAGCAGTGATTCAAAGCTCAACCCGTCAAATTTTGTCTGTAAGTTGTCCCTGGACTCTTGATCTTTTCTTCTGAAGAAGTGAGCAGTGAGTCAAGAAAGCTCCTGTCCCACCACCAATTTTGTTACGTTTGAAGGTGATACTGGACTCTTGTTCTTTTCTAATGATATTGAAGACCTCAACCAGAGTCCCTGAAGAACAGCCGACAATCACCAGTGGTCCGAATCAGTAAATGAAGGCATCTTTGCAGGCAAAAAAGCAATTATTTCTCAATCAAGAATTCCTCGTGTCCCCAAAACCCGAAGAAATCCTACCATATAAGCCCCAGGGGAGCAGGCCAGCAATTCCCAGCAAGCCTAAACATTGGGGGGGGGGGAAGCGGGGAGCGAAACAACCTCCAGAAATGGGAGACAGATGGCTGCATTTTATTCCTCGATAAAAACAGCACGTACATTTCAGAGGAAAATTACACTGCCGTAGGGGGTTCTTAAGTCAGTGGCTGTCAGATTGTTTTTACATTCCGCACTAAAAGAGAAAAGGTTAAAGAAAGGGGCGGGAGAACCATCAGTAGCTTCCTGCAGCAATGGAGTTTCCACACTCCCATGCTCCGCCTGTACCCTTCAAAACTCCCACTCCCTGCAGGTCATATAGCATTGTGCCATCTGGCCGGAAGCAGCAGTGTCCATGGCAAGTACTGGCAAAGAAACTAGAAGGGGAAAAAAACCACAATTGGTACTTGTAGGGAAAGGATCTTTAATATTTGTGAAAACCTATAAAGTTTCCTGGCCAGCTTCTTCAGGGGGATATCAATTTGGATTCTCAGAAGGTAAAACAACATTCTATTGAGAATCGGAAGGGATTGGGGTTTCACAAATATTGAAGATTCTTTTCCTACTAGCACCAATGTTTCCCCCCCCCCTCTTCTTTTCTTGGTTAGATTTTGTGTAGTCCTTTTCTTCTTTCAGAGGGCCATGATTTCCTGCCAGGTCCTCAGCGGCCATTATTTCCCACCTGGGGGGGGCGGGCGGGGGAGACCATGTCTGGAGAAAAAGCTGCACACAACAGGAAGTGGGAAGAAAGCACCTCCCCGCCTCCAAAAAAAAAATCCCTTCTGGCTTCTTGCATCACTGGCTTCTGGCACAAAAGGAAATAAGTGGGCTCCAACCCAAGAACAACCAATCGGAACTTTGTTTAAAGTTACAGGCTAATTCCCCCCCCCCCAGATGCATCAAGAAGTAAATGACATTCAGGAGGAGACATTTAAGGTAGATAATAAACGTAATTCCAGTCTAATTTTCAGTGTCGTGCCCTTAACTCAGGACATTTCCCCCTCTGCCTTTCAAGACAGCCCCCCCCAACACAGGAGAGGCTGCTCCATCATCCTCCAGTCCCCAAACCCAGCATCAAAACGATGTTAGAATCCACAACCAAGGTCCGAAAGGGAGTGTCCAGGATCAAGGGTATCGCAAGACAGGCTCTATTTCCGCCAGTTGTGTTTAAGAGTCTCGCTTCTTGTTTCTTGTTCTGTATAAAGAAAAGATAGCCTTCGGGTCACCAAAACTGGATTGACAGCTCCTTGATCTCCAGGGAGGAAGAGGGGGCAGGAAGAGAAAGACAGCTTTTATTTTAAAAGCAAGCTATTCCAACACAATCATTTGGGTTAACTAGAAGTAAACACTTCTACTAACTAAACAGCCTAATTGGTGGGGAGACAGGAGGAGGGGTGGGTGGGTGGAAGTGAATACACGTCTGAAAATGGCCACGTGATGAGAATCAGAATCCATGCGCGATGCGGTTCGGAAAGGGGTCTCTCAGCCGCGCCAGGCTGAAGCTTGGCCTCTCTGTTTTTCTTTCACTCTGCGGACAGCTGTCACAAGGCTTGGGGAGGGTGCCACTGTGGCAGCCTCCTGGAGAGGTCCCCACATTGGAGGCAAGATCTTGGGCAGACTGGCAGGGCCACACGGCGTTAGGAAGGCTGCGAGCCCAGGAGTCTCTCGATGGCAGCGTTGATGTCCCCGCCCGTGGCTATGAGCGCCTGCAGGTTGGCCTCGCGGTTGATGAAGCCCATGGCGTTGAGCTGCTCGAGCTGCTGCTGGAACCTCACCTCCGGGCTCTGCGCCTGCCGAGAGAGAGACGGACGCTTGCTGTCAGCCAACCAGAGCTTTGTTAGCAGGAAGCGGGTGACACAGACCACCCCTGAGGTCACCCTGAAGGACATCGCCTGTCCTGGGCACCCACTGCTTGGACAGCTGCCGCAAAGTCACCTCACGTGAATCACAGCTTGTGCCCCAAGATCTTGGGCTGAATCCCCTCCGACTTCAGGCCCTTTAGTGAGAAAAAAGCACTCTGGGTAACAGGACCAGGAAATGCATGCCTTGTCGTGGTCTCTGTCACATGGTGGGGCAGGATCTATCCCTGTTTTGCTCCCCTTTGCTGTCACCGCCACAACTTTGGGTAAAATGCAGCAGTCCCCACCACAATCTGTCCTGTGAGTTGCCCCAAGACAACTTCACAGGGGTGTCGCTCAAGCAGTCTGGTGGGTAAGGACTTGAGCAGACTCTCTCAAGTTTTGCTAGCTGAGATCCGGGCCCTGACGGAACTTCTTAAGTTCCTCAAGACCTGTAAAATGGCACTTCCACCAGGCTTATGGTTGAGGCTGGAACAAGGAAATAAAATAATCAGGGCCTCCCTCCTTCCTCTTCAGAACATTCCCTCGCTGGAGAAGAAGCGGGAAAACCGAGCATCAGACGTTTATCCATTTAATTGTATTTTAAACCAAATTTTCATATGTTGTAATCCATGCAGAACCTGTTTGTCCGGTCTACATAATATGTGTTACTAAGTCAAACTATATTTTGACAAGGAACAAACTAAGGGGATTGCAAAGGACAGAATCCAGGTATGCCAATAAATAAAATGGGAAGAAAGTTGCTAACCAAGTACTTCCAAATCCAGTTACCTCTCATCATTGGCACCTGCAGGGTGCCCCTTTCTGCACCCTTCTCCTCTGTCATCCTCCCAGCTAAAACATGCACCAAAAAGTTTCCAAATGAGCATGCTCCCTCCCCCAATGAAGAACAGTTCCTCTTCTTGGACACCCCCCCCCCCAATGCTCCCAGGGTCTCAGCCAACCTGGGCACTAAGCCTTGGGGCTCCAGCCCACCAATCAAGAGGTGTTCATACATCAAATGGTTAGGGGCAGCCTTTCTCAACTGATCGTGCAGAGTATGGTTGGGAAGCACAGCTGTGGACACGCCCACCCAGAGCCCCTCCCCTTCCCACCCCCTCCAGGCCCATCTTTGGCCATTTGGGGAGGGGAGGGTGGGTCAACCTGAACAGATAGTCATATTACCCCATAAATACTTAACAAATGTTAAAAACATACTTAAAAATTAATTAACTCCCAACCGTTCTGGAAAACCTCCCAGGGCCATCAAGAAGCCCGGGGGCTAGGATATTATTGCTCTCGGCTGGGAAAGGCTGCTCAGTATCCGGCAAAGGACAACTTCCTCACAGCCACCACACCATCTGCTCACTGCAACTGGCAAGGTGTTTTGCCTGCCCCCCCCCCCCCAATCTCACTACATGCCTGTAAGCTTGGAGAACCACTGGCCAAGAAAGCTGACATTTGCTCAATCAAGGCCTCGGTGGATCAGTATTGTGACCAGTAGGGAGACGCTGCACTGAACAAAGGGCAGGAGAGAGAGCGCACGACAGACCTGGGAGTTTGTGCCGGCCAGGAGGTGGATCATGTGCTGCATGAGCTGCTGGTGTGGATTGCTGTCTCCGGCTGGAGAGGCACTGGCAGGTGTCGAAGCGGAGGACATGGGGGTCTCGGGGATTGTGCTGCCTCCTGCAGAAGGCGGGGGGACTCGAGCCGTCCCAAAAGACCCAAGGCTGCGGAAAGGGAGAGAAGGGCCGAGGGTGAGACGGCACAGGTGTGCAGGGAGGGAGACTCCGTCTATAAATTTAGGAACCTGAAAAGGGCTGCTTCTGCTCTGTTGCTGCAAATGCCAAAAGCGCTCAGCACTCCAGGTGTTTTTTGCCCTTACAGAAATGCCAGGAAGTGCAAGTTGCAGCTAACTCAGCATTTCCCAACTTTTTTTACCATTGAGAAGCCCCTGAAACATTCTTCAGCCTTCAGGGAACCCCAGAAATGGCACGATGGCATAGCTGTGGATACGCCCACCCCATGGCTGAGAAAGCCTGATTTAGCCGCTCTACAGAATTTGGCTTGGCTCCCGCGTAAAAAAAGGAACAGGGGACAAAACCCACACATGCCTAGTCTCCATAAATCCAGGCTTTCAGAAAGAACAACTCTTCTATCTGCCCCCAGAAGAGGCAGGATATAGATAAAGAGAACAACTAAAACAAACACCTTTCATTGAGGTAGCTTTCACTGCTTTACTCTGGGCTGGGCTAGGGTAGGGCTAGGGTATTATTGCTCTCGGCTGGAAAAGGCTGCTCAGTATCCGGTATATACAACAGACTGCTTTTATCATGCCAATTTCCCAACTCGTATTCCTTTGTCAGTATGTATTGGGCTGTGCATCGCACTGGTCTCTGATTCTGTGGTCCAGTTTTAGCATCTGTCAGTTGCATGCTTCATACTATCTTTATGGGGTTCTTTTTTGTTCTTATCACAAGACAGAGCAAGAGCTGGATTAGCCTTTCCTAGAGTCTCACAGCAAAAAGCATCTTTTCATCCACAGGATGCCCATCCCAAACCTGCTTATGGCTCCCCCCCCCCCCCCCCCGGGATGCTGACCCATCCCCTAGACCCGAGAGAATTCCCTATTACCTGGGCACCAGTCCCGGGGCCTCTGTCTGCAGCGTCTGGAGCCCTTGCTGGATCTGGAGCAGGGCCTGCATGGCGCGAGGGTTGGTCATGACCGACAGAGAATCCGGGTTCTGCATCTGAAGCAACGAGAGTCAGAAGAGGGCCTCCAGGACCCGTGGTTTGCAGACAGCCACTTCTAATAGACCCCAACATGTCCCCCTGAGCCTTTTTGTTCTTTGTTATGAAACGGCTGTTTGTAGCCAGTTTCCAAGGATCTGTTTGCTACTCAAAGACTGAATGACAATTCCTCTATGGCCCATTGTCTTGGATCTGAGAACCATAAGACAGCAGCCCTAGAAGCCTAGACAAGTCTGATCTTGTAAGATCTTGGCACCCCCCTGCAGGTCTGTACTTCGATGGGAGACTGTAGTTAAACAGAGAAAGGCAATGGCAGCAGATCACCTCTGCGCAAAAAATAAAAGAGAAACAGAATGCAGAAACATATAATTGGGAGGGGCCAGGGCTCAGTGCTAGAAACTCAGCATGCAGAAGCACCTGGGTTCAATCCTTGGCATCTCCAGTTAAAGGACAAAGCAGGTGAGGTAGTGAGCCTCTGCCTGAGACTCTGGAGATCCGATGCTGGGCTGAGTAGAAGAGACTGACCAATGATCTGATTTGGTGTAAGGGTGCTTCACTGTACCGAAAACTCTCCACTCAGCCTTGCCACAAAAAGGTAAGTGCCACAGAGGGCAGAGGCCCACCCTCCTTGCTGGGACTGCAAAGCACCATGTGCTATGCCCAATGCACGGTAGTGGAGCTACAGAAAACGACACCCAAGCTGTACAAGAGTGCTTGCCTATTTGAAGCGCCAGTTACAGGTCTTCCCCCACCCCCTTGCAATTCAGGGACTGCCATGCTGCATCCTTACCTGCTGCAGAAAGGCGGGGAGCTGGAGCCGCAGCTGGTCCTGAAGCGGAGGGTTGCCAGCAAAGAGGGGAACATTCACCATCATCTGCAAGGAAACAGGAGCTCTTTACATAGCCAAGTGCTGAGGGCGTTGCAGTTAGACTAGGGAAGACTTGGATCCCTAGTCTACCACAGATCAAGATGGGCAGCCACGCTAGACTGATTGTAGTAGTAAAAATTAGGAGTCCCGGCGCACCTTAAAAGAGTCACAGAATTTGGGGCAGCTACAACGTGTCTAGATATATCTGAAGAAGGGAGCAGTGGCTCCCCCTGCCTCAAACTTTGTTAAGTCTTTCAGGTGATCCCAGATTCTGACCCTTTTCTAGCCTGCCATGTAAACCTCACCTACTTTACAGGACTGTTGTTGTAAGGATAAAACGAGGCAGGGGGAAAGAACCAAGCAATCCAGCTTGAGCTCCGCTGAATAAACGGCAGGATAAAAATTGGACTAGGGCCAGTGGTGGCCAAACTGGCTCTCTAGATCTCCATGGACTGCCAACATGGGGCAGGGGCTCATGGTAGTTGTAGTCCATGGACATCTGAAGAGGAACAGTTTGGCCAACCATGGACTAGACAGACATTCTGATGCTGTGGAAATCAAACTGGTACTGTTTGCATTTTGGTCCAAACAGTTTCTCACCTGAAAAGCAAGGGCATTTCCAAACTCTGGTAAGTTCTGAGGTAAGCTGCCAGCACAGCAACACTTAAAAAAAAGATAAAACCTGGACATAGGGAGTGCAAAGGAATCAGGCTGTAGCTTTGCCCACACCTGGTCTACAAGCACTGCACGGTCTCTTCTCAAGGCACACCTGTACTGGGGCTCTACTTACCTGCGCTGCAAGGTCAGGGTTCTGGGCAAGCGTCTGTAGCATGGCACGCATGTAAGGGGCGGAGATCACGTTCTGCATCAGCTGGGGGTTGTCTGAGATCTGCTGCAGGAGGCCTTGCATCTCGGGGCTATTAAACATCCCTAAAAGTAATTTAAAGAAAGAAGGAAATTAATAGGGAGAGAAGAACACACAATTCTGCTACAACAGTTAGGTAAAGAGTGCCAGAACACAAAATGGAGCATCTAGAAGCCCCCCCCCCCCCACACACATACCCTGATAAATGGAACCAGGTCAGGAAATTAAGAGGATGCTAACAGCTGGCTGTAGCAATTTTAACTTAGTTATTATACTTTTATTATTGTACTACTGCTTTTTATCTTGTTATACACTGCCCCAAGATGGCTGTGCCAAGGCGGGTGGATTCTTTATATTTATTTATATTTATTTGGGGATTTATATACCGCTCCTCTCAGTGTATTGTCTTGGGGAGGTTTATAAACCTAATAAATCAAATACAAACAAGGAGAAGCTGTACTTCACGATCCCCCTCCTCCTCGTTGCCACCCAAAACAGATCAGGGAAAACAGATCCCAAGGATGCAGTGCTACAGCTTAATTCATGTGGGCAGGCACAGGCTTATTTTAGGCATGAGACTGTTTTCTGGCTTAGGAATGTGGGGACATCGGGAGGCATGGAAGTCACGACAATGTCATTTAAGTTAAAAGGGGCTCTCAAACCTTCCCTCACATTCCTGGGCTGAACCAACAGCCACAATGTCATACTGTAACAGGGTGGGACAGCCAGGGTTTTTCAGGAAAAAGGAAAAGACACCTAGAAGAAGGAAGCAGGAAAGTTTGCCTTCCTGCAGCATGAAGGAGGATCCACCCTACGGATACAAAGAAAGAAATGGCTGATTCTGTAGGCTCAAGTTAGAGCTGCAGCCTTGCCTAGGGATCAAGATTTATGCCAGCTGCTTCAACGGAAGGTAGATTAAAAAAAATCCCTCCAAAAAGAAGCCAATTTAATAAATTCCAATGAATGAAAAGGGTGAGCTTTCATGATCTAATATAAATGATTTAAATTCAGAGCACCGGAAGGATTATCATCCCTGGTTATTAACCTGCCTGAGTCATCATGACAACGATGAGTGAAGGCTTTGCTGCAGAAACATGCCATGTCTACAGTAAGGCTGGCAGAGACTTGCAACGGGGACCTTTCAGTGATGGCCCCCAAATTTCCCCAGGATGTTAAATTCCCTCCCCAAAAACGAGTTGATGCTATCTTTACAAGGCCTTTCTAGACCAGGGGTAGTCAACCTGTGGTCCTCCAGATGTTCATGGACTACAATTTCCATGAGCCCCTGCCAGCATTCCCATACATGGGAATTGTAGTCCATGAACATCTGGAAGACCACAGGTTGACTACCCCTGTTCTAGACAATACTGAGAACCTCCTTGTTATGGAAGGTTTTTGAGTATGACGTGACAGTTCCATGCCTTTTACGAGACGGTTTTACATTGGTATAAGAATTACCTTTAAAAAAGTTTTATGATTACTACAATCCATGTCTTGAGACCCACAAGGGACCAAAAAGCATCACAGGAATTAACTGAAGCAAGCGATTCGTGCGACTGCCAGATCAGCGAAGCTTGTCTAGATAACCACTGCTGTTGAACCCACCCACCCAGAGCTCATATCACCCGTGTTGGGGAGTTCCTACCAGATCCTAGGCTGGCTGCGTTGATCCCCAAGGGGTTGGACAGAGCTGGCGTGCTCTGGGGAGCGACAGAGCTAGTACTCCCTTCACTGTTGGGTGCCTGGCTTTGAGAAGAGGCTGTGGGACTCCAAGGGTTGGGTAAAGGCTCCCTGTTCTCTGTCCGCAGAGGTTGGGGGGTTGAGCTGTCAGAGCTTCCAGCCAAGGCAGAAAATGGGTTGTTGCCAAACTAGACGGAGAGAAGAAATTGTGGAATCAGCCCAAGAGAAAAAGCTATCGAAAGCTCCACCTAAGAATTCCGCATGCAACTTTCTACTGCTGCAGGCATCCCCAAAACAAGATCCACTTAAGATGCCCAAACCTCAATTAAGGAGAGGCAATACCAAACTCACACACACCATGACGCATATTTCAGCCCTTAAAAGGCTCAGAAAAGTAAGATCCTAACTTTAAGGCAAACAAGCAACTTATAGATCCGACTGGATACAGTATTCCATAAATGAGGGGCCAGGAATGAAAAGGCCTCTGGTCACCACCTGCCTAACTGAAGAGACATCTGGAGATGGGTGCTCTGTGCAGTACTTACACAGGTGCCTGAAGTGAAGGCAGCAGTCCTTTGAGGATCATGGCCACAGGGCTTTGACGATAAAACCAGCACCTTAAATGGTGCTCCCACATCCCAGAGGGGAGGGGCTGCATCCAACCTGTTGCCTTATTGTCAACATTTTCTCATTACGTTTCTATTTGGAAAACGCCTACTATAGTTAATAAAAATCAGCCTACAAAATAAAATATTTCAACCCCCCACCAAAAAACAAGCAACAGCATCAATCAAAATTTCTCTGAGCATCTTAGTCTCCACCAATAAAAAACTACTGCCCACCAATAAGGTCACAAAATTGAAAAGCAGCACTCAGAGACCTAAATGCTAGGCACAGTCCATCCAGGGGGAGGGAATCAGCACCTCATATTGATTCTGGAAACGTGCGGGAATGCAGACAAAGCCACTGAAGGGCAAAAATGCTCATCCTATTTGCCACTTAGCGGTGCATAATCACCCCGCAAAGTCCAGCCCAGCATACCTGCTCCCTGGCAGCACTGAACATGGGCTCTTGAATATCTGTGTACATCCGGCGCAAAGCATTGTACCCTCCAGGGATACTCTCCAAGTTGCTCAGAGCTCGGTCCTGGTTCCGCATCATCTCCTGCATCATGGCCGGGTTGCGTGCCAACTCCATGGTCTTGAAAGAGAATGAGGAGCAGAGGACTCAGAGCATGCCCGACCACCCCTAGGCTTCTTCCCTAGGCGAAACCGAGACCCACTATCAGACCACCCCCCAGCCTGCAGTCAGAACACCACAGATCTGGTGTGTTATTTTAAAACAAGCATGCAAGCGACAATTCCTGTGAGGGAGGAGAAAACTCTTTGCTCACTTGGCTAGAAGCCTACAAAAGCAGATTACACGGGTCACTGAAAAAACAGCCTGGCATGAATACCAGCCTCCCTACAACATGCATCCTTCTGCAGTGAGGTGGGCATCGAGCACAGGCCCAGGAGGCGAGGAGAACGGGTGCCAAGGGACCAGACTCAAATGCAGAACTCTCCAGCTTTGCAACAGTTGAAACATTGCTAGGGAGGGGCTGTGACTCAGATGGTACCAGGTTCAACCCTTCTAGCATGGCCAGTTCAAAGGATCAGGAGCAAGTGAGATGGGAAAGAAGAAGAGTTGGTTCTTATATGCCGCTTTTCTCTAACCAAGGGAGTCTCAAAGCGGCTTACAGTCGCCTTCCCTTTCCTCTCCCCACAACAGGCACCCTGTGAGCGAGGTGAGGCTGAGAAAGTCCTGGGGTTACTGAAGAAGAAGAGTTGGTTCTTATATGCCGCTTTTCTCTACCCGAAGGAGGCTCAAAGCGGCTTACAGTCGCCTTCCCATTCCTCTCCCCACAAAAGACACCCTATGAGGCGGGTGAAGCTGAAAGAGCCCTGATATTTCTGCTCAGTCAGAACAGCTTTATCAGTGCTGTGGCGAGCCCAAGGTCACCCAGACGATTGCATGTGGGGGAGCGCAGATTCAAACTGGGCTCGGCAGAATAGAAGTCCGCACATTTAGCCACTACACCAAGCTGGCTCTCTGCTTGAGACCCTAGAGAACTGCTGCCCATCAGAGTAGACAATACTGACCCTGAAAGACCGAGAATTCAGTGTAAGGCAGCAAAATAATGGATGTTCAAAATAAAAAAATAATGGCCTGGATCCCACATTACCACAGCTGCGCCAGAGAAAAACAGCATGATGAACACAATTAATCTGCAGGATCTGGCCTCTCCTAAGAATACAGCAGCGAACAAGCAGCTCTAAATTGCAAATGTTAGGGTTAGCACAACCCACAGTTTGGCATGGTTATCTGGACTGCATTCTACAGAGCCAAGGTGATTTTCCTAGCCAACAGGGAAGAGGAACAGCCGGCCACCTGGCGCATGAGCTCTGGGTTGTTCAGCATGTGGCTGATCTCAGGGTTGCGCTCCATCAGCTGCTGCATCTGGGGGTTGGCCATGATCATCTGCCTCATCAAGTCCCTGTTGGAAATCATGCTGTGCACCAGGGGGTTCTCCATGATCTGGGACAGCATCTCCGGGTTGGACATCAGCTGTCGCTGCATCTGCTGCTGGAGCTCCATGAAGTTGGCTGAGCCCATCCCTAGCTGGCCGAGCCCAGCGATGCCCCCGAAGCCGGCTGAGAGAGGAGAGAGAGAAGTGAGGACAAGAGACGACAAAGTAGAGATGAACTCCAAGCCCTGAAACACAGAAAACCCCTGCCCGCTGATCCCCAGCCGCATGCCCTGGTTTCGAGGCTGGCCTAATGGAAAAGCCCACAGCAAAAGCCTGTTCTGTGGAGCAGAGACACCCAGACACTTGGATGAAGTCTGCAGGACATCTGTGAACCACAAAGTCTTCAGCTTCCGCAAGCAGAAAATTTCCACAGCAACTGGATAAAGTGGCACCTCCCTCAAAAAAGATGGTCCTTCTGACCCCCACCCCACCCGCTCCAATCTTGACTTTCCATTATATGTATGCAGTATGTGAGGAACCAGGGACCTTGAGTGGCATTAAAAGGCACTTTCCTGACCCCCACTGGCACATCAGCATGCAACATCACCTCTAGTCAAAAACCAGAAGTGAGATCATGACAATGAGGGGGACACTCTAGGATCTGCTAAAACTTTATGGCTCAGTCATGAAGTTCTTGAGGGTGTCCTACAGCATCTGTCTCGATGACATGTCGACATTTTCGGGTTTTTGCCAGAAGCGACAAGATGCTTAAGAGCACCTGACCCTGCCCGCAAAATCCTCCTGGTCATCTCTACTTTCCAGGTCTTGATGGGGACAGAGACTGAGGCAGGTACATCATCACCCAAAGGGAGATCTTTCCACTGGGCAAGACACTGCCCTTCAGTGTCTGAGAAAGCAAGAAACCTAAACTCAAGACCTGGCTTTCCAGCACAGCCAAAATTCTCCCAATTCCCTAGCAGTGCAGAAAGAGAAACCAGGCACCAAACTGACAAAGACTCACATAAGATGGAAGTGGCGCCACCAGCTGTCCCTTCTGCCGTGGGGCCTGGAGCAGCCCCTAAGCCGCTGCTTCGCTGGTTACTATTCCCTGCATCTGAGAGCGTGTTGCTGGACGTGGAAGGCTGCGATGGGGTAGCCGGAGAAGCAGGGGCTGCAGAGGGAGTAGCAGCGGCAGCTGCAGTGGCAGCGGGAGGAGCAGGAGGAGGAGATGAAGCCGCTGCCACTGCTGAAGGATCTTGAGCCCTACGGAGAACCCCAAGAGGAGGCGAAAGGGTATGGACTCAGGCTCAAGCAACTTGGATTGAATAAAGAGACAATAGCAATAAAAATATTCCCTGTACAATGTTTTAGAATGTATATATTGAGCAACACTGGGAAACCATTTGGTTGAGGTCGACCTAAACCATCGCTTCCAACTGACCCCCCTAGCCCTCCCCCCTTGTATTCCTACTGCTACAAATCTATACAACATACTGGGTCTCAGTAAGATTTGAGCTGAGGCTTCTTGTAGTTCCACCATTCTTTAATGTTGTTATTATGTTAATGTTATTGTTGTTGTTATTCACCTTGCTGTTCCAGAAATGATGTTATCTGTATCATTTTTCTTGTTCCATGCAAACCGCCCTGAGCCTTTGGGGAGGGCGGTATATAAATACAATAAATCAATCAATTTTGTGTTCTGGTGTCCCGTATTTTTGCAGTATGGGAAATACTGCCCCACTTGGCTAGGCCTACTGCTGGAGGAGTGGAATTTACAACGTGTTTTAAAAATACAAATCCTTACTGGTTGCAACAGTTGGGACGCTGCATATGTCTAGGGTAGGGGTAGTCAAACTGCGCCCCTCCAGATGTCCATGGACTACAATTCCTATGAGCCCCTGCCAGCATTTGCTGGCAGGGGCTCATGGGAATTGTAGTCCATGGACATCTGGAGGGCCCCAGTTTGACTACCCCTGGTCTACGGTAACAAACAAAATGAACAGCATGCACACAGGACATCATGCTTTCCCCAGGTATCAGCAATGATGCCTTGGAGCTGAACAGCTGCTCATGCACAAGCACGTTCACTCGAAAGTTGCCAACGTTCGCATCCACTAGATCAAGAGCAGCAAAGACTAGTTCCGGGTTCTTCTTTTCTTTGCAAAATTCATCTCCTGTCCTTGCAATCATGTTGTCCCACAATCAAAATCACCTGTATCTCAATGCTGAAGATCATAAGATGATTTTAAAAGGTTATTGGATTCCTAACTTCTCACAACCTGTCAAGTATTCCACAAATCCCAGAATGTTATTGTGTGTGTGTGGTGTGTGTCCAGGAGACTGCTTCTTTACATGCATGGAGGTGTCATAGGTTAGGAAGGCCAGAATGGGTGTTGTTCCCCAACCTGTTCCACCTCCCTAGCCCTGTTATCAGCCAGAGGCAAAGCTGAGCAATACAAAACACCTCCTCCTGGCCACCCATGAGAACTGCAAGCAATTCCAAACAGATTTTAACAGCAGCTTTTTATTGGGGTGGGGAGGGAGTTTGATCTAATGTCATTTAAATGAGAAAGGGAAATGCAGACTAAACAGGTGAAGGCGTCATTTGCGCTGATAGCAACCATTGCTAAAAATTAAATTTCGCTATAATATTTATTAAAGTATATTCCATCATTTCATACACAAACTAAATAGGAAAAAACCCAAATAAAATGTTAAAATTACTATCAGAATTAATTTCTGTATTATTCCTCTGAAAAATTTTTGGCCAATAACTGAAGAGTTGGTCCACCGAGTCTGTTTCTGTGCAACCATTTTCATGTTAATCTGCAACTGCTTGAGTTAACGTCAGGGGACGTTGGTGCTTCATTTGATGCTGTTACAAAACAACCCTGTATTGAATCTGCCAAGAAAACACTAGAAGGCGTCACCCCAAGGGTCAGACATGAATCGTTGCTTGCACAGGGGATACCTTTACCTTTAAATGACCTCAAATGTGATTATGTGACAAGGTGATGGGTCAGGATTTAAGCAACCTTGTCTTAGCAGTGATGAGGAAAGAGGACCTGACAAGCAACAACTGCTAAGTCCAGTGGAGTAAGTACAGGGACAGAAACTGAAATGGGCCACCAAAGCAACTTGTTAACTGCATGGCCCAAGCAGCTGTCAGGGAACTTCCAGGAGGCCATTACTAACACACACATCACCTGAAAATGAAGGTTTGTACACCACTCGCATCAAGGTGCCACCTGATTTCCCAACCCGCACATCACTTTGATCCATGAAGATTCAAAGCCAGTATAAACTGTTATTAGGCCGATTTGGGAAAGCAAATCTATGCATGTTTTCAACTTTAGCTCATTTAACTATCCTGTGTTTTCAGGATGAACTTCCTTCTTACTTTTGCGGTGTTTTGATCACCAGGTGCACTGTTAGTCCGTCTTTGATCCCGTGCTGATTCAAGGTATCACTGTCCTTCAGAATCTTCCCGGCAAAGATCAGAACCAGCTGATCCTGTTTGGCTTTGAACCGTCTGGAGATCTCCTCTTTAAACTGTAATGAGAAGACTCATAAGATCACTTTCTTTCCTCCTAAGCAGAAAGCGGCAGTCTAGAATAGCCCTCCTGGGAATCAAGGGTGTTGGGAGTCACACCTCCCCTCCAGCAGTGCAGCGACTGTCCCTAACCCCAAGCTATAGTTACACTATTCAGTGGCATTTCCTGCTAAACCCCAACTCATCAGGTGTTAGGCACTCCCCGTTCACCCAAAGCCTCTCTCACCCTCACCCCATCAATACTTGCATCTATGCTTAAATATAAGCCTTTGCTTTAACTGCAAGCTGACTAGGCAACCTATCCATTTAAACGAATTAATAAACCTCAGTGCCTTACAGGGAATGTTGTTGAGATAACAAAGATAACATGCTGCGGAGCCTCCAGAAAATCATCAAGTACATTTGCTCCACCTTTTGCAGCTCCAGCAGTGCTCCTTCAACTCCTCAGTGCTCGACCATCACTTTTCTCAACAGGTTTCTTCCTTTCCCTCACTCTCCAACAACAAAGCCACCAGCCCACACAGCTCTCTTTCGGACACATACACACACCTCCGCTAACTATCCATTCCCCCTTCCCCTCTCTTTGGCCTCTTCATTCCTATTTGCATTTATTCTTTCCTCTCTTCTCACCAGCCGCCGAGATGGGGTTGGAATAGATGACCAAGGAGGTCTCTTCAAACTCTATTATTCTATGAGCCCCTCTAAGCCCTGGGGACTTTCTCTCCTCCACCCCCCCCAGTAGAGCCTCTCTCCTTACCCTGATGTCTCAAATGCTCATCACCACATGGCCTTTCCCAGCGGCTTGTCCCTTCCCCGCCACCAGCACCCAACTGCACCCTCTTCTCCCGCTCTTTCCCAAGGCTCCCCACGCCCAGGGCCTTTTACCGTCCCGACTCCATCGCCACCCCCTTCGCGGCCGCAAGATTTCCCTTCCACCCACGGCCCTTTGGCGCCCCCTTCTCGCTTCCTCCCCAGGCAAGGCAAAAAAATCCTTTCTCCAGCGCCACGGAGGGGGAGGGGCTCGCCAAGGCCTCCCCTCCAAGCCACCCCCGGGCGGGCAGCCCAAGCAGGAGGGGGGAAAGGGGCTCCGGCCCTCGCCTCTCCCTCCTCCTCACCTCCTTGACGGAGACGCGCTCGCCGGTGAGGATCTCCTCCTTGTCTTTGGGGGTCTTCACCATCACTCGGATGAGGAGCCCCCCCGGGCCGCCTTCGCCGCCCCCCACGGCTGCACCGCCGCCGCCTCCTCCTCCTCCGCCGCCGCTGCCGGCCGAGCTCGAAGCCGAGCCGGGCCCGCCGCCGCTCAGCTCCGCCATCTTGGCTGGCCGGCTGACCGCCCCCTCGCCGCCCGCTTCCCACCCCAGCCGCCGGCCGGCCACAGACGACGGGGAGACAGAGAGGACCCCGCCGCCAGCCACCACCATAGAGATAAGGTCCCCGCCTCCTCGGCCTCCTGGCCAATGCGCGTCCAGGGAGCCATAGCGACACTTCCGGCTCCTGAGTGAAGTTCCGGTTTTAAAGCGGTAAGCCACCGCTCCTCCCGCCCTTTTACAGAAGCCGAAGCCAGTGGGCAGGGGAGACGCTCTAGGCGTTAGTCTCTATCCCCCCAAGAAGCCGGCTTTGTATAGGAAGTTGTGAAGAAGCGGTAGAATTTTTAAGACGGAAGTAGTCATAAGGGCGACGGATGTGTGCTTGACGCTCTAACACTTCCATACTGTTTCTGTGGGTTACTCCAGGAGTCAAAAGTACAGTATTTATGGATGAGTCACGTTCAATAGCTGTGTTAACATTGGCCGACGACCCTTTGCTCATGGAGTATTCAGCTGTATCGTTCTAGTCCTCGGCTACTCTATGGTAGTAACCCAATAGGCCTCGAATGAAATTTATAGAAGCAAAAAAAAAAAAGTTTGATTAATAGATCTAAAGTGCCTTCAGTGGCCATTGTTGATATACAAAAGATAGCCACTGGGCATGCGCATACACAGAAGCATCGCTACTTGGGTTGGCACCTCTGTGGTAAAAGACTATTGTATGTCATTAAATGCCAACAATGCCCCTCTGTTCCCTACACACAGCAAACCCTCCACCAAAGAATAAATGAACAGAAGTCTGACGCAAAAAAATCACAGGACTGAAAAACTTGTAGGGGAATACTTCAACTTTCCAGGACATTCAATAACGGAACTCAAAGTAGCTGTTTTGCTGCAAAGAATGTTCAAGAACAGACTGGAAAGGGAGATTGTGGAGATGGAAGTCATTACAACACGTAAAACAATGGAATCCCCAGTGAGAGGATTGTCAGTTACCCTGAAAAGCAAATTTTGATTTGAAGCAAAAGATTTATTTTATTGAGTAAGAAAGAACACTCAACAAGGCATTGTGGAAACTGAGGCAAAGATTCTGGGTAACCGTTTATAGTCCCAACCTTGCTCCTCCCCCCCCCCCCGGAAATCCAGAGAAAGTAGGAGAAAATAAGACACAGGGATCCCAAGGCTGCATTCCAGAGGGGAGGGAAGAATGCAGAGATGAGAGATACAGGGAGGCGAGGGGAATACAATACAGGGAGGCGAGGGGAAGAATGCAGGGAAGGGCATCAGGGCAATAAAGGGCAATAAAGAGAACGTCAATAAAGAGAAAGTCAATATCCCTGGTCCGGAGACCGGTACCGGTCTATGGATCAGTCGGTACTGGGCCACAGATCCTCCTCGTCCTCCTCCCCGGCTGCTGCCTCAGGGGCTGCCCTGCCAGTGGTCATGGGAAGTCAGGGGGGCCGACAGGAAAGCAAGTGGAGCAGGGATTCAGGCGGCGGCAGTGACGTCCCTCAGCAAAAGATTACCCCCCGGGGCCTCAGTAAAATTGTCAAGCATTGACCGGTCTCCAGTGATAAAAAGGTTGGGGATCACTGCTCTAAAAGATCCAGCTAAATAAACATCAGTAAATAATGGCAGAAAACTACAGGATTCTGACGCCCAGGACTTAACAGGGATATTTCTTATTTCACTTATAGCTAACCTTATTCAAATCTTATGTCTATATTCCTTACAATCCCCATTTCATTTGGGACAATAGGACTGCAATGTGATTTAAGTATGTATGTAATGTAATTTAGAATCTAAATCTCTGGTCTTCAGACAGGAGAAAAAACAGGGATAGTCACTTGTAGGATGCTTCCATGCTTGGGTGGACATATACGGAGCTAGCAACAGGTCTCTTTTAATTCTTTCCATAAGCGGGAAAGCATCTGCCATTAATTGCTAGGCTTAACATTTTTATTCCCCTTATATGCTGTTGTGAACTGCAATTGAACCTCAAGGACTGATTTTGTTATTCCAGCAAGGAATTATCCAATCTCATGTTGCGTATTTCTGGATGCCTTTGTGATGCTGTTTACTAATTTATTACCCTTATATTGATACTCTTATGATCCCTGTTCCATTGTCTAAGAAAGCACCCAAAAGCTGACACCTTGAATATAGATTCAAGTGGGTAGCTGTGTTGGTCTGAAGTAGCACTCAATAGCAATTTTTGAGACCAAGATTTATTCAAGGCCTGAGTCTTCATGTAAACAATAAATTAATAAAACTTTGTTCGTCTTAACGGTGCCATGGGTCTCAATTTTTGTTCGACTTGTATTGAGGGCTAGCGTGACGGGGAATGCTTAGTTTTAAAGCCGACTCAACTACAGGGATGTCGTGGTAAGTCTCTCTCAGTCTCCATCTCCAGGGAGCCTCCCCGCCATGGCTATAGAATAGCTTTGCTTTTTTTTTAAAGGGGACGCGACTCGGGGGGGGGAACAGAAGCTACAGGCTGTCGTGCCTATTTTCTCCTATTGCGTCACAGCGACCCCATCAGACTCGGCGAGGAAGCTGCAGCCGGTTCGGAAAAGCGGAAAGAAAGGCAGAGGGTAGAGCAGGAAGTGCGCGTGGCGTAAAAACTACAACTCCCAGGATGCTCAGAGGGCGCAAAGTTAATCAGCTGACGCGAGGGGACTCCCCAGCTGCGGCGCTTCCTCCAGAGATCAGTCGGCGTTTGCTCCGGAGTCTCGTAATGCTGCGCCCCAAGGCTTTGACCCAAGTGCTGAGCCAGGCCAACACGGGAGGCGTCCAGAGCACCTTGTGAGTAGAGAAAGATACATTTGAAAGGGACCTCCAGGGCAATCTAGTCTAACCCCCTGCAAGATACAGGAAACTCACAACTGCAGTTATGTAGCGGGGAGTTTTAGGGTTTTGAAAGCCCAACACTTCCTGCCTCATAGATTGCAGTGTGATGCAGGAGCTAGACTCGGGCAGGAAGCTCGTGTTTAATCTGTAAAATAACTTTTTTTAATGCATTTTTGTGTTTGTTTTAAGCCATGTTGTAAACCGCTCCGAGCTCTTATGGGAGTAAAGGTAAAGGTAAAGGTATCCCCTGTGCAAGCACCGAGTCATGTCTGACCCTTGGGGTGACGCCCTCTAGCGTTTTCATGGCAGACTCAATATGGGGTGGTTTGCCAGTGCCTTCCCCAGTCATTACCGTTTACCCCCCAGCAAGCTGGGTACTCATTTTACCGACCTCGGAAGGATGGAAGGCTGAGTCAACCTTGAGCCGGCTGCTGGGATTGAACTCCCAGCCTTATGGGCAAAGCTTTCAGATGGCTGTCTTACCACTCTGCGCCACAAGAGGTTCCTCTTATGGGAGTAGGGCGGTCTAAAAATCCATTAATAAATAAATACATTGGGCCAGATGCTTCAGCTTAGCCTACTTCACAGGGCTGTTGTTGAGGTTCAAAATGGGTGGAGGGGAAGAAGAAGAAGGGTGAGTCCTGCCCTGAATTCCTTGCGAGGGAGGGTGGGATGGATATGGCGTAAGATTTCTTTTGACCACTGCCTGCCAGGTTCTTGTCAATGTCAGTGCTGTGGCCTACAGAAAAGAGTCCTTCTGATAATTTGTTTTTAGGCAGGTTAGATAACTTGCACATTGCCACAACATGCGTGAGGGCATCCAGTAACTTAAGCCTCGGTCAGTTCTTAGTCTCTCCAGCGAATGATGTGCAAGCTCTGGGCAAGAACCTGGAAATGTGAAGAAGAGTTGGTTTTTGTACTCCGCTTTTCACTACCCGAAGGAGTCTCCAAGCAGCTGACAATCGCCTTCCCTTCCTCTCCCCACAAAAGGCGCCTGGTGAGGCAGGTGGGGCTGAGAGAACTGTGACTAGCCCAAGATCTCCCAGCTGGCTGCAGGTGGAAGAGCAGGGAATTAAACCCAGTTCTCCAGATTAGCGGCACAAGGTAGAGCCCTGACCTATATTTTTCACTTGCAAACTTCCCAGTAGGATGTGGCTGGATTCAGGGCTGAAGCAACCCAACCCTGCAGGCCCCAACTAATAATTTGGTATATGAGGCAGTTCTGTTGCCATGCAGCTGGCGCTTTCCCTCCGAAATCTTCTTCCTCCACCTCTGGATCCTTCTTGGCTCCTGTCCTCTCTGCCCTGTGTTGGCTTTCTCCTCCAGACTCCTGAACAACGAGGGCTCTCTCCTTGCATATTCCGGCTATGGAGACACAGATGCCAGAGTCACGGCAGCCATCGCCAGCAACATCTGGGTGGCCTACGATAAGAACGGCCACCAGGCATTCAACGAAGACAACTTGAAGTTCATCCTCATGGACTGCATGGTACGTACCACTGGCTGTTTCTAAGGGCTGTTCTGCCACTGGCTCCCTGGGAAGCTTTGGGCTGCTTGGCATTGACTCATTTTTGCACTTATACCCTGCCCTTCCCCAGAGGCTCAGGGTGGCTTACAAAAGAATACGGCAGGATGAAAATTAAATAGTAAGTTTTTAATTTTTAATAAGCAGTATTAAATAGTTAAAACTAGGGAGGCCAACAAACTATTAAGTTGTTTCTAGGCCTTTGCTATAGACCTGGTTGAACAACGCTGCCTTGCAGGTTATGCGGAACTGTTGAAGGTTCTGCTGGGCCCTGCTCATTTTTCTGTCCTAGTTAAGACCATTTTAACTTCCTTGGAGCTGGGAATCCTAAGCAGTTTTTGTTCACTAGAATCTAATGTTCTTTAGGGGAGTTAATGGAACAGGCGGTCCTGTAGATCTGTCTCTTTCCTTGTTGGATCCAGAAGTACATCCAGATGTGCTCACTTTTAGCAGAGGCTGCTCCATGCTTGCAGAGGCCTTCAGTCTGATGCTGCAAGCCTAGCTGGTCTGCTAGGGCTCCTGTAGGGGGGTATGAAGGCAGACATCTTCTAAGGGGGGAGGCAGGTATCCTGGCAAGGGGGTATTTGGCTTCCCTCTATAACATTTTAATTACCATTTGTAAGCCGCCTTGACTCAAGAGGAAAGGTGGGGTATGATTTTTTAAATAAATTAAATTGAGTTGCATGGAGTGCAAGAATTTGGGCGTGTGTCCTTTGACCCCTCTGAACCCATTCTGTAGAACTTTAATGTCCCGGGTTTGAAAACTGGAGGAACCAAGAGGGGTTTTTGCAGTTATTCCAGCCCCACAGCAGACAGTTGCTGTGGGGAATAAACATTATTTATAAAAGAAAGGGGCACTCAGTGGCTAGCTGCTTCCCTCAGCCCATTATAGATCTTCCTTTTCTCTTTGGCAGCAGCCTTTTCCTTACTGATTGGGAAGATTCAAATGGGTAGCCGTGTTGTAGAATCAGATTCTGGACTCTGATTGGGAAGAGTGAGAGGAATTCTCCTGAAGGAAGGCTTTTGGATTTCCTAAATTAACTGGCTCTAGGGCCCCTTAAATGTTGCTTCTTCTCGGGCAATGGTTGTCATTCATTCATTCATTCATTCATTCATTCCTTCCTTCCTTCCTTCCTTCCTTCCTTCCTTCCTTCCTTCCTTCCTTCCTTCCTTCCTTCCTTCCTTCCTTCCTTCCTTCCTTCCTTCCTTCCTTCCTTCCTTCCTTCATTCATTCATTCATTCATTCATTCATTCATTCATTCATTCCCTGTTTGGAAGGGGGAGGAGTTTGGGGAGATCTTCCCTGAGCTGTCATATGGCAGGGCTGCTGTCCTGTAGTAAGCATAGTGTGTTGCAGGGCTCTAACAATTCCAGGCACAACTCAAGGTGCTGGTCTTCACTTTCAGAACCCTATGTGGTTGGTGTAATGGTTAAGAGCAGTGGCTTCTAATCTGATGATTCCTTGCTCCTCCACATGCAACCAGCTGGGTGGCCTTGGGCTTGTCACAGTCCTCATAGTTCTGACTGAGCAGTCCTGTCAGAGCTCTCTTAGCCCCACCTACCTTACAATTTGCCGTCTGTGGGGGAGGAAGGGAAGGCAATTGTAATCAGCTTTGAGGCTCCTTCAGGCGTTGAAAAGCAGGGTATAAAAAACCAACTCTTCTTCTTCTACCTGAGGGACCACCTACTCCTTTATGAACCTGCCCGACCTCTCCAGTTATCTTCAAAGGCCCTGCTTGGGTGTCTCCCACCTTCTGAGGTGAGGCAGGTGGTAGTCTGGGAGAAGGCCTTCTCAGTCGTGGCACCAAAGCTCCAGAGCGCCATCGTCTGGGGGAATTGCCTGTCCCCTTCCGTTGCCACCTTCTGCTAGTGGGTGATGACTTCCTTGGCATTCCGCTGCTGATCCCTCCTTCCGGACCAGTGTTTTATATTCTCCATGTTTACAGCTTTGTATTTTTTAAAACTCTGTTTTTAATTTGTTTTAATGATTTGTGGATAGATTTAAAACTGTGATTTTGTAGTGTATGTTTTAATTGCTTAGTGGCCTTAGTGGCCTTTCTAAGAGCAGAAAGGCAGGATATAAATTTTGTAAAAAAACAAAAACCAACCACCCTAAATTAACACGGATTAATTAACATCCTTCATCAAGGAAGGATGAAATCTGTCTGCCTCTGAGTAGCCTAGCGACAGCCAATGATGGCTACAGCTACCGTGAGAGAGACAAAAGCATCTGCCTCCATGTTGCCTGGCTGTTAGAAGTTGGACTGCTAGAAGTTGGACTGTCCCCCAGTGTGCACACCGGAGCCCTGAAGCAGAACTTCCTGTAGGGACTGAGGAAGGCAGAAGTTCTAGAAGAAGCAGCAGCCCAAAGGAGTCTTTTCACTGCCCAAAGGAGTCTCAAAGCAGCTTCCAATTGCCTTCCCTTCCTCTCCCCACAACAAACACCCTGTGAGGGAGGTGGGGCTGAAAGAGCTCTGACAGGACTGCTCTGTGAGAACAGCATTATCAGGGCTGTGACTGGCACAAGGTCACCCAGCTGGCTGCATGTGGACGAACGGGGGCTCAAACCCAGCTCGCCAGATTAGAAGCCGCCCTCTTAACCACTACACCATGCTGGCTCTAGTGATGCAGCACCTCGTCTCCCAGCGACCGTCTTTTCCCGTGTGTTCCTTAGCTTGATGTCTGTCCCAGCTGGAAAAGAGCGGGACTTCTACCTGCTCTGCAGTTTGTGAATGGCACACTTTTAATTCACTCCGCTTTGACCCACGCGTCCTTATGTTCTTCCATTCTCTCCCCCTGCCCCCGCAAACAAAAACCCCAAGGAGGGCCGTGTTGCAATCACCAGAGTCGCCAACTTACTGCTGTGCATGTACGCCAAGGAGACAGTGGGCTTCGGGATGCTGAAAGCAAAGGTAAGCTCACCCGTCGATGAGTCAGAGGCCCTGTGTCCTGGCGGCATGACTCAGATGGAAAGGTCAGGATTAGTTGGTGCGGGGAGCTGCTGCCATCTTGAGTGCTGCAGCCAAGTCAGCTAGGAACTTTCTGGACCAGGAGTAGTCAACCTGTGGTCCTCCAGATGTCCGTGGACTACAGATCCCATGAGCCCCTGCCAGCAAACGCTGGCAGGGGCTCATGGGAACTGTAGTCCATGGACATCTGGAGAACCACAGGTTGACTACCCCTGGTCTAGACTATAGAAGCCGGCCCGGTTAACTGTGGCCAAGCTTAGGATGCTGCAGGACTCCTTCAGTAAGCAGAGAAGGAGATGTGCTTCTCAACTCCTAGGACAGCAGTTCTCAGCCCCTGCCGCTCTGCGACCCCTACAGCAGGAGGGCAGTGGTGTGCGCACTCACATGTGCATGCGCGTGTGCACTCACATGGTGGCGTGCATGTGCACACGCCATCGTCGCTCCCACTGCAGGGGTCACAGAGCGGTGGTGGCATGGTGCTGGCCTCCTCCACACTGCCTTGGAGCTTACTGAGGCGGTGCCCAGGAGGCCAACGTCACAGGAGAGGCGGTGGCAGTGGCTGGAGCAGCGGCGGCATAGCGCTGACCACCTCCACACTGCCTCAGTGAGCTCCAAGGTGGCACAGAAGAAGCTCCCTGGGAAAGGCCAAATGACCCCTTGGGGGGTTGCAACCCTGGGTTGAGAACCGCTGCCCTAGGAGAAGGGTCATAGCTCACTGTGAGAGGGCCTTCAGAAGGCTCCAGGTTCAATCCCTGGCATCTCCAGTGAAAAGGGCCAGGCAGCAAGTGGTGTGAAAGATGGGCACTCGCTTTCCAGGGAGTCAGGCTGCGCAGACAGTACTCAGCTCTATGGACATTGCCTGCTTTATTAGAAGATAATGATAATAGTAATATATATTAGTAATAATGTCACTCATTCAACTTGGTCACGGAAGCCTTTTGAAAGATGATAACGGAAAAGATCACTTTGAAAGCAGCTATTTGGAATACAGAAGTGTGTTGCTGCCTAAATTGTGGTGGGGCCTAATGGTCACATAGACCCCTGTGTGGTGGAAGGGTGGTCAGCTCTCTCTGCCTTGGCTATAACCAGTTCCACTTGCTGATGACTTCCCCCTGGCCATGCCCGTGAGCCAGAGGCTGACCTAGAAATGGCGATTTCTACCTCATGGCCAGAGTTAGCTTCAGCCCGCTCTGAAGGAGAGCCCCGGGGGGGGGAAGGAGATGCTCAGGTGTAGAGGCCAATCTGATCAAGAGATAGGGAGCTCAGCGCTAGTTAGGGAGAGATGAAGCATATGGGCCCCTGGGACAAGCTTGAGTGCTTCACACCCCCTGCTGTAGGATCCCTTCCATGAATGAATGGCGAGGGAGAGATTGTGAGTTGGCCAAATGTCAAATGGAATCAAGCAAAACTTTTGTTTTATTTAGTTTGGCACGTGAGACTAATGAGTTTGGATAGAACAAGATTCTATGTTGCACCACTTTCCCCCATATGCACAGATTGGAAGCCCAAGTCACGGTTTGCACTTCCCTAGATACACCCAGCAAACTACAGCTTGCGGTCCACTGTAATCTCCCCCTCCTGCCAGCTGTTCACTTGGTACATATGCTGCTACCATCTCTGAGGCAGAGAGAGTGCAATAGTTTTTTTTTTTTTTTTGGGGGGGGGGGGTCATTCAGACATTACACCAAACTGTTGTATGAGGGATCCTTCCTTCATACCCAGCTATCTGATTCTGGCTTTCCAGCCGGCCGTATTGATTCATTTGGATTTGGATATGTACACCCTGACTTTCTCCCCAACAGGACCCCAAAGCAGCTTCTAATGCTGTTCTCCCCTCCTCCACTTTATCCCCGCAACAGCAACCCTGCGAGGTAGGTTAGGCTGTGAGTGTGATCAGCTGCCCAGCAGGTCTCCATGGGAATTTGAACCTGGGTCACCCAGACCCTAGTCCAATGCTCTACACCAGGGGTAGTCAACCTGCGGTCCTCCAGATGTCCATGGACTACAATTCCCATGAGCCCCCGCCAGCAAACAGGTTCACTACCCCTGCTCTACACCACCCCACCAGGTGGGCGTCCCACCTCTCCCAGACTTCAGCTTCCTTTGCCTTGTTCCTTTTGAATGGAGCTGGCGCCTCCAGTTTGCAGGGCTCCCAAGTCAGCTGCTCTCTTGCTCTCTCTTCCTAGGCCCAAGCTTTGGTCCAGTACCTCGAAGACCCGCTCACCCAGGTTGCAGCATCGTGAGCCGTGGAGCCAAGAGATCCGGGGGGAAAGGCTTTTGTGACTTTGCTCAGAAGGAGCTATTTCGGAAAGGAACTTTTACACTGGAGGCACTGGGCACTCGGAGAGGGGTGCTTTTGGGGGGGGGGGTTTGCAGACTCCGCCTCCTAGCAATGCCGCTCCCGTATAAAATGAAGGTGGGGAAAGAATAAAGAGCTGTGTTGGTCAGCTTGAGTCCTGGTCTTGCTTAATGTAGGGGCCTGGAAGAGCTATCTTATGCAGAGCTGGGAACAGAAGAGCAGAGCTTGCCCAAAACACTCACAGAAGACGTCTAATGATTCCAGGTTGAATTTGATTGCAAAGCTGCCAACTAAGAAACCTCCCAAGGGATCCGTGCAGTTTTCTCGGAGTCGGTGAGAATCGCACTGGAAGGTGACCAGTAGGGGGCAGCAAAAGCACGAATACAGGCTGCATCTTTTGGCTGGGGAGAGAGGGGCCCTTCCTGTAACTCTCACCCACCACCTGCCGTATTAATCGGGCTTCAGACTTCAATTAGGCATTACTGTAACAAGCATGGGTTCCCAAATTTGGGGCGGCTGAGTCAACATGATGAGCTGTCGCTGGCTGTTGCTCGTTTTCCCCAGCAGGTATTTTTTATACCTCCCTATCCTTGTAAACCCAGGCTTCATTTTTGCACTCTGGGTCCCAATGTGGAAAAATGGCTGGAGAGGGACTTGTGAATGAGATATAGCAAGTGTGGGGAAGGCTTGCCTGTTTTGCCTTTTGAGCGTTTAGAGCCCTTAATAACTGTGGCCTTTCAAATTGCAACCAACTCACGGCGACCCCAGGATGCTGGAGGTTTAAAGACAAGATGAGCAGAGGCGGTGTGTCATTTGCTGCCTCTGCATTGTAACCCAGGCTTGCAAAATGGAGCTCTTCCAGCAGGCGTTTGGTTGAGACCGGGCTACCGCAAACACCTAACAACCCACACCCAGCCCTGAAACACCCTCCCTCATACCTGCCCCATATCCTGCCTGTGCTGAGGCAGCCGGTTACCAGTTATGGCCTGGATCAAGTTCCTCGTTTTGACCTGCCTATCTTAGGGATCGCTTATCTGCTAATGCCCCCTGCAGGGCCTTGTGCTCTGTGGACACTAATCTGTTAGTGGTCCCTGGCCCTCGATCCAGGCCGGGGCCTTTTTGATCTTGGTCCCGACCTGGTGGAATAAGCTCCCGGGAGAGCTGAGGGCCCTGATGGAGCTGTCAGAGTTTCACAGGGCCTGTAAAACGGAGCTCTTCCACCAGGTCTTTGGCTGAGAGTGGGTTGTTTAAGAGCATTGCACCCCCCCCCCCCATGGCTTTGCTATATCATCAATTGAGCCCTTTGTGGATGGTTGTGGAGGGGGTGGAAGGCTTTCTCTCCTTACTTTTCTCTTCCTGTCGGCTTTCTTTACAACTTTCACACCCACGCACAGTAATACTGTGGCATGAATTAACTTGATCTTGGTCACAAGTGACACATCCCTAGACTTAAGATTCTTTTCTAGCTCCTTCCTGGCTGCCTTTCCCAGACTCCGCTTCCTTCTGATTTCTCAGTTGCAGTCTTCTTCTTGGTGGATGATGGAGTTTCAGTGGACAGGGAATACTGTATAATGCACACCATTTTCTTGTTCATGTGCTGGCGGTTAGGAGGCACCTGCCGCCACCCTGCTGGCAACCTCGCAGTTGTTCTGGGGAAGGGTGGATGCTTTAGGCTGATCCTGCAATGAGCAGGGGGTTGGACTAGATGGGCTGTATGGGCCCCCTTCCAACACTATGATTCTATGAAGCCTAAACAATAACTTGATGGGATTACTAAAGAAAGTAAAACAGCTGGGTGGTCTGTCCAGGTGTTGGCATGAAGTCACTGGAGGCTTCCCAATTTGTGACAAGTGTCCTTCATGGCTGGGGAAGCCCTGAGGAGCAAGTGCTTAGCTGCGAAAGGGTGCTTGACATTCCTGGGGTAGGTGCGGATGGGAGTTCGGGCAGGGGGTGTTTGCTTTGGGTGTAGCAGGAAGGAAAAGATCTGGAGCAGGCCCTAGTCTTGCAAATAATGCATTGCTGCTGTGTTGGGAAAGGAAGGAATGAGCCATCTGGGGCTCCTTCCCAGGTTGGCTGCAAGAATACCTGCTGGACAGAAGGAAGTGTGGCTGGAGTGCACCTTTTCCCATGATGGCTTGCCTGCAGAGGCTGCCTGCACTCTCTTGGGCTTGACACACTTTGGTACATGTCCAATCCAGAGAGATGATAACCAAGCCATAGTGGGGCACAGGGATGCTGAATGAAAGGCGTTGGTAGACAAATTTCCCCTCAGAGTGAGAGATGGGTCTGACGACCCTCTTAAATAAAGATGACAATTTGACTTGGTGGAAGAGCGCCGTCTTGCAGACAGTGACTCCTAGTGTGAGAATCATGTATTACATGCACGTTCCGGTTTGCTTTGTAAAGTATTGTAGGGAGGTTCTCTTCCTGAAGGAGGCTTCCAGCCAGCTCTACCAGGTGGCCTCTCTCAAGACGAAGAATATGCCCAGTCACAACCAATTCACGACGACCCCATTCACAATCTTTCACAGACATCTTTAAGAGATTTTATGTGGAGTTCTGGCATTACTCTCTGTTTTGATTAAGCTTTTTTGTTAGCTAAGAATTATCTTCCTGGATGATCTTCCTGCTGTCTTCCAATTAAGGGAGTCAAAAATTTGGCTTGTACAAATGTTGGCAGTATTTTGCTGCTTGTTTTTGGTTTGGTTACAAATCAGTGGAGGCACCCCAGAGGAGCCTGGCCCCAAATCTGGAAGGACACAGGGATTCCTTTGACTTTTTGGCTTTTGCCTGGGTGTTGTGCTCATTTCCTTTGGTTAAAAAATAATCAATAGGAAGGTTGCATGTCTGTCAACCATTGGCCACCCCATTCGGTTTTGATTTTAGGTGTTCTCACCGTAGAATTCAGTAGCACCTTCAAGACTAGCAAAACTTGTGTCAGGGGGAGGAGCTTTCACGAGTAACTTATCCGGATCTTACAGCTTCTTGATGTAAGCATGAGTGCATTTTTCTCCTCTCCTCCAAGGCAGAGGTAGTCAACCTGTGGTCCTCCAGATGTCCATGGCCTACAATTCCCATGAGCCCCTGCCAGCAAGCTGGTAGGGGCTCATGGAAATTGTAGGCCATGGACATCTGGAGGACCACAGGTTGACTACCCCTGCTCCAAGGGAGCCGGCAGGGTGATCCAATTGGGCTGAGGCAGGATCTCATTAAAGGCCAACATGTATAATCTCAGTGGCTGTTTGTTAGAGCTTTCCATCCCAGCAAAACTGGCTGCATCTTGAAATCTGTTTTGCATGCTAATCCATTCAAGCCAGCAACACACCTCCTAATTTCGGGAGGGCTACAAACTGCAGCCTTCAAATCTTTCTTTATATATTTATCGTGCTCCCAAACATCTCCCCCTCTGTTTTAGTTACTGAACTGGCATCTTGATAAAGAATTCTGGGAAGCAGAAACTTGCTCACCGGTTTTATGATGCTTTGGTTGGCCCTAATAAAAAGGAATTGCGCTGTCTTGTTTTGTTTCTAGACTAGATCATTAAGCACAGAAGTGATGTTTTGGCAGCGCTGTAGACGTCTGCAAAGGTGGGAGGCCGTTTTAAGCCACTTTGAACTGGTTTGAGTCCAGTTTGACTGTTGCTGCTCCCCAAAAGCAGTCCTGAGAAGCATCTGTTGGCAAGGGAGCTGAGGATCAGTTCCCCCAAAGAACGCAGCTGTTTCTAAGGTGGACCTTGTGGTATTAGACGCCACTGAGCAAGTGACCCCTGACTCACAGAAGCTTATGGTCTGAAGATTCCTGGAGATTTGGGGGTGAGCTTGCAGAGGAAGGAAGGGACTTCAGCGGGTTATAATGCTGTACAGTCCACCCTTCAAAGCAGCCGTTTTCTTCAGGGCAGCTGACCTCTGTAGTAGTTAAATCTATGGGTGACTGACTTTAAACTGACTGGATCCTGCATACGAGATCTAGCCACACGTTGGTTAATTACAGTCCAGGTTTATGATCCTGCCTCAGACAACAGTCAGCGCATCAGATGTATTTCTGGGAGATCTCCAAGACCCACCTGGGGGCTGGGGGCCCTGGGCCAGAGAACCGGCTTGGCATGCAAAAGCTTCCAAGAGCTCAGTCCTTGTGACCTTGACAGACAGCAAGCAAACAAACTCACCTGAACCAGGGCCAGGTACTCTCGACTCCGGCCCTGGATTAGTGGAACACTCTGCCGAATGAGATCAGAGCTCTGCGGGACCCTAAGTTGTTCCGCAGGGCTTACAAGAGAGAGCTGTTCCTCCAGGCCTGTGGTTGAGGCAGGCAGGGTCCATCAAATTGCTGCCTTCCCTAACCAAGAATCTACCCGACTAGGACATCTCTGAACTGTTATATATGCTCCCACTTCCGCCCCTGGAACAGGGATGAAGAACGCAGCAAATGGTTGTGTTTGTATTTAATGATTTTAATGCTCTTAACCATTTTTACACGATGGTGTGTTTTTGTGATATCATCCTGTAAGCTGCCCGTAGCCTTCAGGGAAGGGCAGCATAGTAACAACAACACTATGCTCAGGAGTTAGGAAGGAATTTCCCTCCAGGTGAGACTGGCTCCCGGGGAACCTGGAGAATTTTTTTTAAACCTTCCTCCAGGCATAGGGAGGAACAGGGGGAAGTAGTTGTGAATTCCCTGCATTGTGAAGGGGGTTGGACTAGATCAGTGGTCCCAGTCTTTATCACCGGGGACTGGTCAACGCTTGACAGTTTTACTGAGGCCCGGGGGGGGGTACTCTTTTGCCAAGGGACGTCGCCACAGCTGCCTGAGACTCTGGTCGTCTTGCTTTACCTCCGGTGCCCCTGACGTCCCGCTGGGCAGTGCTGCCAGCAGCAGCTGCGCAGTGCCACGCCGAGGGGGACCCCCAGCCATGATAGCCGCCGAAGAGCACCAAAGGTGAGCCAGTGGCAGAGTGGCAGGGCAGCCCCTGAGGCAGCAGCCAGGAAGGGGGACGAGGAGGAGCCATGGCCTGGTATTGACTGATCCACGGACTGGTCCCAGTCCCTGGACCGGGGTTGGGGACCACTGGACTAGATGACTTTTGAGGTATCTTCCAGTTGTATGTTTCAGGACAACTTCAGTCCCTGCCGCTTTGAGTTAAAAGCTCTTGGGAGCAAATAGTGAGGCAGAGAAAAGACTTTCCCGAGGCTGTGCGGTGAACAGGCTGTCCACTGCCCAGTGGTGGCTTGGAAGGCGAATGCTACGGCATCAGACTCCACTGAGGTCTCTCCCCTACCCACACTCTGCCCTCTACAGCAGGGGTATTCAACCTGTGGTCCTCCAGATGTCCATGGACTACAATTCCCATGAGCCCCTGCCAGCAAATGCTCATGGGAATTGTAGCCCACGAACATCTGGAGGACCACAGGTTGAATACCACTGCTCTACAGGCTCCACCCCCCCCAATCTCCAGATATATTTTCAGCCTGGGGCTGGCAGCCCTTGCCAGAAAGAGTCGCTGCCAGTCAAAGATGATGCTATTAGGCCAGCTGGACAAACGACCTGTGTTGGTGTAAAATTGACTTCAGAAAGGCCAGGGGTGCTTGTCCAAAGGCGAAGAGAAGAAGAGAAGAGCTGTTTTTTTTATATCCTGCATTTCACTCCCTGGAGGATGCCAAAAGTGGCTTACAAACACCTTTCCCTTCCTCTCCCCTTAAAAAATACTGCCTGTGAGGTAGGTGGGGCTGAGAGAGCCCTGCAAGATCTGCTCTGTGAGAACAGGTCTAACAGGATTATGACTAGCCCAAGGTCACCCAGCTGGCTGCACGTGGAGGAGCGGGGAATCAAACCTGGCTTGCCAGGTTATAGGCCACTGCTCTTAACTCTTATGCCGTGCACCCTGCTCCCTCCACTAGGAGGCTGTGGGCATGAAGAGGAGCTGCTTGGGGTTTTTTTTGTATTCTGCTTTTTACTACTCAGAGGAGTCTCGAAGCAACTTACAGTCATCTTCCCTCCCTCTCCCCACAACTGCCATCCAGTGAGGTAGGTGGGGCGGAGAGAGCTTTGAGAGAACTGTGCCTGGCCCAAGGTCACTCAGCTGGCTGCATGTGGAGGAGGATTGGGAAATCAAACTTGGCCATTTTTGCCTGTGTCAAAGGGTAAATTTTCTCCAGGTGATCTCTACCACCTGCGGATCAATTGTAATCCCAGGAGATCTCCAGCTACCTCCTGGAGGTTGGCAACCCTAAGCCTGAATGTGGCGGGGTTTGAGAAGAGAGATAATGCCATAAAGTTATTATGCCATAAATTGATCCTCCAAAGCAGCCTTTTCCTTCAGGGAAAATCATCTCTTGTCTAGGGAGCAATTGTAATTCCAGGAGAACTCCAGGTTTCCCCTAGAGGTTGGCATCCCTAGTTCAACAACTTTCCGGCTCCTATGGAAACGCACCAGCCACTCCTATTAGGATCATTTTACTTCTGTTTTGAATGCAGTTTGCTTTGAATTGCAAATGACATCTGAAGCCTTGAAGTCCGGACAGCTCTCCCTCCCAAACCCCCTCAAAATGTTTATACAAGTGATGTTAAGTGTTTGACCCTTTTATTTACCGCCGGCCCCCTCGGGTATCATTTCTAACAACTGGTCCGTCTGCAGGGTTTGTCTTCCACATTCCACCTTTCCGGTCTAACTGGATTCGTCATTCAGGCTTCTGGTTAAGGAGGCAAAGAATAAAGTGGCTACAAGCATTCATTCATTCATTCATTCATTCATTCATTCATTCATTCATTCATTCATTCATTCATTCATTCATTCATTCATACCCTGCCTCTCCCAGAGGTAACGGTTTGAGGCGGCTTATGATAAAACTGTAAAACAGTAAGCATATCAAAGGTTACACAGTAACCAACCCCATTAAAATACAGCTAATATGGTTTTTAACCCCATAGCACAAAAAGAACTGTTGGCAGCAGAAGACAGGACCCACAGTAATGGCTTTAAACTATATACAGAACAGTACTGGCTAAATAGAGCCTCTTGTGGCGCAGGGCGGTAAGGCAGCAGACATGCAGTCTGAAAGCTCTGCCCATGAGGCTGGGAGTTCGATCCCAGCAGCCGGCTCAAGGTTGACTCAGCCTTCCATCCTTCCGAGGTCGGTAAAGTGAGTACCCAGCTTGCTGGGGAGTAAAACGGTAATGACTGGGGAAGGCACTGGCAAACCACCCCGTATTGAGTCTGCCATGAAAACGCTAGAGGGCGTCACGCAAGGGTCAGACATGCACAGGGGATACCGTTACCTTTACCTTACTGGCTAAATATCAGAATTCCCCCCCACCCCCCGAGTTGTTCAACAGTGAAATGGAGGTGGTGAGCTTCCCCTCACTGGTGGTCTTCAAGCAGCAGTTGGACTGATATTCTGGATGCTTTAGGCTGATTCTGCACTGAGCAGGGGGTTGGACTAGATGGCCCACATGTCTCCTTCCAACTCTATGATTCTACCTCTCTATCTTCCAACTTGGCATCTCTGTCTCCCAACTTTACTTTATGCCTTGCTGAATTCCAAGCCCTGGCCTTCCTAGGCTCTATCCCCAGAATTGGCCAACCTACCTGTCTGATATATCTGGGGCTTTCGTTACCCTGTTTCATAAATTAATCTCTGCCATGTGAACCATGCTTATATATGCATAAGCCAAGGGTTAACTATGAATGCAAAATGCTGCCTTATTCCAACATCAGCCTCTCCGCCTCGGTATTATTCACAAAACCTGTTGTGCACTAGAGAATTTTAGGAGCCACACTTTGCCATATGCAAGAAACGTTACATCCAATCAGCAGTGAGGAGGCTGGAAGGCTCTCTGCCCCAGGACTTTGGACACGTGATATCCTCTTTTACTCAAACACAAGATCCAGTCAAAAGAGTAAACAGAGCAATCAGAGTGGGCGCAAACCACTCCCAACCGGCTGCTGAATTGGGCAAACAACCTGAGTGGTTTACATGGCCCAGGCTAGCCTGATAAACTCTGATCCTGGAGGTTAAGCAGGGCTGGTCCTGGTCTCTACTTGGATGGGAGAGCACCAAGGAAGTCCAGGGGTTCCAACAGAGAGTCAGGCCAAGGCAAACCACCTCTGTTCACCTTTTGTCTTGAAAACCCTACAGTAGAGGCGGCCAAACTGTGGCTCTCCAGATGTCCATGGACTATGATTCCCATGTGCTGATAGAGGCTCATGGGAATTGTAGTTCATGGACGTCTGGAGAGCCACAGTTTGGCCATTCCTGCCCTACAGGTTCGCCATGAGTTGGCTGTGTGTCAATAGCTTTATGTTACAGAGCAGTGTTTGCACATCTTTATTACAATCATACAGCAGTGACCAGAACCTGGATCAGCAGCATGGAACGGTCCAGCCCAGCTAAGGTGGACGTTGTTAAGGTCCTAGGGGAAATTCTTTAGGGGTTTTCTTATCCGATGGGTCCAAATGATAAGAACATCAGGGAAACCATGTTGGGTCAGGCCAGTGGCCCACCTAGTCCAGCCCTCTGTGTCACACAGTGGCCAAGTCCCCGGTGCTATCAGGAGATCTACTAGTGGGGCCAAAATTCCACTGTTGCCCCCACGCACACACCAAAAATACAGAGCATCACTGCCCTGGTCAGAGCCTTCTGTCTATACCAGGGGTAGTCAAACTGCGGCCCTCCAGATGTCCATGGACTACAATTCCCATGAGCCCCTGCCAGCATTCGCTGGCAGGGGCTCATGGGAATTGTAGTCCATGGACATCTGGAGGGCCGCAGTTTGACTACCCCTGCCCTATACTGTGTGGCTAACAGCCACTCATGGACCTTGGCTTCATATGGTTACCCAATCCCCTCTTAAGGCTATGCTTATAGTCGCCACCATTTCCCATGGCAATGAATAAGACCAGTTATCTACGCTTTGGGTGAAGCAGGACTTCCTTTTATCTGTTCTGAGCCTTCTGCTCATTAATTCCACGGAATGCTCACAAGTTCTTGTCTTGTGTGGAAGCGGTAAGAGTCCTTTCTCCACCAATATGCCATCCTAGTCTCTCAAATACAGGGGAGCCACCTGAGGAAGTGCTGTTCTAAATCTACCATCAATACATTGTCTTGGTGGTGGTGGAAAGTCACAGCTGACGTTTGGTGGCCCCGCATGGGTTCCAAGGCACGAGACGAGTGGTTTGCCATTGCTTGCCTCTGTGTGACAACTATAGACTTCATTGGTGGTCTATCATGCAAGTACTGACCGAGGCTGATCCGGCTTAACTTCTAAGATTTGACAAGATCAGGCTAGTCTAGAATGTCTGAGGATGGATCTGAGTCCAAAATTGGGTAAGGGGCAAAGTCACAAAATGACATAACCGCCCCCCTCCCCATTTTTGTGAGGAATATTAGTGTAGGAGCAGTCCACATCCGTGGCATCTAACACAGTAATTTCAGGAGGGTTACTAACAGGACAATTGAGGAGTGGGCGATGGATCAGTGGTAGAGCATCTGTTTGGCAGGCAGAAGTTCCCGGGTTAAATTTTTAACAGAAGAGGCCGTGATTTTTAAGACAATTTTCAAACTTAAACCTAAATTTAAAACCTATATTTATGTACTTCTGTACTGTTTGTTTTTAACACATGATGTTACCTGCCCTGAGCCGACCAAGGAAGGTGGGTTATGAAAATAATGTTGTTGTTATTAATCCCTGGCTTTCCCGCTTCAAAGGACCAGGTAGCAAGTGATGTGAGTGTCCTCATCCTGAGACTCTGGAGAGCAGCTGTCAGTCTGAGTAGACCATACTGATCTTGATTCAGCAGAATGCAGCTTCATTTGTATATTTTAGAATAATAGAATCATAGAGTTGGGAGGGACTTCCAGGGTTATCTAGTCCAGGGGTAGTCAACCTGCGGTCCTCCAGATGTCCATGGACTACAATTCCCATGAGCCCCTGCCAGCGTTTGCTGGCAGGGGCTCATGGGAACTGTAGTCCATGGACATCTGGAGGACCGCAGGTTGACTACCCCTGATCTAGTCCAACCCCCTGCAGAATGCAGGAAATGTTCAGGTGACTGTAGTTTCCTCAGGAAACCTGTGGGATCTTAACTTGTGTTGCAAATGCTGCCATTCGGGTGTACTGCATGCAGTCAGATACTTATTTCATGGTAGTAACAGTTCCCAAAACTGTGGGGAAACATGCAGTATTCTCCATTTTGTGCATCTTGAGCAGCAAACAAAAGATTTCTAGTTGAGGTTCCTGGAATGCGTCCAGGAACGATTTAAGGATATGCAGGGCCTGTAGCACCAGAGGCAATTTAAAGATTCATTGGGCCCTAGTAGAGTACAATTTTGGTGGGAGAAACCAGACTGGGGGTGGAGGGATACCCCCCAGTGGAAGGGGTTGTCACCCCAAGGGTCCATAAAGTGGGAAAAGTGGGGGAGGAGAGAGGATGCAGTCCTGTTGCATGGGGGAGGGGAGGCATAGTGTGGGGGCCCTGGAGGTGCAGGGCCCAAAGCACGTGCTACTTGTGATACATGGATTAACTGGTCCTGGATGTGCCTGTGAAGACTTGTTCCTGTGACTCTCCTGGAAGTTTCTTCAGTGGGATGATATTTTGGTTTTTTTTAGACTTTTGAACCTCACTTTTCACTACCTGAATGAGCCTCCTGTGGTGCAGGGTGGTAAAGCAGCTGACATGCTGTCTGAAGCTCTGACCATGAGGCTGGGAGTTCGATCCCAGCAGCCGGCTCAAGGTTGACTCAGCCTTCCATCCTTTAGAGCAGCGGTCCGCAACCTTTCGGCTGACACGGACCCCTGCTCCGGAGTGGGGGGAGAGGGCGGCCCGGGGGCCCGCGCACTCGCGGCAGCCCCAGCGCAAATGCGCGTGCGCGAACTGCTGCGCATGCGCGTTTGCGCCGCCGCCATGCCGACGGCCACGGCTTTGCCTCCCGGCCCCTCCGGGCTGCCAGCAAATCGGCCGCCAAAGCGGCCGCCAAGCTTCTCTTCCCCCCCCTCCCAAAACAAGAAGCTTGCCGGGCCACAAGCTAATCGGCCACTTCGACGGCGAGCTTCTCGCCTGGCGAGCTTCTTGCTTCGGGCGGAGGAGGGAAGAAGAAGCCGCGGCCAGGCGCCAAGACCGGTGCCGGGCCGCGGGCCGCAGGTTGGGGACCACTGCTTTAGAGGTCGGTAAAATAAGTACCCAACTTGCTGGGGGTAGAACAGTCATGACTGGGGAAGGCACTGGCAAACCACCCCGTATTGAGTCTGCCATGAAAATGCTAGAGGGCGTCACCCCAAGGGTCAGACATGACTCGGTGCTTGCACAGGGGATACCTTTATCTTTTTCACTACCTGAAAGTGCCTCAAAGCAGCTCACAATCGCCTGCCATTCCACTCCCCACAACAGACACCCTGTGAGAGCTCTGAGAGAGAACTGTGACTGGCCTAAGGTCACCCAGTCTTGGTGGTGGTGGAGGGGCAGGGAATCAAACATGGTTCTCCAGATTAGGGGCTACAGCTCTTAACCGTTACCCCAAGCTGTAGATGTTATGTTCTCAGTGGGGCCTGAAGACTGGTCTGTAGAAGGTGATGTCAGACAGTTTGCCCCCGGCTTCCGTTTTGTTATTCCATTTATCCAGGACCACCTCAACCACCTCCTCTGTCAGAGTTGTTCCGGAGGGTATGAAGGGCATAATGTCCTCAAGCGCTGAGATTCTGGGCCCATGGATGTTTCCTGCCTACAATTGCAGGCTGAACATGATAGAAGCGCTCTAAATAGAAGTCTAGTCTAGACTGATTGACTAGATGGTTAATAAATAGCCATTTATTATTCTACAAGAAATCAGGTGCCACGACAGAGCTCCAGTTGCAACCAGCTTCCCTTCTGGAATAGCTCAGGATTCTTGTCTCTGGCTGGCAGAGTAGTTTTCCAGGGCCTTCTCCAATAATTGCTCTTTGGGATCTTTGAACTAGAAAAAAAAATTGACACAAATACAGCATTAAAACTTGTAATATCCATTGCATTCTAGGGTACGATATTGCTTTTCTGAAATACATTATTCTCCTAAGAAAAAACATCAAAGGGAGAGCCCAACAGGAAATTGCTTTATTAGCGCTCATCAAGAAGTTCAACACTGTCACTCCTCCAGGTATTAATAATGAACTGGTATTTCTTACTTACGTCCTAATTTCTTAGCATATTCCACCCATTACATATGTTAATTAGTTCAACTGAGCCTCTGTAATTTTCAACTTGGATCTGCCAATTATGCTTCACTCTGCTCTTAGAGTGTTAATCCTACATTGTCTGTCTCTTAACAGTTAGGTGTGGTCCTCATTCACACCACATGGATTTTGCACGCTAACCTGTTCCCGCCACCACCACTGTCTGCGGCTTTTCATATAAATCTGCCTAATGGATGGACACTTTGTGCATCTGATGTCAAGAGCTCTAATTCATGGAAGTGTGTGCTGGAACAAATTCTGCTAGAAGTCCAGTAGCTCTTTAATGACAGTTATTACATCCCTGCTGCAAACTGAAAAAGCTGCCTCTCTGGAATGAACTATAGACATTAAAAATTGAGTCTGGGGGCTTTGACATGGCTTCACAGTTGAAGAGGGATGTTGACAAACTGGAACGTGTCCAGAGGAGGGCAACAAAGATGGTGAGGGGTTTGGAGGCCAAGAAGTATGAAGAAAGGTTGGGGGAGCTTGGTCTGTTTAGCCTGGAGAGGAGGCGTGTTTAGCCTGGAGAGAGGGGATCTGATAACCCTCTTCAAGTATTTAAAAGGCTGCCATATTGAGAATGGAGCAGAATTGTTCTCTCTTGCTCCGGAGGGATGGACCAGAACCGATGGGATGAAATTAATTCAAAAGAAACTCTGTCTAAATATCCGGAAGAAGTTCCTGATAATCAGAGCGGTTTCTCGGAACAGGCTTCCTCGGGAGGTGGTGGGTTCTCCATCTTTGGAGATTTTTAAACAGAGGCTGGATAGCCATCTGACGGAGAGGTTGTGAAGGTTCAAGGGGGTCGTAGGTTATAGTGGATGAGTGATAGCATTGTTAGTGTCCTGCATAGTGCAGGGGGCTGGACTAGATGACCCAAGAGGTCCCTTCCAACTCTATTATTCTATGTGTGGTGTACCAAGACAGCTAGGAACATGTGAAAATTCTTGAACAAGAGTTGCCAACCTCCAGGTGAGGCCTGGAGATCTCACATTATTACAGCCAGAGTTGGAATTTCCAGGGTCATCTAGTCCAGTGGTCCCCAACCTTTTTATCACCGGGGACCGGTCAACACTTGACAATTTTACTGAGTCCTGGGGGGGTAGTCTTTTGCCAGGGGACGTTGCTGCTGCCGCCTGAGCCCCTGCTCCGCTTGCTTTCCCGCTGGTGCTCCTGACTTCCCACTGCCCGCTGGGAGGTGCTGCCAGCAGCAGCTGTGCAGTGCCACGCCAAGGGGGAGCCCCAGCCATGGCAGCCGCTGGAGAGCACCAAAGGTGAGCTGGCGGCAGAGAGGCAGGGCGGCCTCCAAGGCAGGGAGGAGGACGAGGAGGAGCTGCGGCCTGGTACCAATTGATCCACGGACTGGTCCCGGTCCCCGGATTGGGGGTTGGGGGACCACTGATCTAGTCCACACTCTGCTGAATGTAGGGGATTCACAAGGACCTGCCCACCCACAGGGACTCCAATTCCATGGCCAGATGATGCCCCCCCTTGAGATTTGAGGGGTGGAGGCCTGGGGATGGCAGAGTTTGGGGAGAGAAGGCCCTTAAGTGAGATATTATGTGGGATTTTATGTGACCTGCATCGAGCCTCCGGGGGGAGGCAGGATATAAATTAAATAATAATAATAATAATAATAATAATAATAATAATAATAATAAAATGGCAAAAAGGCCACCTCCTAGAGAGGCCATTTTCTTCAGGGAAACCGATCCCCACCTGGAGATTGGCAACACCACAGCCTTTAAAATATTTCCCCCAGCAATTGCAGTGATCTGCAGAGTGCCTTTGCCCAATCCCCCCCCCTCTGTAGATCTTGCAGAGGGAGGAAAACTGGGGGAGATGCCAACACTTGCTAAAACATAAAATATGGTTGAGACCAGGAGATTGATTGATTGATTTGATTTATTGGCCACTCCTCTTTGGTACAGTCTCTGGGCAGCTAACATTAAAAAACAAAGTAATTTAAAACATGAGACCAAACAGATGCTGGCCTCCCTGTTGGGGAACCCATCCGCCCAACAAAATCCATCCAACCCTGTCTGATCCCCTCAGAAATTATTTTTAACTACAGGCCAAGCCCGTTGCATTCAGGAATACAACAGGCGCTAGATTAGGGGTGGGGTGGGGTGGGGTGGAAAAACTCTGCGGATGGCTTCTCCCTCCTCCTGGGACCTGAAAAGGCTGCTGCCTGGGCAGGGATCTGCAGCCTCCAAGCCTCAGAGGGAAGTGGAAGGAGGAGGGGGTGGTCAGGGGTGGGGGACAGAAGGCGATTGGCAGGACACTGGACAGACAGGCAATCCGATTGGAGGACGAGGCACTCAGGGGCGGGACAGCCGGCCTGAGTGGGTCTTAAGCACTGAGTGGCAGTTAAGCCATGAGACATGCTCCTCCTCCAAGACCTTACCAGATATATTAAGTGGAGCAGGCTAGGGGCAAAGCCCATTGCATCTAGGAATACAATGGGCGCTAGTGGGGTGGAGGGGTGTTCTTTGTGTGACTGTACATGTTAGCAGGGGCGATTTGTAGCGATTGTGGTGACCTGAGTGTGAAATAGGATGTGTGCATGGACAGATGGACACCGGTCACGCACAGCGTGTTGTCTCTTACGAGATTAGGATTTCAAAATTTTAAACGGATAAAAGTTTTTATATATGTAATTCTGTATTGAAACATTGCCCACCCTGAGCTGATTAGGGAAATAGCAGCTTATATAAAAATAAATGAATGAGGATGAGTTGGTTTTTATACCCTGCTTTTCACTACCCAAAGGAGTCTCAAAGAGGCTTACAATCACCTTCCCTTCCTCTCCCCACAACGGACACCCTGTGAGGTAGGTAGGGCGGAGAGAACTCTGACAGATCTCCTCTGTGAGAACAGCTCTATCAGGACTGTGACGAGCCCAAGGTCTGGCTGCATGTGGAGGAGCCGGGAACCAAACTTGGCTCTCCAGATTAGAAGCCTCTGCTCTTAACCACCAAACCATGCCGGCTCTCCTGAGGCAAAGAGAACAAACAAGTCACACTGTTTTGACAAGGACCAGGAAATGGCATTAAACAGAGACAAAGTGTCTGCACTGAACCCTGAGCAGCCCCCAGCACCTGGTGGCTTGGCAGTCCACCTGCCTCTGTCCTCCTCCCCGCCAGCCCCAGGTGGAGTGGGCGAGGATCGGAGCCGGTTCAGGTGACGCTCCCAGGTGAGCTGCGAGGAGGGGCTGGGTCCAGCCCTTACTCGTCCAACCAGTGCGGCAGCAGAAAGATACACCTCACTGAGTCAGGGAGCGCTGCACCTTTAACCTGCCCTACCAGTGCGTCGTTTTTCTCTCTCTGTCTTTCCTGCCACTTTGTTGGCATCGCCTCCCCCGCCCAGTCCATCCACCCTCATTCCAAACAACCGCTTTGCCTTTGAGCAGATAAACTTTGCTCCTTTTCCTCTCAGTCCCAGGTTCTTGAGCTTCCTGCCTACTGGCTTTAGTGGTTTTTTGCAGCTCTGCAAGGGGAAAAGAAATTCTGACTGCTGTTTCCTCCTCCCCCCCCCCCCCCACTCCTTCTTCCTTCCTGGTTTGTCGGACTGACGCTTGGCAGCTAAGGAAAGGAACCGAGGAAGGATTCCTCAGGGGCAGCCGGCCCAACGAGGCAGGGGACCATGGGCACTTCGGAGGAGGATTATAACTTTGTTTTTAAGGGTGAGTGTCAGTTTTGGGTCCGGAGGCATCCTCGGTGATCTTTGAAAGGTGTGCCTCTCAGACCCAATAGTACTAGCATTATATGTGTTCCTGAGGATCTCAAAAGATTCTTGGCATTGTGAGTTTTAAGAAGCTGTCAATTGAGCATAAACTTACATAAGAATTGTCTGGTTCTGCTGAAGAGAAAAGGCTTCCTATCTTCTAGAGGAGATGTGTATGTTTCACTAAGGCGATCACCTCAGAAGAGGCATTCGTCCCATTGGAGGAAAATGCCTCTTCTAAGATATTGCCAGACACCCGTGGCTTTCTTACTTTCTTATATTAAAACAGTGTTCATGCTTGAAAAATTCTGCTGTTCGACTGATGGCAAGTTTGAGTTGTTTAAAAGGGTTTTAATTGATGGATCATAATAATTAACTAACCGATGTCAGAACAAGGTTAACAAGGAAGGGAAGGCGATCGGAAGCTGCTTTGAGACTTCTTCGGGTAGTGAAAAGTGGGGTGTAAAAACCAACTCTTCTTCTTTCTGAGAATGATCAGCTAGATTAATAAATATAACGCTTTTGGTCAACTTAAAAATGCTTATGATTTACTGGGGAGATCATCCCTCCCTATTTTGAATAGGAAAATGTAAAAAAAAATTAGAGTGACAGGTACTGTCTTAAAGGATGTATTCCCTTTTCTCTCTTTCCTGGGATAGAACACTTCTTCTGCTGTAAGGCACTGGTGTTATCTAAGAAGAGTCATTCCCTCTGCCATCTGATAGCTGAGGGCATGACCCAAGACCAGGCATTCCTCCATTTCTCAATCCTGCTTTGTCATAATTGTAAAAGCTGCTCATGGGGACATATTTCTATAATGATCTGAAATTTGTCATCTCTTGGGAAAATCAGCATGTTCTTATCGGCACTCTTGTGTGACTCTTTCTTCCCATTATGTAGCCTGAGAGAGAGAGATTTGACTGCAAACTGCCATTGAAGCCATTCTGGAGAGATCTGAACGCAGGTCTTTCAAGAGTCGTGCTGATCAAGCTGTACTCGTTAGCCAATCCCCAATTAAGGCCAGAGTTGTTTTTTTCTGGGCCCAGATGGCCCAGGCTAGACCAATCGCATCTGAGCTCAGCAGCTCACCAAAGCTAGTCCCGGTTAGTATTTGGATGTGAGACTGCCAGGAAAGTCCAGGCAGGCGATGGCAAAGCCCCTCTTTGTCTCTTGCCTTGACAATCCTGCAGGGCTGCCATATACCAGCAGTGACATGACAACATTTCCCAGCAGCATTTGTTCTGGATTCGAAGCAAGCCACTTTCCCAGTACCATGCCTGTTCTTTAGCCTAGCGTGCCGTTGAAGTGAGAGTTGGCAGAGAGCTAGAAACTTGACAGTTTCATTCAGCCAGCCTTTCACATGCCGCACTCTCCCAGTGCTGATCTTCCTGATAAGGATTAGCAGTCATCCAAGCAGGGTTTGACATTCCACTTGGAAATTCCAGTGTGTCAAAGTGCCAAGCTGGGCCCCTCCCGAAATATTGCGAGTGCTGGAGAAAGAACATATCTGGGAGCAAAACAGCTACCATGGGTAGCAGAGGTTCAGGTGAAAAGGGCATCTACCTGCCCCTGGGAATGTTCGTGGTTACGCAGCACGTCCCTGAGTAGCGCATGCAGAAAAGAGGAGGAAGAGCTCCGTGTGGTTCCTGGCTGGCAAGTTGGGACTGGAGGTCAGGCTGTACAAAAAGATGGAAACAACAGACAAGGAAATGGCAAAGTGTTCATTTGGCTGGGAGGGAGGAAGAGAGATAAGTAAACAAGCCGTTTCTCAACTGGTTAAGCCAGCTTTCTCCCTATCTAGTTGCTAGCAGTGTGCAAAGCAGGGTCGCCAACCTCTAGGTGGCTCCTGGAGATATCCCACTATTACATCTGACCTTCAAACAGCCAAGATCCGTTCCCCTGGGGAAAACAGTGGCTTTTGGAGGGTGGAGTCTATGGTTATATCTTGCTGATGTCCTTCCCCAATCACCACCCCTGGGATGCCTTCCCACAGCCCTTCTGCTAAGTGAGACCAGAATGACTTGGCAATGTTGATTTTTGAGGGTGATCTTCTGTAGTGTAGTGTAGTAGAATCATAAAAGTTGGAAGGAGTCTTCAGGGTCATCTAGTCCACTTCCTGCCCAATGCAGGAACTCACAACTACCTGCCCACCCACAGTGACCCTAATTTCATGCCCATGTGTTCCCCGCACCAAAAATCTCCAGAATCCAGCCTGGCCTGGTGGAAATTCACCTACCTTCCCACAGTGGTGATTAGTAATTCCCTGGGTATGCAAGGAAGGACCACAGGAGACAAATGCTAGCACATCCCTTCCTGCCCACCCACTCACAATCTGCCTAAGTTCATATAATATAATAAACATTTCTGTCAGATGACTCTCTAGCCTCTGCTTAAAAACTTCCAAAAAAGAAGAACCCACCACTTCCCGAAGAAGCCTGTTCCACCGAGGAACCACTCTGTCAGGAACTTCTTCCGGATGTTTAACCAAAAGTTCTTTTGAATTAATTTCAACCTATTGGTTCTGGTCTGACCCTCTAAGGCAACAGAAAACAACTCTATATGACAGCCCTTCAAGTATTTAAAGATGGTTATCATATCACCTCTTTGTTGTCTTCTCTCCAGGCTAAATGGACCAAGCTCCCTCAACCTTTCCTTATACAACTTGGTCTCTAAACCCCTCACCATCTTCATAACCCTTCTCTGGAGGACCAAAACTCTGTAGTGCCCATAACTGAACACAGTACTCCAAGAGAGAACTGACCAGAACGGTGTAAAGTGGTAACATCACCTCACGTGATCTGGACACTATACTTCTTTTAATACAGCCCCAAATCCTGTTTGCCTTTTTAGCCACCGAGTCACACTGCTGACTCATGTTCAGGGTCTAGTGTACTAAGACCCCCAGATGCTACTGCCAAGACAAGCCTCACCCATCCTACAATGATGCATTTGATTTTTCCTACTTAAATGAAGAATTTTACATTTATCACTATTGAAATTCATTTTAGCCCAGTTTTCTAGCCTGTCAGGATCATCCTGTATTTTGATTCTGGATAGTTTGTTTGTTTGTTTGTTTGTTTAATGAATATATATACCACCCTCCCAGAAGGCTCAGGGAGGTTAACATAAACCATGGGTAGTCAAACTGCGGCCCTCCAGATGTCCATGGACTACAATTCCCAGAAGCCCCTGCCAGTGAATGCTGGCAGGGGCTTCTGGGAATTGTAGTCCATGGACATCTGGAGAGCCGCAGTTTGACTACCCCTGACATAAACAAACAAACAAACAAACAAAGAGTCCATCCTCCAAAGCAGCCATTTTATCCAGGTGAATTGATCTCTTTCATTTGGAGATCAGTGGTAACAACAGAATATCTCCAGGCCCTATCTGGGTTTGTAGCACCCCTGCCTGTAGCACTATGCTCTCCGTTCCTATATAAATGTTGCTCAGGCCTAGTAATTCAATGACGAAGTTGGAGCTAGGTGTGTGCATTTGGTTAACTTGAACCGGGGGGGGGGGGGGGGACCTTATTGGTATAGGTTCAGTATTTTTAAGCCAGATGTAAATTCTCTAAGTTGCTTCAACTACTGATATAGCTGGCCCAAATAAAAGCTGTTTTTTGCCCAGCTTTTATTCAGGCACATTCGGCAGCTATACTCTGAAATGGCTGCTGGCCATTTAAACTTAACAGTGTGCTGATGGGCTCTTCAATTTACATGGTCCTTTTCCCTCCCCCCCCCCCTTCCAAAGGGAGGGAAGTGAAAGATGCTACCAAGCGTGGGCTCTGCAGGAAGGAGGGTTTGGGGAGCGGCTTAGGGGAGCGGCTTCTCTTTGCGGAGTCAGTGTTTGTCTGGCCGGGGGTGGGGGCAGTTTGAACGGGGCTCCCTGCACAACTCAGACGATAGCAGAAAAGCTTCCCTCTGCAGCAGTGGATCTCAACCTGGGGGTCGGGAACCCTTTGGGGGGGTCGAACGACCCTTTCACAGGGGTCATGGCAAGGCAAGCAGCTTGGTCAGGGAGGTGCCATCCACACAACTGCCTTGCGGGGTAGATCGAAATAGAGCGTTCGTCTGTCTGGAGTAGCGGGACAGAGAGAGATGGGCATGGTGGAACAAGAAGCAGAACTGAACTGAGAAACCCCAGAAAAAAACCAATTTATATACAATCATGGATCTTCATGCCATTGGTCAGTTTCGGTTTAATTTCTGTGAAAGAACACTTGCATAATTTCAGGGTTGGGGGTTACTGCAACACAAGGAACTGTATTGAAGGGTCGTGGCTTTAGCATAGTTGAGAACCACTGCTCTGCAGAATCAGCTGTTTGGCGGGCATTTAAAGGGACACCGGTCCCTTTAAAGGCACAGGGTGCCAAAACTATTCAGCTTTCCCAAATATTTTATGAATCCCAATACTATGCTGATATTGGGATTCCAGGAAATTGAGAAATACCATTATTTTGGGGATCAAATATAGATGGACCTCAAAAAATACGTATTTTTTTGTGTTGTTGCTAGAAGGCTGCTTCCTGACAACCTTCAAGGGCAGCCCAACACATGCAGCCAAGATTTGCCTTTTTGAGCTGTTTGCCAGAGGACATCAGTTCCTTTTTGGTGAACTATAGACTGCTGTGTTTCTTCCTTTTCACAGGAATTGTGGGGGGAAATGTGCCCATGTGAAGGCTGTGAAGACTTTGGGGCGTGAAATCACTGCTATAAAAGAATGGATTAGGAGAACTTGGCAATGGGGAAGGAAGAGCTGTCACTCTTGTGGTCCTGGCTGTAGGCATGGGGGAAATGCAAGGCCAGAGAAGAGACAGGAAATGAGGTCAGTGACAGTTAAAAGGGAGGAAAGGGAGGGTCACAGAGGCAACCTGGCCCTTTAACTTACCAGGAAAGTTTCCTCTGAGCCACTTCTCTGGAAAGCCCTTGGCCGCTAAGGACATCCCAGTCTGGTCTAGGTAGAATAGCATCCAGTTCAGTTGTCTGTGTTTTATCCTGGCTGTATGCCAATAAAGAAGAAGAAGAAGAAGAAGAGTTGGTTCTTATATGCCGCTTTTCCCTACCCGAAGGAGGCTCAAAGCGGCTTACAGTCGCCTTCCCTTTCCTCTCCCCACAACAGACACCCTGTGAGGTGGGTGAGGCTAAGAGAGCGCTGATATCACTGCCCAGTCAGAGCAGTTTTATCAGTGCCGTGGCGAGCCCAAGGTCACCCAGCTGGTTGCATGTGGGGGAGCGCAGAATCGAACCCAGCATGCCAGATTAGAAGTCGGCACTCCTAACCACTACACCAAACTGGCTCTAAGATATTATCATTATTTTAAAAAAAGAGTAGGATGAGACAGACTCCTTGATTCTTGAAGCCTTCAAAGGAGAGACAGTGAGGAACCTTAGAATAACCAGATAGGTAGGTTGCTCTCCTCCAAAGCATTTGTTCCCTGGCTTTCTAGCTGCAGGGACTCCCTTTCCCTAAGAACATCAGAAGAGCCCTGCTGGATCAGCCCTGCTGGAGTTACTATCAGGGGATCCTCTAGTGTTGCTTAGATCAGGACCCTTGATCTTCAAGAAAGAGCTCTTTGACTGCAATCTGGATACGGGGTAGGGAGTTAGAACTCTGCTGTATTGTTATCTTTTAATGTGTTATGGGGATTTTTAGGGGTTGTTCTGTTTTTACTGTTTTACTACAAACTGCTGAGTCTCTTTGAGAGCGGCGGTATACAAGTCCAACAATAAAATAAGCAAACAAATAAAATAAATAAACAACGGACTACCGAGTCCACCATATCACACAGTGGCCAGCCAGTTCCTCTGGAGGGCCAGCAACAAGGCACAGATGTGGAGGCCCTCCCCTGATGTTTCCTCTTGTCACTGGGATTCGGAGGTTGACTGCTTTTTAACATGGAGGTTCCAAATTGATTCTTCTGCTAAGGAACCCTCAGGGGGCAGGGAGAGTTCTTGGTTGCATGCAAATCACAGAAGGTGCAAAGACTATTTCTTTTAGTCTCAGAAGAAGAGCTGGCTCTCATATGCCACTTTTCTATCCCTGAAGGAGTCTCAAAGCGGCTTCCAGTCACCTTCCCTTTCCTCTCCCCACAACAGACACCCTGTGAGGTAGGTGGGGCTGAGAGAGCCCTGATATCACTGCTCGGTCAGAACGGCTTTATCAGTGCCATGGCGAGCCCAAGGTCACCCAGCTGGCTGCATGTGGGGGAGTGCAGAATCGAACGCGTCATGCCAGATTAGAAGTCCGCACTCTTAACCACTACACCAAACTGCCTCTAGAAACCGGGCAGCTTTCCAGAAATAGAAATAGGGACATGCATGTCTTCACACAAAGCTCACAGGGCGATCCCACAGTCACACCCATGAGAAGAGCCGTGCTGGATCAGACCATGATACTTTTGCACACAGCAGGTCAGCTAATTACCCTGGAGGGCCAACAAAGGTCCAGTTCATCCCCTGAGGTTGCTTCCTAGCTTTGAGGTTTACTGCCTCTGCCTGTGGAGGTTCCTTTAAGCCATCGTGGCTAGCAGCTACGTCTCCTCCATGAGTCTGTTTAATCCCTTTTAAAACCATCTGTATTGCTGTCTCTACCTCCCTTGCACTAGCATCAACAGACTTAGGAGGATTTGCTTAGGATGGCACTGCTAGGCTTCGCTTAAAGTGGGGAAATCCCTGAAGATCTGGAGGCTGTTGGGGTTGGGAGTGGAGAGCAGGAACCTCAGCAGGGTATAAGGCCTCCCAGCAGCCCTTGTATTTGGGGAAACGGATCTCTGTAGTCTGACTTGTGAGCATGATGCAGTGGTATTCTTGTGTAAGGCTCAAATCCATCAGAATCAACACAAGGTCTATTCGGCTCTCCTGTGACTAAGTGAATAAGAGTTTCAAAATAGGCTGAATTACCCAAGGTTTCTGTCAAGCCACAGAGCCAAACATGGATTTGATGCGGGGTTTCAGTGCTACAGTTTAAACGCAGAGCCATAGAGACGAATGGGGATTTATATTTCACTTTTCATGGGATTTCATTTTTGTGTTATTATGATTATTATTGTGGAGTTCATGTTTCTGGCAATATGAAGGAGAAGAAGAAGAAGAGTTGGTTCTTATATGCCGCTTTTCCCTACCCGAAGGAGGCTCAAAGCGGCTTACAGTCGCCTTCCCATTCCTCTCCCCACAACAGACACCCTGTGGGGTGGGTGAGGCTGAGAGAGCCCTGATATCACTGCCCGGTCAGAACGGTTTTATCAGTGCTGTGTTGAGCCCAAGGCCATGCAGCTGGCTGCATGTGGGGGAGCGCAGAATCGAACCTGGCATGCCAGATTAGAAGTCCGCACTCCTAACCACTACACCAAACTGGCTCTCTTGCACCATATCATGCACCATTGACGACCACGCCTGAATTTGTACTCTCAGTATGGTTTCGTGTTGCTGTCCTCTCTCCTGAGCATTTCCTCTGTATTGTGTCCCGCCTGGAGGTTGGCAGCCCTGTGAGGTGAGGATTAGAAAGTGAGAGTAGAACAGTCAGCAGTCTGAGAGGTCATAGGTGTGCCGCAGAGAGGTACATTTGGCTTCAACCAGGCCCAGGGCCTTTTTGTTCCTGGTCCCTACCTCCTGGAATGAGCTCCAGGGACAGCTGAGGGCCCTGACTCCATTCCGCAGGGCCTGCAAAATGGAGCTCTTCTGCTGGGCATTTGATTTGGGCCCATGAACTCCAGTGATAATGTATTTTAGGAATTAATTGCTCTGTTTTATATTGGAATGTTGGAATCAGCCCCAAGACAGCTATGCAGAGGATTGGGAGGGTATAGGAAGGTTGAGAAAGCTACAGCTTTATATGATATAAATGTATTTCATTTGAATTTAACCTAACTGCCACCTCTTCATTTGGCTGGAAGGCAGAGGGGGAGGCAGTCAGGGAGGCGTGACCACTACCTGATTGGTCCTCTGGAGAGGGCAAGTGCCCTCCCCGAGGGCCAACAAGAGAGGTGGAGGCAGTTAGGGGTGGGCCATCCCCTGCCTGATCAGTGCTCCGGGGCAAGAATCTCCCCTGGGGCCCAATCAGGTATGCGATGAGTCCTAACTCCTCCTACCATCCATGTCCAGCTTTATTATGGTACATATGTCCATTCAGTTTGTGATTGTTTTATTAATATAGGATATTTTGATACTGTTCACTGTTTTGGATAGTTTAAAATGTTTTATGATTATTTGCCGCCTTCAAAATTAATATGTGTGAAAGTCTTAAAAACGAGCCTCATTATGCATCTTTTTTTCAGTGGTCTTAATCGGAGAGTCCGGTGTCGGGAAGACCAATCTCCTTTCCCGTTTCACTCGCAACGAATTCAGTCACGACAGTCGGACCACCATTGGAGTTGAGTTTTCCACTCGCACCATAATGGTGGGAGACGCCCTGGTGAGAGCACAAATCTGGGACACGGCCGGGCTGGAGCGTTACCGCGCCATCACCTCTGCGTAAGCCTAAACATAATGCAGTGTTCTGGGAGCTGCAGGGAGAAATTCAGCCGTAAACCACGAATTGTCTGGCTTTCCACAAACTGCAAACTGAATTTATTTCAGAGGGTTGAAATAAAAACCCAACTGGACAAGTTCAGAACCAAAAGTTGAATTGCAATTTTTTTTAGTTTATTATAGTTTATTTTAATTAAAGGTAAAGGTAAAGGTATCCCCTGTGCAAGCACCGAGTCATGTCTGACCCTTGGGGTGACGCCCTCTAGCGTTTTCATGGCAGACTCAATACGGGGTGGTTTGCCAGTGCCTTCCCCAGTCATTACCGTTTTACCCCCCAGCAGCAAGCTGGGTACTCATTTTACCGACCTCGGAAGGATGGAAGGCTGAGTCAACCTTGAGCCGGCTGCTGGGATCGAACTCCCAACCTCATGGGCAAAGCTTTCAGGCGGCTGCCTTACCACTCTGCGCCACAAGAGGCTCTTTATTATTTTAATTACTTTAATTACTTTATTTTTTATTTTTTTATTTTTTTTTAAATTTTTTATTTATTATTTTAATTATTTTAATTACGTGCATATAAAATGTGAGTTGTGTATATACTGTGCCCATCAAGTACAGCATCAACAGTAACACACAGAACAGATAAGGAACAAAATCCAGACGTGATTAGCCCCCTGAGGCGTTGTCCTTAGTGGTCAAATAAGTTTAAATGCACATGTACAGTATAAAGATACATAATCTTGCTAGGTGGTAAAACAATCTAGAAAATAAAGCTCCAATTGATATGTATTGATTATAAGAATGTCCAATATGGAGCCCACATTGTAAATATTGATCAAAAGCCACCACTCCCAGTGCTACCTGACTCTGCATGCGTTAAGCAGAAGATCTCTTCTTCTTTGACTGCTGAGGAAGACCTCTTAGGGCAGGCTTTCTCAACCAGGGTTTCATGAAACCCTGAGGTTTCTTGATGGCCCTGGAAGGGTTTCCCAAATGGGTGGGAATTAGTTAATTTTGTATAGATTCTTTGATTTGTTAAACATGTGGTGATATGATCACATATGGTCATGTTGACCCACCTGCCCCTCTCCCAAAGTAGCAAATGACGGGCCTAGGGCGGGTGGGAAGGGCATGGGCCCCAGGTGGGTATGTACTTAGCTATGCTTCCCAGCCATATTCTTCACCATTGCGATGTTTCAGGAGATACTCAATGGTAAAAAAGTTGAGAAAGTCTGCCTTAGGGCTTGAAAGGCACCTGGGTTTTGTTCCTTACATGTTCTGTGTGTTCTGTATACAGTACACACCGCACAGTACATATAACGAAGATTTTATCAGTGTTTTTGATTTTTATTATGTGCATGTAATAATAATAATAATAATAATAATAAATATTTGGATTTTTAACTTTTTTTTTAGCTCAACCTTTAGGTTCTGAACTTTTCTACACAAGGGACAGGGTAGAGCTTTGCAAAAGGCATAATAAAGTAACTTGGATAAATTATTTTGGACTTTGGTCTGTACTACTGCGTATAGTTTGCAGTGGGTTGTGTAATATTGCATCATTTAACGTATCCTGTTAACACTCGGCTTCACTTCTGCTTTTAGATTTCTGATTGGTTCTACTACCCAAATCCTATTTCACTGGCTATTAAGTGTCCCATCTTGTTGGGAGTATTGACTCACTCCGTGTAATCTGCCTTGGGTCCCAGGGAGAAAGGTAGACTACACGCAACCAACCAACAAATAAAATGTGCCATTGCCACAAACTTACTAGGTGACCTTTGGCAAGTCATTGGCCTTTCTGCTTGCAGTATGGGATGAATGGTGTTGACCCTGTGGTAGGACATTTTTCTATGTGTGTTGAAATCGTGGCAGTCTGTCATAGGGAGAGACTGTGGCTCAGTGCGAAAACCTCTGCTTGGCATACAAAAGGTCCCGAGTTCAATCCTTGGCACCTCCAGCTGAAAGGACCAGGCAGGAGGTGATATGAAAAAGCTCTTCTGGATAATCTGAGCAGCTGCTGCAAGATTCTGTTCCAAAGGAGAATCACTGAATCCATACCATACCCCCAAACACAGAGATTCTCTCATCCTCTCTTTGACCTTCTGACTACAGGATGGCCAACAGCCTGGAGAGGAAAAAAAAATGTCCTGCCTTTTTAAAGGATGTTATTCACCTCCCTGCCATGAAAAGCTTGAATAGCTTATTTCCATATGGTCAACCCCTATTAAAGGGACAGGAGATTTTTGTGAACACACTGCCGGAATCTCTAACTGATCGACTTGTTCTGCTGGTTACTTTGGAGACGGGCTTCTTCCACGGGGTTGCAGACAGTCATTGCAATTCATGCTGAACAGGCAGCCTCGGTGTCGAAGCAGGCAGGCAGTCCACTGATGCAGTCTGCCGCCTCATCTGGGAAGCCAGGTTGCCAACAATGGGTTGGGAAATTTCTAGATGTTTGGGGCTGGATCCCAGGGGTGAAATCCGTGGCAGGAGGAAGTCAGCAGTGCATAATGCCATAGGGTTCAGCATAGAAAGCAGCCAGGTTCTCATGGGGACTGATCTCTGTATTCTGGAGATCGGCTGTAGTTCTCCGTTCTCTTAATCCTGTCCTCTTAATCCTTAATCCTCCATGTCTGTCTTCTCAGTTACTACAGGGGAGCTGTGGGGGCCCTCTTGGTTTTTGACATCACCAAGCATCAGTCGTACGATGTGGTGGACCGCTGGCTGAAGGAGCTCTACGACCACGCTGAAGCCACCATAGTTGTGATGTTGGTCGGCAACAAGACAGACCTGGCTGAAGCTCGAGAGGTTCCAACGGAGGAGGCCAAAATGTATGCAGGTAAGAGCCAGGCCTTCAGGAAATTCTGTGTTTCAGAGAGTGACTCTCTTAAGGGTTGTTCCCTCGGGTCTTTCCATGTGTAGGTTTGGGTATGTATCTTTAGCAGTTTTCACAAGGAAGTTGTCAAGATTTCCATCTTTTCTTCCTATGCACACGTAGACATCAACCACATACAGAAACAACAACTACATGGAATTCAGGAAACAAGCTAGGTAACCATAGCAACCCAAATGCCGTGGTTGCAGAGGTTAGCCGCAGGAAGAGCTGATTGAAGCAGAGCTGTGTGTGTGTGTATGGGGGGAGTAGGCACTTACAGGGGTGGAGCAATTCACTCCCTCATGAGCCTTCTGGATCCTGCATAGGGGTGGCCGGACTGTGGCTCTCCAGATGTCCATGGACTACAGCTCCCATGAGCCCCTGCTGGCAGGGGCTCATGGGAATTATAGTCCATGGACATCTGGAGATGCACAGTTTGGCCACCCTGTAAAAGGCTCTTCTTTATGCGAAGACAGACAGATCTGCAAAATGAACCAGCCATGGTTAGAATATTGGGTGTGGCAAACCTGGGGGAGATTGGTGAGCAAACCAGTAGGAGGGGTAAAGAACAGGACGAGCAGTTCCACATTTCCATGTGTTTGTAGGAGGCAGGGTGCCTCACAGAGATGACCAAGAATTAGGAAGATAAATTCAGAGGGCAGCTATGTTGTTCAGTCAACTAGGAGAGACTGCTTTAACACTATAACAATATGTCAATGGCCACTTGTAGAGCCCTCTGGTGGTGACGGGGGGAACTGCCGTAGAGGGACTGAAGCCAAGGTCAAAAGCCCATAACATGAACCTGATGGGTTTTAATGTCTGGGGCAGGTCTTCTCAGGAAAGCTCCTTCAACTGTTGTGTGTCCCTAACAAGTCTTTATGGCTGCTTCCTTCCCTTAAAGTCCTTTTGAAAATCTCAGGAGCGAAACACCATAGATGCTTGACACATGTTTTGTCACACTACATGTAACTGGACTCCCAGTCAAATGTACATTGGGGAAACTCACTTTAAACAGCTCTCATTCCCCCAGTGTTGTGAGGGAAGAGAAAGCGCTCCTGTTTTCCCTCCCACCCCGCTTTCACCCGTAGAAACAGCAGAGTAGGGGGCTGTCTGCCCCTTTTCTTTCGCTCCATGTGCTCCAGGAACAATATGCCAAGCCTGAGAAATGGGGCAAAAAAGATTTCCTAGCTTCCATTTCCACTGGCAAAAGCAAGAGTGGGAGGAAAAAAGGAGAAACCATCTCCCCCTCACACAGCACCAAGTGTTCTAAACAAAATGCATTTTAACTGTTTCCTAATCATGGTGATTTTTTAAAAACTCCTTTAAAGATTTATTTAATTGCATATGTTTGAGCAAAGGGCTGGTTTTAATAGGTTTTATAATACACTTTTTATCATGCCTTTGTATGGGCAGAAAGGTGGGATATAAATGTTGTCCATCACGTTCCCCTGACATAGTCAGACTGCGAGTCAGGTCATACGCCCATGGCCCGGCCTGCATCAGACATACTGGAGACTTTGGGGCTGTCTGCAGAGATCAGGAAGTATTTCTCTGTTCATTCCCGTTACAGAAAACAATGGGCTGCTCTTTGTGGAAACATCAGCGCTGGATTCTACAAATGTGGAAATGGCATTTGAAACTGTTTTGAAAGGTAAGTGGGCTGGGGGCGCTGCCAAACTGGGCTGGTTGGGTTCATGTTCCCATTCAGAGGAGAACAAACAGTACTAGAGATGCCAAGCTCCAGGTGAGGCCTGGAGATCTCCTGGAATTACAACTGACCTTCAGACTGCAGAGATGAGTTTTCCTGGAGAAACTGTCTACTGTGCAGGGTGGACTCCATGGCATTATAGCCACTGAGGCCTCACCCCTGCCTTTGGAGCTCCTGATGGCAGTTGGGTTTTTGGCCATTGCATGACACAGAGACTTTGTCTGCACTCGGGATATCGTTCAGATTTGCATTCTGTAAAGGGTTGAGGTTTTTTGTCTGTTTCTGCAATTCAATTTTTCTCTTTGCACCCTCACTTGCCCCACAGCAAACGTATCCCCAGAAAACCATTTTTCATTTTTAAAGAGGGAACTAATGGGGTCTGATTGAGGCTGCCAAATGCAAAAATGTGTGCTATCGGGTTTTTCCCCATGCCTACCATTTTGAGTTGTTTGGGAATGCCCCTTTCCTCGTCACCATCCTCCGCCCCCCTCCATTCCAAAAAATCTGCCTTTTTTGTTTATCGCCTGCCCCCTCCACCTCAAAGTGTCCTGAATAAAATTAGGTGGATTCAACCCTCTCCTCCCCCCCCCCCCCAGTTTTTGGCAACTAGGGTTGCTAGCCCTTACTGGGGCAGTTGTCTCTAGACCCACCCCTCACTGTCAAGTCAGCTGGCCTGTGTGTGGACTTCCTAGGAGCAAGAAGGAGGCCTAGTTTATGTCGGCAGCACTGTAATTATGTTACTTCCTGTGTGTGCCAGAAATGATGTCACCACCTCCATGCTATCCGATGGTGCTCTGGTATTTGGGCAAAAACTCTATGGTAGAAGTTCTTTTTACCAGAGTTCTTGCCCAAATGCCAGAGCGTTGCCAGGACATCCCAGCATTATGACATCACAGGAAGTGCATGCTGGAAATGACATTGCCATGTAGTCAGGGCCTCCCTTCCTTTGCTAGAAAGCCCCCCATTCCCCCACCAGTTTCCAGGAGGGACTGGGCAACTCTAGAAGCCAGCCTAGCTAATGTCTTAGAAAGGAACTGGATAACGTCTCCAGAATTGGGACAAGAAAGTAGGACCATATAGCCACTCAAAAGAGAAACGAATTACAAAACTGGTGGTCTGCAGAAGTAGGGTTTATAGTAATGCTGCTTATCCTAATCTTTTGGGTCAAGGTGAGGACTATGAACTGGAAAGTAGTAATGCCTTTTCCCATGCTTCCTAGACATTTTCAACAAAGTGCAGAAGCAGAAGCAGAAAAGCCCGCTGGACAACACAGTTGCACTCTCTGCAGAAAACTCCAATGCCATGTCAGCTTCTCCATCCACGGAAGGGAAGCGCGCATGCTGCCTGAACCTCTGAATGGGACAGGGGGTAGGGGGAACATCAGCTGGGAAGTGTACATGCACATTCCCACTCAAATGCGGGAAAGTTTGCGGTCGAGAGCCGCCGTCTGACTCCAGTCTCTGCAAGTGGTTGGTAGCTTATGAAACTTGGATCTGGCCATCCCTATCAAAATGGAGAGACCAAATGGTGTCTTGGAGAACTAAGCCATTGGTGTCACCAAGGACCACGAAAAATTCACCCTGTCTCTGTAGTGCTAAATATTTTTATCTCCCCACCTCTCCAGCTGGTCTTCCAGATCTTATCAAGCTGTAGTTCTCTACAGGTAACAGCTGGCATGATCCAACAAAAATTAGTTTGCATCAGGATGGGATTTAGCTATGACCGGAACAAGTCCCAGCAAGGGGAGGTTTACTCCTTTAGGCTGATCAGATTGATCTGGAAGTACAACACACTAAGTTAAGTGGATCTTTTCTGGCAATCATTTAAACATATAAAACATAACCCTGGCGGCCATTTACCAACATGGTGCATAGAATAGTATCATACTAGAATCCTGGGAGACCATAGAGCCAGCTGGGTGTAGTGGTTAGCACTGACTTCTAATCCGGCAAGCCGGGTTTGATTTCCCGCTCCTCCACAAGCAGCCAGCTGGGTGACCTTGGGCTGCCCACAAAACTGATAAAGCTATTCTTTTTGAGCAGTAATATCAGGGCTCTCTCAGCCTCACCTCCGTCACAGGGTGTCTGTTGTGGGGAGAGGAATGGGAAGGCGACTGTAAGCTGTTTTGAGACTCCTGGTAGAGAAAAGCGGCATATAAGAACCAACTCTTCTTCTGAGTTTGAATCACCACTTCTACCATGGAAGCTTGAAGGGAGACCTTGGCTCCATCGCAGACTGAGCCTGGCCTGCCTCACAGGACTGTTGTTAGACTACAGAGGGGGGAGAACGATGTTCTAAGCCACTAAGTCCCAACTACAGAGAACAGTGGGAAATAAACAAATGGAAACAAAATGCATGCATTATTTTAAAACACAGTCGGCTTTGGGATGGGAAGAGGCCTTTCTTTATTTTGTGTTTGCACAGAGGCAGGGGTTTATATGTAACTGATCATTCAGAGCTGCAGTTGTAAGGGCTGTGCTTCATCTCTCCCTGTCAGCGGTTTTTGCCTCCTCCATGTGTCAATCAGTTCTAACTAAATTCTAGCTGGATTTGCCATATATGTGTAATTGAAACTTTGTATAATAAAAAAAAACAATTCCTCTGAATACAAGCCATCCCGAAAGCGTGAACACACCTGTGTGGGAATGGAAATCCGCCAGTATGTGTACATTTATATATATATAAATATATGGAGAACTTGTTTTGTAAATAAATTGTGCTGAAATCTATTCTTTTAAATTATTTTTAAAAATTATTACTATCTATCTCACGGGAAATGACAACGCCAGGGAGGGAGGATTGATTGGTCAGAGAAATCTACCCAAAATGTGAGGATATGTGAGGTTTTCATCACACATTTTGAGAGTTTAAAGCACTGCACATACATGATTTCAGGAAGCACAAGGCCCCATTAAGACAGGCTGCAAGTATTAGCCGGAGGGGGTTTCAGAATGAGAAAAGAGCAGCTTTCTTCAGGGCTACTGCCAGAGACTAGGGGAAATGACAAAGCAGGGGAAGTAATGATTCTCCACCCTGCCAGACAGAGTGTCTTCCCCCACCCTTTCAAATGATGAGGACATGGAGTGAACCAGGAACCACCTGCATGCAAACCTCATGCTCTGCCACTGAACCGTGAACTCTCCTCAATAACATCTGAACCTATCACAATAAAATCAGAGTCCAGTAGCACCTTTAAGACCAACAAAGATTTATTCAAGGCGTGAGCTTTTGAGTGCAAGCACTCTTCGTCAGACTGTGATCTTCTTACATGACAGGGAATAAATCTTTGTTGGTCTTAAAGGTGCTACTGGACTCTGATTTTACTGTGCTACTTCAGACCAACACGGCTACTCATTTGAATCTAAACCTATCTTATACCAAGTCATTCCATTCGTACATCTGGCTCCATATCGTCTCCTCCAATTGGCTGTAGGATTTTGGGCTGTGTGAAATCTTTTAACTGGAGAGGCTGAGAACTGAACGTAAGGCCTTTGGGTACAAAGCAGGTACTCTGCCACTGAGGGGCAGCTCCTTTCACAGAGGCTTCTTCATTGAGTCACTGGAAACAAGAAAATTGACATTTTTGAGGTTAGCATGAATGTAGACACCTCCACGCCCGGATTAAAAATTAAATGGCACTCCTCTTAACGGATTTCAGCACTCACAGGAGGCAAATAGATGCTTTCAAATTATGGTGTTGGAGATGAATGTTGCGGATACCATGGACAGCCAAAGTTACCAACAAGACAGTTGTAGAGAGGAGTAAACCAACTATGTCATTAGAAGGGAAGATATTATGGCTAAAGCTCACTTACTTTGGACATTTCATGCGATCAGACTCGTTAGAAAAATCATTAATGCTCAGCATGGTCAGCGGCAAAAGGAAACGTGGTCGCCAAAGGATCCACTGGCTCGACACGATCAAAGCCCACACAGGGATGACCATGAACCAACTTAAAGAAGCAATCATTGACAGAGGTGTATGGCGAAAACTTTCTTATAGAATTGTCAAGGGTCATAGAATCATAGAGTTGGAAGGGACCTCCTGGGTCATCTAGTCCAACCCCTTGCGCAATGCAGGACACTCACATCCCAATCGCTCATCCACTGTCACCTGCCACCCCCTTGAGCCTTCCCAGAATCAGCCTCTCCGTCAGATGGCTACCCAGCCTCTGTTTAAAAATCTCCAAAGACAGAGAACCCACCACCTCCCGAGGAAGCCTGTTCCACTGAGAAACTGCTGTCACTGTCAGGAACTTCTTCCGGACATGACTGAACGGATAACATCATCATCAAAACTTGAAATGCATAAGAGGCTTTCATGCAATTTCTGCACACTTAAATTGGTTTTGCAAACTGTCACCTTTGTTTTTATTTTACTTCCCCACCCCTACCCCAACCATCCTCAATTATGGACACTCCTTAACGTTTGGAAGAAAGGATGCCAAAGGCTAAGCAGGTGGCAGCCTGATATTTTAACACAGTTGCCCTGCAAATCAGCTGCAAATCTGCAAGCAAGGTTGATAAGATGTGAGATTCTCCCAGCAGGGGGCATCATAGAGGTGTGTTTGGCTCTCCTATAACTTTGTTTTAATTTGCACTTTTAAATCATGTTTTGATTTAAAATGGGCAGGGATAATGTGGAAGGACAAGGGGGGCATTGCTCTACCTTCTTCTTGGTATGAATCATATTGAGCAGTTGAGATTCTTGCTGCAGAAAGGTTACTGAATTTGACCTACGTTTCGGAGTTCTGAATTGCTAGAATATGCAAGATCTAGACGCAGAGGTAGTTTGCGGCCCTCCAGATGTCCATGGACTACAATTCCCATGAGCCCCTGCCAGCGTTTTCTGGCAGGGCCTCATGGGAATTGTAGTCCACGGGCATCTGGAGGGCCACGGATTGACTACCCCTAATTGAGCAGAATATAAAGAGTGTCCTGCTGGGGGCATTGTAGGAGATGTGCGTTTAGCATAGTTAGATTAGGAACTTCCTGGTATTTGTTCAAATTATCTCCTTCAGTGCCTGGATTGGCTCAATAGTAAACTTCCTGCTCCTTTGAGTATACTTCCTTCCTGCTTGCCTCCTGACCAGCACAACAGCAGAACGAATGCAGACAACAGAACAGTTGGTTGGTTGGGAATCTCTCCCCTCTCCTTTTTTCTGCACAGAGCAAGGCTGACAAGATGTGGAATTGCTCATGCACAAGTCGACATGCTCAAGCTTGGCTTTTGCTGAGTTTCCACATGGCATGAATTGAATAATCCAGGAGATGGGAGCAAGGAGGCAAGAATACTAATTGTTGCAACTTTGCTGGCCAAGTGGGATTGACCAGGCAAGGGAAAGTATTGTAAAATTGCAGCCAACTTATGGTGAACCTGTTGGGTTTTCAAGGCAAGACGCAAACAGAGGGGGTTTGCCTTTGCTCACTTCTGTGTAGCAACCCTGCACTTCCATGGTGGACTCCCATCCATGTACGAACCAGGGCTGACCTTGCTTACATCCCAAGATCGGACAAGACTGAGTTAGGCTGGGCCATCCAAGTCAGGGCCAGGGTCGGTTATCCCACCGTGAATTCCTTGGAGAAAGAGTGGAATAAAAATCTAATAAATGAACGGAGCGGAATAGATAGGGCTATTTAGAGAGGGGCCTTATCATGGGCCATGTGAGAGGAGTCAATCCAACTATACAGAGGTCTGTGGTGTGTACATGAAGCATGCACGCCAAACAACCTCCAGGGTAATTGGGAAACTACCCCAAATCCAGAAAAACCAGCAATCTCGGCATGTGCCTTTGGAAGGAAACCGGCCCGGCAACTTCGAATTAGTCCAGTTAGTGGATAGAAGGAAGCTCTAAGGTCAGGATGTTGTTGTTATGTTGATAGACTATAATGAGAGGCTCAGCGTGGGCCAGGATAAGGTCTTCAAAAACACACCAATTTTGTGATCCTTTCAAAATGTCTTAACAATCATGGGAGAGTTGTTGTGAGACATCTGTTTGATGGAGTAAATTCACTATCCAGCACAGAGCGACAAAAAACAATGATGTTGTTAGCGAGGTTTCACCAAGTTTTCCATCATGCGGAAGTCCCCATGGATATACCCAATCCCTCGTCTTCCTTGCCTAGACTATTAGGCTAGTTTTGATAATACCCAGCTCTATCAAAAATATTTTAAATCAGGGACGAGTGTAGTGGTTAAGAGCTGAGTGACCTTGGGCTCATCATGGGCCTGATAGAGCTGTTCTGACCAAGCAGTAATATCAGGGCTCTCTCGGCCTCACCCACCTCACAGGGTGTCTGTTGTGGGGAGAGGAAAGGGAAGGCGAATGAAAGCCTCTTTGAGACGCCTCGGGGTAGAGAAAAGCGGCATATAAGAACCAACTCTTCGTCTTCTACCTCACAGGGTGTCTGTGTGGGGAGAGAAAAAGGAAGGTGATTGTAAACCGCTTTGAGACTCCTTCAGGTAGAGAAAAGTGGCATATAAGAACCAACTTCAGTAGAATCAGGGCTCTCTCAGACCTATTATGCACGGGGGAAATAACACACATTCGGGGTGAAATGGCGGCGACTAAAATCACTGATAACGCACAGTGCCGGCTGCAACCGGCCACAGCTTCGGTGCATACCACCGAAAAAGCCGCATTAGCGAAACGCGGAAGAAAGTGCTGCTTCCGGGTGACCGGGGCGCAACCAGAAGCACCGCCAGGATCGCCGAGTGCGTAATCGGTTACTCTGGGTTTTGCCGCTGTCGCACCCCGTCCCGTGCATAACCGGTGTGCTTCGCGTCTTCCCCCTCTGCGTTTTCCATGTGACCCGAAATCGCCGTTTCGGCGGCCGTGCATAATGGGCCTCAGCCTCACCTCCCTCACAGGGCATCTGTTGTGGGGAGAAGAAAGGGAAGGCGAATATAAGCCACTTTGAGACTCCTGGTAGAGAAAAAGCAGCATATAAAAACCAACTCTTCTTCTTCTTCACATGTGCAACATTGATCACAGAACTCAGATATACATTTCCACTTAATCAGACCACAGGTGGTGGCTGGAGATTGTTCGGAATCAACGCTGGTCTCCAGGTTATGCAGATGAGTTTCCCTGGAGAAAATGTTCTGAATACAAGTCTTGTTCTGTCACATATCAAAAATGCTTCCTACCCCTAGCCAAGGAAAAATCTTAGGTGGGGCAAGCCAATGCCCCAAGGGAGTGGCACTGGTTTGCCCCACCCGCTGGCCTTACTCCCAATTGTGGCCTGGCTGAACAGGCCCTGTTCTGGCTAGCTAATGTGTAGTGACTGAAGGCCCAGGTGAACTTCAATGAAGTCATGTGCAACAAATACTGAGCAAGTAAGTTCTTCAGGTCAGCAGACATCATGTTTAAGTCGGGCGAAGACGTTTATGAGTTTATTCAGTTTCTTCATCAAGCAGATTCATCCAGGACTGGGCTTGCTGTAACGATTAGCAAGAAGAGCACAAGAAGAGCTTGGTTTTTATACCCTGCTCTTCACTACCCGAAGGAGTCTCAAAGCAGCTTACAATCGCCTTTCCTTCCTCTCCCCACAACAGACACCCAGTGAGATAGGTAGGACAGAGAGCTCTGAGAGAACTGTAACTGGCCCAAGGTCACCCAGCTGGCTGCATTTCGAGGAAGAGTGGGGAATCTCTAGCCGGGAGACTGGTTGTCGCTTTGCAAATAGATGCTGGGGTTAAACAGCAGAAATTGACTCCTGCTGCTAAGGCTAGTGTGTGAGCTTCTGAGGAACATCTGGCAGACGAAGAATAAAATGGCGAAAATCGTAATGCCCCTGTATGGATTTATGGTACAGCCCCATTTGGAGCTGAACCAAACATGGAAAAGCAAGGACATCAGCCTGATTGCCAGATACAAATTAGTTCGATCTAACATGTTTCCAATGGCCACTCTGGTCCTGGAGAAGGCTTCTGCAGATTCCATGGGCAGCAAAAGTCAATCAGTCACCTTTTATTGGCATAAAATATGTATAAGACATATAAAAATAGGGTTTAAAATTTCAACAAAATAATAAAATAGGCCATGGGGTTCCATAACCAAATAGATCTTAAAATGATTAAATAAACTATAACAGATAAAATACACGGTAGGCAGCATATTATAAAAGCATCTTAGTTAAAACCCTGGCAACTAAAATGGTTACCTCTGGGTCTTTGTCAGAGAGCAGAAATTGCAAGGTCATAGATTTACTTACAGAAGGCTTGTTTCCCAGCAAAGCAACAAAGCTGTCATCCCGACACTGCTCATATAAGGGGCAGTCTAACAAAATGTGTGAGACAGAGTCAGGGCAGCCAGAACCACACGGACAGAGTCTCGCATGGTATGGGATACGGTGGAATCTTCCCTCTAAGACCTTTGAGGGGAAAGCATTCATTCGTGCCAGGAGAAAAGCTCTTCTCAGGGGTGGGACATCAAGAAGATGCAAATGTATAGGCATAATATTTCTCTGCATAGTTATGCCAAAGAATGCTGGTGAGCAGACTCGAGGCTGGGTAGGTATGAGTTCCTGCTGCTCATGGTCTAATATTTTCTGTTTAATAATCCAGAAGATACATTTTTCTTCCAGAGGTAGTAGGGAGTTCAGATCGATGCCAATGGAGACTAATTTTTGTTCAAAAGCCTGGAACCATCGAAATTTAAGAGGGTCACTTTTTAGACAAGTTAAAAGGCTGCCAGTTTCTATTCTAAAAAATAGTCTGACCCAAAATTTTAAAGTAGCTATCCAGGCCCTTGTCTCTACCCTAATTTGGCCAAATTCTGTGCAAATGGCATGGTAGGAGACACAATTGGGAACCCCTGCAATTTGCCTATAGAAAGCAGATTGAACACCCTCAATAGATTTATTAAAGGCAGGAACCCATAAGGGGCATCCAAATAGGAGCTGGGACATTACTTTGGCATTAAAATTTTTAATTGCTGCAGGAATAAATTGGTTACCTTTTGCAGAGAAAAAGAACTGTTTTATCAAGGAAGATGAGGATTTGGCCAGATTGATAGCTCGTTGGCAGTGGGAGCGCCAGTTCTGGTTATATTGGAAGGTAACACCTAGATACTTAAATGTTTTGACTTGTTCTATTGAGGTGCCTCCAACAGACCAAGTCATTGCTTGCCAGCTCTTAGAGAAAACCAAAACTTTTGTTTTACCATAGGTAATTACTAACTTATTATCTTGGCAATATTGGTAAAAGGTGGATAAGTATCGTTGTAAGCCAACCCTTGTATGTGAGAGTATTGTAGTATTGTCAGCATACAACAACAAAGGAATATGCTGGGAACCAAGTTTTGGGGGATGACCATTAATAGGTTCCAGTTTTTGCGCTAAATCATTAATGAATAAATTAATCATCATCAGTTAGGCGCCGTTCAAGATGTTTGAGCAAAAGTCACAATCAAGGAAATACTACAGCACATAAGGCCTGATCTATCACTGGTAGGCAAAATCGCAAAACACTTACTTTGGCCATATCATGTGATGCAACTCAGTGGAGATAGCAATTATTATAGGATTCGTCCGTGGGAAAAGGAAACCAGGCCAGTAAAGAACGCGGTGGTTAGATATGATCAAAATGCACTCCGGCCACAACATTGTACAACAAGTGGTGCAAGTTGGAAAATCATAGAGACAATTGAGCTATAGGATCACCGAGTTGGACTCGAGTTGGACTCGACTGAATAACCAGCATCATCGTCATTTGGAATACTATGTACGGTTCTGGACTCCGTATCTCAAAAAGGACTTTGTAGATCTGGAAAAAGTACAGAGGAGGGCAACCAGGATGATTGGGGGGGGGGGGTTGGAGCATCTTCCCTATCAAGAAAGGGAGGGGGCACGATAGAGGTTGATAACTATGAATGGAGTGGAGAGAGTAGACAAAATACTAAAACTCCAGGGCACCCAATGAAACTGATGGGCAGTGGCCGAACAGAGTCTGAGTCCAGTGGCACCTTTAATCAACAATGTTTTATATAAGGTGTAAGCCTTCGTGTGCACACACACTTCTGCAGACACAATAAAATGGGAGTTATACCAGTCTGTACTTATAGCCTCTTGATGCGGGTGAAGGAGGAGAGTGCAAAAGTTGGCTTGAAACTCAACATCAAGAAAACGAAGATCATGGCATCCGGCCCTCTCAATCCCTGGCAAATGGATGGGGAAGAAATGGAGGTAGTGACAGATTTTATTTTCCTGGGCTCCAACATCACTGCAGAAATTAAAAGACGCTTGCTTCTGGGGAGGAAAGCTATGGCAAATCTAGACAGCATCCTAAAAAGCAGAGACATCACCCTGCCAACAAAAGTGCGTTTAGTCAAGGCTATGATCTTCCCAGTTCCAATGTATGGCTGTGAAAGTTGGACCATAAGGAAGGCCGATCATCAAAGAATTGAGGCTTTTGAACTCTGGTGCTGGAGAAGACTCTTGCGAGTCCCTTGGACTGCAAGGCGAACAAACCAGTCAGTCCTAGAGGAGATCAGCCCGGACTCTCCTTAGAAGGCCAGATCCTGAAGATGAAACTCAAATACTTTGGCCACCTCATGAGAAGGAAGGACTCCCTGGAGAAGAGCCTAATGCTGGGAGCGATCGAGGGCAAAAGAAGAAAAGGATGACAGAGAATGAGGTGGCTGGATGGAGTCACAGAAGCAGTAGGTGCAAACTTAAATGGACTCCAGGGAATGGTAGAGGACAGGAAGGCCTGGAGGATCATTATCCATGGGGTTGAGATGGGTCGGACACGACTTCGTACCTAACAACAACAACAACAACAACTTATAGTTAAAGTGTGGGCCGAAATTAACATGAAGCCCTGCCCGTATTTTCCACCTATCACCTCGCAAGCATGGTGGCATCTCTGCAGCACCCTCCTCTTTGAACTGAGGTGATCTCCTGCTTGCATTTTACCTATAAAGGTGCCACTGGACTCAAACTGTGTTCTGCCACCTGGAGGTTGGCAACCATAAAGTAATATGGATGTCTATGAAGCGGATAGAGCAGACTTCAATAATTGGGGGGAGCCTTTAGCACTCTGAAAGTGTCCTCTGCTCTGCCACCAGCTAACAGGAGATGGTGATCTCCCCCTCAATGGTGATCTTCAAGCAGTGGCTGGACAGGTTCTTATCCTGGAGGTGTTAGGCTGATCCTGCATTGAACAGGGTCAGGGGTAATCAAACTGCGGCTCTCCAGATGTCCATGGACTACAATTCCCATGAATTGTAGTCCATGGACATCTGGAGGGTCACAGTTTGACTCAAACTAGATGGTCTGTATGGCCCCCTTCCCATGTTATGATTCTAGGATTCTAAATAGAATTGCAACATTTTTACTATTTTGGGCGTTCCAGCTTCAGTGACGTGGCTTTTGTGACTGCTTAACAGATTTTAAAAAAGAAAACTTTTTAAAGTGCCAGTAAAATACTTTCAAAAGGATCAGAAATTTCTTGTGTATTCAAAACAACAATGAAACAACAAAAGAGGGAACAAAGTAATCCAAACTGTATACATAAGCCAGGAACCTGAAAGGTTGAGCAGCAACAGAATATAGTAAATATTAAAATGCAAATATTTATTTCAATACATGCACACATATAAAACTTTAAAACATCAGCATATCATGCACTATTGCACAACTCCAAAGCATTTTGACACATGGATAAATGAGAAAAAAATCAGAAAAACCAAATGCATTTCAATCCCTTCTTCAATCCCTTCCCTTTAAATATTAGACCATTATTTAAATACACTCATGTGGTGTAATAATGGGGACTATAAGGTGATAATGTGAAATAGATAAAATATATTAGGAAGAGCATTGTAATGCAATAAAATCAATTAACTATATATATACAGATCTGTGTATGACTACTTAGGGTGATGATTGCTCACATGAACGAAGAGGCTCCCACACTTATAAAATATATCCATACATAAAAATAGAAATAGAAATAGAAATGCAATGTTTTTAATACTTTGGGTGTTCCAGATTCAATAGTGTGGCTTTTGTGACCGCTTAATGGAGATTTTTTTTGAAAGAAAAACTTTCTGCAACAACAGTGGTATACCATCAAAGGGATCAGAAACCTCTCGTGTATTGAAAACAACCACCACATATCTGATTCAAGCAACATCAACCATGCTCCACCTATATATGAATGTGCAGAAATGAACCATTTCCACCCCACCCTGCTTCGTACCTTCCCTCTCCCAGGAATGAAACTCTGGCCCTTTAAGAAAAGGAACGAAAAGCCTCGTCCCACCTCCTTACCTGAGCCAGGTGAACGCTTTGCCTGTTGGCCTATAAAATTCCAGGCCTAAAACAAGAGGCCAATCAGAACCAAGGCAGAGGGTAGCAACCTAACCTATCGGCCACCAGAGTAAGACTTTCTAAGGCCTTCCCCTGCCGGTTCCACCTGAGGCTGGTCTAAACCCAGGAAATCCCAGAGTAGTGAGGTCACCCTCTTTTAATCTTTTTCTTGGCCCTGGGACAGAGGCACAGGTGTGCTCTCAAACATTTTATAGGGGAGCAGTTCTTGGGGGATCAGCTTACTTCACCATGCGCGGCAAGGATGATGAATACGATTACCTGTTCAAAAGTAAGTTTTGTTTTGAAAGCTCCCTATTCCTGCTTGTTCTGAGACCCGTGAACTTCTGCTTCCTTCCTGATCTTAGCAGACGGCTTTTCACTTCTTACAACCTCCTTCTCGCCACTGAGTTCTTATAACTTTAAAACTACACCTCCCCCCCCCCATCTCTCAAAGCCAGGGGTTACTGCTCAGCACTGTAACTTCCATAGCAGCAATTATCCTCCCCCCCCCAAGCTCCATACAGCCCTTGAAACTGCCCCTTTTTGTTCACCTCCATGGGGAGAAACCTCCAAACATACAGCCTCAGAGTCTGTCTTTTCCGCCCACCCCCAGAGCTCCTTTCCTCAACATGCTCTATCTATCCTGCTCTATCCCATAGATTCTTCTCTGCCACATTGTCTCCTACATTCCCCACAACTGGTGCCCATTTCTTTCCCCTACACCCATTCCTAGTTCTTCGCTCGGCTACCCGGTTTTCAAAGCTGTTCTTTCATGGTGCCAGAAGCCTAGCTGTCCAAAATGTTGTGTGGGCTCTGGATTTGAGGCTTCTGGCTCTTTTGAGGTCGGTTAGTTGTCTCTTTGGGGTTGTAGCAGGCCATCAGAGTGGAAAGTCCCCATGCTGGATATGTCTTGTATGAAAAGCACCATCTGCTGCTTAAATGCCTGTTCCTCTTATGGTTTTTGCTTTGGCTGCCTCTTGATACTGGGAAGGGGGCTGATTGACAATCGTCTGCTGCCACGCAGGTATGCTAAATCCAGATAGGGAAATTCCTGGAGATTCCGAGGTTGAAACCTGGGGAGGGTGGAGGAGGGGAGAGCACAGGGCAGAATAATGCTAGATCCCCCCCCCCATCCTACCCCTGAGGCTGCCCTACCCTCCAGGGGAACTGATCTCCATGCCCCACCTCGAACTTGGCAATCCTAGCCCCAGCTTTTCTCTCTTTACTCATTCATTTAAATGTTGGCATGTGGGTTTGGGGGGTGGTAAGAAAAATGGCAGGCTGCCATGAAAGTTTGCATTTTGCAAAGATTGTGTGTGTCCATTGGGAAGAAAGAGAAATCTTGAATGTGATTGCCAAGGAGAGGTCTGATAACTATATAAATAAAGCATATTTTGATCTGGTCTTTGTCATTTTCAAAGTCAGCAGTGGGCTCTCCTCTATATAACAGTAAAAAAAAACCTCTTATAAAAATCATGTTGGAGGCTAACATACTTTATTAGTTAAGCAACCGAGGTTGTTTCGTTATTGTAAATTTGGTTGAGGCCAGGGGGAGATACCGGGATTCGATCTGTGGGTCTCGCCCTATGTCCACTGCCGAACACAGATGCATGGCAAGTACATCTGATAGTCTGTATAGTATACAACATCGTATGCCACTTTGTTGGCAGGATATGGGGAGCAGGGGGGGTTATGGGGAGGTATCTTAATTGTTGCCCACCATCTTGTTGCTGTTATATTGTTTTATTGTTAAGATTAAGGGGAAGCATGTTGTTTTTATTGTTTTATTGTATTGGGACAACCAAGCTCATTTTAATTCTATAAACCGCCCCGAGCTGACTTGTCAGGAGGGTCGGGATATAAATGTAATAATATAATTAATTTTTATTGATTGTACTGGTTTTTATGGTTGTGAGCTGCTGCGAGTCAGCTGTGCGGGATAGAAATTTAATAAATAAATTCACTGAGTAGCAATTTTGCAAGAGCTTTGAAAACTATTTCAGAACATGATTTTTTCCCCTTTTTCTTAAAGTCCTGTTGAGAGGACCGCAGCATATGTGCTAACATTTCATAAAGGAAAACATTTCTGTACCATATGCATCCCCCTTTCCACACCAGGGGTGATAGAGATCAGTTCATCCAAAGAAAACAGCTGCTTTTTTAAAGTGGACACTGTGGCATTATATGGCATCAAAATGAAGGCCACCAGCTTCCAGGTGGCACTGGGGGATCCCCTGAAATTACAGCTCATCTTCAGACTACAGAGATCAATTCCCCTGGAGAAAAAGGACGTTTTGGAGGGCAGCTTCTGTGGCATTGTACCACACTGAGGTCCTTGTTCTCTCCAGGTGCCACTCTCAAATGTCTAGAAGTCCTGCAACCTGAAGCTGACAACCTTACACCCCCCCCAATCTCCGCTGGCAGCTGAGGGAACCTGGAACCCTACCGAATCCCTCCCCAAGCCTGCCCTCCTCAGCTCCACCCCCCAAATCCCCAGGAATTTCCCCCAACCTAGAGCTGGCAGCCCTAGGCCTGCCTGGATATCTCTCACAATTACTAGGGATCTCCAGACAACAGAAATCAGTTCCCTCAAAGAAAATGGCTGCATTGAACTCGATGATAGGGGTCCCCTCTGTGTTCTGCCTGATGCTGCCACAGATGGGTAACTTATTTTCCTGCTCCTGTTCCCTTGCTTTTATGGCTCTGTCTTTGTTTTAGTCTGAGAACCTACACTGTATAGTGGTGATTGTCCAATCAGATCTTGAGAGGCAGCTTAGTGTAGTAGTTTAGAGCGGCAACCTCTGATCTGGGGAACCGGGTTGGATTCCTCACTCCTCTTCCCCGTGAAGCCTGCTGGGTGACCTTGGGCCAGTCACAGTTAACTCAGAGCTCTCTCAGCCTCACCTGCCTCACAAGGTACCTGTTGTGAGGGAAGGAAGAGAAGCCGATTGTAAGCTGCTTTGAGACTCCTTAGGGTAGAGTAAGGTAGGTAAAGGTATCCCCTGTGCAGGCACTGAGCCACGTCTAACCCTTGGGGTGACGCCCTCTAGCGTTTTCATGGCAGACTCAATACAGGGTGGTTTGCCATTCCCTTCCCCAGTCATTACCGTTTACCCCCCAGCAAGCTGGGTACTCATTTTACCGACCTCGGAAGGATGGAAGGCTAAGTCAACCTTGAGCCGGCTGCTGGGATTGAACTCCCAGCCTCATGGTCAGAGCTTCAGGCAGCATGTCAGCTGCCTTACCACTCTGCGCCACAAGAGGCTCTAAGGTAGAGTAAAGTGGGGCATAAAAACCAACTTTCCCTGTACATCTCTTCTTCCAATCTCAATCGGAAACCTCGCTGAGCAGAAGCCCTACCTGGCCCCATTTACTCCCTAAAAATAGTTGGAGGGCACCAGGAAAAGTGTCGACTGGCACCATGGCACCCACAGGAACCCAATTGGGGACTCCACTCTCCAGAGTAGCCATTATTTCCCAGAGGATAGAATCATAGAGTTGGAAGGGGCCAGACTGGCCATCCAGCCCAACCACCTGCTCAATGCAGGATCGGGCTAAGCATCCATGAGCTGTTAGCCACTGCTTGAAGACTGCCAGCGAGGGAGATATCACCACCTCCTTAGGCAGCCGATCTTTGTTGTCTGGAGACCAACTGTGATAGCGGGAGATCTCCAGGTCATACCTGGAGATTATCGATGCTGCACTAACCTATTTTGTAAGACTGTGTTGCAAAGATGAAACAGAGAAGGAAAGGAGGATGCAGCTTGCAGAGGAGGGAGGTGGAATAAAAATGTGATGTTTGCATTCTTAGAAGCTACTTTTTAATGCAATTTTCCTCCCAGGCCAAGCGCTAAATGTTTTTGTCTTTTTTTAAGACTCATGGGACTCTGTAAAGCTTTATGGACAGGTGGGGGATTACTGACAAGCCCTTAATAACCCTCAGGTGTTGTATGGAAACTTTTTTGCATTGCAAACTGACGCTTTGGAGGTTCATCGCCGTTGGACTTTGCCTCTCTTTGACTTGACCAGATGGGCTTGGTTTCTTGCTTGTAAATTGTCTTGTGTGAAAAGATGAAAATGATCATTTTGGAAAGTATTTACATAACTTGGTGGGGTTTTTTTTAATTAAAAAGGGGTGGTGTAGACTGTAGAAGGAAAGGAGAAGTCTTTTAGAATCCATCCAAGATAGGGGTGCCAGCTGCCAGAATGGACCTGGGGATCCCCGGGATTTACAACTCATCTTCAGGCTATAGAGCAGGGCTGCGGTCCTCCAGATGTCCATGGAATACAATTCCCATGAGCCCCTGCCAGTGGTCACTGGCCAAGTGGCCAATAGGGGCTGGGGGACCTGGCAGCTCTACCCAAATCTGCAGGCATTTCCTAACCTAGAGCCAGCTAACCCCCATCCCCTAAGGGTGGCAGGGGAGGACCTCTCAACCGTAAAATGGTCATGTCCTGTGTGTGGTTTCATGGCTTCATAGGCCCCTGGCGTACAAAAAATGCCCTCCCTAGATGGAACATCCTGCTTGATGTTCACATGCAACACATTCCTTTGCAGAGGCAGTCCACGTGTTCCTAGGTCTGGATTCTTGAGAGTGAAATCTGGGTCTTTGGTCTCCTCTGTTCCCAAGATCCACAGCAGGCAAAATGGCTGAGTCATTGTTGGCTTAAAACCCATAGGTTGGCCTGGAGATGTCTTGGGTTTCTTCATGATGAGCAGAGAGTCAGTAATGGTCCTGCCTGGAATGAAATCATCGGCTTTCGTTTCTGATGACTCGCCTCTGCTTTCTTTGTGGAGACTGGACTGGCAACTTCGGCAGCTGCACCTTGGAGAAGGTGGCTCTGTCCAGGCTCATCGCTCACACCCAGATCTTGGTGTGCAGGCCGGTCTTCTTTGTTTCAGGAGGCACAGACAGCAGCCAAATGGGGAAGCGTGACGAGAGGGATTTCCCAATTCACTTGTGTGAAAGAGGATATTGAGTTTGTGAGTTCCTTTTAGATTGGTTCTGTTTGGGAGGGGGATAACCAGCTGTTCAAGCTCAGTAGCTTTTTGTCCTGGGATGAAGTTGCAGGTTGGTAGGTGCAAGGTGAAGGAGGTGAGCATTTTGCGTGTAAGCAAGAGTACATCCTGCTTTGCCAGGGCTGGTCTGCCATGTCTATCAGCTTTTTATTCTGCCTTTCCTCTGAGGAGCTCAGAAAGGCAGACTAGGGCCTCCTCTTCTCCATTTTATCCTCCTAACAACCCTTGAAATGATTGTCAACGAGAGGTGAAGCAGAACATGCCAAAGCAGGATTACAGCTGAACATGAAGAAGACAAAAGTGAGGCTAATTGGAGAATTACACAACTTTAAGGCTGGCAGTTTTCTATGAAGAACAGGAGAGAAGCCATGTTGGGTCAAGCCAGTGGCCCAACCAGGCCAATACTCTGTGTCACACAGCAGCCAAAACCCAGGTGCCGTCAGGGGGTCCATCAATGGGGCCAGAACAACAGAAGCCCTCCCACAGTTGCCCCCAATGTACCAAGATTACATCAATCCCCAAATTCGTTGGCTCCATCATAACAACCGAAAGGGAGACAATATCCAAGGCGGGGGTAGTCAAACTGCGGCCCTCCAGATGTCCATGAACTACAATTCCCATGAGCCCCTGCCAGTGAATGCTGGCAGGGGCTTGTGGGAATTGTAGTCCATGGACATCTGGAGGGCCACAGTTTGACTACCCCTGATCCAAGGCATCAGAAGGAGATCAAAGAAGAAGAGTTGGTTATTATAGGCCACTTTTCTCTACCCAAAGGAGTCTCAAAGCAGCTTACAGTTGTCTTCCCTTTCCTCTTCCCACAACAGACACTCTGTGAGGTGGGTGAGGCTGAGAGAGCCCTGATATTACTGAAGAAGAAGAGTTGGTTCTTCTATGCCACTTTTTCTACCTGAAGGAGTCTCAAAGCAGCTTACAGTAGTCTTCCCTTTCCTCTCCCCACAACAGACACCTTGTGAGGTTGGTGAGGCTGAGAGAGCCCTAGTATTACTGCTCAGTCAGAACCGCTTTATCAGTGCTGTGGTGAGCCCAAGGTCGCCCAGCTGTCTGCATGTGGGGGAGCAGGGAATCAAACCCGACTCACCAGATTAGAAGTCCAAGCTCCTAACCGCTACACCGAGCTGGCTCTCTGTGGAGACTGAGGAGGGCAGCTGTGAAGTAGCTAGAAAAGATTCTTACGTCTAGGGATGTGTCACTTGTGAGCAAGATCAAATTAATTCATGCCATAATATTCCCCATCACTACGTATGGGTGTGAAAGTTGGACAATGAAGAAAGGTGACAGGAAGAAAGTGTGAAATTAGAGGAGAGTTTTCCGGATACTACCAGGAAAACAAATAAGTGGTATCTAGATCAAATCAAGCCTAGAAGTTAAAATGGCTGAACTGAGGCTATTGTACGTAGGTCAAATTATGAGAGGACAAGGGTCACTGGGAAAAGTCAATAATGCTGGGAAATGTTTAAGGCAACAGGGAAGGAAGAAGACCCCACATGATGTGGATGGACTTGACGGCCATCAGTTTGCAAGGTTGTTAATGGTAGGATGTCTATTAATTCATAGAGTCACCATAAGTCAGAGGCAACTTGATGGCACTACACACACATACATGCACCCAATAACAATTGCCATAACCCTAGGAAGTAGGCTTGAGTTTCACCCAATGAATTCTATGGTGGAATGAAGACTCGATTTCAAGACGTCCCATCATCTAACTCAGGGGTAGTCACTGGTGGTCCTCCAGATGTTCATGGGCTACAATTCCCATGAATTTGCTGGCAGGGGCTCATGGGAATTGTAGTCCATGGATATCTGGACATCTGGAGGACCACCGGTTGACTACGCCTGATCTAACTAACCTGGGGTCGAAATTCCAAATGTGTCCACAAGCTCAAAAATGTTGGGGAACCCTGCCCTATGGAGTCACTGTAAATAGGCTATTTCCATTGTTGAAGAACATAGTCAAACAGGGACCTGAAAGACCAATAGGCAGAGGTCTTTCTCATCATCCACTGTCTGGTCCTTTTAATTGGAGATGTTGGGAAGTGAACCTGGGACCCTCTGCATGCTTAGTACAGATGGGCCATGACCCCTCCCCTATATATTGCGATGTTGTTGATCTAAGCCTTTCCCCCCCTCCTTTTGTAGTAAGGATTTGTGCATTTGACATGTGAATCTAGGAAATACACCAATTTTTTAAAACTGTGGTCTTAATACTAGAGCATAGCCCTGTTCACAGTTACAGTGAATGACAACACATCCTTCCTGAAGATGCGTGCATCTGATTGTAAGAAAGTGCTAGCATGCATTGGCTTTAGAATTGAAACTAGGGACCAGAACAACTGCACATGTGTTGGCTGTAATATGCAAATCACACAATGCACATAAAGGACTAGCCTGGATACAACCATGGCAGGTGGAATGAAGATGTGTTCAGTGTAACTTGTGAATAGGACTCCATGTTAGGGACTAGGCCAGTGGTTCTCAGCCTGTGGGTCAGGACCCCTTTGGGGGTCGAATGACCCTTTCACAGGGGTCGCGGCAGGGCAAGCAGCTTGATGGGGGAGCACCATCCACACAGCAGCCTTGCAGATCGAGATAGAGAGTTAGACTGTCTGGAGCAGCGGAAAAAAGCGAGATCGGCATGGTGGGAAAAGAGGCAGAACTGAACTGAGAAACCCCAGGAAAACTGACCATTGGTCAGTTTTGGTTTAATTTCTGTGAAAGAACACTTGCATAATTTCATGGTTGGGGGTCACCACAACATGAGGAACTGAATTAAAGGGTTGCGGCATTAGGAAGGTTGAGAACCACTGGACTAGGCAAAGCTGTAGACGTCCATTTGACTAGTTTCAACCGGTTAATCAACTGGACAGGAAAGATCTGGCCACTGTGGGGCACGCCCTGGTGACCTCTAGATTTGATTACTGCCATGTGGGGTTGCCCTAGAGAAGGAAACTTCCGTGGGTACGGAATGTTGTGCTTCAAATGTTGACTTGGAGTGGGTCATAGGGACCTTATCACTCCAGACTTGGTCTATCTACACTTGTTTCTGGGCACGATTCCAGGTGCTGATTTTAATCTTCAAACTTTGTATGGCTTGGGATCAGACCTCCTGAAGGACTGCCAACTCCCTTCTGGAGCGAACTGACCCCCAGTCACGTTTGAAGTGTCCCATCTCCCGAAACTAGGCAAGTGACAACCTGTGAGAAAACGTCTTGGTTATTTTCTGAACTTTCTCTGTGGGGAGATTTGTCTGAACTGTTCCGTTGCCCAGTGGGTGAAGACTGTTTTGTTTTCTTTGACATCCCTTCGAGGAATCCCCCTTCTTTTAGTTGTTTTTATGCTTTGTGTGTAGGGATGCCAGCCTCCAGGTGGGAACTGGGAACCCCCCAGAATTCCTGACTATAGAGATCAGGTCCCCTAAATAGTTATTATTTTATTATTATTAATTAGACTTCTATCCTGCCGCTTTCCGAAGACTTGTGGCGGCTTACAACATACTCCCCCCCCCCCCCAATACAATCCACACATAAAACCCATTATTCACAGGGCTCTCAGCAAAGATAGGTGGCCTAAAAATCCCTCCCTCGAGCAGACCTCCCTAGGGGTGGGGGGTGTAGATATACTGTATTTGCCGGCGTATAAGACGACTGGGCGTATAAGACGACCCCCCCAACATTTCCACCGAAATATAGAGTTTGTTACATTACATTACAGTACTATGGGTCACTATGGGCAGCTATGTCTATCCCAACTGAAGTGCACCTGGCGTATAGGATGACCCCTCCACTTGGTGGCATGTTTCTCAGGGGGGAAAAGTAGTCTTATACGCCAGCAAATACTGTAATATTTCTTTGCTTTGGAAGGAGGACTCTACGGCTTTGTACCCCAGTGAGGTCCCTATCTTTCTCCAAGCTCCATCCCCAAATCACCAGAAGTTTCTTATCTTGGATCTGCCATCTCTATGGCCCCCACTCCCCGAGAAAACCTGACAACCATAATGTAGATCAGGGGAAGTCAAAGTAAGAATGCTGGCAGGGGCTCGTGGGAATTGTAGTCCATGGTCATCTGGAGGGCCACAGTTTGAGTACCCCTGATGTAGATTAACCACTTTACTGAGAGTAAGATGGAATCCTAAGTCTGGTTCTGAACAAGGTTTTATTCTGGTATATGGTTCTGGGAACTAGCCTATTCTAGTCCACAAACCCTTGTGGTAGAATAAAAATCTGTTCATTTTTTTCGGTGCCACAAGTCTTCTACTTTTGGTGCAACAGACTAATGTCGCTCCCCCTCCGCAATTACTCCCAGCATTTTGTTCCAGGGTATCAGGTTAGAATCCAGGAGACTCAGATTCAAATTCTCCTCTGCCATGGGACCTGCCATCGGTTGACCTTGGGCAGCCAAGCTATAAAGTGAACTGCTACTATAAGTGGGGGTTGATCCATGGTTAACACCTGTAGGTATCAAAAGCAAGCCAAGGTTTTTCAAACTTATGCCTTTTAACACTGCCCGTCCAAAGCTGCCCCGATGCCTCATGTCCGTTTGGCTCAACCAACTTGTTATGCTGGTGAGCACCAGGGATTAGGGGGAAGAGCTGCGGTTGGTTGGGGTGGTGGATGATTCATTTCCTGTTTGCAAATGGACAGCTCTGTGGCCAGAGGTAATTCCTAGAGAATCTTCAATTACTAGAGGATAATAGAGATAGAAGGGGCTAATTAGTTCATAATGGGTGGTATGATGGATGTACTAATAAGGTATGATTACCAGATGTCCTCTTTTTAGAGGACAAGTCCTCTTTTTTTTGGTGTCTGTCCACTTTTGGACTCGTTTAAAAAAAATCTGATGAAAATGACTTCTTTTTGGGTTGAAAAGTTAGGAATATTAATGGCAATGGGAGAGTTAGAAGGGCATTTGAAATGAGATTTGTCGTAGAGATTATTTGTTTGAAGTAGTCAGTCAGGAAGTAGGTCCTTTTTTTCTTGCTTTTCAAAACAAACCCTCAATACGGAATACGGTGCTCTAGATCAGCATAAACCAACATGGCTGATTCCTTCCTCTAAGTGGGTAGTAGGGAGAAACACAACAATTAACAAAGGATGACCAAGAGGAAAAGCTTTGTTTCAGTGGGGAAGAGTATTAAGGGATTCAGCAGAATACTTGATGGGAAAAGTGAGGTTTTTACAAGGTGGGTGTCAGACAGACCAGTTCTAGATTAAGGTTGCCCTGAGCAGGATAGGAACAACTGGTTTGTGGACCCAGGATCTTAGGCTGATTCTGCACTCACTTTGTTATTTCCATTGTGGATCCTGCTGAATTCAGATCGATTTGAACTTGCGTCTTCCTCCCCCCCCCAATTTAAACAAAGTGTTCTGCACTTGATTGGGGAAGCTCAGAGTGGGGAGAAGAACCAAGCGCAGCAGGGAGTCTCTTTCTTTCTTTTCTTGAACGAAGGTGGGGGGGGGGAGGGAAAGGATTGGAGACAGCAGAGGAAGGGGAATAAATCCAAGAGGCAAGTCTCTGCTGAGGGAAGTTAGGGCTCCTGGAGCACAGTTACTTTAAGACAAGCCTTGTAACCAGGGACCAGGAAGTCTGACTCCCTGGCCAATCAGGATAGACTGCTTTGCTATGAGGCACAGAGAAGGGAGTTAATTCGCAAAAAGCAGAAATCTGCACAGTTACTGATGCCGGTTTTTCAAATATCGAGGGTTTTGTCCACTTCTGGATATCACGGGCAAAGGTAGGGTCACTCCGGATCAATCATGCATATTGCAGAGGAAAAATTTAAAGCGCCCAAAATCAAAATGGAAATTGAATTCAGTGAAGACAAGAGGGATTTATTCGAGCTGGGAGTGGGTAAAAAGCCCCGTGCAGACTACTCCTTATTCAGGGTACAGTTCTGACTAAACAGAACTAAGGAGCAAGGACTAGGCTCCATCCCATGAGACTCATCCAATACACACACACCCCAATAGAGGGAACAAACTGTTCCATTGATTTAAGTGGGTTTTGCCATAAGATCACAGCTGACTTCTGGTGACCCCGGTGGTGTTTTCACAACAAGGGGATGCACAGAGGTGGCTTGTCATTTGACCAGCTCTGCTTGACAGTTTTCATGTTCCTTGGTGATCCATGGTGGTCCATGTTCCATCCAAATACAGACCAAAGCTGACCCTGCTTATCTTCAGAGATCTGACGAGATCAGACTGTCCTGAACTGTTTGTGTCAGTACAACAAATCTGGTACATAATTGTATACAATCAGTACACCACAAGAACAGAACTGTGTTTCCTAAGGTGGTGCTTGTGGCTGCCAGTGTGTTTGCTAGCCCCTGCTTCCTCCATTCCCAGAGCAAAGTGCCAGCCCTGGTTTCCCTCCCCATTGTTGGGGCAGGACACACTTCAGGAAAAGGCCAAGAAGCATCACCTTTATGCCTGCAGGAAATGCCTGTTTGGAACATCATAGGAGGATGTTTAGCTTGGAACTTCAGGAATATTTTTTATTGGCTCCAACTCCCCTGGCAAACATTTTATTGTGGTCTCTGCTCAATGTTCTCAAAATTCCAAAAGTGCTTATGGGTTCAAGAAGGTTGGGGGCCCCCTGGCAGAAATATATAGTCGCCTAACAAAATAGATACGGCCAACTGTGGACAAATGCATGATGCCTTAGCAGGTTTTGAGAAACCCCTGAAACATTCTTCAGTCTTCGAGAAACCCCCGAAATGATGCAATCATGAAGAATATGGTTGGGAAGCATCACTGTGTCCATGTCCACCTGAGGGCTTGTCCCTTCTCACCCTCTCCGGTGTGGGGGGGCAGGTCAACATAACCATATATGTTCATATCACCGGATGAATGTTTAACGCAGGGGTAGTCAAACTGCGGCCCTCCAGATGTCCATGGACTACAATTCCCAGAAGCCCCTGCCAGCATTCGCTGGAAGGGGCTCCTGGGAATTGTAGTCCATGGACATCTGGAGGGCCGCAGTTTGACTACCCCTGGTTTAACGCATTAAAACATATATATATTATTATTTATTTATTTGATTTTTATACCGCTGCTCCCGTAACTGGCTCATGGCAGTTAACAAAACAGAACATCCCGACAATTTAAAATCCCCATAAAACAATTAAAACAGTTCACAAGATATAGCAAACATAGCAAATGGTGGCGACCTAACATGCCCCCCCCCTATTCTTGGCATTAGTCAGTGTAAATGAAATAGTAACTGAAAGCGTAACATAAAATAGAATAAACCCAGCTAGAGGATGCGATTAGGACCCTCAACAGTCAAGCACTATAGTTCAATAGGGTCTGGGGGGGCATCGCAAACCCCGGAATTCCCATTAACCCCCATCTGGAAAATCCTTCTAGGGCCATCAAGAAACCAAGAAACCTGGTTGAGAAAGCTGGTGTCTTAGGGTTCATGGACAGGAATTTACAGGTTTCTGCACTAGAGACAAAATGTATATATTCTAGGATTGCCAGCTCTGGGTTGGAAAATACCTATAGATTTGGGGAGGGTGGGGTGGGGTGCAGCCTGTGGAAGGCAGGGTTTGGAGAGGTGAGGGACCTCCACACATTAAATTGCCTGAGTCTACCCTCCAATTCAGCTATTTTCTCCAGGGCAACTGATCTTTGTCGGCTGGAGATCAGCTGCAATAGCAATCCCTAGCAGGGGTGGCCAAACTGTGGTTCCCCAGATTCCATGGACTACTATTCCCATGAGTTCCTGCCAGCAATGCCAACTGGCAGGGGCTCATGGGAATTGTAGTCCATGGACATCTGGAGGGCCGCAGTTTGACTACCCCTGGTTTAACGCATTAAAACATATATATATTATTATTTATTTATTTGATTTTTATACCGCTGCTCCCGTAACTGGCTCATGGCGGTTAACAAAACAGAACATCCCGACAATTTAAAATCCCCATAAAACAATTAAAACAGTTCACAAGATATAGCAAACATAGCAAATGGTGGCGACCTAACATGCCCCCCCCCCTATTCTTGGCATTAGTCAGTGTAAATGAAATAGTAACTGAAAGCGTAACATAAAATAGAATAAACCCAGCTAGAGGATGCGATTAGGACCCTCAACAGTCTAGCACTATAGTTCAATAGGGTCTGGGGGGGCATCGAAAGCCCCAGGGTTCCCATTAACCCCCATCTGGAAAATCCTTCTAGGGCCATCAAGAAACCAAGAAACCTGGTTGAGAAAGCTGGTGTCTTAGGGTTCATGGACCGGAATTTACAGGTTTCTGCACTAGAGACAAAATGTATATATTCTAGGATTGCCAGCTCTGGGTTGGAAAATACCTATAGATTTGGGGAGGGTGGGGTGGGGTGCAGCCTGTGGAAGGCAGGGTTTGGAGAGGTGAGGGATCTCCACACATTAAAATGCCTGAGTCTACCCTCCAATTCAGCTATTTTCTCCAGGGCAACTGATCTTTGTCGGCTGGAGATCAGCTGCAATAGCAATCCCTAGCAGGGGTGGCCAAACTGTGGTTCCCCAGATTCCATGGACTACTATTCCCATGAGTTCCTGCCAGCAAAGCCAACTGGCAGGGGCTCATGGGAATTGTAGTCCATGGACATCTGGCCACCCTTGCATCTAAAGGATGGTTATGCATGCAGTTATGTGTGTGAAGTGTCATTAAATCGCTTCCTGCATACGGTGATACTACAAAATTGACAAGAAGAGTTGGTTCTTATATGCCACTTTTCACAACAAGAAGGAGTCTCAAAGCAGCTTACAATCATCTTCCCTTTCCTCTCCCCACAACAGCCACCCTGTGAGGTGGATGAGGCTGAGAGAGCCCTGATATTACTGCTTGGTCAAAACAGCTTTACAAGTGCTGTGGTGATCCCAAGGCCACCCAGGTGGCTGCATGTGGGGGAAGAACGGGGAATCAAACCCAGCTTGCCAGATTAGAAATCAGCACTCCTAACCACTACTCCAAAATGGTCTCCAAAATGTTCTATTGTTAACTGCCTTGCTCAGATCTTATAAAATGAGGGCTGTGGGTGGAGTCAACCCATCTCGTGTAGGGTCTTCCTCTTTTCCTCAAACAAAATGGGCTACGTGAACTGTTCAGGATGGGTAGCAAAAACAATTGCGTGATCTCACCCCCATACCCATCTGAAGGGTAACCATTCTTGATTTTTTCCCCTTCTTGTGGCTTCTCAGTTGTCCTCATCGGCGACTCTGGAGTAGGGAAGAGCAACCTGCTCTCGCGATTCACCCGGAACGAGTTCAACCTCGAGAGTAAAAGCACCATTGGGGTTGAGTTTGCCACACGCAGCATCCAGGTAGACAACAAGACTGTGAAAGCCCAGATCTGGGACACAGCTGGACAAGAGCGCTACCGTGCCATTACTTCTGCGTAAGTACAGCAGAAATCCCTCTTGGTTCTTTTAGACCTTTTGATACCTGTTGATGCCCATGGGTTGAAAAGGGCAGGTGCTTCACATTCTTGTCTCGCTGACTAGTACCCATCCCATGTTATGTTGGTAATATTCTTGCTGTGCCGCAGCTTGAAAACAAGCCAATATGGAAAGCCCTGACCGGGATAGCCTAGCTGGCATGATTTTGTCATATCTCAGAAGCTAAGCAGGGTCTGCCCTAGTTAGTACATGGATGGGAGACCACTAAGGAAGTCTAGGGTGGCTGTGTAGAGGCAGGCCTCTGCCTATTTTCTTGCTTTGAAAATCCTATGCAAGGCAAGGGCTCATGGTAACTGTAGTCTGTGGACATCTTGGAGAGCCACAGTTTGGCTACCCCTGCCCTAAAGGGTCACCTAAATTGTCTGTGACTTCATGCCACTTCCCACCAGCAGTTCCTTTGAGGACTTCAAGAAACCGCAGGGTAACATGAAACCCTGGTTGAGAAAGCCTGACCTATTGATTTATTATTTATTTATATTTATTTATATACCACCCACCCCGAAGTCTCAGGGCAGTTTACATGAAACAGGAACAATACAGGTTACTCAGTTCGTAATAATAATGTGATTATAACAATAATAACAATGTAGTAATAACAATAAACAGCCTTGTAGAATGGTGGAATACTGGAGAGGAAATTGAATCAACTTGTACTGAAGGCCCAATGGGTTGGGCGGAACTGTAGTGATTGTCGTCGGAGGAGGAAGAAGAAGAAGAAGAAGAAGAAGAGTTGGTTCTTATATGCCACTTTTCCCTACCCGAAGGAGGCTCAAAGCGGTTTACAGTCGCCTTCCCATTCCTCTCCCCACAACAGACACCCTGTGGGGTGGGTGAGGCTGAGAGAGCCCAATTATCACTGCCCGGTCAGAACAGTTTTATCAGTGCCATGGCGAGCCCAAGGTCACCCAGCTGGTTGCATGTGGGGGAGCGCAGAATCGAACCCGGCATGCCAGATTAGAAGTCCACACTCCTAACCACTACACCAAACTGGCTCTCTGCTTGGGGGCCAATGGGAAACAGGCCCTGCAGAACAAATGTTCCTAAAAGAATATAGCAGCCAAGTAAGGCCAAGATAATAGAACACTCTCAGCAGATATAATGAGAAAGAGACCTCCTAATCTAAAAAGAACCACTGCACAATGAAAGCAAGATGAAAAGCAGGTCAAGGGAACATCACCTGGCAACCATGAAGACAGGTTTTTAAAAAATTACATGGCAAGATTATGAGAACAGTGAACATGTGAAAAGAAACATTGCACGACAAGATCATGAAATCATTGAACATGGGAACAAGGTCTCGATAGCAACTGAAAAGTGCTTTAAATAAAATAACAAATATGTGGAACATATGGCCATTTGTAATAAAACGAACTGCCAATTAAGCATTTTTAAAAATGCTTATAAAAGTTTGCTTATTATGTTCATTGTTTTTTTGAGGGGGAGCTATGCTGTAGAGCAAGTCCAGCTGCAAGTGATCTTCTTGCTGTAGAGCAAGTCCAGCTGCAAGTGATCTTCTTTCTCTCCCCTTCCCACAGTTACTACCGAGGAGCAGTCGGGGCACTTCTTGTCTATGACATTGCTAAGTACCTAACCTACGAGAATGCAGAGCGCTGGCTGAAGGAGCTGCAAGATCATGCGGACACCAACATCGTCATTATGTTGGTGGGGAATAAGAGTGATCTGCGACATCTACGGGCCGTGCCCACTGACGAGGCCAAAAGCTTTGCAGGTACAAAACTCTGCCGGGCCTCCCTCTTTCTCAACTTTGACAAACCCATGAGATGTTCTTCAGGCTTTGTGAAACCCCAGAAGTGGCACAATGGGGTGGAATATGGTTGGGAAGCAGAGCTGTGGACACGCCCACTCGAGGTCCCTCCCCTCCCCACCCTCTCCAGGCCCATCAGTGGCCATTTCGGGAGGGGTGGTGGTGGTCATGACCATATATAGTCATATCACCTATTAAATGTTTAACAAATTTAAAATATATATACATAGATAATTAACTCCCGCCCATTTGGGAAACCCCTCCGGGGCCATCAAGAAGGCCTGTTTTAAAGAGCTCACAGCAGCGTCCAGTAAGGGACCCATGACCCATAATATCCTTTCAATAACCCTGTAGGCTGAGATATAATGACCAGCCTCAAGAAACTCATGGCTGAGCTGAGGATGTGAGCTCAGGTTTCCCCGATCAGATTCCAGCATTTTAGCTGCCACCGACCATATAGATGCCTATACAGATTTCTCAGAATAAAAGGATATAGAATAATAGAGTTGGAAGGGACCTCTGGGGTAATCTAGTCCCCTGCACCATGCAGGACACCCTATTGCTGACAGTGTAACCTGCCACACCCTTGAATATGTTGGGGATGGAACTATTTTAAGTACAAGTACAATGTACATACTTCCTCTCCATTGCAGGTCTGTTACAGGTTCATGCCAATCAATCGTTTGCATGTTTTTACATCTGCCACTAAGGGTGGGGGGAGGGCAGTCCACAGGGTGTAAATGTAATAAAAATCCTCAGAATTGAGCAAAGCCAATATTCTGCACAGCTAGATACAAGTCCAGTAGCAATCTTTTGACCACAGAGGAGCCCCTGAAATAATTTTTCAAGCTTTGAGGAGCCCCAGAAGGGATGTCAGCTGGCCACGCCTTCCAGCCATGCCCCTGGAAAGTGCCATGGCACCAGAAGTGACATCAGGACCCACATTAACAGGCAGGCTCGAGGAAGACTAAGGAAAGACAGGAGGTGGGTTAAGGTGAGAGTAGGTGTGCAGGCTCTGCTCCCTCTCAGGCACAGAAACCACAAGAGAATTCAACTCATGCTTGGGAGGGGAGGAAAGGGAGCAAAGGAAACGGACAGTTCCCTAGCTTGTGACAGTCTATTAAGGTAAAAGGGCAAAGGCTGCAGACCCCCTCCAGAGCTCCCATGGGCCCTTGGTTGGGAATCCCTGTCTTAGAGACTGACAAGATTTTCAGGGTGTGAGCTTTCGAGAGTCAAAGCTTCCATTGTCAAATGTTCTGACTTATTCGGAGATTCAGAGATTCTGCAGTGGCTCAGTGTGGAAGGTCTCATGTACAATCCCTGGCATCTCCAGTTAAAAGGGGATTTAAGCCACTGCCAAAATAGACATCACCAATCTTGAGAGAGCAACAGTCTGACTCAGGAGAAGGCACCGCTTGCAGGAGTGGGTTAAGGATTTGCAGGCCCCATAGCACCAGAGCCAGTTTAAGGATTTGCAGGGCCCTAGCAGAGTACAGTTGTGGTGGGAGCTGCCATACCAAGGGCATAACCCCCCCACACACACACACACACGCACACAGTGGAAAGTGGTATCACTCCAAATGTCCTTAGAGATGGGAAGGAGGAGAGAGGCTACAGCCCTGATCCATGGGGGGAAGGCACCATGTGGGGCTCCTGGAAATGCAAGCTCTGTAGCACATGTTACACATGTTGCACAAGGCCTGTAGCACGTGCTACATGGATAAACCGGCTCTGACCACGTGTTTGTTTCTGACCATGTTCAGAGAAGCTTTGTACTTACCTCTGAGTGAACCCTAGCAGCTCCTTGTAGGTCTGCTGATAAAGCAGAGTAGACTTTCCAGATGACATAGCTTTAGTAGAACTTGGAAGCAATTGCTTCTTGAAATTAAGTGCTGAAGTCTCAGGAAATTTCGTGCCAAAGTGGAGATGTGCAGATAAGGTCTAACAGAGATTCTCTCTGTGCCTCCGGCAGAAAAGAATGGCTTGTCCTTCATAGAAACGTCGGCTCTGGATTCCACCAACGTGGAGACTGCCTTTCACAACATCCTTACAGGTAAGTTGTCTCTCATGCATGCGCCTTCTTCCACGTCATGGGGTAAGCTCTAGCTATGCCCTAACACGTATAGGGAGGCTATGCTACCTGGGATGGGCTGACTACTGGTTTCTGGAGTTCTGAAACAGATGTTATGTAATGCTAGTTATGGGCAGGGTGGTCAAGAGCCACCATGGGCCCCCAGACCAAGATTCCCATCTGGGTGTATCCCCCTCTCCCATATGACGCAGAGCCAAAGACAACCGCGTAACTAAGCAAAGCATTTGGCTGGCTGTTAGCATGCCTCTATGCTTTTTTTAATCATTGAGAAACCCGAGAAATGGCATGACCATGTAGATTATGGTTGGGAAGCAGAGCTGTGGACACGCCCACTCAGGGCCTCATCCCTGTCCACCCCCTTTTTAAGCCCATCATTGGTCATTTTGGGAGGGAGGGAGGGTCAACATGACTGTATATGGTCATATTACGGTCATAAATGTGTATTAAAGGCAGACCTGCATTATAATTTTTTCATTCCATGAAAATCGCATGCCCTGATCCCCCACCCCATGCCGAATTTTGTTCCTTCAGTTCTCCGTTGGGCAATAACCCTTTATAATCCCCTGCACTCCATCCCTGCTTGCTCCTCATTCAGATTAGGACACAACTGTATATTAAATCCTAGCCATTTAGATCTGGCAGGTGGGTTCGATAACTCACTTTGCTTCCTACTGTGGGACCATAGAAAATCTTTCCAATAAATAAGCCTTAATACCAGATAGGTCGACCTAAGCTTTACAGACACCGGAAGGTGTCTCAGCACCCCTGAATCAAGTTTAGTGACGCAGAATGTGGGAATTTGAAGAAGAGTCAGCAGCTGGCAGCCTTCTGGCCTAGTCCAGCCTGTCTCCAGCTTTCCTGCCAACTTGCTAGGCTTCAGCAGAGAAATGATATATCACTTGTATCCAGTTCAAACACACACACACACACACACACATGATAACTTGATGGTTCGGTGTGTGCTGGAAAGATTTAGAAGACTTAATTGAAAGGGTGAGAGGAACTGGGAGTTGTTAATAGGGAACCACTCTCTTGCTTCATGGTGGGAAAGGCCGAGATGGTTGCTAGGTAACCACTCTCACCTGAGCTGGCCTGTCCACTAAAGCAGAACCTAGGTGAATGCCTAGAGCAGGGGTAGTCAAACTGCGGCCCTCCAAATGTCCATGGACTACAATTCCCATGAGCCCCTGCCAGCGTTCGCTGCCAGGGGCTCATGGGAATTGTAGTCCATGGACATCTGGAGGGCCGCAGTTTGACTACCCCTAGCCTAGAGGCAGAAGCAGGCTGGTGAGACTTCCTGCTTTCTACCCCAGTTCCGTGTTGGCCAGCATGGTGTACCGGTTAAGTGCAGCACTGACTAATCTGGAGAACTCATTCTTCCCATGCAGGCAGCTGGGTGACCCTGGTGACTCACAGTTCTCTTAGAATTGTTCTCACAGACCAGATCTTCCAGAACTGTCTCAGCCCCACCTGCCTCATAGGGTGTCTGTTGTGGGGAGGAGGAAGGGAAGGTGATTGTAAGCCGCTTGGAGACTCCTTCGTGTAGGGAAAAGAGGAGCATAAAAAACCCTCTTATTTTTGTTTTCTAAAGCTGGTAGGATAAAAATATGGGATTAAAACACAGAGTTTGGGTGAGTCATAGAGCACTGTGCCCCTGAAGCTGGGGCACCTGTCTACAACCTCTAATTGATCACCCCAATTCATTGATCCTATCTACCACTCCCTCTAATCTAATCCAAATTGACTGCTGTCTTTATTGATTGACCCAACTCTATTGATTGATACAACTCAAACTGATCACCCCCAATTTATTCAACCTGTCTACCCTCCCTCTAATCCTTATCCAAGATGATTGCTCTCCCTACTGATTTATCCAACCCAAACTGATCACACAGAATTAATTCAAATTCGATTGCCCCCTTTAACCCAACCCCTTAATCAACTCACACCCCCATCAATTCCCTCAATTAATTCAATTCGCTAACCAAAAATCACTCAGTGACCAAGACAACTTGTGTATACATCAATGCAATCAACTACATCTAATCAATCCAACTGAGATTCATCTCCCAATGCACCATATGATCTAATACTTAATCCAAACAGACTCAACACACAACACACACCTGGACTGGGCAACCCTGAGATGTCACAGCTGGGGATCAGGGCCTCCCACCAGAACCAAACACCCACTAGAACCAAACACCACAAACAGATCACCCCCTACATGTAACTAACAACTGGAATGGGCAGCTCAGAAATGCCATAAGTAGTGATCGGGGCTACCCCTCCAGAGACACATAACCCCACCAAACAGCCCTAGCAAAATGGAGGAAACTTGAATAGAGCTAACAGGAACCCATAGGGAAATAGAACTGTTAAAACAAAACCAACTACCAAACATGGATGACTCACTTACACCAAGAGGAACCGAGGGAAGAACAATAACAGGGGACCCAAGGGGGTCAGGGATCCCAATAATAAGGGGAAGAGGCAGAGACAGTGGAGGGAGGAGGTGGGACATGAGGACCCGAAATACAATCATATCTGGGCCCCTTCTAACCTCCATCCCATTCCTTGGGACACTAGAGACAAATGTGAATAACCTGCCTCTGACACTAATGCTGTGCAATGCCAGGTCAATGCCTTGGGTGGGGATCAATTGAGAGCATGGCCTTCTGGCTGGTGTACCGTATGCCAATTCACCTCCAGATGCCCTGCCAGCCCTGCTGGAGGCAGTAGCAGCCTGAACATTATAGTCCATGCTGAGCTATTGTCCTCTAGAAATGGGCTGGGCCTGGTGTCAGCCGCGGTGACACTAGGACTCTTGCAATTTGTTGTTGGCCCTACTCATCAGGCAGGCCACACCCTGGACCTCATTTTTGGCGTGGGTTTGAACGTGGACCTGGTCACAGCAAATGCCATGCCATGGTCAGACCACTACACCCTGGATGCTCAGCTACCATTCCCTCGTCAGTTGGGTGCCAAGTGGATTTTAGCTCACCCACGGAGACTTATGGATCCAAATGGATTCCTGAATGCTCTGTGGGACCCAATGCCTCCTGACACTTCTCTAAATAGTCTGATCAGCAACTGGCAGAACAGAATATGGCCGCCATTGATGAGGTAGCTCCCCAACATCCTCTCTGCCCCCATCTCAGGGCAGTATACATATCTTAATCAACAACAATATAATGGGAACAATAACTTAAATAGGCCCCCAGAGAGGTCAGACTGGTTCAGGGCATGGATGTCTGAGGGGGATCTATGGATGTTGTTGGGTTTGGTTGATCACAGGCAAATGCCACATCACAGTAGAAAACGTGGGCCTTCTTGCTGCTCCTGGTAAGCCCCCCCACCCCCGCAGTTGTTAGGAGGAACCTGGCAAACCTACAAAGAACTTCCAGAGGAATTGCATGATGGTCAGTGTGGTTTGGCCTACTGGCTTTTGCTGCATGTGGCTATCCAAATTTCAACCACATCTGGGCTTGGGTCCACCAAATTACTTCTGTGCATGGAACAATTTCTGCCTATGGGATTCAACTTACTTCCCCCTTCTTACTTCCAAAATAAACCCCCAAATGCTATTTGGGGGAGGGTAAGCTCAGATTTTAGGATAGTGTATTGGGCTGCAGCAGAAGGAAGACTGTAGGACTGCCAATCTCCAGGTGGAGATCTCCTGGAATTACAATTGATCTCTAGGTGACAGATATTCATCTGGAGAAAATGGATGCTTTGAAAGGTGGTCTCTATGGTACTGTACCCCACTGAAGCGTGGTGCAGTGGTTAAGAGTGGTGGCTTCTATCAGGCGAGCTGGGTTTGACTCCCTGCTCCTCCACATGCAGCCAGCTGGATGTCCTTGGGCTTGTCACAGCCCCAATGATGCTGTTCTCACAGAGCAGTAATGTCACCGCGAGTGGGGGGGGGGACTTCCCATTCCCTTTAGCCCACTTTGCGGGCCAAAGGGAACGACGGCCACCCGCTAATGCCCTCCTGCCTGCCTCCCCCTTCAAAGCTCATTTTTAAAATGGGCTTTGATACTAGTATGACATAAAGAGAAGAAGAGTAGGATCATTCCTTCTAGCACTTGCCCCTCCCATGTATGTTATCAAAGACAGAGCTTGCGTCCCTATAAAACTGGACACACTTAGCTTTCCTTTATTGTAGTTTGCAAAGCAATTTTCCCCATTGTATGCCATGCTCTTTTTTCTAAACTGTCAAGTTTAAAGATTGCATAGCATCGTCCCCCCCCCCTCCCAAGTATAGTATTCAAATGTGGAAATTTAGTAACATTTTGTTCTTAAAAGAGATGGGATTTTTGTTCTCCACTTTTCATTACCTAAAGGCATCCCAGAGTGGTTTACAGTTAGTGGCGTATCTAGCCAATTTTGTACCCTTGGCAGCTGGACAGGGCTTGGTGCTGTGGACACGAGGGGCCTGAGCCCCATAGTTGCCCAAGAGAAACACCTGCTTGTGCCCTGGGCCTGCCCCCCTGCCTAATGCCTTCCCCATGGGCGGGGGCAGAGGGCCACCCACCTTGAGCTGTGAGTCCTCCCCCGCCTGGTGAATCCACCTGTGGGTGCTTGTGTTGGTTGGGTGACTGTCAGGTGGCACGCCATCACACAGGAGAGCTGTGCCTTGCCTCAGATCTGCAGCATCTGAATGGGCCAGCACCGTGCTCCATCTGCAGAGGCAGGAAGCGGGTGCCTGGGGATGGCCCATACACACAGCAGACTCCCGTTGCCAGTGGGCAGGGCACAAGTCTCAGCCTCCACGGCTCCCTCCCATGACACCTTTTCATGTTGCGCTGAGGGCACATGCTACCCCCTAGAGACACCTCCGCTTACAGTTGCCTGCCCTTCTTCTCCCCACAACAGACTCCCTCACACTTACTGCATGAGAGGCTCCACACTGGGCTGCAGCCTGCTGTTTGAGCCAGGACAGGTTCCCCCAGCTCTTCCTGCTCCTGCACAGGAGAGCATTTTGGCGGTTGCACCTCGTCCGCCCCGGATTTGTGCTCCCACACAGCAAATGGGATGGCGAGGTTCCACCACGCTGAGGGGCGACAGAAGCCTGTTTGTTTGTTTAAGAATGGTATTGCATACCACTGCAATACTGTGTTCTTAAACAACAACAAAAGTGCCCCAGGTGGCTCTGATGTGCAGCACAGCGGAGCTGCCTGGGGCATTTTTTGTCCCTTCCGGGACACTGTACCCAGATGAGGGTGGGGAGGAGCCGGGCCAAGACATCTCGACTCTTCCCTTCCCGACAGCCCTTGCCCAACATAGGCCCTGTCAGCGTCCAGGGTAAAAAAGGGAACGCCACAGGGCCTGAGTCAGGCCATGACTGGGACGACCCTGGGACAGCGCTGATGTCATGCAGAACCGAGAATTTGCCCTGCCACCAGATGAGCGGTGAATTGGGGAAAATCCCTGGTGCATAAAAGGTGCCTGTGAGATAGGTGAGGCTGAAGGAAAGGACGACTGGCCCAAGGTCACCCAGCTTGCCTGCTTGTGGAGGAGGAGTGGGGGATCAAACCCTATTCTCTAGATTAGATACCACTCTCTTAACCACTACACCAAGTTGGCTTTATCTAAAGATTCCTCATAGTCTGCGCCCCCAAAGTGTACTGTATTTATCTCGTGCATAAATCCAGCTCTGGTAGGCTCTCTATGCCAGATTTAGGCTGAATGTGTGGGGATGGCCCTTCTTTTCCTATTGCTTATGTCTGTTGCACTGTGTATACACGACTACCGTATTGACTTCACCCATCAATCCAGCTTCCTCTTCATTTCTCGTATTTCATGCTTTTCCAGAAATCTACCGGATTGTATCCCAAAGGCAGATTGCCAGCGGGCAGCCAGAGACGGAATTCAGCCCCAGCAGCACCATCGAGCCCATCAAAGTCCTGCCAACTCACCAGGAAGGGAAACAAGCGCCTTGCTGCCAGAATATATAATCAGCCAGGACAGCAAGGGGAAGAGCAAGTTGGGACAGCACTGAGTAACTGGGAAGGCCTTCCTTCTCCTCCTCCTTCTTCTGGCATCCGATCTCCGATGTGTTGTTCTGCTTCATGCATGTCCTACAGAAGCGCATGCCGGATCATGTCCTTCCCCTCATGTTTTAACCACTTCGCTTTAGATGTAGGACATCCTGATTTGCCTTGCAAGATAAGGGTTGTTTGAAGCTACTGTTTAGAATGCCAGTAAAGGTCCAGAGAGAGGCAATTAGAGGCCCTTAGCTCAAGCCTACCCAAGGAAGGATGCCAGCTGGCCCTGCAGAGAGCTCCCCCATCCATATCCTTCATTACTGATGACGCTGATGCTGTCCTGATGTGGCCTCAGGACCAGCCTCCTGGCCTAATCCTGTTCCTGGAAGACGGATGCACTGGAAGAAGATGGTGGTTGTTATGCAACTATAAATATGGCTCCTTGTATTACCTGCTGCGATCTGGAGTCTGTAAAGAGTTCACAGGTGGTTTCTGAGGCAGATAGCCTACACCCCACAATGGTAAAATCTTTATCATGCTGCATCCCCGACTACTGTATACTTCCTCCTTTATTTAGGGCCTCCTCTGGCTATGTTATGTGCAAACAGCCCCCCTCCCCTCCCAAAAACAATCCCCCCCCCAAAAAAAACCCACACAAGTAGTTGCGATTTTCCTCCCACCTTCCAAAAACCAGGCAGAGATTAAAAGGGTTTGGTGTTCCTTCCACCCACTCAAAATACAGAAAAATTGAGCTAATTGGTGCTCTTCTGCCTTCTATGTAGGTCTCTGAACTCAAACCAGTCTGAAATGAAATTCACATTCCCTCATGACTTTCCCAGAGGAACCTTGGGAAGGATAGTTCTGTGAGAGATGGTTAATGTCAGCCTCTTCAGGGGAGCTGCAACTCTCAAAGTACCTTTGAGGGAAGCCAGGACAAATTAGACCTGTATTTAAAAAAACAAACACTCCTCTTCATAACGCAATACTGACCTATAGCTAGGGTCTACTCCTACACAATAGGATAGCGCAGGGGTAGTCAACCTGTGGTCCTCCAGATGTCCATGGACTACAATTCCCACGAGCCCCTGCCAGCAAACGCTGGCAGGGGCTCATGGGAATTGTAGTCCATGGACATCTGGAGGACCACAGGTTGACTACCCCTGGGATAGCATCTAGGGCTCCACTGAGTGAGTTGTGGCCTCGGTTAAGAGGCCAATGTGAGGCATGCCCAAGGTGGGTCTCCCTATGGGGCTATGAATCTTGGTGGCCCCTTCCCTCAAGATTTGACATTGCCTTTTGCAATTGCTTCAAAGAATTTAATGTTCTGGGTGTGCCTGCTTGCTAAAAGCGCAACTTGCCAATCAGGTCTGGCCAGGGACGCACATTTAAGTGGCTGACAGGCAGCTTTGTAGCCAGCTCTCCACTTTCACCATTCAGCCAAGCTAAAGTAATATCATTCTTCCTCATCCCATATCATCCCATTGGTAACTTTGTCTTGCCCATTCAGGTGGGGTTTTTAAAAGTTAGTTCTGGCAAAGGGATTTGGTTCCCTCTTCTCCTTTGTTGATCAACTTGGCAATTCTGGCTATTTCATATACAACTTCTCACACAATAAATGTGTGCAAGGCCTTTGGGGGCAAAAGGAGAGGACAAAAGCCGCCATCAGACAGCCTTTTAACGTACCTTAACTTCTCTGCTGTTTTATTTATGTCTTAGCTTCACCCACATCCTCAGAGAATCCTGGGAGGGTTAAAGAAGGCTTTAGCATTCCCTGTGGGTTTTGCGGCCTAACAAGAGTCACCAACTGGTAAAGATGGACAGTTCTTGAGAGACAAAGAACAAAGTGTCACGTCTAATGGTTTTGTTGTCACACTTTGGTTCCAACTCCAGCCTTCGTGTAAATAATAATTTTAATGTCTGGAATTGCCTTCCCTCATTGCTAGAATGGAATTGTGTGTGTTGTGTGTTTATTGGCATTGAAGTGTTGAAATAAAAAGCGATATATATATATTGACATTCGGAAAGTTCTGGTTTCAGTGTAGGACAGAAACCTAGGCTTCCAAGCATAAACCTTTCTGGGTGTTACAACACTGGGCCTCCCAAGAGAAGGACAGATGAAGAGGAGGTGGAGGAGGAGGAGAAGTTCTTATATGCCACTTTTCTCTACCCGAAGGAGTCCCAAAGGGGCTTACAATCTCCTATGATTAGATGCAAAGGCGTTTCAGTGGAGAACTATTAATTTTTAAAAAATGGCAGGCATCGTGGGACCTTTAAAAAAAGGAGAAAGGGGACTGGCTGCCTGGATTGATTGACAGGTAGAAGAGAGTTGCGTATAAACCGTGCTGCTTTCTTCCACCATTTCCAGCAGTGCTTGTGGAGTGTAAGAAGTTCAAAAAGGCAGCAGACTACAGCGAGATGGCAAGAAGGTGAGGAATGGCTGGATGGAGGTGCAGCAATATCGAGCACTACGCCATTCAGTTGGCATAACACTACTTTTTTGACGTGTGGAAATGCGCTCTGTTTCATCTACCCTACCTGGTCACTAGCCGCTGCCAATGGGCTTGGTCCTGCTCTTAAAAGCTCCATAGTTTACCAGGCATCTGTATTACCCAAGATTACATCTCTTGTTTTGCTTTCCTTTTAGTTTGCACAGTCCACTTATGTTATCATATCTCTCAAAGCCATGGTGGTTTTTCCAATGTATTTCCCATAAGTCTTTGTTTAGCATTCATACTATTGACAGCTTGGAGCAAAGCATTGGCTGTCTGCTCATCAGGTCCTGTCCAGAGCTGTGGCCAAACACCTGCTAGTCAGGCCTGTGCCAGCATGCTGGGGGAACCCACAGAAGTATCAGGGACCCAGAGTGGAGTAGATGGTCGCATTAGGCATGATGGGGCAGGATGGGATGTGGATTCACAGATCAGCCGGTTTTTATTGGGGGGGGGATCCTTTTAAAGTGAAAAGGGAATGAATGGGTGGAGGCAATTAAGTTGTGCTTCTTTCCCCTCTTTGCCACTTCTTCCAGTGTTTTCCACCTTACCGATACAGCCTCTGTTTTAAGAACCAGGAAAGTGCATATTCTTTCCATTACAGCTAGGCTTTATTTTTTTTTAAAGTAATTTCCCACCAGTCTGATACAAAAATGTGCCGTGGCGAGCTATGTGCACTGAACGCTTATTTACCTTTCCAGTGCATGCATTTATCTGCACGTGTCCCAAGAGACATCTGTCCACCCACTCGCAGGGATGGAGCCAAAGCCTGTAGGATAACAAGACTAGCAACTGGCTTGAATTATTTCCAGCAATGCATGCTCTGTCTCACGCAGCCCCCACATCTAGGGCTGCCAGATCTCCTCTGGCCACTGGCAGGGAATTGAGGGGTTGGGTTTTCAGATCCATGTAGGTAAACTCCTGAAGATTAGGGGATGGAGCCTGGGGAGGACAGGGACTTTGGGGGGGGGGGTGCAATGCTATAGAGTCCCCCCTTTCTGAAGTCTGGAGATGAGCTTGAATTCCTGGGGGTTTCAGGTCCCACCTGGAAGCTGGTATACCTACCCCCATCCCTAGGAACATTGTTTTAGCAGGGACATGGGAAAATATATCATGCTAGCAAGGCAGTTAAGATTTTTCTGGTTGTATTATTTACTTAGAAAAAGAAGGGCTTTTCTGCATGTGATAGATATAGTGAAATGCTTACCTAATGTAGGCCGCTCCGCCTGACGTCGGCCACATCCAGTGTCTGTCCAGCCAGCAGCTCACCACATCCTCCATTTTGAAGTGTGAGTTTGGTGGCCTTTCTGCACCCTTTAAATGTAGTGAAATGCTTACCTCACGTAGTCGTTATATTCTGGCCCCTCCATATGATGTCGGCAACACGCAGCATCTGTACAGCAAACGGCTGGCTACATCCTCCATTTTGAAGCTCTATTTAGCACTACCTAAGGGGGAGCATGGTAACGATGAATCGGCAGCTCACACGCCAGCTGCCAGCTAGATGGGTCTCTATGTTAGGAGGAATCAAGGAATCAAGGCATATTCGTTGCAATGTGTGTTTTTTTTTCTTTAACTGTGCTTAAAGGGAAAGGGGCTTTTCGGGAGCACAATAACAGCCGCCCATTGGCTGCTTGTTTGATTGACGGCCAGAGGCGGGACAAAGCACAGAAAAAAATCGCTTCCTCTATAGCAATTTTTGGCGAGACCGGAAACCTGTGGGAAACAATTGAAACGCTACTGGATTCCACTACAAAGGCAGGTATGCATAACACCGAATCGCATTTTAAAAAATAGCGTTTCCGCTTGCAGGAACCAATTGGCAACATTGGTCCTGGTGCGGAATGGGCTCAAGTGCCTGCCATCCTCAATTTTTCTTCCTGCGTGTCCTGTGAGATCATGCCAAGAAGTCACTTGGTGGAATTCTTCTATATTCATCACAGAATTATCAGACTGTCTTTCTATTGTGCCTTTCCAGGGTTTTGTTGTTGTTGTATGTAAAGTAACCTGTTGGCCCTGGCTGTCAAACCTTGGAACCTAAGCAGGGTTGGTCCTGGTTGAATGGGATATCACCTTGTTAGTTTCTCACCTTGAAACCCGCACAGGGTCACCATAAGTCAGCTGCAACTTAACCGCTCTTCTTGTACGTTTTAGAAACATCCTCTTTCATCTTGTTTTTGGTCATTGCTCATCACCTGCCAGCTTGGTGTGGTGGTGAAGAGCGGCAGCTTCTAATCTGGCAAGCCAGGTTTGAATCCCCACTCCTCCACAGGCAGCCAGCAGGGGGGACCTTGGGTTAGTCACAGGCTAGTCACAGCCCTCCTAGAGTTGTTCTCATAGAGCAGTAACATCAGAGCTCTCTCAGCTCCACTTACCTCACTGGGTGTCTGTGGTGGGGAGAAGAAGGGAAGGCGATTGTATGCTGAATAGAAAAAAAACAACTCTTTTTCTATCTAGCCTATTGAGTAGCCCCACAACTGGGTCAAAATGCTTGAGAAGGCGGGGTGAGCCCCTGTCCTGTCACCATATCCTGAAAACCAGATGGCTGTACAAGAATCAAGCCACGAGATGGAGCCATTTTGCAATTTTTGTGGCGGAGGAACAAAGCAATCTTAAAGGAGCAACCAAACTGTCAAAGGAGGAACTAACATCTCCGTTTTCCCTCTGATATTCCAGCATTCTGACCCACCTACCCCTCGCTTCCTCAACCGGGTTAAATATTTACATCAAATTAACAGTGTTTGTATTTGAACGCTGGAGCTGAACTGTGGATCAGAGAGTGCCTCGCTCAAGTCTCTCCTCTGCCGCGTGAGCTCCTTAGGAAGCCACTGACCTCTTCCCCCTTCCCTCACTATGGGACTGATGCCAGCCGACCTTACAGGGTTGTTATAGAGATTCAACAATAATGAGTGTGATATAGGCTGCACCTGAATTCCCAAGCACTCTACACATGGTTTTATTAAGTGGGTGGGAGAAATGCTTAATTCGTGTATCTGTGCTGGGAAGACTTGTAAATTGCTCACAGCCAACTGCCAGGTTTGTGGATAAGGTTGGTAGCTCTGGATTCGAAATTCCTGGAGATTTGGGGGCAGGAGCCTGGAGGAGGATGGGGTTTGGGAAAGGGGGGAAGGGACCACAGCAGGGTATAATGTCATAGATCTCACACGCCATAGCGTTTTAGCTAGGGGGACTGGCCTCTATAACTTGGAGATCAGTGGCAATTCTCGAAAAACTCCAGCGACCACCTTGTCTTTTGATGTTCCCTGAAACTTGTGAACCGGTGGCCTATGAATATTATTAAAAGTAATATAAGGTAGTAGTGTAGGAATTATTTTCCACATTAACAAGTGTTGCTTGTTAATACTACTGTAATAGGAGGACACAACCACTGAGGAAAGGAACTTGAAAGCAGCAAAATATCTAGAAACCGTTTTGGTTGGCCTTACTGTATAAAATAATTCTTTTAACACTGGTTTTACAATGTAGCCTTGGCTAGGTTTGTTTGTCTGTTAGTGTTCTTCTCAATAAAACAACGTGTTATAAAAGCACAGTCTTGTTCATAGATGGACAGTAATGGAAAGTTTTACAGGGAGCACACCTTACTGGCATTCTAGCTTGGAGCCAAGGTTTTATTGGTGGAAAACTGGCTGGAACTTCATGATCGCAGGCTTCAGCACACGGTGGACTAGAAACTTTGCTTATAAGATGACAATAACTGGGTATAATAAACAGCCTGCCTTTTCCTGCAGCCCATTGTGAACCTTTGCCAAATGCGTCAGTCTCTCTGTGCTTATGGGGCTGTATATAACGTGCCATCAAGTCACTGTGGACTCATAGTGACCCCCAGCAAGGGGCTTCCAGGGCAAATGAGAAACAGAATTAGGCTGCTGTGGCCTTCCTCTGCAGAGTCTTCCTCGGTGGCCTCCTTTCTATGTGCTGACTCCTGCTGGCTTCCAAGATCTGCCAAGACCAGGCATTGCCATAAACACAAGAACCTGCCTTAATCACTGAATCAGTGGTCCATCAAGGTCAGTACTTAGACTCTCAGTGGCTCTCCGGGGTCTCAGGCAAAGGTGTTCTGTATCATGTGCTACCTGATCCTTTTCGTTGACGATTCCAGGATTTAAACCTGAGACCTGTCCATGCCAAGCAGATGCTTTACCGCTGAGCCACATGTTCCCCTCCCTCTCTCTAGCCCAAGGATTCCCAACCAGGAGTCTATGGATCCCCTGAAGGGGGTCTGCTGTAGCTCTGAAGTGGCATGGTATCGGGGGGGGGGGGTCCAGGCTGTCTTCTCAGCTCCTACACTTCTTTCCGGCCTACATGATGCAGAGCAGGCTTATTTATTTATTTGTCTGTCTGTCTATTTGTTTATTTGATATACCACCCTCAGGGAGGTTTACATGAAACGGGAACAATACAATTAACTCAGTTTATAAAGATGTGGTAACAAGAGTAACAGTAACAATTAGATAATGATAGTAATAAACATTGTAGGACAGTAGAATACTGGAAACATTGATTAACTCGTACGGAGGCCCAGAGCTGTAATGATTGTCGGAGGGAGGCTTGGGGGGCCAGTGGGAAGCGGAGGTTCGGATCGACCTCAACCCAATGCCTGGCGGAGGAGCTCCCTTTTGCAGGCCCTGCGTAGTAAAGATGTGGGGAGGGAGTAAAAGCAGTGCTAAAGGTGTGGGTAGTGATGTCACTTCTGGGGGCGTGGCAGGGTGTGTGTGTGGCCTGCTGACATCACTTCCGGGGCTCCTTGAAGACTGAAGCATGGTTTCAGGGGCTCCTTCGTGGTCAAAAGGGTGAAAAGGGCTGCTTTACGCACATGCAGCGCGTGGTTTTTCTCTTTGCACCCAACAGTTAGGGAGATTCAGAAAAAGGAAATGTCCAGAGGCAGGGCTTCCAGGCAATCTCAAGCCCCAAATGTTTTTGGGGTTCTGCAAAAGAAACACTTCTGACGCCTGTAAAGAGTCAATGAAAAGGGATCACTCTTTCTCTTGTGAGGCTTTGTGGGCAGGGGGTCTCCTGGGTGGCCATTTCATTCTATGAACGAGGTGCGTTTCCAGGTAAGCCAACTCGTCCGGCTTCGGTGGTGACTTTGAATGCTGCTCTCCTGCCTCTTTCATTCCTGGAATTGCCCTCTTTTTCAGTCAGTATTTGTCAGCTCTTCTGGGCTCTGTTACCGTCATCACCCATCTATATTTACAAGGTGAGATCAGTCCCAAAAAGATCAGGAGGGAGGGAGCGAGGGAGCGAGGGAGGGAGGGGGGAAATGAGGCTCGTCATTCCACAAGCTGTAGTCATTGCATTTCTAGGGAAGACTAATGCAGGGAGGCTGCTTCTGTAGGGTGGGGGAGGGGCTGGTGCCCCGTTTTGGTCCTGTCCTTGCTGCAGATGGAAAGGCATTTGTAACTGCAACAGAGCCCCCCTATGGGGCAGTTCCCCATTTTTTCCTCCACACACGTCATATGCGCTGCATCTGACAGGCTTTTTGTTGTTTTTTTCTAATGAGTAGCGGGGGGGGGGATTTTTTTGCCATTCATTCATTCGTTCGTTCGTTCGTTCGTTCGTTCGTTCGTTCGTTCGTTCGTTCGTTCATTCATAATTGGATTTGTATGACCGCTGCTCCCAAAGCTGGCTCGCGGCGGTTTACAATTTTTAGCATACAATCCATATATAATAAAATAAAACCCCCATTAAACCCGTTAAAAACATGCTAAACCTCAACCCCAAGCAATGGCAAAGTACAATTAAATTTATATCCCACACAAGCCCAGTGGGTGGACCAAAGATGGCCGATGGAGTTTGGGATGTTGTCACTAGGGACTTGTTGAGTCAGGACAATCTAATACTGGCTCAGACCCTAAGGGGGTCTACATGTTAACATCAGCCTGAAAACACCCTGGACTAGCGGAGAAGAACAACTATGTAAAGAAGAGAGAACGACTCCTGTCTAACCGACTAACTGTTGTGAAGAGCATGCAGTAAGGCAGTGTGCTCAAGGGAGGAGGAAGTGGTGGCATGCCCCTTCAGGAAGTAAGATGAGGAAACCACCAATCAATCAACCAATTGACTTGGCCTGTAGAGCAACAGGGGAAGTGGGCTCCAGTGACGTCCAGTGATGTCAGTGGCCATCCAAACTTCTGGGAAAGTCTGTGTAACCCCTGGGGAACTCTCACAACTCCTGGATTCCTGGAGCCCTGACTGGGAATCCCTGCACTATGGTAACATATCTCCTGCTGCCAATAATTTTAAAAACCTGACCAAAAATCTGGTAGTGCTGGTGGAGAATAGGGTGGAGAGCGGCAGAAATCTCTTTCCCTGATCCTAGAATCATAGAACCATAGAGTTGGAAGGGACCTCCTGGGTCAGCTAGTCCAACCCCCTGCAGGACACTCACAACCCTATCGCTCATCCACTGTAACCTGCCACCCCTTTGAGCCTTCACAGAATCAGCCTCTCCGTCAAATGGCTATCCAGCCTCTGTTTAAAAATTTCCAAAGATGGAGAACCCACCACCTCCCAAGGAAGCCTGTTCCACTGAGAAACCACTCTCTCAGGAACTTCTTCCAGATGTTTAGACAGAATTTCTTTTGAATTAATTTCATCCCATTGGTTCTAGTCCATCCCTCTGGGGCAAGAGAGAACAACTCTGCTCCATCCTCTATATGGCAGCCTTTTAAATACTTGAAGATGGTTATCAGATCCCCTCTCAGTCATCTCCTCTCCAGACTAAACAGACCATGCTCCCCCAACCGTTCTTCATACATCTTGGTCTCCAAAAACTATGCTATGAAACACAGGGAGCCAGAGTGGTGTAGAGGTTACGAGTCATGGCTTCTTATCTGGCTAGCCGGGTTTGATTCACCACTCATGCAGCCAGCTGGGTGGCCTTCAGCTGGTCACAGCTCTGGCAGTGCTGTTCTCACCGAGCAGTAAGATCCCTAATCCATCAGCCAGTCTTTCTCTCCTCTCTCTCTTACAGGATTAACGCCCGACCTCTCTCTGAACAAGTGGGGAAAGAAAAGAATGCCATCTTTTATTGTAATAATGGGATTTTATGTAATTTTACTTTGATTTTATATTTTATTGTGAACCACCGTGAGACCTTTTGGCGAATGGCGGGATATAAATCCAATTATAAATAAAATAAATAAATAAATAAATCAGGGCTCTACCTCACAGAGCGTTGTGGGGAGAGGAAAGGGAAGGAGATTGTAAGCCGCTTTGAGACTCCTTCGGGTAGAGAAAAGTGGCATATAAGAACCAACTCTTCTTCTTCTTCTTCTTCTTCTTCTTCTTCTTCTTCTTCTTCTTCACTAGCGAGAAGATGGAGAGCCTGTTGTGCCACTTGAAAAAGTGGTCAGCAGCAATCCTTGTGCATTGGAATTTGGAGGTGAAAATTCCATGACTTTTAACTTCCTTCTCAAGGTCTCCAAGGGAAAGAATAATGGTGAAGGAAACTGAAAAACATTAAGCTAGTTCAGGGGTCTTCAATATGGTCCCTGTGAGTACAATGACAGTGCCTGTAGGCACTTTTCTGGCATCCCCCAAGTTCTTGGAGAGGGAGTTAGGCTAGTTTAGGATTATAGAATCATAGAATCATAGAGTTGGAAGGGATCTCCTTGGTCATCTAGCCCAACCCCCCTCACAATGCAAGATACAACCGTATTCCTCATCCACTGTAACCTGCCACCCCCTTAAGCCCTCACAGAATCAGCCTCTCCATCAGATGGCTATCCAGCCTCTGTTTAAAACTTTCCAAAGATGGAGAACACACCACCTCCCGAGGAAGCCTGTTCCACTGAGAAACCGCTCTTACTGTCAGGAACTTCCTTCTGATGTTTTGACAGAATTTCTTTTGAATTAATTACATCCCATTCATTCTAGTCTGTCCCTCTGGGGCAAGAGAGAATCATAGAATCATAGAGTTGGAAGGGGCCATACAGGCCATCTAGTCCAACCCTCTGCTCAACGCAGGATCAGCCCAAAGCATCCTAAAGCATCCAAGAAAAAAAAAAATCCAACCTTTGCTTGAAGACTGCCAGTGAGGGGGAGCTCACCACCTCCTTAGGCAGCTTATTCCACTGCTAAACTGCTCTGTGAAAATTTGTTTCCTGATATCTAGCCTATAACAACTCTGATCCATCCTCTATATGGCACCCTTTTAAATACCTTTAAATACTTGGTTGGTTATCAGATCCCCTCATCAGATCTCCCCTTATCACACCTTAAGGCTCCCAACTGGCCATTGGAAATATGGCTGCGTATGTAGCTTTGGGAAAACAGTTATCTCAACAGCAGCTGCCGCCACATTGCAAAGCTCTCGCTATGCAACTGAAGGTGAGCTGTGGCCACTGCTTGGAAGGATACCCCTTGGGCGGCAGTGGTGTTGTCAACCTCCAGGCAGTGGGTGGAGAGCTCCCAGATCAGTTCCCTTGGGCCAATGGACTGCTTGGCTTTATACCTTCCTGGGGTCTGTCCCTCCCCAAGCCCCATTCTCCACCAGGCCTCTCTCCCCAGGACCTTGACCTGCCCCTTGGTCTGCCAGAGGGCACAGTTTCGTCCCCTTGTATCTCAGCGTCTGGATTCATAGAATCATAGAATCATAGAGTTGGAAGGGGCCATACAGGCCATCTAGTCCAACCCCCTGCTCAACACAGGATCAGCCCTAAGCATCCTAAAGCATCCAAGAAAAATGTGTATCCAACCTTTGCTTGAAGACTTCCAGTGAGGGGGAGCTCACCACCTCCTTAGGCAGCCTATTCCACTGCGGAACTACTCTGACTGTGAAAAATTTTTTTCCTGAGATCTAGCCTATATCATTGTACTTGTAGTTTAAACCCATTACTGCGTGTCCTCTCCTCTGCAGCCAGCAGAAACAGCATCCTGCCCTCCTCCAAGTGACAACCTTTCAAATACTTAAAGAGGGCTATCATGTCCCCTCTCAACCTCCTTTTCTCCAGGCTGAACTTTCCCAAGTCCCTCAACCTATCTTCATAGGGCTTGGTCCCTTGGCCCCAGATCATCTTCGTCGCTCTCCTCTGTACCCTTTCAATTTTATCTACGTCCTTCTTGAAGTGAGGCCTCCAGAACTGCACACAGTACTCCAGGTGTGGTCTGACCAGTGCCGTATACAATGGGACTATGACATCTTGTGACATCTTGTGATTTTGATGTGATTTTGATTCTCAGCTTCAGGAACATGGTCGGCTGAGATGACTTCAGAGATCCCAGTGAATGTGAGGAGAGCCAGGAAGGTTGAGGGGCAACTTGAGGCTGACTCCGGGACCTCTGCTAAGGAGCTGTGCAATGGCCGGGGCTTGCGCCAGCTGGCACAGTGCAGCAGGAAAGTGTAAATCGTGTGCATTCTGCCTGCCCACCGTCTGCCCTCTGCCTGCCTTTCTGCCAAACGGTGATGTCATTTTACCCAGCAACTGCTTAGCAGCAGGCATTGAAAAGGGAGGGGAGGGAATGAGAAGATGAACTAATATTTTAATCTTTGGAGCCTGTAGTGACTCATTCCAGAACGGCAGAGCAGAAGCAGCAGGGCAGGGACTCTCCCCCCACCCTGAGATTACTGTTTGGATCATGTTGTCGTAGAATTGGGAAGGTTTCCTAAATGCTAAGGGGTCAACGATAACTGGGGACCTGCAGGCCATAGATCCAGATATGGGGCCGGGGCGAGAGATGGTTGTCCAGATGCAGTACTTTGGAAAGTTGTGAATCTTTCAATAAGTATTCCCCCTCCTGCAAAGATGGTGGTGAAAAACAAAATGTTGGCATGTTCAGAGGCTTAGTGGGGGCAGCTGGCCAGGAAGAGAAACACCATTTGCAGATTCTGATTGGCTGTATCTGCAAACTGGCATAAAATGCACTCAGCAAGAGCTGCCAACCTCCAGGTACTGGCTGGAGATCTCCTGCTATTACAACTGATCTCCAGGTGGGAAAATGGCCGTTTTGGAAGGCAGACTTTATAGCATTATGTCTAAACTAAATTCAAAGCCCATTCATGAAGTGGCATTGCCCCCGGGTGTGGCGTTTCTGGGCCCAGTGGGGAAACACCTACTCCTCCCCCTCCCCCCGGCGGTGGCACGGCCTTCCCCTCAGGCCTCTGTCTTTACTCACAGTGTCCTGCCACTTTCCCATCGCTTTCTGTCCTGTCCTGGTGAGGGCCTAGATTGTGCCCTCACCCGATTGGCTAGAACTGCTGTCTGTCCTGGTGAGGAGCCAATCGGAAGGCGCTTCATGTCTTCTGATTGGCCCCTCACCCGGACTGGTCCCACCCACTTAGCCCTTAACGAATTATGAAGAAGGGAAAGAAACCTTCCCAATTCTACAACAACATGAGCCAAACATTAATTCGCCTCCCCCAACGCCTGAAAGCTCCAGGTATTTCCCAACTCAGAGCTGGCAGCCCTATTAAGTATCCTTATATCAACGGTGGGGGAGGTCAGAATCACGTGTCTCTGGTCAGGAGCAGCCCAAGAGGCAAGAGCTTCTGGAAAGTAGCAGAGAAAAACCTGGAATTCCAGCAGTGGTGCCCTTATAGGCCTGCAAGTTATTCCCATGCTAGTTTGGTGGAGGCGGCTTGTATGCTTAGAACGATTGACCTTCTGAGGGTGCTGAAATGACTGGCAGTACTTGATCATTATAAGAAAACAAGAGTCACGAGGATTGACGGGCCACTTATTTTGAAAGTGGAGTTTGATAACACTACTTCCTTTCCTTTCCTGCTGACCCTTTCATGACACCTAGAATGGGAAAGGGGTCATACAGGCCATCTAGTCAGCCTAAAGCATCCCTGACAAATATCTGTCCAGCTGCTGCTTACTGTCAGTGAGGAGGATTTCACCACCTCCTTAGGCAGCCTATTTTACTGCTGAACTCCTCTGACTGTGAAATTTCCTCCCCTGATATCTAGCTGATACCGTCCTACACATAGTTTTAAGCCATTACTATGGGTCCTGTGTGGTCAACAGGAACCTTTCCCTGCCCTCCTCTAAGTGACAACCTTTCAAATACTTCAAGAGAACCATCATGTCCCCTTTCAACCTCCTCTTCTCCGGGCTGAACATTCCCCTCAGCCTTTCGTCAGGGCTTGGTTCCCAGGCCCCGGATCATCCTCCTTGCTCTCCTCTGCACCCTCTCAATTTTAACCATGTCCTTTTTGAAGTGAGGCCTCCAGAACTGCCCGCAGGACTCCAGGTGTTGTCCTCCAGGTGTTGAATGTGGGCTGATTTCCCCAAGAACCAATCAACACAAGACATCATTGTTTCTTAAGTAATAATACTTTAATAAAATTAAGTTCTTAATGTAATTTAGCACATTTAATACAATAACCCTTTCCCTTCTTGGTTTTCCTACAAGTTGTGCAACATCATTATTTTTTTAAACTTTTAAAAAATCTTCTCTTTTCTATATGCCTCCGAAATTCAGACACTGAGTCTAACTAGTAATCTTTTTCTCCTTTTATTGTTATACGTATGGGTTAATATTTCTCCGCTCCTGTCTATCTGTCTCTCTCTCTCATATGGACTTCTGTAGACAGAGAAAAAGAGAGGGGGGGGGAATGTAAGCAAAACCAAACACCCCATCCCTCCAAACCCTGGTTGGAACACAGGATCAACTTCCAAGGACTGAATACAAGTTTCCTATGACAACAAAGAAATTTCACAAAAATGAAGAATGGGCTGGAAATGCCCATGGCGTTAAGAGCAAGAGAGAAACCGCTGGAGAATTCAACAGGCAATTGGCTTATGTAATGTGCGTCTATTTCTTTTTTAAATTATTAAACCAGAACAAAAAAAATCAGCACCATCTTTATAAAAATGACAAGTCCATGATAACCTTCAGACACATGGCCCTAAAATGTGATGGAACAAACCGCTGAACCCAGCTGAAGGAAAGTGATCCCCAAAACCTTTCTTTGGGAATGCCTATTCAAGCCACAGTCAGAATTCAAAGCTACGGTTGGACGTCCTTCTTTGAAGAAAACTATATGCATGCATGACCTTCCCATTGCTGAGGCTATGCCCACACTACAAACTGATGTCAACTGTCATGGCTTCTCCATGACAGAACCTTGGGAATTGTAGTTAGGCTAGGGAACTGAGAATTCTTGATTCGAGATCCCCAACCCCTCATTTGGAACTACATTTCCCAGGTCGCCCTGGTGAAAGGGGATGACACAATCAACAGGAAAACTTGACTAGTGTACTAAAATTAAAAACTGGCTTTGTGTTTGTAGTATCGACACATCCCCAGCGTTCCCCTCCTTGTAAGAAAACTGGAAATGTATGCATACAAGACGGTACATTCACTGGAATAGTTGGCTTCTGGAGTCAAAATGGCTGAAAGAGCACTCTAGGTATTATTTATGAGCACATGGGAAAGGTCACTATAGCACCAAAGCATGGAGATAATTTTGCTTCTTTTCATTAAAAAGCACAGATCTGTTTTAATAGAAAATTAAGTAACAATGTGGTTGCCACAATTTCCTATTCAAGTTGGATATCTGCAGACATGGCAAATTCCTTTTCTCCCCCCCCTCCCCCCCCCCCCGTTTCAAAAGGATCATGGAAGAACTAAAGACAGGTAAAATACATTCTTTCACTTATGAAGATAAACCTGTTTCCATTTGTATCACAATTCTAGAATGGTTCTTAATATAACAAATGGACTAAGGAATGCCATTCGGTTACCTGTTCCCACTAGTGGAGTGGATCTAGATACGGAGCATTTACTGCTAAGGTGTGACTTTAGTTTGTTTGAGGGGAGAGGGTTTGCTTTAGGCGTTTGAATCAGATGTTTTCCTTGGTGAAATTGTCAGTATAAGGATGTCACACCACTGTAAAAGACATCAGCAGTTTGTCCCCAAATCATTCAGTTTATACAAAGTGGAATCTCTCCCGATTCTACTACAAGAATCCTTTAATACCAGGTGCAAAATACCGGTTGTCGGATTCTTTCCTTTCAGTAAGCAATTTCCCTCTGACTTCAGTAGATTTCATGTAGGGGTGCCAGACTCCAGGTGGGACCTGGGAACCCCCTCAGAATTACAGCTCATCTCCAGGCAGCAGAGATCAGATCCCCTGGAGAAAATGGCCACTTAGAAGGAGGACTGTATGGCATTATATCCAATTGAAGTCCCTCCACAAACCCGGCCCTCTGCAGGCTCCACCCCCAAAGTCTCCTATTTTTTCCAAACCTGGAGCTGGCAACCCTAATGTCATGTTCTACCTTCATCCTAGATTAATTCCATTAACACACGACAGATCTGCATTTTCCCATGGGAACCAAATCTGAAATGCCGATGCAAAACATAATACATAAATTCCTCTTTGCTTCAAGAGCTATTTTACATACCAGAAGTTAATGTCACCGGGTTCAGAAAGGTTCCTTTAATTTTCACACAAATACTAACGACACCCATGGTGCTTAATGCCATCCTTCCGGAGAAGTGAGAAATATTCCTTGAAAAGCTAAGCATTCACAAAATCAGCTTCTCTCATCTGTCATAATTAAGGAGCAAGTATCTATGCCATTGTCTCTGACCAAAGCAAGGCTAGAATCTGCCAACTGGTACAAGTATGAGAAAACATCTGCTCTACAAACTTAAATCAGTCTAGATTTAATACATTACCCACACACACACAAGGAATCCTGGGAACTGTAGTTGTGTGAGAAGGCCTTAATTCTAACAGAATTCTCAGCACCATCGCAAAAGTCCCCAGAGTTCTATGAAGAATTTAGCTTCGGTACAGTTTAAATTTGTAGTGTAGATGTAAACTATAAAGTGCATCTGAGTTTCAGTCCAGGGCATTGTTGTTTCAAGTATCAAACAATTAAAAAAATGAGGTAAAGAAAACGAGCAAATGAAAATAAAGCAATGAAATAACAAACTGCCTGATCTCTTTTACTATTTTCTAGACCAAAACCACCAATCATCTGAACAAATCAAAAGGTTCCATTTTTCAATTCAGTTTGACATTGGATTCAGATCCCAGGAAGTAGATTCTAATCTTGTCTACAAAGATTAGAGCTCCCAAAGGATCCTATGGAGCTTGTAAAATTTGTACCCACAGAGAGGCATTTAAAAGAGACCTGGAGGTATTCAAGATGTCTGTATGTTTGACATCATCACAAGGATTTGGGTGGTCTTAGATCCGTGTTTGTATCAGTGTACATGAAGATTCAAATCAGGATGAAAAAGGTGTAAGCTCTGATTTTCAACATGTTAAACCACTGAGAATGGCGCAAAAGTTAGAGACTTTCTAGATGTGCATAAAATATTCACAGAATCTGAGCTGGGCACACTTGTGCACTCTAAAAAATCATGCTCCCTCAGAAGTAGCCACATTTCCACATGTAGAAACACAGGGGCGTCTTCTGTATTGACTTGATGTGACCGCCATTTTCAAGACTCCTTGAATCGTTTTACAGATTCATTATGAAATAAGAAAGTAATGCAACAGGGCCAGGGAAGGGAAGAAGGGAGTCAACTCTATACTTCTTAGAGGCTTACTTCAAAATTACTCTAATAGTATCCTATAAACCAGGGGTAGTCAAACTGTGGCCCTCCAGATGTCCATGGACTACAATTCCCAGAAGCCCCTGCCAGCATTCGCTGGCAGGGGCTCCTGGGAATTGTAGTCCATGGACATCTGGAGGGCCGCAGTTTGACTACCCCTGCTATAAACTTTAAGCTATCATTTGATTTTATAATAATGTCCTATAATATCGAAAGATTTTGGTGCAGCAAAAGCTGCTGAGCCCGGGATATGAAACCCAGAGCGAGATGTTCATCAGGAAATAATGCCTGGAATGGCTACCACTATGCAGAGGCATTCAGTGCTGAACCAGAGGTTCTTCAGCCACTTGAGAATTGTAATCTTCATAACTCTTCAAGACGTTACACATCCTTTAAGACTGCATGGAAACTGAATACTGCCTAGTCTAATTTGTGTATTTTATGGATACCCCCCTCTACACATGCACACACAAAAATCCAAATTCCATACTCGCCTGTCCTCAAATTATGTATATTTGGTTTGCTTACTAGGTATACTTTGTCTACCTCCAAGTAATTTTGAGTTGCCAAAACAGTGGAATATTTTAAGATTTGGGCTCAAGAGTTAGGGGGAAAGAGCATTTTTGAGTTAGTTGAGAACATTTGGACCTCCATGAACATATGAAGTGTTAGTGTCTCCAGGTTAATACTAGGTTGGGGGGGAGGAAATGTGAAGACCATGGTTAGATCATTCATTCAACCTTGGGTACCCTTGTTAGAGCATCAGGCAATTTCAGGGAAGGGAAACAAAATTATGGGAGGCTTGTCTGCTAAATGATTGGATGGGGCAATAAAGTACCACCCCTATTTGCTTATTGGTCAAAAACTGTTTTCTTACCATTCCAACTTCTTAAGTCATACAGAATTCATCTATGAAATAATTTTATAACTTTATTCCAGATCCTTCTTTTAAATTCCAGGAGTTTTTTTAATGCATTATTCACCAGTAATGGAATATAGGAATCAACAGAGAAGGATTATCAGCAAAATGCTTCATCTGTATTGATCACCTATGTCCAAAATATAAGTGGAATGTAATTGTAGCTATCAATCTGTTGGTAAGAACCTTTTAAAAATCTTTCTTGAGAAGTTTTTCTTTCTTTTTTTTATCTAAAGGAAAACAGTAGCCTTACTTTTCAACAAATAAACCTCATTTTCTTAAATTGTCCACTTTTTGTTCAAAACTCAACCACTTCCTTGCCTAGGGCAAGAAACTGGAATTAAACATACCAAGTGTAATTTTCTCTCTCTCATTGTGTTTGATGAATATTCTTTAAAAGATCAACATAAAAATCCAAACCTATTCTTTTTTTAAAAAATACACGTTAGATCCCATAATTTCCCCCTTCTATAAAAAAATAACATTGCAGCTTTGATTGACAGGAAGTCCACAAGACTGTGGTTCAGATTTCAGTTAAGCGATGTAATAATGACCTTAAGGAAACACAAAACTGCATAGGATTAGAAGGGAAATTAATTATAATAATAAAAAACCCTGACCTTGGTTATGAATTTATTTTACATTCTGTCTGGGATCAATCAATTTTCTTATATTTTATTCAACAATATGGATAGCATCTACTATTAATTTTTATTCTTTTCTATAGGATTATAGGAAATACATTAGAAAGTTTTATACTTTTAAAAAGTTTTTTTAATATACTAATGGACTCTTATTTTTCTTTTTTGCTTTGCTTTAATTTTTGGTTAAAAACTACAAAAATGCTTCTTTGAACAAAAGCAGACAGAGCAGGGATGCTATCCTTTCGAAGGTTGTTTTTGTTAAAATGTAGAAGACCCAGCTTTACAGAAATATTAGAAGAGAATCAGGTTGTCATATGCTAGTCTAGGAAATTCCTGGACAGTTGGGGTGGGGAAGAGTCTAGGGAGGGCACGGGTTGGGGCTGGGAGTTCAACAGGTTACTTTCCAAAGCAGCCATTTTCTCCAGAGGAACTGATCAGTGTAATCTGGAGATCAGCTGCAATTCTAGATCTCCAGTCTAGACTCCAGTCTAGACCCCACCTGGACTGTTTCTGCCCTAGGGATATTGTTCAGCTTTATAGTTTTAAAGGGTTTTGTCCGTTTCCGCACTGAAATTCACCTCTTTGGATGCAGACCCAAATTGCCCCCTCGCTTGCCCCACAGCAAAGGTATCCCCAGAAAACCAGGTTTTGTTTTTTAAAAGCGGAGACTAACGGGGTCTAATTTGGGGCTCCCAAATGCAGAAATGGGTACAATCAGGTTTTTCCCTGCTCCCACTATTTTGAGTTGCTTGGGAATGCCCCTTTCCTTGTCGCCGTCCTCTTCCCCCTCTGTTCTGAAAAAAATCTGCCCTTTTTAAAAAGAAAAGGGGTGATTGTGTGACAACGTTGTTTCTATGTTTTAAAAAAAAATTGGAAAAGAGGAAGGGAGCAAAGCATGGTGGGAGGCTGCTCCGTTGGACTCAGTATGGAAAGTATCCAAAGGAAATCCAAAGCAAGGCTAGAACCAGGTAGGTCTCCTAATGTGGAAACGGTCCTGGAGTTTGATAACCATAACGAGTCTAGAATTATCATTGTCTTTTAAAAAGAGGGGATTATATTTAGTTATCCTATGAACAAATAATTGGGCCTGAGCCTACATACCTCCCAACTGGATAGTTCTAGAGCAGGGGTAGTCAACCTGTGGTCCTCCAGATGTTCATGGACTACAATTCCCATGAGCCCCTGCCAGCAAACTATGGCAGGGGCTCATGGGAATTGTAGTCCATGAACATCTGGAGGACCACAGGTTGAATACCCCTGTTCTAGAGGACATACTGCTGTTAGGTTTATACTAATTGCCACAAGCTTCCCTCCAAATTGATGGGAAGTATAGTTTGGTGAGGTTTGCTCTCTGCTAAAGATTTCTAGGTCAGATGACTGGACCCAGTTTCCACATAATGTATAGTTTGCCCGAAGAGGACTATTCTTCTGAAGGCAATCCATTTGATAAAAGTACCCAAAGGAAGTACGTAGTTGGCTGAGGCTGTGTCCAGCATTCTTCATGATTTAAGCTTTCAGCTGGATCCTTAGCCCCTAGTTTGTAGGAACTTTAATTTTTTTATTAATTGACTATTTTTATTTTAGGGCTATAGCCTTCAGGTGATTGCCTCAAATCTTTCTACAAGAGTTGTAGTTAACACCTTGAAAACATGGGGTCACCATAGGGTGTCCAAAATGTTCAAAAATCCTTATTTCAAAATATGGGCGAGAAGCCATATATTCATTGGCCATACACTCAGTGGTGATTCATGGCCATGGCTTTTTATCATTATTCTACTTTTATGAGTGAGTGCACAGTAAAGCACAGTAAATTTACCTCAACAAGGAGTTACGAGCAGACCATGATTAGCTGCCATTTGCCTGGATTACCAAGAGTTTTGATTGTATTCCGCTCACTGTTTCCCGGATTGTATGTTGTTGTTTTTTTCACCCTACAGCTGGTATTTCTGAGCAAGTGGTGGGAGGGCAACGAGTGAGGATCCATGACCCAAAGAAGACCACCAGCAGTTTTCCTGATCATAGGAAGAAAGAAACTCAAGAAGGAAGAAGGGTTGGTTTTTTATACCCCTCTTTTCACTACCCGAAGGAGTCTCAAAGCAGCTTACAATCGTCTTCCCTTTCCTCTCCCCACAACAGACACCCTGTGAGGTGGGTGAGGCTGAGAGAGCTCTGAAAGAACTGTTCTGTGGAAACAGCTCTAACTGGGCTGTGACTAGCCCATGGTCACCCAGTTGGTTGCATGTGGAGGAGTGAGGAAACAAACCTGGTTTGCCAGACTAGAGGCCGCCACTCTTAACCACTACACTAAGGCTATGGAAGCTTGGAGCAGATAAGCTGGGGTCTTCAACAGTAACAAAGGATAATGCTCTGTTAGCTAGAGAAGGACCAAAATAAAGTCCTTTGTATTCATATTTAGGGGAATTCCCATCCTGGATCTGAAGAGAGTTGTGAGGCAGGGAACTCAGACCTGGCTGGAAAAATCCTCAGGCCTCTCCCTATAGCCACAGGAAAAGAAAACACTATTTAACAAGATTCATTCAATGAAGCCAACCCTAATCCACTCAGATCTTCATTTATGAATCTACAGTAATCTTAAACAGTCATACTTTCCCAAGCCCATTGATTTCAAAGGATTTAGAAGGGTGAAACTATGTTTAAGACAGCACTGTGAGTTCCTGCCAGTCCAGTTCTTAAAGCATGTATCTAGTTTTTAAAAACAAACTTAAACAGTCTGGATACTTTCTAGAAAGGCGTTAGTCCAGTCAGAAATTTTAAACCATTATGGATTTTTAAGTGACATTTCTTCTGTCCAATTCATACTATTTGTTTTGGGGGTTTTTTAAATCCTTTTTTTCATTACAAATGCGTGATAATTTTTTGATTTTGTTTTTGGGAAGGGCTATTCGTACCATAACTACCCACTTATACATACACGCACGCACACACAAGAGGAAGGAAAAAAAGAAAAACATATATTAAAAACACTTTTTTAAGCAATACTCTGGATACAAATGTATTTTTAACCTACATATATTCTAAACATTCTAATCTTTTTAAGGATCACTTTATCATAAAATAAAATATCCTTTTTTCCTTATAATAAATTACCTAATAAAAAGTATTTTTATTTAGCCCAGTTCCTTACTACATTTACATGTAATAAATGCATTTATTAAAATAGAATATTAAATTATAACGAAATGTTCTAATTTTTTTTTAATCTTTCCCCCCTCTCCATTTAACAAAAACCAAAACAACCAAGCTTGTAAATGCGCCTCATCGGGGCAAAAATTAAAGATTGAAATGTTTGCTGCTGTTGATTTGATTCCAGAGGGGTTTTAGATTAACAGTCGCAGCCTTTGCATTGCTGGAGATTTTTTAAAATATGTGTGTGAGAGAGAGAGAGAGAGAAAAGAGGAAAAAAAGATAGATATCCCAGCAGCTAAAAATACTTCTGCAAACTACAATTTGGCTAGGATATTGATAATGTCTCCTCATTTAAATATAAATCCAAATTCATTTCTTAGTTTTAATGCATTATAATAATACTATTCTCTATATAATTTATGTCAATGAGGCTGTTATCACAGTATGATAATTGGGAAGTCCCTCCCTGGATATATTTGTTCCCACCCCTTTCTATAAACGCGCCAATACCTCTAAACAATGGCTTCTGATATCACATGTGACTGGCTTTTGCCTCTCTTCCCAGCCAATGTGGGGGATTCATACCGGTTGGGTAGAGCTGAAAGGAATCTTTTGCCAACTCTTGGCATTCTAATTTGAAATTTCAGAAAAATGGCAAAGATTATATTCCAATAAGGCAAATATCATCAGTGTCATGATCAGTTGATAGATTCTGATGATATCAACTTCATGTCTCAAATTCTATAGAAAGGTCCTTGATGAGTAACAAATTTGGAGCAGATATCGAGTTGTCTTGAAAACTTGACCTTGAGTTGCCAACAGATCTGAAAGTTTGTTAATATCCCCCCCCCAAAAAAAAACCCAATTAGAAATCTTAATTCCAGAATCCCAGTTCTGAAATACACTTTGCAAAGTCACACTTCTGAATTGCTGGATTTTAACTTTTAAACTGGAGAAAAGATTTGGATTCAGGTCAGAAATTTGCCAATTGAATGCATCCCATTTCTTTCAACTCTACCTTCCTCTCCCATTTCTCTTCCAAGCTCTGAAGACATCAAGCCATCCAGTTAGGGTCCCCATTCTTAACCTACTTGACACTTGCCAACATTTGGGAGAGCCTTTTCATGAGGCCTAGAGATCTTAGGCTTTAGTTCAACAATTTATTTCCTACTCCAGCGATGCAGCTGACCGGTTATCTGGTACCGGTGATCTCGCCCTCATGGAATCAGATTTAGTAGCAAAGGGCAATCCTGTACCAAATTATCTTGCTTAAAACAAAGTTTCCTCCACTGCTTTTGCAAACTCGGCATCCAGCAGCGCTTCTACACCGTTTGCTCATACTCTGCATGTCACAAACACAACACAGCAAACAGCAGGAGGCTCTTTTGCCCAAAAGGCGCAAAACAGACCGACATTATGAACTCAACCGACACTCTGAGGCAGTGGTTCTTGGGTGTGAACAGCATGCCATTGGTTGGCCAAAATGTAGAATTGGGTTTGGATGGGCTGGGCCACGATAAACTTTGGTTGTGCGAAAGCAGAGTTGGGGAGCTGGCATCACTTGACCCGACGCCACAAGCGAGCAGTATCTATACCAGGGGTAGTCAAACTGCGGCCCTCCAGATGTCCATGGACTACAATTCCCAGGAGCCCCTGCCAGCAAATGCTGGCAGGGGCTCCTGGGAATTGTAGTCCATGGACATCTGGAGGGCCGCAGTTTGACTACCCCTGATCTATACTCTACTTCGACCCAACTCCATAGTGTCAGGGAAACATATAGTTGCTTCGTACCCATTTAACAGTCATGGCTTCCCTCCCATCAGTCCTGGGAACTATGGCTTGGGGATGGGGCTGTTCTTGGACAAAGCTTGATCCCGTGTGTAAGATATTGCAGGGATGAGCATCTTTATCCCCAGATGCCCTGTGCCCAGTTCTTCTCCACCTGACAAGGGACCAAAGAGACCAGAGCTGAGCCAACACTGCTCCTTTTTCCCCATTTGGTACAAGCAGAATGGAAGGCTGGGGACCCCATCCACTGAGCAGCCCGGCTTGTAAAGGATCGAGGTTTTAAGACAAGGGTTCTTCCCTGTGCCATAGGCGACAGCAATGGCAAGGTTGGTAAGGCCTAGGGAAAAAAAATAATCACGGCTGCATACACCACAGTCCCTTCCGAAGTGGGCGCTGTTTCCCTGGGAAGGTGTGTATGGGGAGGGAGTCCAACATGACCTCAGTGAAGATTCAGGGATTGGCACGGATTGGAATTTCAAAACTCCCAGATCGTCAAGAGCCCATCTGATCATGCTAGAGGGGTGGCCTTGATTATTATCACCATCATCATCATCATCAATAATAATAATAATAATAATGTTTGTCCTCTTTATTGCTGGTGAATCAGACCAACAAGCCATTTCTACATACCTATCAAGGAAGATGCAAGTCAGAGCAAAAAATTAAGGTCGTGGGCATTTTTTCTTTTTTTTTCTTTTAAGATTTATATATATACATATATTAAAAACAAGGTAATTACGCAAAATTTATTCCCATCCCCTTCCTGTGGGGGATCCCTGGGAATTCCAATCTGTGGGCGCCCCCTACAGGATCCTCCCTTCTCCCCCCCCCCAACAGAAGTATGCAGGCCCCCCTCTTAGACCAGAGGTAGCTCTTGGTTTTTCAACTGAGGTTCTGCAGACTTGGGTTGATTTTTTTTTTCTCTTTTACTTGCTACATTAAAAAATAACAGGGAGGGAGGGTGGAAATATATATATATATATATATATTTATATTTATATATATTTTTAAAAGATGGGAGTTAAAATACTGCTATTAAACTAGAATTGCTACATCAGGCTTTCTTTTAATATATATGTATATGTATATATAGATTAGATTAGATAGATAGATAGATAAAAGGCTATTGGAACTAAAAAAAGATTTCTTTATTCAAAAAAATTAACTCGGAACAGGGCAAAGCCTGGTTCGCAAACTTGATCTGTTCTGAGCACAGGAACCAAGCCCCCCTTCCGTTTCTGATTAGCAAGTTTGGATATTGGTTTTGGGTTTTATATGGTTATATTTTTTTTGTTTTTTTGTTTTAAAAAGGGGGAAATTCTAATATTTTCATCATGCTTGCATGTAAGGGAAGGGGCTGTTTCAATTTCTTACCTTAACAAGGAGGATAACGGGGGTGGGAGGAACCAGAGGAAAGGAATGGATTCCCCCCCCCTTCCCCGTCCTTCCACACTTTTCCTATTCGACCCTATAGGGCCAGCACTAAAATCTTTTTCCCCCATGCACATTTCCCTACAAAGGGAGGCTCTGCCCTCCACTTTTCTCCTCTGTCCATCGCCTGGCATAAAACAATAAAACACTGACCAAAAACTCTCTCACAGTAACTACAAAACAGACTTCACTCCGCCAAGAACGACTAAATCCAAAGAATATATCCAGCCCCACGTAGGGCGTCATGTTGCCAGAGGGAACATCGCCACTCGTGTCCCACCTTTCCCGAAAATTTCAGTCTACCCTCTGGCTCCTCCTCCACCCACCCCATTTTTATCTACATTGGTGGGAAAAATTCAGGTCACTTCCCACCAGTACCTTGCTTCCACCATCACCGCCACCAGGAACAAATGGAATCAGAATGGTATCAATTAGTTTCCTCTTGTCTGCTTTCTCCAAAACAGAAAATGTTATTCTTTTCCCCTTGCCTCCTCCTCCTCCTCCTCCTCCTCTGCCTTCTTTCCTTCTCTCCACTTCTCCTACTGGGATTAATACAATTCTGTTTAATATAACAAGTATTATAACTTATTTTTCACCAAAAAAAAGGGGGGGGGAGACTGTCAGAATTAAATGTTTCCCACAAGGGTTTGCTTTTCAAAAACAAAAATAAAAAGCCGATGAGGCCAGTTACCAAGATTTTTAAAGTCTTTGCAGGCTTTCTTTTTTAAAAAAGGAATGCATAGAAATTTGTTTTGCTGGCATGCCAGTGTAGTAACCAAGAACAGAGAGGGTGCAATGAACACCCCTTCTTGTGCGGGGTGCACAGAGAGCTGCATTGAAGGCAAGTGCTGATAAATTTTGGTAGCAAAGCCCCTTTGCTTTATCTGAAAGAACAGAACAGAAAATGGGGGGCAGGGGGAAATGCCATCACCCAGTTCAGCCCTGCAGAGGTCCGCCTTGCATCTTTCAACATTGGCTCTGAGCAGGCTGGGTAGTGCTGAGGAACTTTGTTTGGGTTTGTCTCACCCTCCGGAGTCGGTTTCATGTTTCCCGTAGCGGCTGGCTTAATCCGGTCTGGGAGAGGAGGCTGTAATCATTAAAACATGGTGACATATTGGGATTTTGAAACAAACGTCTCTTGGTGTTCATTGCAAGGCTCATCTGATTGTTATGTTTTAAAGAAAGAAAGATATCCCTGTTCGCTTTGGCGAGCTGATTTTTTTTTTTCATACCCAAAACGGGTTGCAGGATTAAGCCGCTTTAGCTTCCGGAGCTCAGGTTGGGAAGGCAAGCCCCGTGATAGGCTGACAGTGTCCCCTTTAGTAGAGTACAGTCTTTTCAGTGTTATAGTGCAGAATTTAGGACATGATCATCCTTCATCTCACTCCCCCTCCCCCGAAATTCTTTCAGTTCCTGGATAATACCTATTTTGTCTTTGCTTGGGGGGAAACACACACAAACACTGGTGTTCCCCACTTCCTCCCTTAGATCACAATCAATTGCCAAGTTTGGCAGAACACCAGTCATTTCTATCTCCTCCCCCTTCCCCTCCCCAATAAATTTCTTGGACAGGGCTGTATGTACTCATGCTTCTTCAATAATGCTATGAGAGTGCAGATCTCTGGACTGGATATGGTATCCCACATCCTGAAAATCCCCACTTTTGTAACTTTTTTTTAAAAAGTAAGTCCATCTGACCACAAAGATGGATCTCAAAATGGTGGCCATTCCCTGCTGAAATCTCAGAAGCCACATGTGAGCATATACTGTCACAGCAGACGCTCCTGGTACAAAGGGAGACGTAAAGATTTATAGGCTCCGATACCTGAAGGAGGTGGGTTAAACCATGCAAAATAAATACATCTAATTTCCATAATTTGTACCATTTGGCTTTTCTTGGTGTAGAATTGAGGATATTTTTTTTATAAAGCACAAAAGTACACACAACCCTGTCAGTAGGCGATGAAAGACCATCTAGAACAAATCAGCAGAGGTCAATGGGTGATATTTAGGTGGGGCAAAAGGGCAGAGAAAGAGAACATATTCCCAAGAAGCATGCAATGAAGAAATGAAAAGTCTCTTGTATAGCATACAAGGATTTTTAAAAAACAAACCCTATGAATCCCCAGAAACTCTTGGGCTCTCTAATCCTTTTTTCTTTTCTTTCTTTTTTCTTTTTTGTAGAACCATCTCTAACAAATTGCAAAGGTTCTTGGTTCTAGAGTTCCTTCCTAAATAAGAGTCCAAGAATTGTAAGCCAAAAGTAAGGATGGGATGGGGGAGAAAATGAAAACATTCCTATATATGCATTTATAGTGGTGCTGGGTTGTTCTGATCCACCCTTTTAAATATACGACCATCTTGGCAATTTGGCATCCAGGTAGCAAGTTCAAGAAAGCTGACTACGTTAGGTTGCTGGGCTGCAAATTGGCGGGGAGACAAGTTTGAATGGCCCATCTCTCCTATTCCCAACACTTTCAAAAAAGTATCTAATGTAACAAAACCAGGAGTCAAATGACTTTGTCTTGAAATGATTAAGGATGTTCAACAAGGCAATTCAAAATTATTTTTTTCTATTTTTTCTGTTTTTTGCGCATGTGTCTGTTTGCTTCATTCTGAAAAAAATATAATATATAAAAGTTAGCAACCTCCGGAAGATCCAGACGTGGACAGCGAAAGAGGTTTTGGTCCATACGTAAATATTCTTTTTTTTTTTTCTCTTTACTTGGTTTTGAGTAACAAAAGTTTTGGTCCAGTTTAAAAAGACGAGAAAATTATATATAAACATGTTATTTCATTTTTAATTTATTATTCATTTTATTTGATTTTTACTTGATTTATTTTTTTTGCTTTCTGTCGGGATGCATGTTGGTTGTAAGTGGGCACGGTTGCCGGTATTGCATGAATATCTTTCTTAGGTTTTGGTGGGAAATTGTCGTTGTTCTTAAAAATCAAAAGAGAGAAAGAAAGGAAGGGGGGAAAAAAATTCATTTCCACTTTTTGTGTGTCTCTGTTAGTGGCTGCATCACTTGGCAAGCGTGAAGGGTGAGATGTAGAGACATGGCGGTCAAGCCCCTCCATCCCCTGAACGGGGGAATCGGAAGCATTGGTAGCTTGGTTTTGTTCTGTTTTTGGAAATACCCTGTTAGTGACTCCTGATTTCATATTTGATGAACAAATCCCTGCTCAAATAGGAAAAGCAAACTCAAAGTTCAGAAAACTTTTGCAGTGGCTCAGAAGACTCAAAAGTAAAATCGAAAAGTGGCCAGGAGGATTCTTGGCGGGGGTTCTTCCAAACCCTTTTTGATTCTTCTCCCATTTCACTGGCTTAATGTTATTTATTCATTTTAATTTTTCTTTTTTTTCTTCTTCTTAGGAAAAAAATAGAGGAAAAAGAATATAAAGCTCTTTAGCTGCTTCTTTTTCTTTTAAATGTTTGAGGTAATACAGTTGTGCCCTCGTTTGATCAAGTTCCCAGAGGTTGATGGTTTCATCGTTTTTTTTCTTTCCTGTTTCCCTTCCTAATAGCTTTAGGTTACTTTCCGAGTTTTTGACCCACCAGGCAAGCTGAAAGCCCAGCATCATCAGACCAAGATCAGGGCTGGGTTTGCTAGATGAGAAAATGCCCTCCTTCCCACCTCCAGTTATGGTGCTAGCAGGCCACTGGCCCTGCCCTACCTCCACCGCATCACTTCCTGTGTTGCTTGCAAATCGCTCATGTGTGTTGAGAGTTCTCCATTTCAAAATGACACCGCAGGCTGTTATGTAGCAATTGCCATTCCCAATATTTCTGCCTCCTCCATCTTAATTGTATCATCATCACCTTTATTACTATTTTTATTATTTCTTCTTATTATTTTTTCTTTAAAAATAACATACATTGCTCCTAAAATAATTTCTTCTTCTTCTTCTTCTTCTTTAAATTAACTTTCTTTCTCTGATTCGTTTGTTCATTCTTCTGATGTCTGGATTCTTCTCTCGCTCACTCGCTCTTGCTCTCTGCTTTTCCCTCCCTCCCTTCCCTTCCCTTCCCTTCACGCACTCCGGTTCCCCTAACAATGTCTCTTTTTAAGAAAATATTCTAATGGCCTGAGTGGCTGTTGCGTGGCACACCGGGCATTCCGGGTCAGTTCTCTCACAGATCCGCACGGCACACTCCATGCAGAAGAGATTATGGCCGCACGGAACTAGGGCTGCTGTGACCTCGCTTTCAAAGCACACCATGCACTCCCGGCTGCTGGAGATGGATGTCCGGGTGGCAGAGGAAGCACCCAGTTTGGAAAACCCTTGTAAGGGCTCCCCCTGAGACCTTCTAGGAAGCCCGGAGAGGGAAGGCTCTTGTATAGAGGAGGATGGGGAACGATGCGAGTTTGGGTGGATGGTGCCAGTATTGCTAGATCGTTGCTGCTTAGAGAAGAGGACAGAGACCGGGTTGGTATTTTCCTGCCCAGCCCACAAGGGAGCGCCAGACTCTGGAACCCCATAGTAGAGATCTTGTTTGTTGACACCATAGTTGGGAAAGAGGTAACTGTAATTGAAATCGTTTTGGTCATTCAGCCGGGGAGTCTCGTAAGCTGGGTCCACAGAGCAGTCTCCAATGCACCCGAGGCTGTTTTGACGGAAGGTGGAGAGAGGCTTGCAGCCGGGAGCCGGAGTGTGGACCCGCCAGGCCTCTGAGTAACGATTCTCCATGCCTGAATCAGGACTGCTGGACAGGAAGTCATTTTCATTGTTGTATTCGAGAATCTTGCCCGTCCGGACTGCAATGTGGGTTTCGATCTCCTCTCGGGCTCGTTCCACGTTTCCCGGCGCTCCTGTGATCTCAAAGACAGGGTCCCGGTCTCGGCTGGGAGTGATGATGTAGGTGTTGGTCTGCTGCTGGATCCGCTTGATGGTGGCTCCTTTGGGTCCTACCACCAAGCCCACCACACGGTATGGGACCCGGACCCGGATGGTGACTTGTCCCGGCAAGGTTGGGGCGCTACCGAAAGTCGTGCCAGCCTTGTTACGAGAGGCCCGGATCATGGAGAAGTGCTCGGCTGCAGAAATGATCTCTCTCCTTGCCATGGCGACGTCCTCCCGCCGCCCAGTCACCATGAACACAGGTTCTTCACCACGTACTGGAGTTTTGATGTAGGTATTGGTCTTTGCCCTCAGAGCTTTGATTTTGCAACCTTTAAAGACAGTAAAGGAAAAAGAGAAGATGGATTAAGTGCCTTTCTTGGCTTCTTTTGGTTTCCCTGCTCCCCCCTCCCAGAATCACATTCCCTGCCTGCCTCAGGAATAATCAGATTTCCCGCACTTGCCTAACGCCCAGGTCTGAAATACTTTTAAGGATGCTGGAGGTAGTTAGGATTATATTGTATATACTAGCTTCAAAGCCCATTTAAAATAAATGGGCTTTGAAAGGGGAATGGGCACGGTGGGGAGAAGGGTTGGCGGCGAGGTGAAGGAGGTGCAGGTTGGGCTGATGGGGGGGAGGCCACCCGTGAAGAGTTTTGGGTGGAGGTGGCAGTGTGTGTGTGTGTGTGCAATGTTGTCTGGGTCGAGATGTTGGATGTGCGGGCCCTTACTGTGTATGCTGAATCCGGGAGGTGTGTGGGAACCGCGGGCAGGAGCGAGCTCAGCGGCGTCCGTCCTGCTGGTTTCGTGCCTTCCGATTGACCCCTCACCCAACTGGCTGGCATTCTTGTCAGTCCGAGCAAGGGGTCAATCAGCGCCTTCTGCTATCCTGGACAGGTCCCACCCCTTTCTCCTCCCACTTCGGCCTTAACCATTTATTTATACCGCATCCAGCAGTTTACAGATGGTGGGGACAGAAGGAGTCTTTTCCTTTTAGTTTCTCATTCATTGCAAAATGAATTATCTTCCTCCCCAACAAAGACATGAGGACTGCAGCTTCATGGTAGAGCATCTGCCTGGAATGCAGAAAGTTTCAGGTTCAATTCCTAGCCTCCCAAGTTAAAAGGTCCAAGCAGTAGATGATGTGAAAGACCTCTGCCTGCAACTCTGGAGACCTACCATCTGTCTTGAGTAGACAGAACTGACCTCATGGATTCAGTGTAAGGCAGTTTCATACGTATGTGTGTATGCAACCACCCTCCCGATCCTAACAAGGGCTCTTCCTCATTCACTGAGGCTTCGACCACAGAAAGTTGCCTTGTTCTATGTCAGACCATTGGCTGATCTAGCTCCACAATGTCTGATTAAGTGGACAACAGTTCTCTCGAGGGACAAATAGAGAAGGGCTTCTCCTAGTTCCCTGAGTCCTGGAGATATCAGGGATTGAATCTGGGACATTGTGCATGCTCTTCTACTGAGCCACAGGAGATGGCCTATCAGCTGCCCATTTCATGCACCACCAGGGTGTGTTTGTCTGAGCTGCAGACATTAAAGGTAAAGGTATCCCCTGTGCAAGCACCGAGTCATGTCTGACCCTTGGGGTGACGCCCTCTAGCGTTTTCATGGCCTTCCCCAGTCATTACCGTTTACCCCCCAGCAAGCTGGGTACTCATTTTACAGACCTCGGAAGGATGGAAGGTTGAGTCAACCTTGAGCCGGCTGCTGGGATCGAACTCCCAGCCTCATGGGCAAAGCTTTCAGACGGCTGCCTTACCACTCTGCGCCACAAGAGGCTCTACTGCAGACATTACTGTGCAGGAAAAATATACCCTGGATCAGAGCGTGTTCATCCTTGGGATCATGAAGATCCAGAAAGATCCCAGGGAGCCAGTCTTCTGCCAAGATCCAAGATCAGCTGCCCCACTCCCTGAGTGTCAGCACTTTGGTTGCTAAGGGGAGCGACTAGGCTGCCCCTCGGGATTTCTATAAACTTAAACCCAAATAACAATCCCTCCCTTGGCTTTTAAATCATTGGAGGACAGGACACCGTGGACTGAATTAATACAGTAAGTGCGGCAGCCCTCAGCAATTTGTAATAGTGAAGGGGGTGTGGCTCGTTAAGCTATCCTTGGTTTGAGAGGCTCGCTAGATGAGACACTAAAGGACAGATCCCGTGATCAGATCTTCCTAGACTTTTTAGAAGGTCAATAGCAGCTATATCAGGAGCCAATCTGGATTAGGGCATTACACGGTAGAGAAGGGAATTAACCCTCCTTCCTCTGCACATATCTCTCAGCCCCTTTTCCCTTAAATGTCTGAAGCAAGCCCATATTTTTAGAGGGGTGTGTTCGCCTCTAAGGAACCTGGAATGATCAAAACTGAGGGCTACCAAGAAAAACGGACCCCGCAGGTAGGGGCTGTGGCTTAATGCTAGAGTCTCTAAGTAGCATGCAGATGGCCCCAGATTCAATTCCCAGCATCTTCCTGTTTAAAGACTCACATAGGAGGTGATGTGAAAGACCCTGGAGAGCTGCTGCCAGTTTGAATAGACAATGTTAACCTCGATGAACCAATGGTCTGATTCAGTATAAGGCCCTTAGCTATGTGACTATGTTCTCCCATGAGCCAAAGGTCCTTTCTGGAAAGACACCAGACTCAAGCCAAACAACACTGGAAAGCAGATCACAGGTCTTGCCCAATTCCATGGGCCCTAAGGGCAGATGTTAAAATGGCTCTGGAGCGAGTCAAGGACCCAAATGGTGGCTGGAGATTTCCCAGATTTACCACTGGTATCTGAGTGAGTCCTAGAGGAGATCAGCCCTGACTGCTCCTTAGAAGGCCAGATCCTGAAGATGAAACTGAAATACTTTGGCCACCTCTTGAGAAGGAAGGAATCCCTGGAGAAGAGCCTAATGCTGGGAGCGATTGAGGGCAAAAGAAGAAGGGGACGACAGAGAATGAGGTGGCTGGATGGAGTCACTGAAGCAGTAGGTGCAAACTTAAATGGACTTTGAGGAATGGTAGAGGACAGGAAGGCCTGGAGGATCATTGTCCATGGGGTCGCGATGGGTTGGACACGACTTCGCACCTAACAACAACAACAACAACAACAACATCTGACTGACAGAGCTTGGTTCCCCTAGTGACAATGGCTGCTTTGGAGCAGGGAATCAAACCTGGCTCACCAGTTTAGAATGCAAAACCAAAACCTAAAACAGAACACAACCCAACCTTAACAGGTAGGAACTCAGAAGCTGAGCTGTACAATAAAATAATGTAAAACTTGTTGATTATTTATTATAATGCACAATTAAAAACAGAATAAAAACTATACAGAACTAACAGCACATAAGACCAAATGTGTTTCGACCCTACTGGGTCTTCCTCAGTGGTCAGAACTGTGATGATACACTCTATATAAAAGATAGGTATATATAATAAATAATCAACAAGTTTTACAGTATTTTATTGTACAGCTCCACTTCTGAGTTCTCACTGGATTAGAAGCCACCACTTTGTCCCATATGAACTTCAGAGTGACCAGGAATCCTTGAACATTGTCCCTCTAATCCCCCACCTACCCTTTTCACAAGTCTGCTATTTCCTGCCTGGATTATAATTTGTATCCTTTTCCTACCTCTCCTGTATACTATTGTGGTGGTCATTTGCTGTTTTTTAATTGGTCATAGCTTTTTTGATTGGTTATAGCTTTGAGGTCCCTAATTGGGTAAAGTGCGCACATGTTTTTTTTTTTAATTAATTAAATACATTCCCTGGATTCTTTAGCTATTTTACCTTCCCCAGAACCAGATCATCTACCGTGGGCCAGTTGTGCAACAGTTGTAGCCTCGTGTATATTTTAATTTTTTAGCTGCCTTGGTGGCCCTTGTGAAAGCAGAAAGGTGGGGGATACAAATTTTGTAAAAATAAAAAGAGAAAACTGAGGTATGATTCTGGTATTAGGCAGGTGACAACTGGAGAAAGGGCCTTTTCAGTTGTGGCACCAGAAGTCTGGAACTCTCTCTCCAAGGAGATTTGCCTGTCCCCTTCCATTGCCATCAGCTGGCGACTTGTTTCATTTGGGGTTCCCTCACTGATCTTCCTTCCCTCCCACAGTTTTTTAACTACTGCTTTTATGTTTTACATTTATTTTGGCTGTTTGTAATACTTTTAATGATGTGTTCGTCGGTTTTAATGAGTTGAGATTGTATTATTTGTATTTTGTTAGCTGCCTTGGAGGCCCTGCGAGGACAGAAAAGCAAGGTAAAAAAATGCGTTAAATGAAATAAATAAATAATAAAATGCCGAGAAATTATTTCTGTATTAACTTCATCTATACTGCACTTTTCTCCTAGGAGGGGACCCAAAGTGGCTTAACATCTCCGCCTGCCGCTGCCCTTTATCTTCATACCAACCCTGTTAGGTCGGTTAGCCTGAGAATATGTGATTGGCCCTAGGTCAGCCAGTAAGCTTCCATAGCAGTGTAGATTTGAGCCTGGGTGTCCAAAACCTTAGTACCAACTTACTAGCCAACTTACTAACTACAACATGCTGCTGGTAAATTATATTGACCTTAATTGAGCAACTCCCTTCTGAATTTCTTTCTGTAAAGTGGCCTATCATACAGGGCTGTTGTAAGGATTATGAGATAACGTACGTAAAGCAACAGAAATGGTACGCAAATGCTAAAGTATTGTTATTATACTATTATAACTGCGACTGTTTTATTCTCTTTCTGACTGCTGACTTTAAGCTGATTTTTTATTATCAACTAGGTTTATGGAAGTTCTATTATTAGCTTATTGATAGTTTTATGGTGTTTTAACAATGTCTTTTTATATACTGGAAGCTGCCATAGGAGCCTTTTCGGGGGGAGGGGGGGAAGCTGTGGGATAAAAAAAATGTTTAACTAACTAATGAAATGAATAAGGATATGGAGATGGGAGAAGCAACAATCCTACTGCAGATAAGGTTGCCAGCTCTGGCCTGGGAAATTACTGATGTGGAGGTGGGACCTGTGGAGGAGAGAGTCTGGGGAAAGATTTCACCTGAGACTATGATCTATCATAGTTGGCCTGCCAAAGGTGCTATTTTCTCCACTGGAATGGAGGCCCACTGGATCAGTAAGGATTGACAGGGCTGCTTGCCTGCTACTGCGTGAATCTGTGACAGAAAATTTGACCAGTGTCTTATGTGCCACAACCCTATGTCAGGGGAAGAAGTTCCTGACAGTTAGAGCGGTCCCTCAGTGGAACAGGCTTCCTCGGGAGGTGGTGGGTTCTCCTTCTTTGGAAATTTTTAAGCAGAGGCTAGAGAGTCATCTGACACAAATGCTGATTTTATGAACTTAGGCAGATTGTGAGTTGGTGGGCAGGAAGGGATGTGCCAGTGTTTGTCTCCTGTGGCCCTTCCTTGCATACCCAGGGAATTGCTGATCACCACTGTGGGATGGTAGGTGAATTTCCTCCATGCCAGGCTGGATTCTGTGGGTGAGCAAGTAGTTGTGAGTTCCTGCATTGTGCAGCAGGTTGGACTAGATGACCTTGAAGGTCCCTTCCAACTCTATGATTATGTGAAAACCTGAAAGTTACATAGGATCAACATGGAATCTTTAGAAGGCCTGTGGTAAAACCATAGATTTTTGGGTGATTTCTAGAGCTACCCCTTGTTACCTCCTGGTTTTTCATTGAAGCAACACAATGGCTCACAGGATCCTACAGAGTTCCCCCACCAGACCTCCTGCCAGTGTGAGGAGGGGTAAAAGGTAAAGGTATCCCCTGTGCAAGCACCGAGTCATGTCTGACCCTTGGGGTGACGCCCTCCAGCGTTTTCATGGCAGACTCAATACAGGGTGGTTTGCCAGTGCCTTCCCCAGTCATTACCGTTTACCCCCCAGCAAGCTGGGTACTCATTTTACAGACCTCGGAAGGATGGAAGGCTGAGTCAACCTTGAGCCGGCTGCTGGGATCGAACTCCCAGCCTCATGGGCAAAGCTTTCAGACGGCTGCCTTACCACTCTGCGCCACAAGAGGCTCTGAGGAGGGGAGACATCCGTAAATGGCTAAGGATGAAGGAGCTCTGAGGCTCTCCATGGCCGGAAAGGTAGCCAGGAAGAAATGGAGCTGACTTGAATGAAACCCTCTTCCCTCTGGATGTGGTCAAAAGGTTCCTGGCTTGCTTTGTGTCCCCTCCCCACAAAAGGATCTATTTATCTTTGCCTCCTGTTAAAGGCAGACAATGATATTTTAAAAATAATTTCCATAAAACACACAGAGCATTATACAGGTTGAAATCTGGTTTGCCAGCCACCTTCCCAAGCAGCCCGTTTACCCTGGAGAACTCTTACGTAAAGTCCAAAGAACAGCTGTAATTCCAGGAGATCCCTGGTCTCCCCCTGGAGGTTGGCAAACCTGACTCAAGGTACCGGCTTCCTTTCCCATTATTTATTTATTTATTTACAATGGAACTTTTTACTACCCGAAGCAGTCACGGATTTATTTATTTATTATTTATTAATTTATTTATTTATTTGCCACCCTCTTTTGAGGCTCAGGGCGGTTTACATAAAACATAGAACAATACACGAAACTTCATAACATATACATAACCAAAACAATAATAATATTAATAATAACAATAACAACATTAATCACTGTAGCTCTTCAGAAGTCCATGGATATCTGGAGAGCAGTGTGGCCAGCCCTGGCATATAGGGTGGAGCACAGCTCATGTACTCTAGGCCAGGGGTAGTCAACCTGTGGTCCTCCAGATGTCCATGGACTACAATTCCCATGAGCCCCTGCCAGCAAATGCTGGCAGGGGCTCATGGGAATTGTAGTCCATAGACATTTGGAGGACCACAGGTTGACTACCTCTGCTCTAGGGTTGCCAACTTATAGGTTGGTGGTCCCCAACCACTGGGCTGCAGCCCGGGGTCGGGCCAAGAAGGCCCTGGAACTGGGCTGCGGCTCCCTCTCCCCGCCCCCCCCCCCCGCAGTAAGAAACTTACCAGGCCGTAAGCTTGCGGCACGGCAAGCTTCTTACTGTGGGGGGGGGGGGGAGAGGGAAGCAGGGCCGCGCATGCGCCATGTGCGGCTGAAAACGCGCATGCACGGCACTTTTGCATGCGCGGCCGGGCAATCGCCCTCCCTGCTGCCGCCGGTCCCCAGCCTGAAAAAGGTTGGGGACCACTGCTCTAGGTGATAGCTGGAGTGCTCCTGCTATTACAACTGATCTCTAGGTGGCAGAGATAAGTTCATCTAGAGAAAATGGCTGCTTTGGAAAATGGACTCTAGGGCGTCATACCCCATTGAAGTTCTGCCCCTCCCCAAACTCTGCCTTCCTCAGGCTCCATCCCCAAAATCTCCAGGAATTTCCCAACCAGGAGCTGGCCCCTCTAACTCACACCCATATCCACAGTGATGTCATCATGTGTAACATCAAGCACAAAGGACAATGGATTTGGAAGCAAGTCCATGAAAGTTACTAGCCTCTTTCTTCCTCGGATTCCGTTTCTTGTTTTCCCAACCTGCATACTTGGGTTAGTCATTTGTAGCCTGAACAAGCCAGCTGTTTAAAAAGTCTCCTTAGCTAGTCAGCTCCAGAGGATTCTTCATTCAGGCAAGGGGCTATTTACAGGCTTAACTTATACATGAAAAATTTGATGAACATCAGTGGAACAGGTACAAATGTTTAAAGGAGAAAGTACCATACTGATTTAACTCTTCTAAGTCATCTTGAGACACACACACACCCCAAGGAAGTGTAGCAACTAAAATCTAAATATGCCACTTCCCAGGCGGGACTTGGAGATCTCCTGGAATTATAGTTCTTCTCCAGACTAAATTAGATAGATAGCTTTTCTCTACCCGAAGGAGTCTCAAAGCGGCTTACATTTGCCTTCCCTTTCCTCTCCCCACAACAGACACCCTGTGAGGTGGGTGAGGCTGAGAGAGCCCTGATATTCCTGCTTGGTCAGAACAGTTTTATCAGTGCCGTGGCGAGCCCAAGGTCACCCAGCTGCTTGCATGTGGGGCAGTGCAGAATCAAACCCGGCTCGCCAGATTAGAAGTCCGCACTCCTAACTACTACACCAAACTGGCTAGACGGATAGACAGACAGTCAAGTCCCCCTGGAGGAAATGGCTGCTTTGGAGGGTCCCTTCTTGCCTCAAATTCAACACACTCCCAGCTCCACCCCCAAAGTCTTCATATATTTCCCAACCCAGAGCTGGCAACCCTAAATCTAATAAATATTTTCTTAAAGAAATAAATCCTGTTGGTGTGTGTGTGTGTGTGTAAGAGAAGGGATGTCTTGGAAACAAAGCCCATGGTTTGCTCCCTCCACCCCCTGCTGAATTTATGGAGATAGGAGAAATGATTCACCCCAAGAGAGGCTGCAGGCGATTCTTGGAAATTCCAGTCTACTTGGCAAGAATGGGCAGAGAGCCAGCAGGCCAGGCTCACTGCTGGCTTGCTACAACCGCAGTATAGCTTTAAAAAAAATAATACTGCCCCTAATGGACTGCACTCTCTCTCCCTCTCTCTCAGGAAACCCTGCAGAGGAGGGATCAATTGCACTGGGGCCAGGAATCTGCACGGGTGAAATTCTCCCGTTGTCCAGGGCCCATTTATGAGACAAAACAACTCTGCTTCTTCCCCACCCCCCACGACCATCTGACTCCTCTTCCCAGATCATGCGTCTAGCTAAGAAGGACATGAAGGTTCTCCCTGTTTTAATGTATACACCAGACAGGGCTTGGGATGTGGTGGCGGGGGGGGGGGGAGGTTGGAGTGGAAGGAGAGAAACGGAGCCTAACGTAATAGGAAAGGTGAAACAAAGAGGTTATGTAGACAGAGAGACAAAGGAAGGGGAAATCCATGCCGAGTGCAGAGGGAAGGAAAGCCAGCAAGTCAAGAGATGGAACTGGGGGCTGATGTGGTTGTACAAGACTGTCTGGGGGTGGGGAGAATGATCAGGGATGGAGGAGGGAAGGATGGAAGATAAAAAAGGAGGCGGCAAAGATACAGACAAAAAGGCAAAAGAGACCCTTGACATGCAGGCTACACCTGGCCCACTAAAGTCTTCCCTCTCCCTTTCCTCCTTTTTTGAGTGTGGTCCATCAACAGGACAAAGTGCCACACAGACCGACAGATTTCTGAAACTGAGCGGAGGAGAAAAATTACACAGCCGTAGGCAGGGAACAGGAGGGGTGCATCTGTGCGGAGTCCAACCCAAGTTCACCGTTCTGACAAGCGCATCTTTCGCTGCAGCGAACCGAACGTGGATTCCTATCACCCGCTTTGCGCACGGCAGGAACGCATTGGGACAGACTTAACTTTTGCATTTTGGATTGGTTGGTCGGTCTTGCAAAATACATGCCGGAAGTGTCAGAATCATGACTTGCCATGTCCAGGGAAACTCTTCCGATTGGGCTGGATTTAAGGGTAGAGCTGCAGGGGTGGTGCGCTCACCAGAACAAGATCATCATAACGCTGCAAAAAGCAGGCAAGGAGGAGCTGATACAGATCAGGGCTGCAGCGCTGAGGAAGTGGCAGCACAGGGCTGGTTTAAGCCTTGGAATGGGGGTGGAACATGCTCCCCCCCCCATAAGACATAAAGCAGTCGAGAGGCTCATTTTGAATTGGAGAAATGGCACAGGGGAGGGGAGAGTTAACTTCCTTTGCACAGTCTTCATCGATATCTCTCCACCACCCCCCAACCTCTGGTGCCAGTTTTTGGAGTGACACGTTAAGAGATCTGACCATAGACCCCTAATTTCCAATAGAGCCAAAGAATCACAAGCTTCCCTTACAACATAACTGGATTTTACTAATGCTTTGGACTTCTGGCTTCACCGTGTATTTCTTGGGATGAGTAAAAGAGGCACATTGCTGACCTTCTCCTATCTCTAGAGCAGGGGTAGTCAAACTGCGGTCCTCCAGATGTCCATGGACTACAATTCCAAGGAGCCCCCTGCCAGCAAATGCATATCTAAAACACGCACTTAAAGCGGTTGGGGAAAAAAAACGTATTCCATTTATTTAAAATATATTTCTAGATCTGCTTTCTCCCATCTCAGTCAAAACGCTGTCAACAGGCATCTCCCCCCCCTAGGAAACTGTAGTGCTGAGGAGTCATCCCAGCCATACACGCAATCACACCCCATAGGAACAATTTTACAAATTGAAAGTTAGAAAAGAATTTTATTTCTGAAATGCGATAAATTGAAAGTATCATTGAAATGGACTTACAACCTGGGCCAGCCTTTGAGAACGCGTGTCTGTTTCCTCATGATCTCCAGCAGATTATTCCCTCATGAAATTACATTTATCAGGATTCTTTTGTGTGTGTGTGTGGGGGGGGTGTGTGTGACTATATTTGGCACAAGACCAATTACGTTTGCTGTGTAGACAGGCCCTCAGGAGACTGGAGGGGGCAGAGACATGGGGTGGTGTCACATGCTGATGACATTTCCAGAGTGGACCTTGAAGTGACGTAATGCCACTCTAGGCTGCTGCAGAAATTCTGTGGTGAAACTCTCACCATGGTGTTCCTGCTGGTGTGACATCATTTGTGGGTTTGCCCTGAAAACGATGTTGACGTGACAGCAATTTTTGCATTATTTCCCCCACACACACTGAGGCCTGAAGCAAAGGCAGCTGGGGGCTGCTGCCAGAAGACCTTGAAGTTCACACAGTAATAATTTCCCCTTTTCAAAGCAGAGAATCCAGTCACTGAAATGTGGTCTCTGCTCCAGCCACAATTAAGTAAAACTGCGCATGAAAGGAGGACACCGATTTGAAGGGTGTCAGGAAAGAATCCCAGAGTTCGGGGGCAAGAAGGAGCAAGAATACCGAGACTTGTTTCTCAGGGCCATTCTAGACATGACGGCAACAGTTCTTGGTGCTGAAACTTGAAACTGCTCCCATCACATAGTGTGTGTGAAGTCTTTTGTTTTAAGCAAAAGGGGTAAGTGGAGGAGGGGTACTGAACCCTCTCCTCTCCTGCAGCTTGTCTGCTCAGTAGATGCTCTTCTCTAGGGTACATTTTCCTTTGCTGGAGCTCCCTGAATGTTCCAGAACATTCCAGAACATGAATGTGCCTGAAAGAACTGGGAAGAAGGTCTGCAGGAATTTATGCAGCAGGAGGGAGGTAAGAGTTCATCTTCCTTCACTTGTGAACCTTTTGTTTGTTTGTTTTTTGCTATATGATTGAGGCAGCTCAGTGTTTAGATCAACCTTTTGGCCATGGAGGAGCCCCTGAAATAATTTTTCTGACTCTGAGGAGCCCCGGAAGTGAGGTCAGTTGGCCACACCCTCAGGAATAACCCACACCCTTAGTCCTCCTTTTGCTCCCTCACCCAGCATTTAGAACAGTGGTTCTCAACCTTGGGGTCCCGACCCCAAGTGGGGTTGCCTGTCCCCTTCCACAGGGTCGCCAGGACAGGTTGGTGGCAGTGCCGCAGTAGCAGCAGTGGCGCCATGGTACTGGCCTCCACACCGCCTCCAGATAGTGGTGAGCTTGTATGTGCGTCTGCGCGTGTGCCGCCCCCATAGCTCTGTCTGATGTAGGCGGGAAAGAAGAGCAGGATCTGAGAAGATAGCTCTGACCCCCCCCTCCCTCCCATGCCACCTCCTCCAGGCTCATCACTGGCCATTTTGGGAGGGGAGAGTAGATCAACATATACTCTTTAAGTATTTGAAAGGTTGTCACTTGGAGGAGGGCAGGATGCTGTTTCTGTTGGCTGCAGAGGAGAGGACACGCAGTAATGGGTTTAAACTACAAGTACAACGATATAGGCTAGATATCAGGCAAAAAATTTTCAGTCAGAGTAGTTCAGTAGTGGAATAGGCTGCTTAAGGAGGTGGTGAGCTCCCCCTCACTGGCAGTCTTCAAGAAAAGGTTGGATACACACTTTTCTTGGATGCTTTAGGATGCTTAGGGCGGATCCTGCGTTGAGTAGGGGGTTGGACTGGATGGCCTGTATGGCCCCAGCCTGGTGAAATGAGCTCCCGGAAGAGCTGAGGGCCCTGATGGAGCTCTCTGAGTTCTACAGGCCTGAAAGACAAAGCTCTTCTGCCAGGCATTTGGTTAAGGCCGGGGATTTTTTTTCTATTCTAATTAATATTCTAATTTTTAATGAACAAGGCCCCCGTGTCATCTTTTTTGAGGTTTTCAGCTGGGTCCTTGGCTGGAACAGTAGGGTTGGCTATTGTTGGGTTTAGATTTTAATTTTCCACCATCCGTTGTCGTTGTATATATGGTTGTATGGGGATTTTAACATTTGTTTGTGAATGGCCTCGAGACAAGTCGTGTGTGGAAGAATATAAATATAAACATAAATACTTATCCATGGTTCCTCTATATATTTGTGAAACAACCTGGGGGGTGAAACGTGTCCGACTGTCCAAGTTGGAATAGGGCCAATCAGGGTGCAGCCAGCTTTTGGACCTGCCCCTGCAGTTCCCGCCCTCTGTCCCTGAACTCTAGCCTCTTTGCTCTCAGACGTGCCTGAGTGCCTGGAGCCAGCAGCAGGTAAGGGGAGAGGGCCCTGGGCAAAGGGTCGTGGTGGAGGGCCTGCTAACGAGGGCCTCTGGGCCTGCTAAGCAGGGCCTGCTAACGAGGGCATCTTGGCCTGGTAGGCTGGGCCTGCTAACAACGGCCTCCCGGCCTGCTGACTGCCTGCTAAGGAGCTCTCTCCCGGGACTGCTAACGAGCTGGCTAGCCCCCGCTCGTCCCACTTGATCCGGCTGCAAGCTGTGGCCCAAAGCCACCTTAAGCTGCCTGGCTGGGAGCCAGGGGAGGGGACCCTTTCAAGGCCTGTTCTTAGGAACAGGCTTTGAAGCTAGTGAATAAATATAGCGCGATCTGAACTTTCATGCAATTGCTTCCTATCACAAGAATTTGGCCTCCATTTTGATTATAAACTATGATGACAAGTAGTATTTGGTAACCATTTTGGTTACCACACTCTCACAAGAAGAAGGGAACTCTCGTAAGAGTCTGGAAGTTGATCCGTGACCTGACATGCAGTTTTCAAAGAGGCTCTGGAGAGCAAAGACTGCTGGGGCCGAGACAGTCGTAGGCAGGCTTCTGGCTGGCTGACAGGCAGGCAGCAAGAGACTGGCAGCTGGGAATGGGAGGTTGCCACCCCTTAAAATATACCACCTGAGACAACAGCCTCAGGTCACCTCATTACTTGCGTCCCATGGCCACATGCTCTTCTTTCACTGTGTCTTGTGCCTCAGAGATGCAATACAACATGACGGATTGAAGGCAGGAGTAAGAGTTTGGTGCCCTGGAAGCTCAATATGATGTTGGCCGCAAGAAACTGTCCCTTCTTCAAGGGGGAGGGGCAGTGTCTTGATGACCACAAATGTATGCAAGCAACTCCTCCCTCCCCAACTGCCAGATGAGTCATGCAATTCTCTACCTCAACCCTGTTCACTTTCTTTAATGGGAAATACACTGGGTTGGGATTCATGAACATAGGAAGGTGCCTTCTGCTGAACCAGATCTCAGGTCCATCAATGTCAATATTGTCTCTTTCATACCACCCGCTTCCAGACGCTTTACTTGAAGAAGCTGGGGATTAAACACAGGGCCTTCTGCTTGACAAGCAGGTGCTCTACCATGGTCCCTCCCTGTTCTTCCTTGCTGAAGACCTAGGTATGTTTCTGGGGGTGGGGAGTCTTTTTTCACTTTAAACTGTAGAACAAAAGTGCTTGAACCTCAGTGATTCTTCTAGCTCCAAGCCCCAAAATCAACACTGCATGCATACTGGTGCTTCACAGATCGATATTTCTCAATTCACAGCCACAAGTGGCTCAACCTGACTCAAGGAGGAGAGCCCAGCTTTATAAACTAAGTAGTTGCTTTTCATTCCTCAAAATGGCATACGCAATCAATGCCCAAAGAGCATCGGGATCAAGTGATCAGCACTTGCTCTGGATTCCTGGCCTGAAAGAGGCAAAACTGGTCTCAACCATAGACAGGGCCAGGGCTTTTTCGACCCTGGCCCCAGCCTGGTGGAATGTTCTCCCTGATGATATCAGGGCCCTCTGCAACCTTCTACGGTTCTGGAGAGCTTAGAATCATAGAACCATAGAGTTGGAAGGGGCCATACAGGCCATCTAGCCCAACCCCCTGCTCAACGCAGGATCAGCCCAAAGCATCCTAAAGCTTGCAAGACAGAGCTGTTCTACCAGGCCTATGGCTGAGGTCAGGACACCAAATAACATTAAGGATATGCTGGCAGCCTCCTTGCTTAAGAATTTCACCCACAAAACAACCCACCTAATATAAATTAGTTCCCCACCCCGAACATTTTTAGGAGGCAGTTTTTAAGAAAGTCATTTTAACCTAAATTATATATTAAGTATTTTAAATAGGAGAAATGTATGATGTTGTATATTTTTGTTTTCTGGTGCCACCCACCGTGTGCCATATGGGAAGGTGTGTTATAAAAATAAAGTTGTTGTTGTTGTTATTAGTGGTTGAACATACACATTCCTTGCAGAAGCACTCAGATTCACTCCAGGACATCTCATTTTAAAGAATCGTAGGCAGCAGGGTTGGAAAAGACTTCCTGCTTGAAACCGAGAGAAACCACTGCCGATCAGGGAAGGCATTGGGTGGATCCAACCATCTTCCGAACATTGTCCAGCCTAAGGAACCTTCCTCTAATGCAGTGGTTCTCAACTTTTTCTTTGCTGTGACCCCCAACTTCGGCGCTGAAACCTAGCAGGGACCCAGCTGGAGGAGCTGCCAGCTAGCGCTGCAGAGACGCTTCCACCGGCTCCCCCAGCCGTGGCCATGGGCGATCCCCCGCAGGAGGTGACTGGAGGGGGGGGTGAGGGCCCTGCCCAGGGGAGGGGGCTGCTGCTGCTGCCGCCACGGCATCCACATTGCTCACTGTCCCGCTCTGGGCCAGGCTTGGACACACGTCTTGCTCCCTTGGCTCGCGGGGCTTGCCGGACAGAGTCAGGTGGGATGGGGCGACTTTGGACCTGTGTGGGGAGGGGGTTGCTTTCTTGTTACCCCTGAAAGAGCTGAGCGAAGCATTTTGGCACATTCCTCAGTAGGCACCGGCGCAACCCTCCAGGCAGGCAGGGCAGCTGCAAAAGTAGCCAGTGGGGCACTGGAAACGCATGTGTGCATGGACGCGCACAACAATCAAGGCGGCGTGGAGGCAGCCATTGCCATGGCTCTGCCGCCTCCACCCACCTCTGCCTGCTGCCGGTCGCTGCCTCTGCCCACTTCTGCCCACCTCTGCCACCACCATCTGCCTCCACACACCGCCGCCCGCTGCCACCACCACCACACACCTCCACATGCTGCCGCTTGCCGCTGCGGTCAACCTGGCGGCCCCAGGGAAGGGGACCCCAAATGGGGTCCCGACCCCAAGGTTGAGAACCACTGCTCTAATGTAAAGTTGGAGGAAGGCTTTAAACATTTTGCAGTGAAGCAAGGAGAGGAGGTGTGGCTCAATGCATTCAGAAGGTCCAGGTTTGGTTCTTGGTCTCTCCAGTTAAAAGGAATTCAGGTAACAGGTACTGAAAAGGGCCTTTCAGACCTTGAGGCCTTGGAGAGTTCTTTCACCTCAGAGTATTGAGTTAGGAGGACCATTGGTCCTATGGAGTATAAGCCAGCCTTTACTAGGCTTTTGACCATGGAGGCATATATACATCTATGCTTCCCAACCATATTATACATGATGATTGTGCTACTTCTGGGGTTTCTCAAAGCCTGAGGAATGTTTCAGGAGTTTCTCAGTGGTAAATAAAGTTGAGAAAGGATATTTTAGTAAAAATAAAATCTGAAGACTTTTCTTTCAGGTATCTTAAGACTGAGAAATATTTTCACATCTGTCAAGGTTAATTGCTTTAAATTACCTGCAATATTCATTTGCCACAATGTCCTCCATAAAGGTGTTTTTTTTGTTTTGGTTTTTCTTTTGCATTTTAAAAATTATATTGCTGACTATTTCATACATTAACAATGCCATCCTAAGCAGAGCTACACCCTTGTAAAGGTGTAACTTAGAAGGGAGCAACTCTGCATAGGATAGCTCCTTAACAAAGATTTAACACCATGTATATCCTAAACAGTATGGCAGTAGGGTATACTCCAGGGGTAGTCAAACTGCGGCCCTCCTGAAGTCCATGAACTACAAGTCCCTGCCAGCATTCACTGTCAGGGGCTCATGGGAATTGTAGTCCATGGACATTTGGAGGGCTGCAGTTTGACTACCTCTGGTATAGTCCAATCTTGTCAGATCTCAGAAGTTAAGTGGAGTCAGATATTGGGGACCATCAAGAAAGAAATCAGAAGAACGGTAAACCACCTCTGCTTCTCTGCCTTGAAAGCCCCTTGCAGATGTTACCATAATTCTGCTGTTACTCGACAGCTGCTGCGTATGCATACCTAATACAGAACTGCAGCCTGTCTCTGAGGAATGCAGCTGCACGATCCATGGGTCTTCAAGCACCCCTTTGTCATATTTACATTATTCAAAAGATCAGATCTGCTTTAAACAGCATTATGCGAGGCCCTAATGCTAGTCTGTCCCCTGACCTGGATACTCCAAGCTAGCCTAATCTCATCAGATCTCAGAAGCTAAGCAGGGTCAGCCCTGGCTAGTATTCGGACGGGAGACCTCCAAGAAATGCCACAATTGTGACGCAGAGGCAGACGATGGTACATCACCTCTGAACGTCTCTTGCCTTGAAAACCCTGCGGGTTCCCCCCCCCCCCAAATAAATAAATAAATAAAACACGCTAGTCTGCAACAAAGACTGAATAACCACCGCCATACGGCATGTCTCTAAAACTGGCGATCGGGTATACCTGTGCGAAAAAGAAAAGAAAAAACCTTTTAATGCCGTCACAGACCCTGAAAAAAAAGAAGAAAGAAAATTGCATGAAGCCACACCACGCTAGCTACTGGCTGTGTGGGGTATGAGATCATATATTTCTGTGCTATTCTCAGGTTTTATTTTTAAAGACTTTTTTTTTTTTTTTTGGAAAGCACATACGATCAAGAGCCAGCCCCCCCCCCCACTCCCCATTTGTTATCTGCGGATCGTCGCATTGTCAACGCACACTGTTGTTAGAGCGAAAACGGCGCAGCCAGTAGTTACGGCAGCAACGAGGCGCGGATCTTGAACGGCACCAGACCACAGTAACAGTGCAGGGTGGGTGTGTCACGGTTTGTCCTGTACGGCGCATGCCTGTCGGACACGTGTTCTCACCGCTCTCGGGAAGGGGGCGGAAGGACGCAAACAGGGAAGGGGGCTTGGGCAGGTGCAAAGGGTTTAGCACAACAAGAGTTGATGGCAAAAGAGAAGGGAAGGGAGTTATGTAGGGCCCCGTGACACAATTTCCTACTGCCCTAGATTTCCAGCCTGCTGAGCTGTAACGGCAAGGTTCATTCGGACACGGACAGCGCAGAGCTGGGGGATTTCCTAGAAATGCCCCGTTTTCTCTCCCTGGCTCTCTCCTCCGTCGGGCTTTCTCCGTTTTCACTTGGCAACACGGCTTGGGTCCTATAGCTAAACACGACCCCAGTCGGCAGTCCGGAGCTAGCTCTCGAGATCCAACTTGACGTCTCAGAAGACTGACAGCTTGTGCTGCCTCGGTGGGTAAGGAGCTTTCCTCAGGCTCTTGTGAAGCACCTTGTAAAGTTCCACCCAAGGCCTGATGGTCAAGAAGGGGTGGCTAGGATTGCCAATGGGCTGTGGAGAAGGAACAATTTTTTTGGGGAGGGATGGGTGAAGAGTCTTCCCAAGATTCTGTGCTACCTTTACCTTTCTAGCTTACACTGTGGGGAGCAAAAGGAACATTTTCAGGAGTCAGAGGGTAGGGCTTCAGTGTGCTATACAGCAGGGGTAGTCAACCTGTGGTCCTCCAGATGTCCATGGACTACAATTCCCATGAGCCCCTGCCAGCATTTGCTGGCAGGGGCTCCTGGGAATTGTAGTCCATGGACATCTGGAGGACCACAGGTTGACTACTCCTGCTATACAGGCTGCCTTGAAAACTAACAACATTTGTGGCAGGGGATGAGTCTGAAGCAGTGAAAAGCTCCTCCCCTGCCACACTCGAAAGCTCACGCCTTGAATAAAACTTGGTTGGTCTTAAAGATGCTATTGGACTCTATTTTCGTTGTGTTACTTCAGACCAACATGCCAACCACTTGAATCTGCCGCAAGTTTTGTTAGACTTTAAAACGTTCCTGGACTTTTCTGCTGCTACAGACGGACTAACATGGCTGTCCATCTTGATCTATAACCTATAGGCATCCATCTCAGGTGAGTGAGAGGCAAAACTCCTCATCCTTCAGCCATACCTGTTACTTTCACCTAAAACATAACTTCTATCAGCACAAGTTAACCTATATTAATGGTTGCCAGTTTATTAGGGGAGGGTGGTCGGTTTGTTATTGGGCAAATGGGCAGAAGAACAAGAGGTATGGTGCAGGGAAGGGCAAACTTGTCCAGACCCTGTGCTTTTTCTACAGCCACCCCACAATTGTTTTGAAGTTGGTTTTATACCCTGAATTTCACTGCCTGAAGGAGTCTAAGTGGCTTACAATCACCTTCCCTTTCCTCTCCCCACAACCCTGTGAGGTAGGTGGGGCTGAGAGAGCTCCGAGACAAACTGCTCTGTGAAAACAGCTTCTAACAGGACTGTGACTGGCCCAGGGTCACCCAGCTGGCTGCATGTGGAGGAGGAGTGGGGAATCAAACCCGGCTCGCCAGATTAGAAGCCGCCGCTCTTAACCACTCCACCAAGTACTTGAAAAGGCACGAAGGATCAAGATAGTATGGTCCCCCACACCAGGGGTCTTCAAGCATTTCTTATATGATCAAATTTTCCCCCAAAACAGCATCAGCGTCTATGGATGGCACCCATGGCCATCACAATGTCTAGTTTGGCCCAATCCTGGAAGACTCAGGACAGATGAGCAAACAGTTGGCACTGCCCTTCTTCTTCCACTTACTTTGGGCAAGACAGCAGATGACAGCCACGGAAGTGTAAGGGTCAGAGAGTGTCACATTAAGACCGGGGAAAACAAACACAGACACACACCTAGATTCATATCCTCACTGTGCCAAGAAGGTTCACTTGGGTTTTCTTGGGCAGTCCTACACTCTCTCAGCCTCACTAGACCTCACAGAACTGTTGCTGTGAGGATGAAATGGAGGAATTGCTTGGGTCTACATCTGGGACAAAAGCAGAGTGTAAAGAAATACATTGTCCCAAGCAAACCCCAGCTGTTATCTTTCGTCCCCACCCCACTTGAAATCTGGGACCAGTCCTTTCTCCTGTCCTTATCACATACAAGGCTGATAGCTCCTATTGTCCAGGAAATTTAGAGTTGCCAACCTCCAGCTAGGGCCAGGAGTTCCCCTAGAATTACAATTTATTTCTAAATTGTAAGGATTCCCAAGGAGGTGGAAGCTTGAAGAGTAGACACAATTGCCCCACACATCACTGCTGAGCTCCTTCCTTTGCCCAAACTCTGCCCTCCCCAAATTCTCTCAAGAATTTCTCAAGGGCATGGACAAGTCAGTGGTTACTAAGGAAATTAACCCCAGCGCTACTTTAATCATTCCTACAAGAGGTGCGACATGCAGCATTTGGGGATCCCCTCAAAATAACCCAATAAGCCTTTTTGTGAGGCCTTTTTGCTGCACACAATTTTAAAAAACGTTTTCAGGTGTATACTATTTTTAAAAAGAATCTGTGCTTGTTAGGCGAGCAGCCAGCTTTTCTTAAGTTCACACGTAGACATGTAAAGTGACATAGGTGCTTTTGGGGATGACAAGCCCAGGAAAGCTGGTTTGTGTCGAACTCTCCCAATACAGATGTGCTTGCGAACCAAACACAATCTCTGCAGGGGTAGTCAAACTGCGGTCCTCCAGATGTCCATGAACTACAATTCCCAGGAGCCCCCTGCCAGCATTCGCTGGCAGGGGGATCCTGGGAATTGTAGTCCATGGACATCTGGAGGGCCGCAGTTTGACTACCCCTGCATGTTCTGAGGGAAAGGCAAGTTTGACCTTTTGGAATCTTCCGGAAGGAATTGCCCACAATGTTCCTGACAGAAGCTGTGAGCTGGCTTCCGGCATGGTGGCCTCTCCACCTGATACCCTCCTGGCATTTTGGAGGTAAATCTGTGTAGGTTCTCAGGACTCTTGTTTATAAAAAGAAGACCATTTATTTAATGGGGGCAATGGGGTAAACCAAGGAAATGTGTGCAAAGAACTGGAGATGGTATATATAAAACAGATTCCAAAAGAAGGGATTTAAAGTCTTAGGGAATGCAGGGGATAACAGCTGGGGTAGCCACTCTCCAGGTGGTGCCTGGAGATTTGGGATTACAACTGATTTCCAGGCAATAGAACTCAGTTTACCTGGAGAAAATGGGTGCTCCAGATTCTATGGCAGTGTACCCCATTAAAGTCATTTCCCTCTCTGTACACCACCCAGCCCAGGCCCTGCCCTCCCAAATCTCCAGGTATTTCCCAACTCAGAGCTGACAGTCATAACATCCAGTCTTTCCTCAGAATTTGCTCTCAGATGAGATTCACGTTACCTTTCTTCCTAGGGGGTATATTTAAAGGACTTTACCTTTCTAGTATACCCTTAGGAAAACGTAAGGGTCACGCTACCACTGCTGTTGTCTGTAGGTTGTATCTGTCTTCCTCCCACACTGTCATTCAGTGAGTGTCAGTCCCATCACAGCTGGGAATTCAGTTCCTAAGCACATGGGGCCCCAATTCAGAGTGGGACTGCAACATGCACTGAGAAGAGGTTTCTGTTTTCGTGACCCCAAATAGCCCTATCTTCTCAGGGGGCTGCATATGTAGCCCATTAGGACACATGCAACCCCCAATGGGGCAAATAAGACACAACAAACCCCAGCCATTTTAGGTGTTGAAAATGACTTGTGGAAAGGCTGAAGCCATTTTCCACACATTCCAGGGTTCCAATTTAAATCAGGTCCCCTAACGCCTGGAAATTAAGTTCCATCGTGGAACCCACAGCTGATGTGTGACTGATAGGACTGAAAATCAGGTTGGGTGAATTTGTACAATTTGAGGAGTAACATATCGTGTAATTTGACCCTGAGGTGTACACTTAGAACAAATTAATGTGTGAAACAGACCGCAGTTTGTAGGATTTTCAGCTGGCCATCTGCTCCTCTCCTCTACCCAACCTTTTTCTCACAAGGAGGGTTTAATTTCCTGAAAAAAGGATGCTGGAGCTCAAATCTTCCTGGAATCATTGCCATCTGGTTTGGGAAAGCCATCCCTCTCTGATCCCTGATGTACAGGTACTTTCCGCAGTTACACCGTGGTTGAAATTCACCAGTTCAGCAACAACACTTTCCTCTCCTCTGACTACATATGTTCCAGGGTTGGGGCTCAGCAGTGTAAACAGATGCCACAGCATCTGAATGTAAACCTGAATGTAAAATTAAGCCCAATTTGCAAGCAAGGAAAACCTACAGATTTTCTGTACGATTTCCTCCTGAGCTGGAAGTTTTTCTAGAACTTTTTCTCTCCCCTTCTCCAGAATCTGAAAGGGTTTCCTTAGTTACTCTGTCTCAGCCCCTTATCTGCAAGATGGGGGTAAAAACACTGGTCTACAGCAGGGGTAGTCAACCTGTGGTCCTCCAGATGCTCATGGACTGCAATTCCCATGAGTCCCTGCCAGCTGGCAGGGGCTCATGGGAATTGTAGTCCATGAACATCTGGAGGATCACAAGTTGACTACACCTGGTCTACAGGACAGTGGTAAGGATTTCCAAGATAACATGTGAGCACTTTGGAACACCTCAAAATAGATGCTAAATTTTATGAGAGGGACAGCAGTCCCCACAGTCAAAAACTCACCATAACTACGAGACCTAGAGGCTTGGCCTAAGGGGGGGGGGGGGGGGAATCCTGCTTTTGGTACATTTTCCATCAGAAGCGAAGTTCTACATATTCATGCCCATCTTTGCAGCAGAATTTATGCTAGAAAGAGCCATATTTAGTGATTTGTGGTACAACCACAGACAAGGGGATTTATAGATCTCGAAATGTGACCCTGTCCCACTTAGGAAGCAGAAGAAGAGTTGGTTCTTATATGCCATTTCTCAACCAGAAGAAGTCTTAAAGCAGCTTATGATCAACTTCCCTTTCCTCTCCCCCACAACAGACACCCTGTGAGGAAGGTGAGGCTGAGAGAGCCCTGATATTCCTGTTTGGTTAGAACAGCTTTATCAGTGCTGCGGCGAGCCCAAGGTCACCCAGCTGGCTGCATGTGGGGGAGGAGCGGGGAATCAAAACCGTCTCCCCAGATTAGAAGTCCACATTCCTAACCACTACATCAAGCTGGCTCTAGGTAGTCCATCAATCACACATACAGGAATTTGTGATTGTCTGCTGCTCTGTTCACAATGCATGCAAGATACGAAGGTGACACATGTCTGCTCTTTTCATGTAAAAAGCAGCGATAGGAGGGTCACGTAAGAGAGGGATGCTAACCTTTCTCACTCCCACACCTTGGCAGGTATCCTGCCTTAGGCTGGAAGAAGGTCCTTTACCCTAAGAAGACCTCCTGCATCTTGTGATTCTTTTATTGGAAGAAGAGCCAAAACTTGGCAGAAAGCACCGCAGCCTGAATGTAGGGCTACCAACCTCCAGGTGGTGGCTGGAGATCTCCCAGAAGTGTCTTTGGTCTCCAGCTGACAGAGATCAGCTCCCCAGGAGAAAATGGCTGTTTTGGAGGGAGGACTTTATGGCACTGTGCCCCGCCGAGGTCCCTGTCCTCCCCAGACTCCACCCCCAAAATCTCAAGGAATGTATTAACCAGGAGAAAAGTGCTTGGAGCAACCGGCTGTGGGGAAATAAGGCTGACCTGGATTTAAACGTGCAATTCCTTCAAGGAATGGCATTTCTATTTGTAAAAATGGGTTTGCAATTCCTGATTATTCTCCCTGCCCACTGCATAACCTCCTTTGCCCGTCATGGTGTATCTGAATGTCTGCTGGCCATCAGAAAGCTATAAAGTCTGAATCTGGAAGAGGGGTTCAGCAGGAAAGGGAATGTTCCAGCCTACAAAGTCCAAGGATGGTTGGATAACCACCAAGGCACGGTTAAGGCACTTACCCCTCTCCAGCACACCCTTTGACTGACCTCCATCCCAGCTTCCTAAGTGATTAAGGCAGGCACATGATTGATGGCCCATTATGTCTGCTTGGGTTCTCAGACCTCAGAGTATATGGGGTTTTGTGGTATTGATAGATGAGGCTATGACTTGTAACTCCTCCTACTTTCTGCAAAGTCCCACTTACCTGTAATTTACCTACTCTAAATGGAGGCCTAGGCGACTTCACTATGGTGTGATCTTGGCTCTACTTCTCTCTTTCTCCTTGCACCCAAGTCCCAGCTCATGATGGCGCCAAAGGATACTGTGGTCCCTTTCGGGAGACGGAGGCATCTGATCTCACAGGATCTGAAAGATGATCTACTTGTTCGAAAAAAATCATATGGCACAACCCTCTGAGATCTGTTCCACTTCACAATGCTGGAGGGTGATGGGTGAATCTCGCGACCTGAATGCTTGCATACGGGCTCCCTGCATGAAGAAAACTAGCATGTCAAGGAGAAGGCAAGACAAGAACTTTTCTGTATTACATGCTAGCTTTCAAGAGACAGTGAATGTTTGTGTGAGGTAGCAGGCCAGCAGGCCGTGCTCCCATCTGTATTCAGAGATGCTACAGCCTCAGCAGGGCTGTATCACGTCACTATCTCAAACATGGAGCTCAGCCCTAGGCACAACCGTCTCCATTCCGTTCTACCTTGAATTTTAAGATAGCCCTGGAGTATCCACTGCCTGTGCACCATCAGAAATTCCAAGACGTGTGAAGGGCAGCCCTGTAACTGGATCTGCAGGTCCAAAAAGAACTGACCTGGGAGATTTCCCAAAATTGCTGTTAAATCTCCTTCAAGATTACCTTGTTGTAAGCAAGTATTGGGTCAGTTGAATTTTTTTTTCCACACCTGCACACTATTGTCTATGTTTCTCTCTCATTGATTTTTGTGTGACGCACTTTTTTGTTATGGGTTGCTGCCTGCCCCTGAGTGGCTGAGAGAGCTGTCTGAAGATGGAGATGTACAACTGGATAATAATTAAATAAAGAAGAAGCCTGGTCAGATTCTGTCACCTGCAAGTTCACATGAAGTGAACTTAACCTTCCCTGTTTAAAAAACACCATAACATGGAGAGCTAGGTTTGTTTTGCTCCGCAATGGTAAATCTGAGCATCTCTTTTTAATGTTCCCGCAGAGTGTGCATACACTCAAAAGTGCAACTTTTAGTTATATTGCTTTGTTTTAATGCTAAATGGATCTAATCTTACATACCTCCCCCTCGCACAAAAAAACAACAATGTATTAAACAAAATGTTTCTTGCATGCCACACTACAACTCTGATTTGAAGCTGGGTTTAATTTTTATAGTCAGGAAAAGCTCTGTGACTTTATTCCTGCCAGGAAGAGGGGGGGGGGGCAGGGGTAGCTCCACTGAGAACATATTTCAAAGGGTTGTGGCAATGGGGGTGGGGGGAGAACTTAGGAGGAGGTGAATTGGTGGGCATTCAACCGGTGCAGTTCCCCCACAGCCTACAAAGACTCTTGCCATCACTGAATCTCCTCCTTTAGTATTGCAAGCCATTTCGCTACCATATCTTTAACAACGTTTAGCTATTGCTAAATATTGAAATCAGAGGGGAAACACCACTATATTTAAAACCTGGGGGTTGACAAAATAAAGGGCAAACATTCATTTAGAATAAGACGCATGTTTACATTTTTATTCTCCCTAAGTGTTTTTTTATGGCCTCCATTCTCTCCGTCAGAGCTATCATGTCTCCTCTGACCCTACTTGCTTTTTTTTAAGAACTTTTTTTCTTTTAATATATATATATATAAATATATATATATTATATATTCTTCCTCAAACCCTCCAAGCCAGTGGATGCTATGGAAATCCTCTGTATTGTGGACAAACCAGCCATCCATTTGGCTGGATTTTCCAAGGAGACCCAACAGCAGGCCCCATGGAGAACAATGGGGCTCAGAACCCTTTCTTTGTTGAGGCAAAGGGCTACGGGATATGGTGGCGTCTGTTCAGAGCCAGCCCTCAGGAACCTAACCTTTCCCAACTGCTGCAGACACTGCCGCTTCCATCCTAAGCCTTGAAAATTGATCACCCTTGGGGGTTCCAGGTCTTTGGGGGGCACAAAGGTGGTTCTCCTCCATGAGAAATTAAAAGAGAGAGAGAGAGAGAGAGAGAGAGGGAGCAGTGCCGATTTCAAAGGCTGCAGCCTTGGTGTATTGAACAGGGTTTAGTAGGACATTTCCCTCCCATCTTGAAGAAAAGCAACCCGCCCCCCCCCCTCCGGCTGTGCTTTCTAAGTGCACGGCCATAGTCATACAGACCCAACACACCCCCTTTCGCCTATCCAGTGTGGGTCAGCAGGGTGGCCCTAGAGAACACCACAGCAGCATCTTGTTTTACAAGCATGCAACACTTCCATTTTGGAACTGGCTTCAAAATAACGCTTAAAAAAAAAAGAAGAAGAGGGGGGAAAAGCCCCCCTCCCCCTCAAGAATTCAGCATAATTAAACAAAGAGAGGCCCCATGGTTCCCTGCAATGCACCTTGAAATTCTTTGCCTGCTGTAGTGCGGAGTGCCTGGGCAAAACAGGACTTGCGTTTTGCGTGTCGATGTGGACAATGGAGAACAAGGTGGAAGGGAGGTGTGCGCCTTCTGTGGTGGCGACGCACACACCCCCTTCCATGCGCCGTTTCTTCGCGGAAGCTGTGAATGAACTCTAAGTGACTTTGGGACCTGAGGAAAGGGGTCTTGGAAGAGGAGGGGACATACTCCCTGGTCAAGATACACACTCTCCCAAAGGTGTTGTTCCCCTTTGGTGGTGGTGGGGTGTGTGTGTGTGTGGGGGGGGCGAATCATATCTATGCAGCAGTAACACAGCTGGTGGGCCCGGGAAGCCTACAACCATTTGCTTCAGGAGGAAACCCTGCTTGTTCCATTGTTCTTATAACATGCTGGTGGATTGAACGGGTGAATCATTCTAATTTTCTCTCCTCTCCTCCGATGCTCCCACGCCCCCACCCCCCCACCCCCACCCCAGTCTACAATTCAACAGCATTATGGGGCCCTAGGTCTTGAACCCTTCCTCACCTCCTCCTCCAAAGAGGCATCCTAAAATCCCATCTGACATGGCCCACATGAAATGAGATTCCAACCTCATCTCCAAGAGGGTGCGAGACACTTAACATGGGGAATAGTCTTCACGATGATAACAACAACAGCGACAACTCTACCTAGCAACACCGTCCTTTTTAAACAAGGGAACTTTTGCTGTTTCTAGCATCCTCGGGTGGATACGGGGAGGGGGGGGCCTTCCTTCAGCCCCTCCAGCCTCCCTCTTTCACAACATGTTTAATCTTGGGGTCAACACGTACAGAAGAGGAATTAAAAAAAAATTAAGACCCTCAACCATTGTCTATCCTGCAGCAAGGACGCAAAAGCATTACACTCGAAAAAGCCCCAGGAAGAAAAAGCATGCGTAAATAGAGACAAAAGCAGGTATTTAATAATCCAACCTCTCCCAGGGATCATTTCTCCCCCCCTCAGCCCCCCAAGTCACATGACTGAGTTCAACTTTCATTAATCTGTGGTTGAACCCTTTATAAGCTCCAAGCGTTTGCCGCTGCCCCCCCCCCACCAGCCATTATTACAGTCCAGAATAGAACCACACCCCCTTTCTCTCCCAGAAAAAAGCCCAACAAATGGGGGGGGGGATTGTGTCTGCCTCTTCCACAACAGCAGCAGCTCAGGGTACAAACGAACCCCACAACCCCCCCCAGTCCTTAAAAAAATGTCATCTTTGCACCACTGTAGGTATGCAGTGAAGGTCTGGACGCAATTAAAAGTAACAGGCCCATTTCCAAACAGCCCTGGGCTCTCAGGTTTGTTTCCATTTTGGGGAAGAAAAAAACACCCACACACAAACACTACAACTTTCTACCATTTTGCCCTCTCCTGAACAACAAGGTACTTAAAAAAATCCAGTTAAGAGAACGTGGATCCTAACTTGCTTTGGGTATTTTTTGTTTTGTTTTGTATTCCTGCCCTACATTTTGTGGCCAGTAAGACCGCCTGGATTTCTGACCTCTTCTTAAAATGTTTTCGATGGACTGGTGCTAGGAAATGATGCTTGGTGGAGAAGGACCCCACCCCCATGCCCACCCCCTGCAGTGGCCATTATTCATTTTAACTGTGGGACAGGGAATTTAAGCAAGTGGCCCTGGTAATGATTTGTACAAAGCAGAAGGAGCTACAAAGTAGGCGGGGTGGATCGTGCTTAACTTGGGCAGCCCCTGGCATTGGTGGGGCCTTCCTTCTCCCATCCCCACTGCAGACATTGTGTGCATGTGTGGAGAGTTTGGGGAGGAAAAAGAGTTGTGGCTTTCTAGCGAAGACAACAGGTTTAATGGGGGATGGATGCAGAGTCCCAGGCAAGGAATGGGGGGTGGGAGGGAGGCTTTGTACAGGAAAGGGGTGATGTAAGAGAAGTATGAAAGCTAGGGAAGATGGGGAAGAGGAGGAGTGGTGGTGGTCCAGCATGAAAGCAAGCTGAAATGCTGGGAGCTGTCTCAAGAAAGAAGGGATTAAACAGGAAAATTAGGATGGGCTAGGGGCAGGGGAAGGGATAGGAGTGAAATGGTGGTGGTGGGGGGGGGGTTGGAAAGGAAGGAGTTGGGGGAGGGGGGGTCAAGCTAAGAGAAGCCCGGGTGGAAGGAAGGAAAGGAGATGGGAGGGGTAGGGGGTAGACAAACAAGTGGAGGAGGAGGAGGTGGCGGCGGCGAAGGACTTCTGCGAGGCACAAAGAAAGGAGGGAGGGAAAGGAGACAAACAGCGGAGGGGAGAAGGTGGAACTCGGGACAAAGGAAAGGGAGAGAGAAAGAATGAATGAAAAGTGAAAGAAAGAAAGAAAGAAAGAAAGAAAGAAAGAAAGAAAGAAAGAAAGAAAGAAAGAAAGAAAGAAAGAAAGAAAGAAAGAAAGAAAGAAAGAAAGAAAGGGGGCTGCGCAGAGCCGTGCGCTCCGTGGGCTTCCTGGCTGGCTGCGCGCCGCGGCGGGCGCAGACAATGGGCAAGCGGGCGCCGCGCTCGGTCAGCCGGCCGGCCGGCCCCAGCCCCGTCCCGCCGTCGTGTCCTGTCCCGTCCCGCCCCGGGGCGGCTCACCTTGCCGGCCGACGATCTCGGCCACGTGCTCGGAGCTGGGCACCGGGACGCACTCGGTGGTGTTGGAGCTGCTCTTGAGGCGCAGCTCGGCTTCTTTGTAGAGGACGCACAGCTTGCCGGCCTCGGCGCCCGGCGGGGGCGGCGGGGGCGCGGGCGGAGGGATGGCCGCCGCCGCCACGGCCGCCGCGGAGCCTTTGGGGGCTGCCTGGGCCGGGGGCGGCTGCTGCTGCTGCTGCTGGGCTGAGGCGGGCGGCGGGGGCGGCGGCGGCGGCGGGGGCGGCGGCGCTTGCTGCTGGGGCTGCTGCTGCTGCTGCTGCTGCTGCGGCGTCGGGGGCTGCGCCGGCTGGTTGTTGTTGTTGTTGTTGTTGCTGTCCTCCGCCGCCCCCCCGACCCCCAAAGCCGAGGCGGAGGAGGGGGCGGCCGAGGCGGCGGCGGCCGAAGGCTCCCCCAAGCCCAGCAGGCAGAGCTGGTCCAAGGCCAGCTGCAGCGCCCGGTCGTCCTCCAGCAGCGCCCGGTCCTTGCTGCTGCCCGGGAAACAGCCCAGATCCCCGAAGCCCCCGTTCCTTTCCATTATCCCTGACACTACCAAGCTAGGCATGGCTAACAAAGGCTGGGGAGAGAGGGGGGTGGGGGGGCGCGGCGGCGGCGGTGGGATGGTGAGGGTGCTGCTGCTGCCGCCGCTGCTTGGATGGGGAGGGGGCTGGGGGCGGCTGGGGGGAGAGGAGGGGAGGGGAGGGGGAAGGGGGGAGAAACAAAGAGCCTGGCAAAGAGGAGGGGGCGAGGCACAAAGAGGTGGCGGTGGGGGGGGGGATCGAGGCAAGAGAAAGAGAGGGAGACCCCCGCCCACCTCCCCCCTTTCCCCCTCTGGCCAAGCCCCCCTTTCCCCCTCCTCGCTCTTTCTCTCTCTTTCTGTCTTCTGGTCGATCTGTCTCTTTCTCTCTCGGTTCCTTTTCTGTAACCTGATCCTGCTGTCCAATGTGGATCTAGGCGCACAAAGATCCCCCTCGCTCGCTCGCTCGCTCGCTCGCTCTTTCCCCCCCTCTTTTTGTAATGCTCTTGCTGCTCTCGCAGACCCCGCCTGGCTGCTGAAGGGGGTGTGGAGATGAAGAGAAAGAAAGAGAGACAGACAAAAAAAAAAAAAAAGCAGCAGCAGAAGGGGGGGGGGGAGAGGAAGAATGAAAAGACAACCAAGTCACCGCCGCGCGTGCGAAAGCCGAACCAGCCGAGCTCCAGCGAGGAAGACCGGAGCCACAGCCAAGAGGAGAAAGGAAGGAAGGAAGAAAGAAGATCGCGGCAGCCCCAGCAGCAGGAGGGGGAAAAGTCTCTTTTGTTTTAAATTCCCTGGCTGCAGCGTGAAACTGACACTCAGGAAGAGGCCCGGAGGCTGATGGGGGATGTAGTTTCGCCGGGAAGCTCACACACCCCCTTTTGGCTTCGGCTCTCTTGGCTGATTGCGCTCCAGCCGGGGAGAAGGAAGAAAACCCCGGGAAAACAAGCAAGACAGACAGGCGAAGACAGAAGGGACGGAACAAAGGACGGGAGAAGAAGAACACCGGCAGGAGACACGAGGGAAGGGAAGGAAAGTAGGAAGCGGAAGCGGCAGGGGGGCGTTTGGAGGGAAACTGAGGCAGGCGAAAAGCAAGAGCCAAGGCGCTGTGGAAAGAGAAGGCAAACACAGGTGCCTGATGCAGAGGAGATAAGAAATAGGTAAGAACGAGGAAGGTGCCTGGCAGGTGCCGAAAGAAAGCGAAGAAAGAAAGGCTCTTTCTTTACACTCTGTCAAAAGAAGAGACACGAAGTATCCGTGGCTGGAGGGAAAGGAAGAAATGAATGGGAGAGAAGCAAGGGAGAACAAACAAAAGAGACACAAGGTAGAAAATACGGTGATCCAGGACACACGCAAAAATTAGAGAAGCCCTGCATGAGGATCTAGTGTGGAAAGAGGAGCAGGTCAAAGTCAGGGGGGTAATCCATCCCTTGGCACCCACACAGAATGGAGCTTAATCCTGTTGTAGCTTGTGAGGGAGCTCTGTCTGGGAACTGTTCCTTGGAGAGACTGCCCTGTGAAAGATGTGGCCACAGGCAAAGAAGGGAGGATGAGGCAAAGAGAGGCAGGAGTGAATGCCCAGGGGCTGTCATGGAGAAAACTAGACATGTTTTTGAAAGAAGCTGTCTTTCACTGCTACCAGCTGAGCAAAGCACGGAGGCCATTTCTGAGCAACCCAATTCCATCCACCTCTTAAGAAGTGGTGAGGTGTCATTAGCTTCGAAAAACATTTTTAAAAAGCAAAGCACAGGAGTTTCTCTCCCCCGTGTCAACAAAATACCACGCTTACACATCACGCTTGTGTTCAGATGTAGAGAAAAGCACCACAAATAGTATCAGGTTTATGTTCGTGCAGTGGTGTAGCCTAACTCACACAGCAATGGCAGGGTGGGGTGGGAGAGAGGAGTTTATTGCAGCAAGTACTGTGAACATGTGAGAATGAGGGGCCCCATACTTTTAAAAACGGACTTTAGGGTTATGGAATCAAAGAGATTGGTGTCCACCTATTGAGTCACGTGGACAGCTGAAAATCAGAGCATCATGACCAATGTATAACCACCGTTTTTTAAAAAGGTATTGTGATTGCCACTGGTTTATTTATTAATTCGTTGGATCTATAGCCCGCCGTTCTTGGACACTGGTTTGCAGCAGGTTACATAAACAATCCATATAATAACATACAATAAAATCATAAAAATCTCATTAAACCCCCAATTTCTAAAATACAATACAGTAATACAACTACCACAGATGGCAACCATAGTTTCATTTAAGACAACCCCTTATGAAGGCGGGGGGGACGGGGACGACGACGACCAAGATGTCTGGTGCCAAGATGTTCAGGCACCGAGAGGAAAAGAGGACCCAACCCATCTACTCTAGCACTGGCAGAAGAGCTCTGTTTTGCAGGCCCTCCAGAAGGCAGAAAGCTCTCCGAGGGCCCACAGCTCCTCTAGGAGCTCATTCCAATAGGTAAGGACCAGGCCCAAAAAGGCCCTCTTCAAGGCCAAGTGAGCATCCCTAGGGCCCTGCAAGGGTCCCACATACCTGGGGGACCGTCTAGTGCCCTATGTCCCACCTTCTGCGGCTGCACATTCCATCTCAAACAGCCCTTGCCATCAGAAAATGCTTACTAATATTTGTGGAACTTCCTTTCCTGCAGTTTCCCATAACCGAGTGATACCCTTCTAGATTCCTTGAAGTTTGTGAGTTCAGAAGTGTGTAACTCGGTTTAGGATTGAACTGTTAGGCAGAAAATTACTAAAAAAACCCAAAACCTCTATAATATGTACAACAAAGCTGGATTGCAAAATCCTATATGTACAATCAGCCAAGCAATAAAAACTAACATTTGTTAAACATCTTTATCATGCTGCAGACTAATTTGCCTGCATGTATGGCTGGTAACTTCCGTCTCAATGTACCTGGAGAAGTGTGCCTGCACACGAAAGCGTACATCTTGAATAAAACTTTGTCGGTCTTCAAGGTGCCCCAGGTCTCCAATTTTGTTTTCTTTGTCAGACCAGCATGGCTACACACCTGGATCTGTTTTCACACATATTAATCCCAACTCTATTCGTCTGTAAAAACGCCTTCCCAAACAATTCCAATATACACTCTAAATTTATGGCTCTTTAAAGTTCACCCAATGTCTCTGCTTAGTCTCCTCGACACCTTCATTGTAAGATGGGGTACAACTGATATCTGCACCTCTGGCCAGGAACTTGGGGGTGATCTTTGATGCCTCACTATCCGTGGAGGCGTTTTTTCACCTGTGCCAGGCACAGCTACAAGCAACCTGCTTGTCCTTGAAACACCTGGCCACTGTGATCCATGCAACAGTTACTTCCAGGTTAGACTTCTGTTACTTGCTCTATACGGGCCTACCCTTGTCCCAGACCTGGAAATTGCAACTGGTACAGAATGTGGCTGCATGGGTCCTTACTAGGTCACCTTGGAGGGCCCATGTCCAGCAGTTGCTGAGGCAGCTGCATTTGTTGCCAGTTTGCTTCCAAACTGTATTGTCCTCAGGTATGAGTGCCTGGAATTCATTCCAGTGCTCACTCCAGAAAGAGACCTTGTCCAGACCCTGGCCAACAATTGTATTTGCTTCTGGACTGGCCCACCTGTGAATCTGCCCCAGCATACCCTTCACCTAAGAATTGTGGGTCCTGCCAGGACTGGAAGATCACTTCAGCCCAAAGAAGTCATGCTTGGAAGATCTGGAAGCTCACTTCTCTTTGTGTTTTGTTGCCAACGGCCCCAGGCTAACTGTTGACAGGATTAGAATAAAATGTATCTGCTGCACCACTTAAACCATTGCAAAATAAATAAAAAAACAAACCCTAGCTCAAACCTTTCCCATAACCAAGTTATTACAGTGGGAAGAGGTCATAGCTCAGTGGTGGAATGCATATTTATTAAGCAACTAATAATAATAATATTAAAAATTCCATTCCTGGCATCTCCAACAGCAGGGCAATGACCTTTGGTAGAGGGCCTGGAGATCCTCTGTTTAGACAGCCTGAGCTTGGGGTGAGGCTCGCTCAATGGTCTTGCACATGCTCTACTTGCGGAAAGTCCTGGGTTCAAACTGTGGCATCTCCGTTGTATGGAGATCTCCTTCCAAGAGTTGGGGAAGGCCACTGAGTCTTCCAAAAGCAAAACCAAGGAGACAGTAGGGGGGCTAGAGGGTCCGCAGCCCAGCTCAGTGGAAGACATCTTCATTTCTGAGCAGGATGGAACAATGTATTAGAGGTCTGTCATCTTCCTTTTATCCTTTCCTCTCTACTGAGAGACAGCCTGACCACAAGGCACAGTGACACCATGAATGTGCGTCCCATGATGGGCAGCAGAATGGGAGAAAGATACATGCCAGAAGGGATGTGCCAGAGTTTGTCTCTTGTGGCCCTTCTTTGCATACCCAGGGAATTGCTGATCGCCATTGTGAGATGATAGGTGAATTTCCTCCAGATCAGGGTGGATTCAGAGATTTTTGGTGTGGGGATCACTTGGGCGTGAAATTGGGTCACTGTGGGTGGGCAGGTAGTTGTGAGTTCCTGCATTGTGAAGGGGGTTGAACTAGATGACCCTGAAGGTCCCTTCCATCTCTATGGGCCTTTTTGCACGGCTTCAAAATCGCACAATGGTTGCCAATTGGAAACGCTATTGATTTGGCTTAACGCACGACGTCGTAGACAATCTGCCACACACCTGAAACCAATCTGCAAAAAGCGCTTCGTTGTAGCGCTTTCAGGGGAATCCCAAAAAGTGGATTCACCCTCCGGAAAGCGATACAGTCCTGCAACCAATCTGCAACACTAGCGAAAAAGACCTGTGCGTTAACATTGTTGTGGTTTCTTCAAAGTCCCTCCTCCTGAGCCTGTCCTCCAAACTTCCGGCGAAGCGATCGCCATTTTTTTTCTCCGAGCGAGCGGGGATAAACACACCAGCGAACCTCTTTCTGTTTAGAGGCTTCCCTGGCTTCAGTCCTTCACCTTTAGTCACTAAGCACAAACCACAGAAAAGCCCGTTTGCTGATGTATTTTCCCATTAATTTTTACACATTAATTCAGCCGAAAATCGGGCCCGTGAGAGGGGGGGGATTTTTTTTTTTCACTCGAGGCAGCGTGGCAACGATCATACGATCAAACAACAGCTCAAACACACCAGGCAGCTGTATGGGTCTCTCCGTTGCAACGAATCTACCCAGATTCATTGCAATGGGTCTGTTTTTTTTTTTAAAAAGCTTTCTTAAAGGGAAAGGGGCTGTTTGGGAGCATGCTAACGGCTGCCCATTGGCTGCTTGACGGCCAGGGGCAGGACGAGCTTGGCAATAGCGCTTCCTTTCTAGCGATTTCTGTCGAGACCGGAAGCCTGTGGGAAACGCTAAAAAACGCAACTGATTCCACTACAAAGGCAGGTATGCATAACGACGAATTCCACTATTTTAAATGGCGATTTTTCATTCAGTGACCAATTTGCAACAAAGATCCCCGTGCGTAAAGGCCCTATGATTCTATGAAAGCTGTTTTGGAGATAGTTGAAAACAATGAATGGGAATTTCACAGATTAAAAAATGTCCCATCCATCCATCTATTCATCCATCCATTCATTCATTCATTTTCTACCTCACCTTTCACCTCAATGGGGACCCAAAGCAGCTTACATCACTCTCCTCTATTTTACTCTCCCAATAAACATGTGAGGTAGATTAGGCTGAGAGTGCATGACTGGCCCAAGGCCACCCAGTCAGCTTCCATGACAGAGTAGGAATTCAAACTGAGGTCTCCTAGATTCTTGGTCAGAAACTTTAGCCACCACACCACACTAGCTGTCTTACAAAATACTCCTAGTCACGTAACAAGGATGGTCGCCACCACCTGCCATTGAAAATGCTGAAGGTTCTCTTCAGTCTGAATTTACTCTGCCATTTCTCATCCTGCACTGTTTCAAAAGCCAGGTAGGAGAAAACATAATTGTCCTACAATCTTTTATCAGCAGTTCACAGGGCACCTCATGGGCCCTGTGTAGCACCTGCCTGTTCATGTGTGAACATGGGAGACAAGATGCACCCTCTACCCATCGATGATTTAATTTCTTCTGACCACAGGCTTGGGAGCACACAGAGGAAGGACAATGCTAGTAAATCATGCTATTGACATTTCATCCAATTGTTTTAAAGAAAGTAAAAACAGAGAAAGTGATTTCCAAGGGATGGATATCAGCGAACTGCAACGGTCCTTTCCACATAGGGACTATTGGAACACATGGTATTGTGCCCAGGGTAGGAGATTAGCAGGTAGGGGATTTTTCTGCCCCGGGGCACTAAGATCTTTTGAACCTCTGAAGACCTATTCCAACTCCTCTTTCACTTAGTCCTGCCTTCTCTTATCATAGAATCATAGAGTTAGAAGGGGCCATACAGGCCATCTAGTCCAACCCCCTGCTCAACGCAGGATCAGCCCTAAGCATCCTAAAGCATCCAAGAAAAGTGTGTATCCAACCTTTGCTTGAAGACTGCCAGTGTCTTCTCTTGCCTCCTTTGGCCTGCCTACTGGAAATCGATCCCAAACACAGCCCAAGTTATAATGAAGAAGACAAAAGGAACAAGATAAAAAGGAGGAGGAGCAGAAGGAACTATAGATTAGGCCAGCAACTTTAGTTGGAAAGCAGTGATGGGCATGGATAAAAATTTGGATTGTTCCGCTTTCAGGGAACACCTCTGGAGCAAGTGCCATTCAAGAAGGGGACCCTTTCCCGCTTGTCTTTTCCCTGTAAGAACCTGCCTGTTTGCTGAGATTTTTTCAGCACAGGCCTGGCTCTGAGTTAGGGTTGCCAGCTCGAGGCTGAGAAAAGCCTGGAGATTGGGGGGTGAGAGGGTGGGGGTGGTTTGAAACCTGGGGATGGTGAAATTTCAAGAGGGGACCTCTGCAGGGTATAATGCAGCCTTTCTCAACTTTTTTTTAACATTGAGAAACCGCTGAAACCTTCAGGTTTCGAGAAACCCCAGAAGTGACACAATTGTGCAGAATATGGTTGGGAAGCAGAGCTGCGTACATGCCCACCCAGGGCTCTCCCCTTCCCTACCCCTCCAGGCACATAATCGGCATTTTTTTTGGGTGGGGAAGCAGAAAGTCTGGTTGAGAAAACCTTGTCTAATGCCATTGAGTCCTGTTCCCCTTTATAAATCTATGGCGTGGCCTCATTCGGAACGCTGTGTACCGTTCTGCTCACCATAGCTCCAAAAGGACATGGCAGACCTGGAAAAAGTACAGAGGCGGGCGACCAAGATGATTAAGGGACTGGATCCCCTTTCCTATGAGAAAAGGATGAAGAGCCTGGGACTTTTCAGTTTGAAAAAGAGATGACGGGGGGGGGGGGGGGGTGATATGATAAAGGTTTTTAAAACGAGGTATGGGGTAGAGAGAGTTGAAAATGATAAATTTTCTCCCTCAACCCAAATACTAGAACTCGAGGGCATCCAGTGAAGCTGATGAGTAATAGGTTCAGGACAGACAAAAGGAAACACTACTTTACACAGAGAGTGATTAAAAAGTGGAATTTGCTGCCAGAGGATGGAGTGAAGGCCACAGGAATAAACAGCTTTAAAAGGGGATTAGATAAACTCATGGAGGATAAGTCTGTCAATGGCTACTAGCCATGGTGACTGAGGGGAACCTCCACATGCAGAGGCATTAATCTCTGAATCTGAGAGCCAAGAGGCCTGAGCCTCTATTGTTGGCCGTCCAGAGGAGCTGGTTAGCTATTGTTTGAGACAGGATGCTGGACTATTGGTCTGATCCAGCAGGGCTCTTCTTGTGTTCTGTAGCTTGGAGATCAGGCAGAAATTCTGGGGGATCTCTCATTTTGCTCCTGGGGTAAGTGTGTGGGCAGAGCTTGTGATGTGGGGGCTGGGGCCTCCACAGAGAAATGCCTGCCTGTAAACTGCCCCCCTCCCTGTTGCCCAACATCCCAACACCACACCAAGGGGTGGCGACAGAGGGGCCAGCTGCCTCAGTCTGCGAATCCCTCTGCTCATCCCCACTGTCAGGAAGGTGGAATAAGAGACTGGTGATTTGGGGGGGGGGGACACTGACATTTGTGCCAGAGGGAAGGCCATGGGGGTTTGTGCCTCATGGCCTTCCCTCTGTTGGCTGTTGGGCATTGCTCCGCCTGTTGTGAACCGCCAACATGCCCAGCCATGGGTCCGTGGCATTGTGTGTGTGTGTGGGGGGGTGGCTGGCTGCTCATGGCCAGTATATGCACTGCTGAGCCATTCTGCCAGGATGGTTATCACTGGGTGCGGGCCATTTGGGGTGCCCAGTTGCCGCTGTCCACAGGGACTTGATGGGGCCTCACGGTCCCCCATCAATATGGTATCCAGAGCATGAGCCCCTGTTACCATACTGTAAATACACTGTCGAGATATCGAATCACCCTGGATGTTGACAACCGTACTCTGGACGCTCCCTCCTGAGACAAGGCTGTGGAAGACAGAACTTTGTTTGTTGTGGTGCCTTAATTATGGAGCACTCACTTTTAGGGGCAAGGAGATAAAGCTGTTTTACATATGCAAGGTCTAGGTTTGATGAAAGGATTGGTCACTGTAAAAGTCAATGAGCCAGCTTGGTTAGATTCAAATGGGTAGCCATGTTGGTTTGAAGCACAATGAAATAGGAGTCCAGGAGCACCTTTAAGACCAACAAAGATTTATTCAAGGTGTGAGCTTTCGAGTGCAAGCACTCTTCCTCAGACTAAGAACTTGCAATTAATTTTTGCAAATGCATTTAATTCAAATTAATTTTTGCTATATATTCCCACTGTCACGTACAGAGTTCTTAGTCTGAGGAAGAGTGCTTGCACTCGAAAGCTCACACCTTGAATAAATCTTTGTTGGTCTTAAAGGATGCTACTGGACTCTGATTTTATCGAGCCAGCTTGGTGTAGTGGTTAGGAGTGCGGACTTCTAATCTGGCAAGCTGGGTTTGATTCCGTGGTCCCCCACATGCAGCCAGCTGGGCGACCTTGGGCTCTTCTGACCGAGCAGTGATATCAGGGCTCTCTCGGCCTCCCCTACCTCACAGGTTGTCTGTTGTGGGGAGAAGAAAGGGAAGGTGAATGTAAGCCGCTTTGAGACTCCTTCTGTTAGAGAAAAGCTGCATAGAAGAACCTACTCCTTCTATATCTGACTCTATGTAAATGGCTCCATGTAAAAGCCGCTTTGACGATTGGATGGAATTGTGGGGTAGGAAACTTTCGAATCGATGAGCAGCAGAAGAGCAGCGTGTTCCGATTGCTGTCCCTCTTAGCCACCAAGTATGTCCGCCAACGGCCCCGCTTCATCTGGCCTGCAACACGCTCCATGATGCCGTAGGACCAAGCCTGGGTCTCGCAAGCAAAGCTATGTGGGGCCCTCCCCCCAAAAAAACCTGCTGTCCTTTTCTTGAGGGGAAATTGTAGAGCGGGACAATGCCTGAAAATTGAAGGGGTGGGGTACGACAACACATGTCTAACACATGAGGTACAACAATGCAAACCCACTCCCCATACAGACTTGGCTTCCCCCCCTCTCTCCGGAAGGGCTTTTTTAATAGGAGCAAGAAGGACTGTGAGGGGGGAGGGCAGTGGAGGAGGCTCAGCGCTGCTGCCCTTGTTCCGAAATCAGAAAGGGGCAGAGGGAAGAAAGCCATTGTGCCTTTTTTTTCATATTGAAATGAGGGGGGTGACTCAGGGTGGGAAGGGCTTTTTTTGTGTGTGTGTTGTTGCTGCTGGAAGGCTGCACCCCCTCCTTTTTGAGCCGAAACAGATGTCTCTCCCATGAAATGAGATTGTATGAGCTCATGGAGGGGAGAGAGAGAGACAGAATGAGCGACAATGCCGACAGAGAGAGAGAGAGGAAGTAAAGACTCCCATTGAGACTTAGTTCCTTGCCGGTCTGGTTGGAGTAACTCTGGCCTGCTTCTCTCTCTGGATGGGGAAGGGGAAAAGAGTTCTCATTGAATATGAAGAATGTAGAAGTCCAGCAATGTGAGCTTCTCACTTTCCCTTCTCTTGTCCTTCAACAGATCGTCTCTTTCCTTCTCAGTGTTGATCCGGCATCCAAAGACTTTTGCTTGGCAGTGCTTGAGAAGTGGGCTTTCTTTCTGTTTAGCAAGGTAAGGCAAGGCATATCTCTCTCTCTCTCTCTCTCTCTCTCTCTCTCTCTCTTGCAGTCTGTGAAGCCTTTTTGACTTTTTGCCTGAGTGGTTTAGGGGACAGGCTTCCCAGCTGGCCTGCCAGGATTTTTGTAAAAAAGCCAGCAAGTTGCTGTAGAGTTTGGTAGCACTTCAAAGACTTATGGAGAGCTAAACAAAATTCAGGTCTAGTGGCACCTTTAAGCCCAACATTTTATTAAAGGTGTAATTTTTCGTGCGCTCAGCACACTTCCTCAGACATACTGCCTCCTGTGCACACAAAAGCCTACGCCTTGAATAAAATTTCATGGGCCTAAATTGCCACTGGACTCAAAAGTTTGTTCTACTGCTTCAGACCAACACGGCTACTCACTCGGAGAAACGGATTAACAGAAAATGCCACAGGACTCTTTGTTCGTTTTGCACCAAACAGCGATGTTTCTAGAAAAAGAAGCTTGGGTCCCCAAAGATGGGATGCTTCCAAATCTCTGAGATGGCTTGGCATGACACATCTTCAGGGCAGAATGCCTTGAAAAATGCCAATAATTATGTGACTTGTATTGGAAATTAATGGCACTCTCATTTACAAATGCATCTAATTCATACTTCAGATGCTGAAGTTTTTATAAGCATCATTATGAATGTGACTACAGCTGGGACAGTGTCATCAAAAGCTGTTACATTTTACAGAGGAACAGAAGCAGAAAATCTTAAGCCTTGGTGCAGTGGTTAAGAGCGGCAGCTTCTAATCTGGTGACCCAGGTTTGATTCCCCACTCTTCCACATGCAGCCAGCTGGGTGACCTTGGGCTACTCGCAGTCCTGTTAGAGTTGTTCTCAGAGAGCAGCTTCTCTCAGAGCTCTCTCAGCCTTACAGAGTATCGGTTGTGAAGAGAGGAACGGAAGGTGATTGTCAGCCGCTTTGAGATGCTTTTAGGTAGTAAAAAGTGGGGTATAAAAACCAACTCTTCTTCTAACCCTTAAGGCATTTTACCTTGTGAATGTTGACAGTCCGGGAGACGATGGCAGGAGGGGAGCATAGAATATGGTTCATGTGCCTGCAAAACTGTAACATACGGACATACCAAATGCATATTTCTGGAAGTATGCATCATTAGAGCATATGCACCAGGGAGCCAGAATTGGCCATGTGTATCTCTGGTTACAATCATATGAACCTAAGGAACACATGAAGCTTCATTGTCAGATGACTGGTCTGTCAAAATTCTGTCTACTCTGTCTGGCAGTGGTTCTCCAGGGTCTCATGCTAAGGTCATTCACATCACCTGAACCTTGTAACAGGAGATTTCAAGAAATGAACCTAGGACCTTTTGCATACATTATCATTGAGCCCCACCCTAGTCACTATGAGGCTGAGTAAGGGCACAGCCAACCGGACCTGGATGGCCCAGGCGAGCCAGATCTTATCAGATTTGGAAGCTAAACAGGGTTGGCCCTGGTTAGTACTTGGATAGTAGACCACCAATGAAGAAGATCAAGGTTGTTCTGTAGACAGAAGCAATGGCAAACCACCTTGGCTTGCCTTTACCCTAATCTGAACAGTACCGTTTAGCCTGAATTGTTCAGATTTCAGAAGGTAGGCAGGGATGGTCCTGTTTAATACTTGGATGGGAGACCACAGGGTTGCCATAAGTTATCAGAGATTCCACAGCACTTACCACCACCAAGGGCACAGTTGAGTGAGGTGTAGGAAATCTGTGGTCAGATCTCTTGTTGTATTAAATTTTATTTAAAATTAAAGAGCCAGTCTGGTATGAGGGATAGAGTGATGGACTAGGAACAGAGAGATCTGGGTTTCAGTCCCCTACAATTCTATCAAACTTGGGCTCCACTGCCTGTCAGGACCTAGGCTACCTTGCAGGGTAGTTGTGAAAATCAACTAGAAGAAGGGGGAATCATGCATGCTGGCCTAAGGTCCTTGGAGGAAAGGTGGGATGTATTTAACCATGCGATCCCCTTTCCTCCCTCTTGTGTAACAAGTCTTTTCTCTTGCTTTTTAATGGCTTTTTCACAGAGGTTTTGAGGGCTGCCGTATTAGTACGGATTTGTCTTGTTGCATTTTATACTGTTTGCCATTGTTGTACGTGTTGGGTTTTGCAACCTTTGCATACAAGCACTTTTCATATTGGAGGGAGGAGTGGTGCATGATGGGAGAATTTTGAACGGTTCCGATTCCGTTTCTGTCCGTTTTGTCAGTTAACAGGATCTCTTGGTCCGTCTGTGAGAGTCCCTCCTTCTCTGCATTTGTATGCCTGAGACAGAGTGAGGGTCTTAGTGAGTTACGGTAACAAAATAAGTGGATCCTCATCAAAATTTACCTCAGTCAGTACCCGTGAGCTTGATTCTGTATTGGTTTTGTTATTACAACTTAGCCCCTTGAAACCAAAAGAAAAGAGTCTGGCTAGCTCTACTCTACAAGCATTCTTCTTCTAATTGTTACTATGAATCTAAGTACATAAACTTGTTTAAGAGTTTCTCAAAGAAAACAGAATGATTATTTCAAGTAAAGACAGACTGCCTAAATTTAAACCAGCTGATCTTAACCGATGCAGCAACATTGCTGCCTCTAAACTAAACTTCCCTGTTTATTTTGCCTGGGATTCTGGGATATCTAAAGGCCATCGGTGGATTTCTTCTCATGTTCAAAAGGATATTGGTTTAAATCACAAGCCCATTCCCAAATTCATTTTTACCACAGTATGTTCTTGTTTCATGCTGCCAGGACGGTCCCAAGTTCAATCCATCTCTCTTTTAAAAAGGATCAAGTAGGAGGTGATGTGAAAGAACTTGCCATGAGACTCTAAAGAACTGCTGCCAGTCAGAGTGGACTCAACTAATGGTGTGATGCAGTATTAGGCAGCTTCACAGGCCAGTTTGGTGTAGCCAGATTGGTGCAGTGGTTAAGAACGGTGAACTCTAATCTGGAAAACTAGGCTTGATTCCCCTAGTCCCCATGCAAACAGCTGGGTGAGCTTGGGCTAGTCACAGTTAGAATCATAGAATCATAGAGTTGGAAAGGGGCATACAGGCCATCTAGTCCAACCTCCTGCTCAACGCAGGATCAACGCAGTTCTATTAGAGCTGTTCTTGGAGAACAGTTCTCTTAGAACTCTCTTTGTCCCACCTACTTCACGGGGTATCTGTTGTGGGGACAGGAAGGGAAGGCTATCGTAAGCCACTTTGAGACTCCTGTGAATTGTGAAAAGCGGGGTATAAAGACCATCTCTTTTTCTAAATCAGGTTCCCCATCCTTTCATGCAAGGAGCTCACAAAGTTAATCTTGCAATACATCTGTAAGTGGCCCGAACTCATCCAATAAGCTTTGTGGCTGAACGGGAAATCGAATCTGGATCTCCCGGGATCCTGAAGTTGTAGGGGACATCACTTCTGGCAGGGGGAAGTACACCAGTTCCTTGTGTAAGAAAATCTTCCAGACCATTATAGAGTATTTTGTCAGGGAGATCCAGGGAGTATTTTGTCACAGAGGAGCATCCAAAAATGAGATTCCTTCACCTAGTGTTCTGCCTAGACCATGCTTAAGGCCAATATTCTAGCTGCTGGCTTTTGTTTTAATCCTTGCAAACTTAAGGAGGAAAAAAAACTCCTCCTCTAAAACTTTCTAATATGCAGGTGAGAAATATACACCTTTAAAAAAACTTTTTTCTTTGTCCGGCCTTGCAGGATCCAGATGCACGATCCATCTTCTGAGTTTGTCAGACCTGTGATTTGCAGTGCTGAATATGAACCTGACCAGAGCAGAGGAAAGGAGAGAAGGAGAAAGAAAGTTCCCAAACAGCCATCAAGCTGGGCAAGCCTGCTGTAACTTCCTCGTAGCCCCCTGATGTTCATGCCCCTTTTGCCTTTGTTGAAATGGCACTCCACGGGCTAGCCAGACACCCTGCAGCTGCTCCGACCACAAGAGAGAAGAGCCTGTGTCGAAACAACAAAGTCGGCAGGCAAGGCTTTGCCAACTTGGTGATCCCAGGGGATGCCATCCTCTTTGTCTTGCAGGTGAGCTCATGTTTCAAGGTTAAAAAAAAAAAGTTTCGGGGGGGGGATCTTCAATAGAAGGCAAGAGCAGCTGTTGGCAAAGTCACACCTGTGAAAAGCAGGAGAGTCCAGGTATCTTGCGTGTGTTCTTCAAAGGAGACCACAATTTCATAGGGCTGTTGAAGAAATCCAAAAGCAAAAGAGGGGAAACATAAGAACAAAGTTTGAATCTAGTGGCACCTTTAAGACCAAAAAGTGTTATTCGAGATATAAGCAGACTTCTTCAGATGCCTTCAATAAAAGCTTGTTGGTCTTGAAGGTGCCACTGGACTCCAACTTTGTTCTACTGCTTCTACCTTATATCTTCATAGGAGAAATATGTTTTATTCTTTTTTTATTAGATAATTTACAGCTGGTACAGAATGTGACAGCCCAGGTCCATACTAGGACCCCACGAAGAGCCCATGTTTGACCTGCTTTCCAGCAACTGCACTGGCTGCCGGTCAAGTTCTGGATCAGGTTTAAGGTGTTGGTTCTCACCATCAAGGCCTTACGCAGTCCAGGCCTTGTGTATCTGAGGGACTGCTTCTCCAAAGATGTCCCCCAAACAGTGCTGTGCTTCACTAACTCCAACTCATTGGTGGTCCCTGGCCCCAAAGAAGTGCAGTTGGTCTCAACTTTATTGGGTCTTTTTGGCCCTGGCTCCAGCCTGGTGGAATGAGCTGCCAGGAGTAGTCCGGGCCCTATCAGAGCTACCAAAGTTTCAAAGGGCCTGCAAAACAATGCTCTTCTGCCAGGCATGCAATAACATCCGAACTGGCCTCCCTCTTCTCCTCTCCACCTCCCCACCATCAGAACCAGGTGGCAAAACATCAATCAGGTCCTTCCTCTGCATCCCCCTCCATAGTGGGGTGGGAGCTGCATGCAGTCCATCAAGGACCAGGGGGGGAGTTGCTGAGGTTTGGGGTTATAAATTGTATTTTTATTCGATTGTTGTGAACCGCCTTGAGCCAGCTGGCTGGGAGTGGCAGTCAATAAATGAAAGAACAAAACAAAAACTAGGGACATTAAATGGAAAGATGTCCTATTTAAACCTCTATTGGGGATGTTATCAGAAAATTTTATCTTAATATTTAAGATAAATGTTAAATTAAATTATTTTTAAATGGATTATGTTCCAATTGTGTATGTACAGGTTTTTATATGTTGCCAGCCACCCCAAGATTGTGATTTGAAAGGGGCAGTCTATAAATCAAACAAACCAATACATTTTAGAAATTTTAGAAAGAAAGAACAAATTTAGAAAGAAAAAGAAAAAAAGATTATATATCTCAAATCGAAGATTGCTATACATCATGTATGTAGTTTTAAAATATAAGCAACAACGGAATTTTCCTTGTCTCCCCCTTATCTAAATCTTAAAAATCTTAAATATAAACAATAGTTTACCGCTATGTTAATCATTCTCATCATTACAGCTTATTCCATTAAAAAGCTTATTACCTTAGCATATTATCACATTAGCTATAATCATAAATATTATTCTGTTTTCTCAATACCCACTCAGGCATCAAATGTAGCAAGAAAGCTAGAACTCTTCTTCAAGATGAAGGTTAAACAAAACAAGAAGAGAAAGGGATTAGAGGTGGTGTGATGCAGACTTGCAATCCTAAAAACACTTTCTTGGGAGTGAGCCCCATTGAATAGATTTGAGCAAGATCCTGAGTCGACCGGTTTAGGATTGCTCTCTTAATTATTAGAATAAATAAACGGACAGATAGATATAAAGATAAAGTTGCACCAAAGGATACTGAGACGAAGATGCAAAAGCAGCAGCTCTCCTTATGCCGCTCTAAACGTCAGCAGTTGTTCAGATCTGTCTCTACTATTAATTGGTACCCACAGCTCTTTTGTAAGGCAGAAAGAAATAAAAACATGCCAGTCTTTATACTATATGGAGATTAATTTGAGGTGGTGCACTAAGGTGACCAGATTTTAACATTGGTAAAGCGGGACACCACTGACCGGGGGGGGGGTCTTGATTAAAAATTTGGTCTATATGGAGCAACAAAAAGTTTCATAGAACGCATAGAACACAAAAATATTATTGTAATATATATATTTTTAATTTCAACATAAGTACAATTTGCCAGGTACCCCAGATGTCCCTCCAAATGTGGGACCTTACACTAGATAAAGGGTCAGATTAAAGCCAAACTGGATAGTGTTATCTAGTGGATGGAGAGAACATGTCTCCCCTCCCATCAATGGTCATATTGCATTTTTGTCCTAGTAGCCTTTGGCGTACTCAGCCAGCGGAAGGCAACCTTTTTGGCTGAAACCCCTCCCCCCCAACTTACCATCTACCTATGATGATGTTTGCCTGACAGTCAGCAAAAGGGAGGAGGAAAGGAGAGAGAGAGAGAGAGAGAGAGAGAGAGAGAGAGAGAGAGAGAGAGAGAGAGAGAGAGAGAAGAGTTGCACTTTGCTAGAACATTCCTTATTTTTGCATGGCAGTTAGGGACTAAACTGAGGCTGCTGCTTCAGAAATGGCAATATGCAACCTTAGTGGTTTTGCTTTCAGTGCACATACCTAGGGATGTGATTGCAGTGGATGAAAATAATACCTGTATAACATCTGATCCTAAAAGATGCTTTGTGAGCAGAGTTTTAGTGGGGCACAGAAACTTGGGAGCCTTGCAGCCTAAACAACTCAGTGTGGCACAGCGTTCAGAAAGCAAAGTTGAGGGTTTCTGGTTCGAGTCCCGAAAGCCTTTGACGGGGTAACTTGTCAAATAAGGACACCAAACTCAAACCCAAAGTTTCCTGTGTCCGAGCATAACAGCCACTAACAGGTCAAGAGGAAAGGGAGCCAGAGGCTACACATGAAGAATAAAATCAGGCAAAAGAGGTATGGATATGGTTGCCAGCTCTGTGTTGGGGTATCCTTGGAGAGCTTGAGGAGGGCCTCAGCTAAGTACAGTGCCACAGAGCCCACCTTCCAAAGCAGCCAATTTCTCCAGGTGAACTGATCTCTGCTGCCTGGAGATCAGTTGAAATCCCAGGAGATCTCCAGCCACCATCTGGAGGTTAGCAAGCCTAAGCATGAAAGGCTGGTAGGAGAGCAAGAAGCCTCCATTTTTAAAAGAAACATCCACACAACTCCATAAACATGAATGGTGGCCTCCTCTGCACTCCCCTTTCAAACCCAATCAAAGTGAAACCTCCAGTGATCTGGTTCAAAGGAGGAACTGTGGAGCATCTGTGCATTTGGAGCATCTGTCACTTGTTGCCACTAGGGGAAGATGGACTTGTTCCACTTTCCAAAATGGCCTGGGCTACTATTCCCCTTTTCCCAGCCTTTCAAAGTTGCTTTCCCAGCTGGCTAAGCCATATCTTTATGGTGTGGCTAGGCCAGGCTTTCTCAGCCAGGGTTTCGTGACATGGAAGGATTTCTTAAATGGGTGGGAATTAATCATTTTTAATTTTTTTTAAAATGTGTTAAACATTTATTGGGTGATATTACCATATATATGACCGTGAGGCTGGGAGTTCGATCCCAACAGCCGGCTCAAGGTTGACTCAGCTTTCCATCCTTCCGAGGTTGGTAAAATGAGTACCCAGATTGCTGCTGGGGGGTAAAACTGGGGAAGGGAATGGCAAACCACCCCGTATTGAGTCTGCCAAGAAAATGCTAGAGGGCGTCACCCCAATGGTCAGACATCTCGGTGCTTGCACAGGGGATACCTTTACCTTTACCTTTATGACCATATATAGTCAACCCGCCCCCTCTCCCAAAATGGCCAATGATGGGCCTGGAGGGGGCGGGAAGGGGAGGAGCCCAAGTTGGGCATGTATACAGCTATGCTTCCCAACCATATTCTGCACATTCATGCCACTTCTGGGGTTTCTCAATGGAAAAAAGAGTTGAGAAAGGCTGGGCTAGGCTGAGAAAGGGAAAGGGAAGGGAAACAGGGGAGGGGTTCCGGGAGTGGGTGGTTCTGTGGAGCTGAGGAATGGAGGGGAGTAGCGACAGTAGCAATGGGTGAAGTGAGAATGAACATGCACCACACTGCCACTATCCTTTCCCTCCCCACTTGCTGCTGTTGCCCAACTGGTGCTCATTTATGAGTTAGATGGAGCCTTGGAATAAATTGTTCCTTGACTATGGAAACTTTAGATACTTTTAATATTCGTCTTCTTCATAGAAATTGATGTGGAAAATTTTTTTATTATTTTATTTATCATTTATATACCGTCCTCCCCGAGGGCTCAGGGCAGTTTACAGGAAACGGTAAAAGATACAGATAACATATAGTGACAGGTGATAACAGTAATAACATTATAACAATAATAACATGATCATAACAATAACATTAGAAAATAGAAATTGCAAGAGCCTCAGCTCAACTCTTACTGGGACCCAGTGGGTAAGGCCGATTAGTGTCAGTCTTAGTGGGGGGGGGGGTCTTGGGGGCCAATTGGAAGCGATGGTTTGGGTCGACCTCAACCAAATGCCTGGCGGAGGAGCTCCCTTTTGCAGGCCCTCTGCAACTGTTTAGGTTCTGTCAGGGCCCTGATCTCCTCTGGGAGCTCGTTCCACCAGGCGGGGGCCAGACTGGAGAAAGCTCTGGCCCTGGTTGAGGTCAAGCGGGCTTCCTTGGGGCCAGGGACCACCAGGAGGTTGGAAGTAATAGAGCGCAAAGCTCTTTGAGGAGTGTAGGTGGAGAGGCGGTCCCTCAGGTATATTGGGCCCAGACCGCGTATGGCCTTAAAGGTGATTACCAACATCTTAAGCCTGATCCGGAATTCAACTGGGAACCAGCACAGCTGTTGGAGGATGGGCCGGATGTGGGACCTCCGAGATGTTGCTGAGAGGACCCTGGCAGCCGCGTTCTAGACCAGTTGCAGTTTCCGGATCAAGGATAAGGGCAGGCCAGCGTAGAGCGAGTTACAGAAGTCCAGAAGTCTGTATCGAATGCTGAGCACTTCATGCCATCTCCCAATCGGCCTCAGAAGGCCAGAGCTTCTCGGGAGCATCTTGGTGCACTCACAGACAGAGCTTGCCCTTCTGGGAGTCTGGATTAGAGACAGCTTATTAAGAGAACGACACCAGAGGAGCCCTAGGGGGTTGGATGGTGCCAGGATGGTATCAGAACAGAGAAAACAAATGGCAGGCACCAAGTTTCTGGAAGCAGAGGGGCTTGGTTCTTACTTATAATAACATATAGCCTGTTTACTTCTCAGTGGTATTGCAAAGGGGGCCTGTGCGGTGGATATGTCACTGCTGTTTGATAAACTCAACATTTTGAAAACTGAGTGGCACGGTTATGAGTGGGCATGCACAGTATGGAGAGTGGTCCCCAACCTTTATATCACTGGGGACCACCCAACGCCGGGGACCACTCACCGGGGACCACTCAACGCCTTTTACTGAGGCCCGGTGTGGGGGGGGTAGTTTACTCCTCTACTCTCAACCACTGCCCTAGCGCTCTCTGATCGCTATGGTAATGTTTAAACATCCCTTCAAAATAAGATAAAGACACGCCACAACATTGAAGTGTGTTGTAAAGGGCTGGGGGGGGTGAAGTAAAGGGCCGGGGGGGGAGAGAAGGCATCCCTCGGGGCCCACCTCCAATTAGTCGAAGGACCACATGTGGTCCGTGGCCCACAGGTTGGAGATCGCTATCCTAGAGCATTTATGTAGTTCAGGTTCTACTAAATCTTGGATTCCAGCCCAGTTTGAGTTAGGTATGGTTGGATTTGAATTAGTTATGACTCACATGTTCCATGGGTTTGAATGGGGCTTAGTCGTGACCAGCTTTACAGGACTGGGGCTACTGACCATGGAAAAGAAGAGTTGCATGAACAAGCCTGCAAGCGATCAGTTCCCTATGGACTACAGTCTCCATTTTCCTATCTGTCTACCTGTTCTCTTTCTGCTGTGCACTGATTTTCCCTCCTGCTCACAAGGAAAAAGAAATTCACAGCAAATTCTAGATTCTTATGGGGAAAAAATGGACCTTCTAAAGATGTTGTGCATATGAACATCCATTCCCCAAAGGCATGATTTGTGGCTGTTAGGAAGTGTCAAATAAGATTTATATAGATTTACATAGAGAAATTGGGAGGGGGGCAGCCTAGAATTCCCAACTACTGTCTTCCTGGCCTGGCCCATGTGACAACTTGTGACCCACCAATATGACTGTGGCCCACTAGCCATGGCAGGTGATCTGGCAGGGGCTTGTCTCCACCTAGGGTTGCTAACTATGGGTTGGCAAACCTCTGGAAGTTTCATGGTTGAGCCTAGGGAGGGCAGGGTTTGTGGACAGGCCTCAGCAAGGTATAATGCCATAGTGTACTCTCCAAAGCAGCCATTTTTATAAGCCGCCTTCCTGCCTTACAGCACTCAGTGCAACAATTATAATATGAATAAGACATATTATTGTAGGATAAAATATGACAATAAAACTTCCATAATAAAACTAAAGCATCCAGCTTTTCCCACTCCTCAGCACCTTCTGAAATGTTTAAAAAAATCTTCACAAACTAACCCATTAATTTGTATCATTAATACTTTGGAGTTATGTCTTCCTCCTGACAGTCACGTACCCACCAGAGTGATAAGAGACTGTAGGAAGGAGGCTTCTTGCTTAAGGGAACAAAATTAACAGGCTCCTTGGAGATAAGACTTTCAGAGCTTGTGCGGCTGTCTGTGTCCCATGGGTCTCCCCCATCTCAACTCCATCAAAATGGATGCACAGCAGAAATCTCTGGCTGATTTCAGCTGCCCCCCAACTTTGGTAAGGATTAGATTTATGAGATCCAAGTTATAGCCCCCCCCCCGAAGGTGCCCCCAGGAAAGCACTTTCTCGTGAAGAGGCATAGGTACAGGAGGTACTGTTAACAGGTACTGTGCAAGCTAGAGACATCAAAGTCGCAGGGGACTTCCCCGAGATGCTCCTCTACATGGCCTTCCAAGTTTCCCCTCCCCATTGCTTTGAAGTTTGATAATCATTTAGATTGAGCAGAGACAGTCCATCTGTAAATGTATCCATTCACGAACTGGGACAAACCTCCACGAACCGCTTGAAAGTTTGTGCCAGTTGACCCTCAAAGTTGACTTTGCAAACCTCAAACTCACCAAAATTTATTACAAACTGTAGTTTGTGAGCCAGTTTGTCCTATGTGAAACCCTTCTCCATCACTTTAAGGAGCTAACCTTTCTCAACCTTTTTACCTTTGAGAAACACCTAAAATATTCTTCAGGCCCCAAAATCACATCACCCGGACACTCCCACCAGATGTGACATTATACTCCATCACTGAACTGGGAAGAGGACTGGAGCAGGCATCCGCTGCTCCGTCACCCACTCTGACACCCCCCCCAACACAGGTTAAAATGAGAGTACTTACCTCTCTAGACTCGTAACTACCATGTGCAGTGAGCCCCAGCCAGAAAGGATTTTTATGGTCAGGGTCCCTCCTCTTTCCATTCCTTCCAGGCCCATCACTTTGCCAAATATGATCATAAAGGTAAAGGTAAAGGTATCCCCTGTGCAAACACCGAGTCATGTCTGACCCTTGGGGTGACGCCCTCTAGCGTTTTCATGGCAGACTCAATAGGGGGTGGTTTCCATCCCTCGGAAGGATGGAAGGCTGAGTCAACCTTGAGCCGGCTGCTGGGATCGAACTCCCAGCCTCATGGGCAGAGCTTTCAGACTGCATGCCTGCTGCCTTACCACTGTGCGCCACAAGAGGCTCATATAATATGATCATATCACCTGATAAATTTTTAAAAATTAAAATATGTTAAAAATTAATTAACTCCCACCCAATTGGCAAAACCCTTCCGGGGCCATCGAGAAATCTCAGGTTTTCACGAACCCCCTCTTAAGAAAGCCTGCTGTAAGCATTTCTTTGAAAGCCCAGTTGTTAGTGGGCCAGAATGGAAGAAAAACGAGGACACACGTATAAATACACTTGTCTGTCACTTGAGTCCTCATATTGTATCTAGGCAGCCTCTGCATGACCAGGTTGTTCAAAGGTTTATCGGCATTGTGAATACAGAGGCACATTGGTGGCAGCTGAGCTCCCATATGTGGGAGTTTCCTGCACACATGTCTCCCATCGTTCCCCCCAACTTCCCCCTTGCACAGGTGCTCTGCAGTGATTCCATACTGAGTGTTGAGGGCATGGCTGTCATAGCTGCTGTGGCAATTTCCTGTTCCTTTTCTGTCGTCATTCTGTTCTTCACATATGTGCTACAGCTCTATAATGGTTCTATTAAAATTTTAAATACATGGCAATACATCATTACAATGCTACAGCACAATACTGACATACAAATAATATATTTCATTCATCTGGAAACTTAGCACCCCCCCCCATTTGTATGACAAAGACTCCCATAACATTTCCCCTTATACCTCTAAATGAAACAGAAGGGAAAACATACAGGGAATTACATGTTGCTCCCTACTGTTCCCTACTGTGTTTGTGCGGCAAGTTATGCACCGACGCCCACACCTCCCCCCCCCCGTGGCGCGGCATTGGCTGCATCGACCTGGAACAGCTGATTTGGACGACAAGGTGCACAACCCTACCGAGAATGATCTGGATTGGGCCTAAAATGAGGTCAGTTGCTAGAGAGTTTTATACTTCTGTTGCACCCACAAGAGCCAGTGTTGTGTAGTGGTTAAGAGCAGCGGCTTCTAATCTGGTGGGTTTGATTCCCTGCTTCCCCACATGCAGCCAGCTGGGTGACCTTGGGCTTGTCCCAGCCCTGATAGTGCTGTTCTTATGAAGCAGTAATATCAGGGCTCTCTCAGCCTCACCTACCTCACAGGGTGCCTATTGTGGGGAGAGGATTGGGAAGGCCAATGTAAGCTGCTTTGAGACTCCTTCGGTTAGAGAAAAGCAGAGGATAAAAACCAACTCTTCTTCTTCACCCCTTTCTGCTTCCTGGCAGAGCATTTGTGCATACACACACCCAATGCCAACATCAAAGTTGTTTGAAATTGGTTTGATGCTGTATCTTTCTACACAAAAGAACTGTCCTTTCTGGAAGAGAGGTTGGAAGGGCTCTCCCTGCAAGGCTGTTGGATGGATGGGGATCAGGGACAAATGGCTACTCGCTGAGTAGAAGGACAGACTCATCTCAGCCCCATCCGTGTCTTGAGTCATTATGTTTGCAAACGCGGGTTGCATGTAATAAATATATATTGCGCACGATTACGGCTTGGGGGCTTTGCAAGGACTGGCAAAGAGGTTGACATGGGCAATTGTTCCCTCCTGACTGAGTTGAGGAGGAACGATTAACCCCCTCCCATCTTAGCATAAGTCTGATTCCCCCTACTCCCGGCCTTCCAGGCCCAGCTGCTACGAGGGTCGATGTGTGACAGACAGGTGTTTGGAAGGCCTTGTGCAACAAAGGCGTCCATGTGCACACCCACACCCTGGATGGAAAAGCACAGAGAGGGCTTGGCTGGCCCCCTCCCTGGCTCACTTGCCCCCCTCCCTCCCAATCTCCAAGCAGGAAAGGTGCGTGCAATTATTGTCTAGACGTGGCTCACGGGGGAACCCGGGTGGTGTAATGTGTAATGTTCCCGTGGGGGACACCCGCCTGCCTCTTTGCAACAAAGGGAGCCCTCCAGTCTCTCTTGCATGCCAAGATGCAAGGAGCACAAAGGACGAGATGGTGGGGGGGGGGGGGCTTGGTATGGAGTGCTGGGAGGGAGGGAACGGGAAAGAGAGAGGAAGAGGGAGGACCCTCCCTTTTCTTCCCACCCCAGGCTTGTCCGGCAGCTAATCCCTGACTCTGTTGGAAGGGTGTGTTAGGAGAGAAATCAGAGAGTCACAAACACTCGCCCAGCTGGATTCGATTTGGGTGAATCATAGAGGTGGGGCTGTGCCATTAAAAAGAAATAGCACTTGGAGAGCAAAGAGGTCCATTTTGTAGACTGAGGTCCTTAGGCGATTGGAGGAAAGATGGCACCGTGCCCCATTGTGGCTATGAAACGGACTCCGGTGAGCTCTTCCCCATGGCGGAAGCAGCCCACTGACCTTGCAAGCGTTAGGCTGATCTTCAGAGTCCGGAGCTGCTTTGAGGCATGAGCTTTGCTGGGTGTCAGGCAGGCTGGCCCTCCCAGAAAAGCCCACAAGAGCGCTGGAAGGATTCCAGGTCCCTTCGGTGCAGCCGAGTTTCTTCTTGTGCGGAGTGCAAGGACTGCCCTGCTGCTTCAGACCAAGGGGCCATCTCGCCTGGCCTCCTGTCTCCATCGGCAGGCTTGCAGGTGCCTTTATTCAAATAGGCAACCACATAATGAATAATAAGCCTCTCTTTATCTGTTGTTGGCCTCATCCTTTTAAAGAGCTGTCTAATATAAGGTCCTCACCCTACCACTGAGCCCTGCGGACTATTTATTATTGCTATTACGTTCTTGACATCATCTTTGCTTCAAGGAACTTTGGGCAAACAACATGGCTTGTCTCGAGGGCTGCTAGCTCCAGGGTTGGGAAGTTTCTGGAGATATGGGGTCAGAGCCTGAGGAAGACAGGCCTTGGGGAGGGGAGGAACCTCAGGAGGATAGAAGGCCCCTGTTTCTTCTTTATAGTTCGGAGATCAGTTGTACATCTGGGAGAACTCCAGGCCCCACCTGGAGATTGGCAACCCTCTTTCCCTCCTATTTTGTTACCCCAACAACCTTGTGAGGAGGACTAAGCAGAGAGATAGTGACCCACCAGGGCCATCCAGTAGGCGTTACAGATTTGAACCTGGATCTTTGCAATCTAGCCACTAGACTGCTCTGCCTCTTTTACAGCAAGGCTTGACGGATACATCACGGTGTATAATCAGACCTGCCTGGGCCTTGTTCCTTGTAGCCTCATTATTACTGATGTTGTTTTAAAACATATTTGTTTTTAATAAAAGGCCTAAAATTGCTAGGTGCTTTGGCAGTTTAACAGTAAAACAGACTGTTCCTGATGGCTGATTGAGTGTAAAATCAGAGCATTTTAAAGAGGGAAAAAGAGGAAATCAAAGAGCAGGTGGGTCATTCGGGGAATGTTGGGGTGGTGGGTGCTAGGGAGAGACTGCTTGGCAGGTGCAGGTCTAAACTGCAGGTGCCGGGTCAAGCCGGACAGGAAATCTGGGGTTCACCCAGATCTTTATTTGTCTGCAGTTAATTCAAAAGAAATTCCATCTAAACCTCCGGAAGAAGTTCCTGACAGTAAGAGCGGTTTCTCAGTGGAACAGGCTTCCTCGGGAGGTGGTGGGTTCTCCATCTTTGGAGATTTTACAACGGAGGCTGGATAGCCATCTGACGGAGAGGCTGATTCTAGGAAAGCTCAAGGGGGTGGCAGGTGACGGTGGATGAGCGATAGGGTTGTGAGTGTCCTACACAGTGCAGGGGGTTGGACTAGATGACCCAGGAGGTTCCTTCCAATTCTATGATTCTATGAGGCTGGATAGCCATCTGACGGAGAGGCTGATTCTGTGAAAGTTCAAGGGGGTGGCAGCTTAGAGTGGATGAGCTATTGGGATGTGAGTGTCCTGCATAGTGCAGGGGGTTGGACTAGAAGCTTTGGAACCTAGAAGCTCAATCTTGACGTGTGAGCTAATTTCCAATGTCTGAGTGTCACTTGAGAATATGTGAAGTAACACTAAAGTGCCTCTAGGCACATGCAAAGGCCATTTCTACAACTGAAGCCGGTCCCCATGTGTTCTGGATGTTGTATATGCAGTTCTGCCAAGGACTGAGTTTGAGGTATGAGGCAGGATCGAGATTCTCAGCCTCTGAATGGCTCAGAGGTGGCTGGCTGCCCCACAGGAGTCAGTGGATTCAAACAGCCTAGCTATGGCCTGACTGGCCGGCTAGCATGAGGATCCTCCAGGGATCCACTCCATTTAAACCAATGTATTGTTCAACTTGTGTATATATAGCGTGTATGTGTGGGGGTGGGGGGGTTGATGTGGGATATTCCAGTGAAGTCTTGGTGTTGCTTGTATCATGCGTCTTCACCAATTAAGAGCTGCAACGATTTCCAGCATCTGTGTGTTCCTGAACCATTTAACACTGGACTCCTGGACAGAGACCCCTCCGTCTCTGACACCTTTCCTGTGAAATGATGTGTTTGTTTTAAGGGAGGCAAAGCTGCTGCTTGCGTGAGCTCAGCGACAACATGACGTGGGCAGGAAGGGTGCAGTATTGCATAGAATCCACGGATCATGCCCAATAAACCACCAGAGCTTGACTGGCTTAGCCCAGCTCTTGGGAGAGAGCGGAGAGAGAGAGCACAGTCTCTGCAGACCCTAAACACTCACTGTAAATCACACCCACTTGGCCTTATTGATTTCTAAATGGTGGGTAAAAATTGCTCTGTCATCTTGCACTTCCCCTCCCCACCTTGCATAAGGGTTGCCAGGAGGTAGCAGCTCCGGCTGGGCCGGTGGCTTTCACAGAAGCCGCACTTGGGTTGCTGAGCCCTCCAGCCCTTTAAACAGCCAAGCAATGGGAATCCTCAAGGGCTGTATCTTTGCTTGGGAAGGGGGCAACGGTAGGAGCGTCTTTCATTTAGTTTCTACTCTCACAGCTGTAAACAGCTGGCTGGCAAACTGTCAGAGGCATTTGGCTTTTTGGGACATATGGGATTCCCACCTTGATTTGGCTCCCTTTACACCACATGTTTCTTTCCAACAGGGACCCGGAGCAGCTGACATCTCTTCTCCTCCATTGCACTCTCACAACAACCCTGGGAGGTAGGCTGGGTGGAGAGGGCATGGCTGGCCCAAGGTCACCCAATGAGTTTGCATGGCAGAGTGGGGATTTGAACCTGGGTCTCCCAGATCCTAGTCTGACACTCCTAGCCATTATACCACACTGGCTCACTTGAGCTACGAGTCCAGGCTTTCTGTACCAGAGTTTTGTGAAACCATGGGGTTTCTTGGTGGCCCTGGAAGGGTTTCCTGAATGAGTGAGAGTTAATTCATTTTAAAAATATTTTTGTAATTTGTTAAACATTCATCGGGTGATATGACCATGTCAACCTGACCCCTCCTCCCAAAATAGCCAAAGATGGGTCTGGAGGGGGTGGGAAAGGAAGAGGCCCCAGATGTGTGTGTCCACAGCTCTGCCTCCCAACCATATCCTGCATGATCGTGCCACTTCTCAGGTTTGTTTCAGGGGGTTTTCAGTGGTAAAAGAGTTGAGAAAGGGTGTACTAGGTCAAACCAGAGCTCTTTGCGGAAGCTTTCTCTGCAAACTGGTTACCACGTGCAACTCAGTGGTGGAAAGGGCCAACAAGTCCCAGCTGACTTATGGCGACCGCGTGAGGTTTTCAAGGCAAGAGACTTCCAGAGGTGGTTAGCCGTTGTCTGTCTCTCCGTCACGACCTTGGTATTCCTTGGAGTTCTCCCATCCAAATACTAGCCAGGGCTTGACCCTGCTTAGCTTCTGGGGTCTGATGAGTTTTTGCTCGCCTGGGCCATCGAGGTCAGGGCATATGCAGTTCAGGCATGAAAAAAAAATCAGCTACAAGTCAGTTATGAAACCCTCCCAACATGTGCCTGCACAATTTAGGCTTGATGGGGGAGGGGGGGGACAATGCCAGACAGTTCATCCACCAAAGAAGCTGTTTTCTTTGGGGGAAATGATCTCTCTAGTTTGGAGATGAGCTGCAATTCCATATAAATGGCCTGCCTTTATGTAAGGGTATAATTATATGTGCGTGTGTGTCGTAAAAATAAAATGTGTATAATAACATAGATCACAAAGAGTGCAAAACACCTTCCTCGTGTAGGTTTGTTTGGAAAATGAAAAACCTTCCTTCCTTAAAACCTGTCGTCACTTACTGCCTTGGGTGGGAGGATACAGTTCAGCCAGTGGCCATATGGACTTGAAACTTGCTTTCATTTTTTTTTGGGGGGGGGGGGTTAAAAAGACATCTGCCGAAGTCAGCCTTCGATATCATGATCCCATGTGGCGAATTTGCCAGCCCTCGGGACCCGCCTGGCGATGTTGCCGTGAACTGAACGGGTCTTTTCCCTCTCCAGAATAAAAAGCCATCTGGCACCCAGGGTGAGCTCAGCTGGCCCAGGGGAGGGCATACAATGAAATGTTTCTCAGCTCCAACAGCTTGAGGGTGACTCAGCCCCACTCGTGGCACTGCCAGGAGGACGTCACATGAGTGACATTCAAAACCAGACCCCTGGGCACCCACTCTCCCTCTCCCTTGGCTGCAGTTACTGGAGCCTATTTGGCTGCAACCTGGGCCTATTGTGGCCATTGACGCCACCTGCCAGTTGGTGGCCCGGCTGACTGGCCTCCCTCCCCCCTCCCCCCCTCCCGTTTCATTCATCAGGTTGAAACCGGAGAGGCCCACCAGCTCCCCTGCCCCCTGTGCTCCTCCAGGGACAGCCACCAGATTGGAGGGGGTGGGGAGCATGGAACGCAGCCTTTCTTGAAAGGAGGGACCATCAACTGGTAGGTCTCCCTCCCTTCTGCAAGGGGGGAAGCCCCCTCCGTTGCCAAAGCCAGGGGCAAAGGTGTTTGGAGTAAGAAACAGGCGTTCTGCCATCCTCTGTTTCCTAGAGCAGAGGTACCCAGTCTTTTTGAGTTTGAGGAAAATTCTGGACTTGTGGTATAGCGGGGCGGGCGCAGCCACAAAACGGCTGCCGCAGTTTCCCTTAAGTCACACAGCAAAGAGCCTTGGGCTGTAGGGGCCGCCACTGCCAAAGGAACAGTTCAAAAAATCAGCACAGCCCATTGGAATCTCCAGCGGCCAATCAGAAGCCTTGCTGGCAAAAGCCGGACATGGCCCTGCCCACTTTTGGGAAACAATTGGCAGGCGCCAGGAAAGGTGTTGATGGGCCCCATGGTGTCCATGGGCACCTCTCTGGGAATTCCTAGAATCATAGAATCATAGAGTTGGAAGGGACCTCCTGGGTCATCTAGTCCAACCCCCTGCACTATGCAGGACACTCCCAACCCTCTCGCTCATCCACTGTAACCTGCCACCCCCTTGAGCCTTCACAGAATCAGCCTCTCTGTCAGATGGCCATCCAGCCTTTGTTTAAACATTTCCAAAGATGGAGAACATGAGCCCTGGTAAATGCCCAACCCTCTCCCCCACTGTATTTGCTTCCATAAGATAGAGTGGCCAGCCTTTTGGGTCTGGCTGCCTCTCTTGGGGGCTCTGAAAGTCCTAGGAAAAGATCCCTGGCATGCATCCGTATTAGCAGTGCATGCACACTACAGTGCCACAGTCCGAGGGCAGCAGTATCCTTTGAGAATAACCATCAAAGCCTCTTCTTCTTTGCTTCTAAATGAGTTAACATCATTCCGCTGGACTCCCAGACATCCTCCCCAGTCTGAGCCCAATCCGATCTCCTATGGGGTCTTGGTTAGAGTATTATTGTCATCATGTAAAATGTCATATGGTATAACACTTGTCTTCAGTTATGATTCCCATTGTTATGGTTGCTGTGTTATGAATTACACCGTATCATTCCTACGTTTTATGCAAACAGCCCTGAGCCTCCTGGGAGGACCACATAGAAATGCAATGAATGAATGAATGAATGAATGAATGAATGAATGAATGAATGAATGAATGAATGAATGAATGAATGAATGAATGAATGAATCCATGAGGACAGCCCTTTGCAGATCTTTGACCATTATCAAGTAAAGAAGAGCCTCCTAGCATGTGAAACAAGTAGTGAAGAAGGTATGGGCTAGGGTTGCCAATTCCAGATTGGGAAATTCCTGGAGATTTTTTTGGGGGTGTGGAGTTTGGGGAGGGTGTGGCTTTTGGAGGTGAGGGACCTCAGAAAGGTGCAATATCCTAGAATACACCCTCCAATACTGTCATTTTCTCCAGAGGAACTGGTTTCTGTAGTCTGGAGATCAGTTATTCTGGGAAGTCTCCATGTCCCAGCTGGAGGTTGGCAATCGTGTGGCTTGTCCAGTGATCCTTAGTATGGGAATAGGAAACCTGGTGGAATGAGCTCCCGGAAGAGCTACGGTCCCAGCGGGAGCCTTCGGTATTCCGCAGGGCTTGCAAGACAGAGCTCTTCCGCCAGCTTAACAGATGAGGCCAGTTTCAGGGCATAGATCTGGTTCCCCCCTCCCCAAGGAAGACATCTGCTACCAATTCGTGACATCTTTGGTGGCAGCCAGTTATTGCATAACCGTCCTCCCCAGGCGGGGGCACTGCCATAGGATGGGGTTATTTTTACCACCATGTTGCTTAAGTTGCTATATTGTATTATGGTGTTTTAATTGGGTTTTATTGGGGGCTGTTGTATTGGAACCTGTTTTATAACCCGGGAGTGAGGGCAATAAGTCCAATAATAAAATAAATAAATAAAATAAGACCAGGCCTCTAGTTGTATCTATGAAATGAGAGAAAGTATGTCGCTGTAGTCATTCCCTGGGGTTGCCAATTCTGGGTTGGGAAATGCATCAGGTTTGGGGCTGGACCCTGGAGAGGGAGGCATTGGAGGCGGGGAGGGAACTCAGCAGAGATTTGAGGTCATGAAGTCCATTCCCCCACCCTCACCAAAGCTTCCGTTACTTCCAGGGAAACTAATCTGTGTAGTCTAGAGCAGTGGTCCCCAACCCGCGGGCCGTGAAGGCCTTGGTGCTGGGCTGCAGCTCCCTCTTCCCGCCCCCCCGAAGCGAGAAGCTCGCCAGGCCGCGAGCAAACCGGCCGCCGAAGCAGCCGATTAGCTCGCGGTCCGGCAAGCTTCTTGTTTTGGGAGGGGGGGGAAGAGAAGCTTGCCGAGCCACAAGCTAATCGGCCGCTTTGGCAGCCGATTTGCTGGCGGCCTGGAGGGGCCGGGAGAGGGAGCCGCGGCTGCCGGCAAGGCGGTGGCGCAAACACGCGTGTGCGGCAGTCCGCGCATGCGTGTTTGCGCTGGGGGTGCCGCGCGTGCGCGGGGCCCCGGGCCGCCCTCTCCCACCACTCCGGAGCAGCGGTCCGCGGCAACCGGAAGGTTGCGGACCACTGGTCTAGAGATCATCTGTAATTCTGGGAGGCCTCCACATTAAGTGGCCTTATATGAATCAAATCAAGATCAGTATGGTCTGCTCCAGGGGTGGCCTAATTGTGGCTCTCTAGGTGTCGATGGACTACCATTTCTATGAGCCTCTGCCAGCATGATGCTTCCAAATCCATGAGGATAGCGCTTTGCAGTTCCTTGGCCCCTACCATTAGCAGCAAATGGTCTACTCTGACTGGTGATCCTTGACAGGTTTTCAGATGGAAACCTTTCGCATCACCTGCTATCCAACACTTCGCTGGAGATTTCAGGGACAGAACCTAGGGCCTTCTTGGATGCCAAGCAGATGGCTCTACCACTGAGCCGTGGCTAGGGTGGCCAGATCTCCCCTGGCCACAGGAGAGAGTTGGGGAGTAGGGTGGCCAGATCCATGTTGAGAAGCTCCTGGAGATTTGAGGATGGAGCCTGGGGAGGACAGGAACCTCCATGGGGACAGTGCCCCAGAATCCACTCTCCAAAGCAGTCATTTCTTCCAGGGGAACTGATCTCTATAGTCTGAGACGAGCTGTAATTCCAGGGGATCCCAGGTCCCACCTGGAGGCTGGCATCTCTGCTCTGGTTCGGCCTCACTTGCAGTACTCTGTTCAGTTTTGGGCACCCCACTTGAAGAGGGATGTTGACAAACTGGAACATGTCCAGAGGAGAGCAACAAAGATGGTGAGGGGTTTGGAGATCAAGTCGTATGAAGAAAGGTTGGGGGAGCTTGTTCTCTTTAGTCTGGAGAGGAGATGACTGAGAGGGGATCTGATAACCATCTTCGGTACCATATGGAGGATGGAGCAGAATTGTTCTCTCTTGCCCCAGAGGGACAGACCAGAACCAATGGGATGAAATTAATTCAAAAGAAATTCCGTCTCAACATCCGGAAGAAGTTCCTCACAAAGCAGTTTCTCAGTGGAGCAGGCTTCCTCGGGAGGTGGTGGGTTCTCCATTTTTGGAAATTTTTAAACAGTGGCTAGATAGCCACCTGACGGAGAGGCTGATTCTGTGAAGGCAAAGGGGTGGCAGGTTACAGTAGATGAGCGATTGGGATGTGAGTGTCCTGCATAGTGCAGGGGGTTGGACTAGATGACCCATGAGATCCCTTCCAACTCTATGATTCTATGATTATATGATTATATGATTCTATGATCTCTGGCCATGGCCCCTCTTTCAGGCCCTATCTTGAGGCTGAAGACTCCCCCAAGATACGGTTGCCAGCTCCTGTCTGGGAAATAACTAGAGTTTTTAGTAGTGGAGCCAGAGGAGGGTGGAATTATATTTATGGAAGCCAGGAATTCTCAGCACCTCACCCCACTATAATCTCTTGGGAGGGAGCCATCTGAGTCAAGCTGGTATCAAGCTGTCCCGCATTTGTAGTGCTGATAAGGGTAACATGATCTACCTGCAAGAGAATGCCAGTTTGGCTTGGGGAGCAGGGGGAACAGATCCTAATCTATAGAAGGGGAATATGATCCTAATCTCTGGGTGGGGAATAGGATCCTAACCTATAGAGTCTACAGCAAGATACAAGAAGCAAATATATACTTTTAGCCTGCAGTGAGCTGATGGTGTATGTTATTCTGAATGTTCTAGTGCAGTGGTCCCCAACCTTTTTATCACCAGGGTCCGGTCAACGCTTGACAATTTTACTGAGGCCCGGGGGGGGGGGATGTTTTGCCGAGGGACATCGTTGCCTGAGCTCCTGTTCCGCTTGTTTCCTGCCGGCGCCCCTGACTTCCCGCTGCCCACTGGGGAGCACTGCCAGCAGCAGCTGCGCAGTGCCATGCCGAGGGGGATCCCCAGCCATGGCAGCCGCTGGAGAGCACCAAAGGTGAGCCAGTGGCAGAGTGGCACGGCAGCCCCCGAGGCAGCAGCCAGGCAGGAGGACGAGGAGGAGCTGCGGCCCGGTAACGACTGATCTACGGGCCGGTACCAGTCCCCGGACCGGGGGTTGGGAACCACTGTTCCAGTGTGTGTGTGTATGGGGAGGATCTCATTGGGGAAAGGAACTCACCATTTTTCAGAGGAATCATCTAAAAACTCTGCAGCCAGAGCTGCAAATTGATTGGAGGTGGGGATTTGTGAGAGCAAGGTGCCATTTGCTACAAAATAGTCTCCCATCTTTGAATGTTTAGGAACAGGGAAAGGATGATCCTCAGACTCAGTCTCTCTTGCCCGTTTATGCACATCCATGTCAAACCACTTCACCTCTGGTGTTCTTTGTTTTTCTTCACTTGTTTTTTCTTACACACCCAAATCCGTATCTGTCCCTTCAAACTGACCATAACAAAACAAGTGTAGAATCTGGCTGAACAATTTTTCCAAGTCCACCCCCTCCCAATGCGCCCCCCTCCCCGTTTCTTCTGCAGAAGTCACAGAGGAGCTCTGTCTGGCCCTGGAAGGCGGGACACAACAGCTGGCTTCCTTCAATGCCTAGACTCCTGTGCCTCGAAGGTGCATGTTGAGGCTTAATGGGGATCTTTGAAAAGAAATGAGGTTTTATAGGAAAGTTCTGGGGTTCAGCCCAAGGATGCCTCCCTCCTCTTTTGGAGCCCCCCTGCTGCTCCACATCTAACAGCCTGCAAGACGTCATTCTGCCCAGACGACCATTTGGCTTCTCTTAATGAGGAGATTTTTTTTTACAGTGCTCGTTAAAAGGGAGGTTATTGCTAGCAAGGGTTTCCCAAAAGTCAGTGGATCTGTAGTGGCAGAGGACTCTTAAAATGGTAAGGAAGACAGCAGTGGGTTGTCTGGAGCAATGTTACTCCTTTTTTCAAGAAAGGTTCTGCTTCCTGCCGAACGCACCTATGATCTTGGGTCAAACACATTCAGCAGGTTTTGGAAACTGCACAACCTGTTTGGCCAGAGGTGACAGTGATGTGATTTCAACAAAGCAATCACTTTTCTCCAGACAAAAATTCCTACTTAGGAAACTGTCCAGAAACCAAGAGTAAAACACTAAAAGAAGACTAGTGTAGAAATAAATACATTAAAAATGTACAGACGTGGCTTGCCTTCTAATATTGGTCAAGGTTGCCCGCTTTCTCAGGCCTTGCCAGCTTGGTGTAGTGGTTGACAGCAATGGACTCTAACTAGGAGAACCAGGTTCGATTCCCCATTCCCCCACATGCCACCAGCTGGGTATCCTTGTGCCAGTCACAGTTCGTTCTGAACTCTTCTTACAGAGCAGTTCTCTTAGATCTCTCTCAGCCCCACCTACCGTACAGGGAATCAGTAGTGGTGAGAGGAAGGGAAAGATGTTTATATGCTTCTTTGGGACTCCTCCGAGTAGTGAAAAATGGAGTATTAAAAAAAGGCTCTTCTCTCTTCTCTGAACAGCTTTTTCTTACCATTCAGCCCAACAAAGAATTGTGGGTAACTTGAAATTCACACGCTGCGTTCCAAATCAAGAGATTATTTCGGAACCAGCGTTCCTGTAGCATTTTGCTTCTTTCTTGCTCAGAGCACCACTAGGTGGCACTGTTGTTCTCTTTTGTTTTCAGCTTCCTGGGGAGAACGTTTCCCACCATCACAGACGGCAAGGAAGAGCGCCCCTTTGGTGAGCTGGCGTATAGCAGGGGTGGCCAAATTGGCTCTCCAGATGTCCATGGTCTACAATTACCATGGCAGGGGCTCATGGTATTTGTAGTCCATGGACATCTGGGGAGCCACGGTTTGACCACCCCTGGTGTATAGCAAATTCACCAGCCAACTGAGCTATGGATCGGGTCTTTCCTGGTGAATCTCACGTTGGCAGTGCACTTACTAGACAGCCATGGGCAAACCTCTCTCTCTTTCTCTCCCTTTTCCCTTCTCCTTCAATAGGGAGGACAAGAAGGTAAGAAGAACCTTGCCAAGGTTCTCTGTAGTCCAGCCAGGACTGATTTGAGGTGTTGCATATTCTGTCTGCAGAGGAAACACAACCTGCTGGGATTCTTGTGTCTGTGTGAATGGTAATGTTCCCCAAGCATTGGCTACTGGGCCTGCCCACTGAATACCATGCTAGCAGCAGATGAGCCCATGTGTTTCTTGGGAGGGCTGGTGGTATTTCTCCACAAGGTAGACTGGCGCACTTTCTCTGTTACTGTGGTGGTGGCCGATTCAGTGCAGTAGAAATGGGACTACAACGGGGCAGGTTTTCCCATTGGTTCTGTTCTCAGATCCCCCGGCAGCAGCATGAGCCAATGTGGTTTAGTGGTTAAAAGTGGTGGCTTCTAATTTGGTAAGTTGAGTTTGATTCCCTCCCCCACATGCAGCCAACTTCGTGACCTTGGGCTAGTCACAGTCCAGATAATGCTGTTCTGACTGAGCAGTAATATCAGGGCTTTCTCAGCCTCACCTACCACCCAGGGTGTCTGTTGCAGGGAGAGGAAGAGAAGGTGACTGGAAGCCGCTTTGAGGCTCCTTCAGGCAGTGAAAGGCAGGGTATAAAGATCAACTCTTCTTCTCACTGGGAAACCAGGGTTTTTTGTTCAAGTTTTTTTAAATTGGCAAATGAATATCATTCTAGCAATATGACAATCTGTATGTCAGCTTCCAGAAATATGGTTCCTAATATATCTGTGCAAAAAAAAGGTGGCAGGAGCAATGGAGAATTCCTTTAAAAGGGGGGAAAACACTAGGGATTCACAGAATCTGATGCATAGTCATGTACACCACCCTGAGCTGGTTCGCTGGGCAGGGCAGGATATAAATCAAATAAATAGATAAATAAAATAAATAAATAATGCTTGAAAGACCGGATTATATTCCACTGATAATTCTAAATCAAAGGAGACCCACCCACCTTATTCCCAGCTTTTGGCAGGGGGGAGGAAATGGCCTGTGTGGGGAGAAAGGCAGGGGAAATGGTTGGCACATGGACAGGACTGGCAAAATCTGAACTTTCCGATGCAGTTGGCAGCCATCAAAGTTTTACTGTGATCTTTCTAGAGCAGCCAACACTTGGCTGGCCACCCTCCAAGAGCATTGGGGGAGAGCTCAGGGTCTGCAGAAACAAAACTGGAATACCCCCGCCATGTAGCGCTAGCAGGATGAGAGCAGCCAGCAAGACACTCGAACAAGACACATGCATTGCCAAAGTAGCTAAAGTAGCGAGATTTGCACCTCCAGTGGCCGCCCTTGAGCCCGCCTCCCTCTCTCTTAACCCGGAACGGGGCTTTCTTTTAAAAAAAATAAAACTGCCTGAAGCAGCAAATAGACGCACAATTGCCCAGGCAGAGCACAAAATAAACTTTTCCCCACCAGTTTGCCCATAAACCATGTCTCTTCCCCACCAAAAAACAAGAACAACAAAAACAAATCCCCCCAATTTTTTTTTTAAGCTTCTAGGCTCCGGATTGCAAGAGGGATCACAGTGAAAGGAGCCATATGCATCAACAAATAAACGCATATGCGTTTAAACACATATGTCTCATTTAAAAAAAAACGGGCATCGCAGTCCCCTTAAAAGAGCAAGAAAGGTGATTGACCACCTATCTTGATTGACAGGCGGAAGAGAGGAGAGTGTCTAGCGCATTCTCCTCTTCCGCCATTTCAAGTAGGCATGCGAAATGCCAGGAAGCGCGAGACGGCAGCAGAGGAGCCAGCAGGTGAGGAATTCCGGTAGGCGTGGTTTTTTTAGCGTTACACCATTAGGCTGGCGTAAGGCTTTATTCCCCCTGTGTGGAATGGCCCTGGGTATTTCCCAACTGAGAGCTGATAGCACTAGCAGAGACTCCTAGGGCACTTTCGTTTTTCCAAAACACTGACAATAAACAACATATCCATGGAGAGAGTTTGTGATCGGGGTAGGAATTGGGGTTGGGGATGCATACCTGAGACCTTGCAGGGTACTGTAAGCTCTTTGAAGCCTAAGCAGGCCAGTTTCCTCCCCCACCCCCTCAATCTTCCCTCCCTTTTTAAACATGCCAAATGAGTTCAGCTTAGCACGACAACTAAGAGGGAATTTGTGAACCCACTTGGGTTAGCCACTGCAAGGGCTAAAGAAATAAATATATGATGTAGATGACTGGTAAAAAGTGCCATGCTGCCTTCCTTTGAATCTGCTGAGGGGGGGGAGGGGCTTCTTGGGTCGGGATTTGCTTTAACACCGCAGAGGGGAAGCCGCTGCTTTGAGTCAGCGCAGCACAAGGCACCAGATTGCAGCTTTCCCCCCAAAATGCGCGATGATAATAATAGCAATCGGTTGTAAAATTCGGCAGGAAGGGAAATAAACGAACCGCTCCGCCGCTGACTCACGCAAGCCTGGGCTTGCCTCCTGGACTGTTTGGGCAGCAACGGAGTTGTCTGCGCGCCGTTGTTAGGTGACGGCAAAGAGCGATGATGAGTTTCCAGGAAAGGCACCGGACTGAGGGGGGCTGGGAGACAGAGGTGGGCTGCTGGAGAACATCTGCTCCCGATTCGATCCCCGCTTCCTCCCCTTCCCAGGCTGAGCCATCACCTCCAACTTCCCTGCAACGCTGTTCAACAGTGGAGGCATTCGTAAGCAGTAGCAAAGAATATTTTATTTATTTAAAAATTTTATATCGCCCTTCCATAGATCAAAGGTCTATCTCGGCCAGTTTCCGACAGTGGCCAACCAGATGCCACGAGCTGGGCATGAAGGCACCAAGTCCCTGCCACACGTACGTGGAGGTGGAAAGTACCCCTCAAGTTGCAGCTGACTTATGGTGCCCCCACAGGGGGCTCAAGGATGGGAGGTGATATTGCCGTGGATGTCAGGAGGGAATTTTGCCTTTTTAGGTAGAGCTGTTTGTTTTTTTAAATAATTTTATTGAGATGGTTGTGAAAGAAGACCGATTAAAAACGGCAACAGTAAGAGAAAAAGAAAGGAAAAAAGAAAGTACAATTAACTAAAAGACTTCCTATCTTATCAATGACAAATATAAGTATAGTTACAAATTCAAGTCTTACTTTATGGTAACCAAGCCCTGCCTTTTTTGATGTTGTTCTGTAAGTCCTCCTTTTCTTAAGTCCTCAAACCCACAAAACATCAGTTCATTTTTTTTCTTTTTTCTGCAAAAAGTCCATAAGAGGTTTCCAGTTAGTAATAAATGTCGAGATTGTCTATCATCAAAGAAGTAAGTTTATCCAGCTCTGCAACATCTTCCCCAATTAATCCTCTGTTGTGGGTAATGTCGGGTTTTTTTTTGTTGCTGTTGTTTGGACCTCTTCAGCCACTCTGGTTTGGGGGAGCGGCTGGAGTTCCTGCTGTTGGCTGCTTTTGAGTGAACAAACTTGTTAAGCTCAAGGCTTGCTGAGTCCCAGGTTTGCCGTTGCCCGCCTCTGTGTCATGGCCCTGGAATTTCTTGGTGACCACACATCTAAGTATGCACTAGGGCTGACCCTGCTTAGCTTCTGAGATCTGACAAGATCAGGCTAGCCTGGCCCATGCAAGCTGGGAGGTGGTTTTCTGGCCACTGATATTTTGGAGTCCACAGCCTTCAAAGATGGAGGTTTCATTGCCAGCATAGCTAAAGCCAAATATATATATATATATATATTTTTTTTTTTACAAGAATATAAAACATTCTGCTGGAGGGGTCTGTCTGTCTGTCCCAGCATCCTGTTTCCCATAGTGGATATCAGATTCCTTCCGAAAGCCCATGATGGCAACCTTTACCCATTTATGTATCCAGCTTAATCTCAACTTCTTCTTCCATGACCTCTATTAATCTTTGAAAGTCATAAACTAATGGTGAAGATTACGGTCTTTGGGCGATGAATTCCACGTCAATTATGTCTTAAGGAGGACTTCTTTACTGTCTACTGCCATTCAGTTTCTATCGGGCTGGGTGTGCCCTAGAACAAAGGATCCTTGTCTCTTTAGCAATCAAAACATCCACATGCTGTGGTGGTTCTGGGTGTGAGCAGCCAGCCTGCAAATTGCCATCTAAATACCTCATTTGCTCTGCTCCCGTTCAGGTTTGCACAAGGGAACTTCTAGATCAGTGGTTTTCAACATGGGGGTTGCAGCCCCTTGTTTGGCCCTTTCCCAGGGTTTGCCGAGACGGCTCGGTGGTGGCAGCCGCAGAGGCAGCATGGCACTGGCCTCCTCTGCGCCGCCTCAGAGATCACCGGAGGAGGCCAGCGCAATGACCAGGAGTGTTGGCGGTGTGGGCCCATGCGGTGGCGCACACACACATGTGCATGTGCACCGCTGCCACCCCTGCTGTGAGGGTTGCCGCATTAGGGTGGTTGAGAATTGTTGTTCTAGATGAATGGTGCTTCAGTTGAACAATGCACACCAGACTGGAAATTGCAATAGTGCTACTGCAATAATGCACAATAGAATTTCCCTGTGTGAACAAGAGAATCCAGCTGGAATGATTGCTATAGTATAACTATTGGACAGTATCTAGTTATGGGTGAATGCTACTGTTGCCAACTATGAGTGGCGACTGGGGAGGGCACAATTTGTGAAGGAGAGGGAGCTCCCTGGGATATAATGCCACCCTCCAAAGCAGCCAGATTTCCCCCCTGGAAGAACTGATTTCTGATGTTGGGTGATTAGTTATAAATCAGGGAGATTTTCAGACCTAGAGGTTGGCAACTCTAATAGATGTAGCCAGTGTTTGTGTGTACATGCCTGCCAGTGCTATTTGGAGTCCCCTCCTTTGAACATGCATGAAGCTGCCTTATACTGAATCAGAATCGCTTTGTCAAGCTGAGCCTTGCCTGCTCAGACTGGCAGAATCTCTCCAGAATCTCTCCAGACTGAGGTCTGTACCGTCACCTCCAACCCAGTCCTTTCAGCTGGAGATGCTGGAGGGGGTTGAACCTGGAACCTTTTGTGTTCTCTGTCCCTGAGTCACAGCCCCTCCCCAGCCTTGGAGTCAGATGTGAGCTGGTCGGACAGCTCTGCAGCGCTGCGGCTTCTGAATGAAGGAGGTTTTGCATTTTGTTCAGAAGGGTGGGTGGAAGTGTAATATGTCTGCCCCCCTCCCCCAGCTCGTTCCCCAAACACATGACTCTGCCATAAGGGGCATGTGATGTGGATGCTTTGGGGTTTCCCTCTTGTCACTAAGGAAACCACCTTTAGGAGCAACACAGACAGAGAAGAGATCCTTTGAGTCACTTTGGCGTGTGGTGAAGAAGTGGGGGCTGGGCTTTCTCCACACAAAAGTTGGACCCGATTTATTTTTAAACTCGCTACTGCTGATCTGCCAAAACAAACAAAACAGTTAGGAAGTCCACAGAGCATTGAGTGGTTTTGGGATACCTAAACCCCAAGGTTTAATTTAACTGTATTGTCCTTTCAGGTGGCATTGCAAAGCAGTTCGGGATAACCAAATATCTGACTTGCCTGCCCTCATTGGCCAGAGAGGTTCCTCCCTAGATGCTCCTGGGCTGGTTTTGAACTTACTTTTTTCTCCTACTATAAATCTTGCCGAATTCTGGTTAACTTGAACCTGTATCTACAGCATTCCTTTTTCCTGATTTTAAACACGTTGCCCTTTTGCATTTATATTGTCCCAATTTTCAGTCTCCTTCCTGCTTGATTTGGGGGGAGGGGTCGGGTGAAGCTCCAGACAACATTGAAGGAGCACAAGGCTGTAGGGTGCTTTATTTCCTATCTTTTTACTCCCAACGATACAGCCAGAGCAAGCCAGGGGAGGGGCAAGTGGAGCATGAGGCTGCTTGTTTATATTTTTTTTCCTGCAGTAGCAGGAATGATGAGGGGAAGGTAAATCCAAGAGGCAAAACTCTGCTCATAGAAATGTGAGCTTTTGGAGCAGTCACTTTAAAACAGATCCCCAAATGACGGAAAAATAAGTCTTGCGAGGGAATGGCAACCAGGAACTAGGCAGTCTTTGAACTGATGCCCTGACCAATCAGTGACAGACTGCTTCACTACGTCTGGGTTGGAGGCAGCGGGAGGAAGTTAATCTTTAAACTGCCCATGGTGCCACGGGCGCCACGGACTAAATAAATGGCTAAGGGGTTCTAAGGCGTGTCTGTGATGAGGAAGGGTCCAGATTGGACCCTTCCTCCGGATGGACAATCGGAGGGACCAATCGGCAGGCGCCAGCAACTGTGATTCCCAGCCCCAGCAACTGTGAGCCGCGCACAGCGCGGCTCGCAGTGGCTCCCTTTGCCGCTGGCCTGGTGTGTCGGAGGCGCTTTGCGCCTCCGACGCGTCAGGCCGGCCGCAAGGGAGCCCCAGGCAGCCGCGCGGAGTGCAGCTGCCGGGAGCTCTCTGGCCGGCGGGCTGACGCGGCGAAAGGCGCAAAGCACCTCTCGCCGCGTCAGCCCGCCGCCCGAGCGAGCCCCCGCCAGTCGGAGCTCTAAAAGACCCGCCCGCAACTCAACATGGCCGCCGCGGACACGCCGAGGAGCCGAGGACACCCCGCCCCCGCCGCCACCCGCCCTCGACGACGCCTCCTCACTAAGGTGCCCTTCCTTTCCGTGCGCTGCCCTGTCCCTCCCTCTCCCCCACATTCTAGCGCCCATTGTATTTCGTTTACAATGGGCTCTTTTCCTAGTCTGGCATAACGCAGAACATCTACAATTAATACTGGGGTTCTCTGAGTAGATTCCTCAAATGTAGCGACTTATTTCCGCTCCTGGATATCGCAAGGGAAAGGTGGTGTCACTGCGGATCAATCATAGACGTTGCAGAGGGAAAATTTAAAGTGCTAAATATCAAAATGGAAATAAAATAATGTGTAGATGACTTTCTTTAATTTGGGGTCACTAGGGATAAAAAAGCCCAGTGCAGATTCACCCCTGAATGGTATCTGTGCTGCTAAAATATGGATCCTGTTTTCTCATGCCTCAGTATAACTCTGCCCTTCCTCCTCTGACTGCGCCTCTTTAACATTACTTTGGCTATGGCCCTGCTTTGGAGAAACTCCAGCTGCTATATGATTAAACAGAAATATCTCTTCCCCCTATGAAAAAACACAGCCTCCCCACACATGCTGCAGGATAACAAAGTTCCCATTGGGGTGGAGGCCCTGTAGTTTTTTTGACTGGGTACACATATAATATCTAAGTTTCACTTCTTCACTTGTTACGTATTTACTTACTCTATTTATCGTCCATCTGTCTCTCTGAAACTCAAGTGCCCCAGTAGACTTTTTTCTCACAGGTGTTTTCCATTTGCGGGCAGACTGCGGTAGCTTCCCAACTTTAGGGTTGCCAACCTCTACGGTCATAGCTGGAGATCTCCTGGAACTACAAACTAGTCTCCAGCTGACAGAGATCAGTTCTCCTGGAAAAAATGGCTGCCCTTTGGCATTGTGGCCTCCTTTTTTCCACTGGACTCTTCCTTTTCCACGTGGGCCTGCCCTGGGATAGGGCCTATGGCAAAAAAGGGAATGCAGAAATATCCACGTTCCCTTGTTGTGGGGCAATGGAGGGCCTAAAGCGAGCCAGGGATAGCATGGGGCTGGGACAGTGCCGACATTGTGTGGAAGCAGGGATTCACCTTGCTGCCATCAGAGTGCTGGCCCAGCCTTTTTCCCCTGTGAAGAAAAAGTTCAACTCACGACGGGGGTTTAAGATGGCACAGGAACCAGCCAACCAGTTGATGCTGTGCCCTGCTGGCTTCTGCCAGTCTTGCAGAGCCAGTTTCCCCTGAGTTCAGCCTTTTACTTGGGAATATGACATGTCAAATGCATTTCCTGAATCACCATGCCAGTCACAATGTTATATCTGTACACAGGCTTTCTTTTCAGAAACACTTCCCCTTTACAGTGTTCCAAGAGCACAATGCATAAATATTTGTTTTTAAATGTTGGAAGAGTATGAATTCTGGTGGTACCCCTGCAAGCTCACCACACCCTCTCACTTTCAGCACTGGGAACCCAACCACATGGGACCCAGAGGATCCATGTTATTGCGCTCCACTGGATATTTTTTAAAGCAAATGCTGGGTCCCAATTCAGATGAGGCCTACCGTTTTGTGCAAATTATCCATCCCTCTCGAAGTGTGATTTCCCCAGGGAGAGAAAAATAGCAATAGGGCAAATATGAGTAGTAAACCAGCACCAAGTAAATGGTTCAGCCTCCTTCCCCGAAACTTTACCCCCTTCCCCAGCAGTTTTTGCCAGCATGGTGTAGTGAGAAAGCAGTGTGGTGTAGTGGCTGAAGAGAGGTGGCCTCTAATCTGGAGAACTGCGTTTGATTCCTCATTCCTCCACGTGGGCCAGTCACAGTTCTTTTAGAGCTGTTCTCACAGCACTTCTTTTAGAAGTAGTGGTTCTAACCCCTCTCTGGGACTCTGGTAAGCCATTGCTGGTCAAACAATAATGAGTGAGGAGGACCAATGACATAATGTTGCATAAGCCAGCTACGAGTGTAGAACAACAGCTCCTTGTTCTCCTCCTCTCCAACACTGACATTTATCACCTGGAAACTGCTAGTCTTCCTGTTCTGCAGGGGCTCCACTTGCCTCCAGGGGAAGCGGGTATTTTGTTTTGCAGGTCCAGAGCTCTGGGGTGTCTCCAAATGGATGCTTTGCTCGGGTTTGTCATCTAAACCAGTGGTCCCCAACCTTTTTATCACTGGGGACTGGTCAACGCTTGACAATTTTACTGAGGCCCGGGGGGGGGGTAGTCTTTTGCCAAGGGATGTCGCCACTGCTGCCTGAGCCTCTGCTCCACTTGCTTTCCCACCAGCGCCCCTGACTTCTCACCGCCTGCTGGGGGGTGCTGCCAGCAGCAGCTGCGCAGTGCCACACCAAGGGGGAGCCCCAGCCATGGCGGCCGCTGGAGAGCACCAAAGGTGAGCCAGCAGCAGAGTGGCAGGGCAGCCCCCGAGGCAGCAGCCGGGGAGGAGGACGAGGAGGAGCCACAGCCCGGTGCCGACTGATCTACGGACAGGGACCAGTCCCCGGACCGGGGTTTGGGGACCACTGATCTAAACAGAGTGGGTTTTTTGGAGGATTTATATGTTGCCTCCCTTTCTGGGTTCTCCTATGCTTTGATGTAGTATTTTGTAAGCCTAGTTTGATAAGATCTGCTTGAAAATCTTGCAAAGGTCTGCTGGATGCCATGTGGGTAGGAAACTACATTTGGTAAGGTCCCTCTGGAGATCTCGTGCAATTACAATTGATCCCCAGACAACCAAGATTAGTTATTCCAGAGAAAATATTATTATTATTGTTGTTGTTGTTATTTAGATTTATTACCCGCCACTCTCGGCAAGCCAGCTCATGGCAGGTTACAAAATAAAACAATACAATCCCCTAAAATCCCTATAACTCCCCTAAAACCAATAATTAAAATACACCTACCAGAAAACAGCGGCAACCAACCCACTACCCACCCCCATTGGGAGCCAGGGGAGCAGCTGACCACCACAGATGACACATGGTGCAATATTCCTTCTTTCTGGGGGGGGGGGCATAGATCTTCTCTCCGCCCTGGCCTCAACCACCCTGGTGGAAGAGCTCCATTTTGCAGGCCCTGCAGAAAGCCGGAAGCTCCTGCAGGGCCTGCAGCTGTTTTGGAGGATGGATTCTGTGGCCTTATAGCCTGCTGAGGTCCCTCATGTGTCCATCCTCCCCAGACCCCAAATCTCCAGAAGTTTCCCAACCCAGAGTTGGCAACCCTGCTCTTGCAACTATGCCATTTTCCTCGCCTGAGAGTTTTCCATATTCATGCAAAAGTTGGGAATTGAGAGGAATTTGCAGATCGCAACCGTAGATCCTTATAGTGAAAGAGCTATCGCCAGTAATTAAAAAGCTCTGGGAGGTGGGAAACAGTGGCCACCGGTGTGAGGCAAGGACAGTGTGGGGGAAAGGACAGCAGCAGCAAGAGCTATGTGGAGGAAGAAGCCCTGGAATGCCCTCCCCCCAGAAATGCAGGTGGCCTTATCTTCCCTGTCATTGCAATGGCAGCTGAAGACGTCTTACTTTTGTTCTTCTTCGAGCTCTGCCTTCTGCACAGTTCCTTTGCCACGTTCTGCTGGATCGTTTGTGTCTGCTGCTCCTGTCCGTTTTCACAGGTGGTAGTTTTGATGTGTTTCATCGATTTTCAATTTCATTCCATTTTGTTATTTCATTGAGGATTTCATGTTGAATTGGATGTTTTGTTAGAAAATTGCTTTGTTGACTTGGTTAGCATGTAAAAGCAGCATCTCAGTGCTTGAAATAAAGAACATGGCATCGCACTGGGAAAATGCAATAGAACCAAATCACAGTCCCTATTCTATTCCAGCCCAGTAGCATCTTAAAGACTGAGAAGATTTCCAGGTTAAATGCTTTTGAGAGTCAAACTTCCCTTAGCTAGAGACATGACGAGGGAGGAAGGTTTGACTTTCAAAAGTTTCTACGCTGGAAATCTTTCTGGTCTTTAAAGAGCTACTGAACTTGAATCTTGTTCTCCTGCAGCTACCTACTTCAGCTATTCTGTTCAGGAGTATTCTGTTCTGTTTAATGGCTTTAAACTATGTGTAGAACAATATCAGCTTGGTGTAGTGGTTAGGAGCACAGACTTCTAATCTGAAGAGCTGGGTTCGATTCCCTGCTCCCCCACATGCAGCCAGCTGGGTGACCTTGGGCTCGCCACAGCACTGATAAAACTGTTCTGACCAAGCAGTGATATCAGGGCTCTCTCAGCCTCACCCACCTCACTGGGTGTCTGTTGTGGGGAGAGGAAAGGGAAGGTGATTGTAAGCCACTTTGAGACTCCTGGTAGAGAAAAGCGGCATTCTTTTAGATATCAGGCCAAAGAAATTCATAGAGTAATTCAGTAGTGGAATTGACTGCCTAGGTAGGTGGTAAGCTCCCCCTTACAGACGGTCTTCAAGCAGTGGCTGGCCAGATATTTATCCTGGATGCTTTAGGCTGATCATGCATTGAGCAGCAAGATGGACTAGATGACCCTTCCAACTCTGATTCTAAAATATTTCTGTCCCACTTTGGGATCAAAACACCTTGTGAATAAAACTAATTTTAAAACATTACAAACCAGAACCACAAAATAACCTCCCCTCCTGGAACATCTAGTTGACAGCCGGGTACTATTGACCCTCCTCTTTTGCTTCCCTTGTGAGCGGGAATTGGGTTTAGTCGCTGCTGTTCTTGTTTTATTTTTATTGCCGATTGTTATTGGATTGTGCTTTTAGGGGTTGGGTTTATGGGATTTTAGCACACACTGTAACCTGCCGTAAGCCTTGCAGGAGCTGCAGGTAAGAAATTTAACAAACAAACAAACAAATAAACAAACAATAAAGGAAACTAGCAAAACATAACCACCACCACCCATCTCCTATTCCATCTTTTCTAGAAAGGAAGCGATTTGTCAATAAGGATAAAGTATTTTCACCTTTCAAGGCTGGATTTCCCCATGCGATTTCTCTCCCGGGGAGGGGAGGACAGATGGACTGCGGCACTAAGGTTTTATTTGTTTTGTACTTTACAACAATCCCTTAAGGTGGGTTCTTATTCCTGAGTTGTGGATGAGAGACTGAGGCCGAAAGAGCGGGCAGCCACAATGATCTGAAGCAGCAGAACAAATTTAGTTTCATTCACGGTATGAGCTTTTATGTGCACACACACTTCCTCAGATACATTGAGGGGCCACTAGACTCTAAATTTGTTCTGGCAAAGCAGAAGTCTTGCATGTAGCAGTTCTCAGGTTCAGTTAAAGGATCTCAGGCAGCCAGTGATAGGAATGATCTTCTCCTGTGGTCTGTCTGAGCCACTGCCATTCTATGCCCACTCGTACTTGATGTTTTCCATGCGTCATATCAAGGTCAGTCCCCAGAACTCTCAGGTCCAAACTAGATGTGACAGCTTCCTTGTGGCTCTCACAGGGGAGCCGCTGTCTTTTAAAAGTGATTTCAAAACACTGCAAGCTCCCAGAAGTGTGGGGGGCTAAATAACTCTTGTTTCCCACCACATTAAAACAACCATGCCATGAATGTTCATTTTTTTCACATTAAAAGGCATGCTTGTGGAGAAAGCAATAGTGCCTCTGCCACCTGCCCTGCAGGTGTGCCCTAGTGGCATTTCTAAATGACTTTTCATGGTGGCCATGAGGACACCATCTGATTTAGTTTGGTTCTCAGGTAAATGAAGGTAGCCAACTCCAGATTGGGAAAGTCTGCATATTGGGAAGCAGAGGCTGGGACGGCCAGATTTGGAGAAGGGCCCACACTTCAGAATTGCCGCTTCTTTAGAGAAACTGATGTCTGGAGACCAGTTGTAATTCCAAGAGAACTGATGGAGGTTGGCAAGCCTTCCCCTGCAGGGCCAATAGCACCCTGGGGCTGGCTGAAGTCAGGGAAAAAAAATGTAGGAAGGAGGCCAAAGCCCTTTCTTCCTGCATGCCACAGCCTCCATCCCAATTGGGTCCCTGTGTGCTTTGGAATTGAGTGGTGTGGTGGCTAAGAGTGGCGGCCTCTAATCTGGAGAACCAGGTTTGAGTCCTTGCTCTTCCTTCACATGCCGCCAGCTGGGTGACCTTAGGCTCATCCCAGTTCTCTCAGAACTCTCTCAGTCCCACCTGTCTCACAGGTTGTCTGTTGTGAGGGTGGGGGAGGAAAGAAAGTTGATTCTAAACCATTTTGAGACTCCTTGGGGTAGTAAAAGCGGGGTGCAGCGATCCATTCACCTGGCCAGTCACCCTCTCCCCCTTCTGTTTTCCCCATCTGAAATGGTGGGTCTCCCAGAACCTAGTCTGACATTTTAAGCACTACTTCATACTGAATAAACAACCTCAGAAAATGACTGCTGGGAAAAAAACCCTCTCTGGGACTCCGCTGAGCCATTGCTGGTCAGACAATAATGAGGGCCTTTCCGCACAAGGACCAATGTTGCCAATTGGTTTCACAAAGCGGAAACGCTATTTTAAATAGTGAAATCTCGCCGTTCTGCATTTGTAGTGGAATCCAGTAGCGTTTCATTCGTTCCCCACACGTTTCCGGTCTCGCAAAAATCGCTAGAAAGGAAGCGATTTTTTCTGTGCTTGTTCCCGCCCCTGGCCGTCAATCAAACGAACAGCCAATGGGCGGTTGTTATCATGCTCCGGAATAGCCCCTTTCCCTTTAAGCACAGGTTTAAAAAAAAACACATGCGTTTCAACGAATATGCCTTGATTCTTCCTAACCTAGAGACCCCATCTAGCAGGCGTTTGAGCTGGCGAGTCAGCGTTACCACGCTCCCCCGAGTGGGAAAAAAATCCCCCCCCCCTGCACGGGCGCGATTTTCAGCCAAAAATAAAGGGAACTTGCAAACAGGGGGCTGTGTTGTGCTTGGGGACTTAGGGGAGCTTTAAAGCACTTCTGTGGAGGGACTGTAGCCGGAGAAGCCTCGCTGGGTGAATGAAGCCTTGCTGGTTCATTGCTTTTCCCGCTCACTCTGAGGGGAAAAAAATGGCGATCGCTTCTCCGGAAGTTCGGAGGAGAGAGCCAGGGGGAGGGACTTTGTTGCAGCCGCTACATTGAGAACGCACAGGTCTTCTTCGCAAGTGTTGCAGGTTGCTGGCAGGAGTGTAGCGATTTTCTGAGGGTGAATCCACTTTTCTGGATTCACCAGAAATCGCTACAACGAAGCGATTTTAGCGCTAGTGTTGCAGGACTGTTGCAGATTGTGTGCAACGTCATGTGGAACGGCAAATTAGTAGCATTTACCATTTGTAAGCCTTCTGCTACTTTGAACTCATGCGGAATGGCCCTGAGTGAGGAAGACCAATGACATAATGTTGCATATGCCAGCTCCGAGTGTTAAGATGCCTATGGCCAACTAGCAAGTTCATGCCAGCAGCAGTCTTTGAACTCAGGACTACCTGATTCCTAGCTTTGGTGTTATGCTGGACTGGCTCTCTGCTAGATCTGTTGCAAACCCGTTATGCAGAAACTCCTCCCCCCCTTCCCCCACCCCATCCAAGTCCTCCCACTCCCTCACTGCCTATTCGGAAATGAAGCTCTGGTGACTCAGTGAGGAATTCCTCTGGCTGTGGCAGGGCTTGGCATTTTTCAAACATAGCTGAGAAAAGGAGGCATCTCAGTTCAGTTAAAACGGCGCATGGATTTGTGTGAGCATGCCCGCCAACACGGTTCAGGCATTAAACTGCTGAACGTCTGATGAATTTCCAGTTGATTAATCACCCACCTTTTCAACATAGCAAAATCTGTTTAAATGTCACAACGGTAGCGGGTAAGGCAAAGCCTCAGCGTTTATGTCTTTTTGAGCTGTTGAAAGAAGTGTCTGGGCTCCAGCAGGAAAGGCATTGGCCAATTCCGTCTGGTCTCGACCAGGGCCAGAGCATTCTCTGTTCTGGCCCCCGCCTGGTGGAACGAGCTCCCAGAAGAGATCAGGGCCCTGACGGAGCTTAAACAGTTCTGCAGGGCCTGCAAAAAGGAGCTCCTCCACCAGGCATTTGGCTGAGACCAGACGTAATCAACAGCGACCAAGGGCCCCTGCTCCCCCCCACCCCCCCTCAGAATTCAATAAATAAACCACCCCCCTCAGAATCCCATCAATAAGCCCTGGACCTGTTTGTAGTACTATATTGTTATACCGTTATATTGTGCTGTTATTTTGGTTACAATTATTAGTTATCAGTTATACATGTTACAGACTATTTTATGTATTGTTCTCTGTTATGATGTAAACCGCCCTGAGCCTCCGGGGAGGGCGGTATATAAGTATGATTGATTGATAAATAAATAAATAAATAAATAAATAAATAAATAAATAAATAAATAAATAAATAAATAAATTCACAAACAATGAGCCAGGCACACACAACATTTCTGCAGGACCCTGCCATTTAAACTAGGGCCATCTCTGAATGGCCCTCAAAGGTCTGTCAGTTAGCCCACGCTCTGTGTCACAATCATATCCAATTGCCAGTATTCATATTGCACTGATTTCCACCAGTTTCCCCTCCGGACTTCGGAGAGATTCTGCAAAAGGTGCCAATGCTCAGGACCAGTGAGCACCACCACTGTGTGTGTCTGAATATGTGTGTGCTAAATGCCATTAGGGTGCTTCTGGCTTTCGTGACCCTTCCCAAAGGTTCTACTGTTTACAGCCTTGCGAAGGTCTTGTGAACGGAGGGCTTACTGGAGTGAGTCCATCCATCTCATGTTGGGTCTTCTGCTTTTCCTGCTGCATTCCACTTTCCCTTCTGCTTTTCCTGCTGTCTCCAAGACCTTTACCGCACGGAGGGCTCAGAGGAGCGTTGCTGGCTGGTTTTCGGTTTGGATCTAGTAGCTCAGAATTTTCATTTTTCGCACAGGAGTCTCTGGTACACATAAGAGTGTTCGGGCCCAGATTTTTGCTTCCGCAGGAGTCAGCACATGTTCCGGAAGTCATGTCTTCACGCTGTTTGTCCCGCCGGTTTCCCTTACAATGTGGCTTGTCAATCAAAGTCACATGGTGTCAACAACCAATGAGCGGCCTACTTTTTCTAGGTTTATTGTCTTTGCCAGTGATTCTTGTCTTCTCATAGTGTGAAGAAAGTATGATTGCCTCAGTTTAGTCATTTTAGCTTCTTGGGAGGGTGTAGGCTAGGCTGGTCTTTTTTGGCCATCCACAGTATCTGCCAGACTCTCCTTCACCACCACCACATTTCTAGGCCCATTCAAATCAATTAGCTTAGACAGTAGTAACCCTGTATTTTATTGCACCACCACAGTGCAGTCCTAAGCAGAGTGATAGCTAGGGTTGCCAACATCCAGGTGGTGGCTGGAGATCTCCTGAAATGACAACTGATCTTCAGGCAACAGTGATTGTTTCACCTGGAGAAAATGGCTGCTTTGGGAGGTAGATCCTATGGTATTATAACCCATCGAAGTCCCTTCTCTCCCTAAGTCCTGCCAGCTTGGTGTAGTGGTTAGGAGTGCGGACTTCTAATATGGCAAGCCGGCTTTGATTCTGTGCTCCCCCACATGCAGCCAGCTGGGTGACCTTGGGCTCCCCACAGCCCTGATAAAGCTGTTCTGACCGGGCAGTGATATCAGGGCTCTCTCAGCCTCATCCTCCTCACAGGGTGTCTGTTGTGGGGAGAGGAATGGGAAGGCGACTGGAAGCCACTTTGAGACTCCTTCGGGTAGAGAAAAGCGGCATATAAGAACCATCTCTTCTTCTTCTTCTCTTCCTCCTCCTCCTCCTCAGGCTCCACCCCCAAACAAAATCCTACTTGTACACTCGTAAGCCCAGTGTTTTCAGTGCACTGAGAATGAGGTAACTCTGTGTAGGACTGCGCAGTCAGAGTCCTAACATCTTGAGATTCTAGGGAACAGAGTTGAATCCTCAAGAACGTCAATGCTCACAATCCTCAGTAACAAAACTTTAGAACGAAGTCAGAGTAAAGGTGCCACAGGACTCAAATGTTGCTCTGCTGCTTCACATCAACACAACTACATACTTGCATCTAACAAAACTTTAGCAAGCTTTGTTCAAAAGACCAGAACAAGAGCAATGATTTTCCAGAGATTGATTCCAGAAAATGGGAACTTCCACGTAGCGCTGCTCTTGGACTCCCTGAGACAGTGGGAAGTACCTGTCAATAGGGAGCTCTTCCGCATCATTTTATTTCCTGTGATTTTTCCGATGTTTTTAATGAGGGCATTGCACAAGTCCTTCACCCACAGAACAAGCAACACCGAAGGAGCTCAGAAAGGGTGGAGGCCTTTTCCAGGAAGGTTCCAATCTGTGTTTAGGCGCGCCCCACTCTCTTCCAAAAGTTCAGCAGTGAAGGGAAGAAAGCTGCGTTTTCCAACTTTTAGGCAGTTAATGGTGCCAAATTAAAACTTTTTGGTGCCTGCCAGATTACATCTCAAACGTCTTTGCCTTTCTCAAAGATTAAAGGAAGCACATGATTGGCGGGGGTGGGAGAAGAAGACTGGGCTGAAAAGGAATGGGAGTTTGATGGCCAGAGGGCATCTTTCATGTAATCCTGGGATATAAACATACTGCAAACTTATGAGCTGGAGTAGCATTTGAAATGTGCAAAAGAGAGCTGCATAGTTGGAAGCCCCAGGCAGCTCCTATGTTGCCCTTAAGACCTTATTTATGAGATTTACTTTATGCGTACCCTATCTTTCTCCCCACTGGGGACCCAAAGTGGTTTACTTCATTCTTTTCTCTTTTATTTTAAGGCCACAATAACCCTGTAGGCTGAGAACATGTGACTGGGTGACTATTTTGGTACTTGAAGAGTCATATTGAGGAGGGGGGCAAGTGCCTCAGGCTGCCGCACTGCAGGACCAATCAGGACTGACCCCTTGTAGCATTTGTAGCAGTGTGATGTGTAGTGTGGCCCTAAAATGGGCTTGAAAATACAGAGGCAAGAAACACTAGTCCCACTGTGAAGGGTGGAGCAATACTTCTAGTATCAGAGGCCAGTCGGTAGGGTTAGTGGTAGCTGGGGATCTCTTGGGATTACAACTGATCTCCAGCAACAGAGAGCCATTCCCTGAAGAAAGGGGCCACTTTGGAAGGTGGACTCCATGGGATTATACCAGGGTGAGGTCCCTCCCCTCCTCAAATTCTGATGTCATCTGGCCCCACCCCTAAAATCTCCAGGTATTTCCCAAAACAGAAGTGGCAACTCTAGCTTAGGCCAGGACTTCACCGGATTCCAAAACTCTTTCCATAGTCTACATTGGAACATTCCTATAATTGAGTTCCTACTCTATGTCTATTTGGAAGTAAATCTTCTCAGCAAGGACCTGCTTCTCCCTGCAATTTCCCTTCTGCACTCTTGAACTGATGGTGAATTTGCCTTGACCTGGGTAGAATCTGCACTGGGCTTTTTATCCCCGGTGATCCCGAATTAAAGAAAGTAATCTACACATTATTCGATTTCAATTTTGATATTTAGCGCTTTTCCCCCTCTGCATGATCTTTCCCCTGTGACATTCAGGAGCAGATAGAAGTCATTATATTTAAGGAATCCTCTCCAAGAGCCCCAGTATTAAGTGTAGATTTTCTGCTTTTTTCTGGATTAACTTCCTGTCCTGTACCTCCAACACTAACGTAACGAAGCACTCTGTCACTGATTGGTCAGGGTGTCAGTTCAAAGACTGCCTGGTTCCCGGTTGCCATTCCCTCGCAAGATTTATTTTTGCCCTCATTTTGGGATCTGTTTTAAAGTGACTGCACTCCAAAAGCCCACACTTCTGTGAGCAGAGATTTGCCTCTTGGATTTACTTTCCCCTCCTCATTTTCTGGGAGGCTTCTGCCTCCCCTCCCTCCCCCACCCCGCTCCTGCAGGAAAAGAAAGATAAACAAACAGCCTTGTGCTACACTTGCACCCCCCCCCCCAGCTTTCTCTGGTTGCAGGAAATAAAGCATTCTCCAGCCGTGTGCTCCTTCAATGCTGCCTGGAGTTTCACCCAACCCTGTAACCCCCCCCTGTAATCAAGCAGGAAGGACACAAAAATAGGGACAAATGCAGAAGGGTGACGTGTTTAAAATTGGAGAAAAGGAAGGCTGTAGATATGTGTTCAAATCGACCAGAATTTGGCAAGATTTACAGTGGATAAAAATGTAAGTGCAGACTATACCCTGGATAGCCCAGCCATGCTAGATCTTCAGACCTTAGAAACTAAGCAAGGTTGGCCTCAGTTAGCATTTGGAGGGCAGAACTTCAAAGAAAACTAGGGTCTTGATAGGGAGATGATGGTAAGCCATCTCCCAGTGGCTCTTACCTGGCTTCCAGACAATCCTGCTAATCATAGGATCACCTGGCTGCAATACACACATGCCCGATGATAAATAAATAAATAATGATGGCTAATTATCTTTTAAAAACCTTTGCAGCCAGCCAAAGTCACTGATCAATTTTAACAGTATTGTTTATTATGTTGATGATAGCACAGTTGTGAAGTCGTCATGTTTTATTTTAGCAGATTAGTGGTTTGGGCGAAGCACAAAGTGTAAAACAATTATTTATGCCTCTCGACAAGAGAGCTGATCATTTACAATTAATTCATCACAAGTGCAGAGACAGCCAGGCAGCCTGCCACTCGTCATGCTGGAAAGAAAGAGAAAGGCTGAAGACGTAGAGAGTCCATAGGTCCATGCTACCATTGTCAGTGCGGGAGAGCCTGGCAGTGCCATGGCTTGTCACCACGTCATCTGGATGGTCTGTAGAAACAGAGTGATGGAATCACAGCCATTACAGACAAAATGGCTAGCGTGGTGGCAAACTAAAGAGACTGCCCCTTCCATGCTCATTGGATAACACACTTTAAATTAACTTTAGGAGTAGATTTTCCTGTTTCAGCTGCACAAGCACATTGAAAGTACATTATTTAATGCTAGTTAAGTATACATAAAGACACCCATGTAGAATTCAGCAAGCACTTATTTTGGGGGGAGGCGGGGGGGAGCACTAGATTTTTGGTATTTGATCCAGTTTCAGCTCAGATGTGAAACCCCTTGTTTCCAGCTCTTCAGCATTTCCTCTTTCTGGCTGCTTCTAGACGCATGAAACTGGAAGCAACATGAGAACAGGCCCATCACATCCATACATAAGGGCTAATTGGGACAGCAATTTCTCTAGGATCCCCTACAGCCCAGAAAACCTTCCCCCATCTCTCATTTTCACTTTCCCTGCCAGTCTGCCATGTAATGTGCCCTGATTTCAGATACACAGCAGGCAGACATAGGAAGTCAGAATCCCATTCCAAAGTCCTTGGGCCTGTCAGTGTTCTCCCAAGACTCTCTCAGTCTTACCTGCCTCACAAGCTGAGTTGGGGAGAGGGAGGGAGAGTGATGGTAAGCCACTTTGTGACTCCTTAAGGCAGAGAAAAACAAGGCATAAAAACCGACTCGTCTATTTTTAGTCTGGGGGCTCCCTCCTTTCTATATGGAGGGGGTATCCCATTATGCAAGCAGGCTCTCATAAGTGATTTGAAGAGATCCTGCCCCTCAACACAGGTTCTCTTGCTTATTGAGTGATGCTGAATGTTGTGGATCCTGTTCCTTTAGGCTGCAGTAGCCCGTTATTTTTACAATCAAGGCAACACATGTTCTTTTCGTTAAAGATACACTAGGAAAGAAAATTGTTTTACAATGTGTTATTAACAGCTCAAAGTATACCTTAGCTAACTGCAGGGTGTAGAGTGGGAGACGTTTCCCTACAGACGTATTAGACTCAAGATGCATCCATTCCACACTCGGAGATTTCACTTGGGGAGGGAGTTGAAACTCAGAAGGATTATAACACACGTTTAAAAAATGAGAAGCTGCCATCTTCCAAAAGCAAGCATAAGGAACAAATAGTGATCTGTAATTTATCAGGGACTGATAGAAGAAGAAGAAGAAGAAGAAGAAGAATTGGTTCTTATATGCCGCTTTTTCCTACCCGAAGGAGTCTCAAAGAGGCTTACAGTCGTCTTCCCTTTCCTCTCCCCACAACAGACACGTTGTGAGGGAGGGGAGGCTGAGAGAGCCCTGATATCACTGCTCGGTCAGAACAGTTTTATCAGTGCGTGGCGAGCCCAAGGTCACCCAGCTGGCTGCATGTGGGGGAGCGCAGAATCAAACTCAGCTCGCCAGATTAGAAGTCCACACTCCTAACCACTACACCAAATAGGGGCTGTCAGAAAATACAGGAATGTAGGGTCCCTAGGGGTAGAGGTGATTGTTCTCCATTGGGATGCCTGTCAGCATTGATACCCATAGGCCCAGATATAGGAGAGCAACAACATCAGCATCACCAATAAGCAAGATTGAGGGCCTTGATCTGCTTGGATCCTGCTTTGGACACATGCTGTTCTGAGCATAGTAGAAGAAAAGTGTAAAATTTCCTAGCTTGTCCCCTGGCCTGGTGGATTATAGAGCATAGGACCTCAGATTCCAACATGCTGAGGAAGGTCCAGCTCTGGGCTGGGAAAAACCTACAGTTTTTTGGTGGGTGCAGCCTGGGAAGGATACAGTTTGTGAAAATGCAGGAGAATGATGAACCAGACCCTTTTGGAAGAACCGCAATAGTGCTAGTGTTAGATAAGATTAAGGTTGCAAGCTCTGGGTTGGGAAATACCTGGAGATTTGGGGGTTGGACCCTTGGGGATGTTGGGGTTTGGGGAGGGGCTTGAAGAGGGGAGGATCCTCTGCAAGGTATAACGTCATAGTGACCAACTCTGCAAGGCAACCATTTTCTCGAGGGGAATCAATCTCTGTCATCTGGAGATCAGTGTTCTTTGTAAACCACTCTGAACCACAAGGGAGGGTGGTGTAGAAATGAAATGAAAGAAAGAAATTGTAAGGATTTCTCCAGGTGCCACCTCCAGTTGGAACCTGAAAATTGCCTGGTATTAAAACTGATCTCTGGGTTACAGAGATCATTTCTCCTGGAGAAACTGACTGATTTGGAGAGTGGATTGTATGGCGTTATATTCAGTTGAAGACTCTCCCCTCCACGAACCTCCAAGAATTTTCCAACCCAGAGCTGGCCATCCTAGCACTGGAGGAGGGAGGACTGGCTGCTTTGTGACTGACTGGGCTTTCTCCCAGTCAATGTGGTTAAGAATAGCAGACTTGAATCTGGAGAACTCGGTTTGATTTCCCGTTTCTCCTCTTCCTCATGTAGCCTACTGGGTGACCCTGAGCAAGTCCCAGTTCTCACAGAACTCTCTCCACCCTACCTCCCTCACAGGGTGTCTGTTGTGGGGAGAGGGAGGGAAGGCAATTGTAGGCCGCTTGGGGCAGTGAAAAGCTCCTTTGGGCAGTGAAAAGCAGGGTATAAAACCAACTCTTCTTCTCCTCCCAGAAACTATATGTGATAAAACCTCATGTGTGCTGAAGCCCTTTCAAACGTCTAACAGCACTTATTTTATGGATTCATTTTTAGTTGCAAGTTCAGAGTTTTCAGTGGCAAACGGTTAGGAGAGTGGAAAAAGAGCCCTGTGCTTAATTCTAGGCTCCCCCACCCTTTTCCCCGCCTTGGCTTGGCATTTTTTGGTAAGAATGAGTCACATCCCCTGGCTTTGTGAATTGGCACCAGAGCTGCCTTTCTTTGCAAATCCTTGAAAGAGGGAGGGCTGGGGGGCAGCTGATGGGGGAAAGGAGAGGGGACTTTGCGGGGGGACTTTTGCCGGGATGGATAAAGACACAATTGGAAGAATTGCCATCAACATTCGCATTTTGGTTGAGGTGACCTGAAGTGGAAAGCCATTAACAAAATGCCTTCTCTTCTTTTAAGAACCAAAAGGCCTCTCCATCCCAGAGAGGGGAGAAGTCCAAGGCTGAAGCCTGTTTTCCGTTAAGCAGCCTGGAATGGTTTGTATTTCTGTGGCTTTGGCAGCGTTGCTGAAATGCTGTTCTTTTTTCTTTCTTTCTAGTCTTTTTACAAGAGTACTGTACAGACAGCATGTCCCAAGGATCCACATGTATTCCAGTGCCCATGTCTTCCACATCTCAGACCCTTTTCCTGCAAGAAGGCCCCCGAATCCCTCCCTTCTGTTCCAGCTCACTGTCTTGTCATCCATAGTAGAGTGTTTGCAAAAAGTGTGTGTGGGGAGGAACTTTTACATGGTGATACTTCAGACAGAGCTTCATGACCTGAATGCTGTAACTTCCTTGCTTGTATGAATGGACCTTCTCAGATATACAATATGCTCAGTTTTCTTCCAACACAATACCTTGTTGGGCAGTTTATGCACAGATTTGCCTTTCCAGAGAATGCAGGGGTTGGGCAATTGGGATCGTGTTCTTTGCTTCCGCTCCCAACATTGACATGAGTGTTTCCTAACCTCGAGCCCCTAGGGTCCCAGGGTTTGGGGGGGGGGGGGGTTGGGGTGAGGGGGTATTTTTGTTGATTTTTGCATGCTCTTTCTCTCCCCCCCCCCCCCTCCATTTCCTTTTTCAGTGGGTTACCTCACACAGCAAAAGACAGTATCCTCAACTGGGTAGAGCCGTAGCTCCTAACCTTTTGGAGTATGAGGACCAGTTTTTAACCTTTTTTTAAAAAATGCAGACCCCTCCACATGATAGTAGCTGTAGTGAAAAGTGCCATCAGCTGATTTATGGTGACCCTCTAGGGTTTTCAAGGCAAGAGATGACCAGGGTTGGTTTGCCATGGCCTGGCTCTGGGTAGCAATCCTGGACTTCCTTATTGCTCTCCCATCCAACTAATCAGAGCCCACCCTGCTTAGCTTCTGAGACCGCATATGCCAAAAAGTGAAGGAAAATGACCGTGCTTAGTGCATATATGGATTTGCAGCCTGCTTACAATAACTCAGTGGCCTCCTGGTGTCTCTAGCCCCCAAGCTGAGAACTACGAATGTAGAGAAAGAAACTCAAAATAACCTGGGAATCACAAATAATGTGATGCTCTACCCAAAGGCAAGGCTGGATATTTTATATTTATCCAGGGAAAACCCACTGAAGTTGGTCCTGGGCAGAGGACACCTAGGGGGGCTGCCCCAGTGCTAACCCATGAAACCTCCCAGCTAGAAGTGGGAGATCTCGCCAAGCTTGACACTTCCACACTCAGGAATGCAGGGTTGCCAGGTCTGGTTTGGGAATTTCCTGAAGATTTGTGGGTGGTGCCTGAGGATGTGAGTGTGGGAGGGCTATTATGCGAGAGAGCTGTGTCGTCCAGGGAACCGATCTTTGTGCTCTGGAGAACAGTTGTAATTCTAGAACAACTCCAGACCCCACCTTGAAGTTGTCCACCCTACCAATGGGGCATTCAACTCAGGAAAAAAACAGATTGATTCAGAGGCTTCTGGGACCTTGCAAAAGGTCACCTTGCTCAAGAGCCTCCAAACGCTGAGAGCCAGCCGTCCTTGGAAGCCTCGTCTGTTGGCATCTGGTAGGTGTGCAACAGAGGATTTATTCCAGGTGGTGTGCGATCCAGGGGAAAATGCTTAGAAGGATGTGTTGGTACCTGAAAGGCAGAAACATGTGCTAACAACCAACCGTTTCCCTGGCCAAGTGTTCCATCCCATGGGCTTTCCTTGTTGTGGGAGCTGGCAAAGACTCACATGGGCCCTCAGCTGCTCCACATCAGCAAAAGACATGTGCGCTCTCAAAATAGCTTCCGGAGACGCAATCGCCATTCCCCCCCCTTAAACCGGCGAAAGCAACGAATAAATGAGGCTTCTTTGGCTGAAGTCCCTCCACAGAAGTGCTTAACAGTAAAACAAAGCTCCTTTCTGCATTTGTCTTTAAAGTTTCCGAGCACAATACAGCCCCCTGTTCGACACTGCCCGTAATTTCGGCCACAAATCGTGCCCAGGGGGGGGGGGGTATTTTTTGCTTGAAGATCGTGCAGACGATTAAATGCCAGCTCCTACGCCAGCGAAAAAGGTCTTTCTGAGACAGTGAATGAACAAATATTTGTTGCTACTGGTGTTTTTGGGTTGTTAAAAAACAGTTTTTAAGAGGAAAAGGGCTTTTCGGGAGCACGAACACAACAGTTCATTGGCTGTTCTGTTTGATTGATGGCCAGGGGTGGGAAGAAGCGCGGAAAATCCTTTGTTGCGATTCCGGCGAGACCGGAAACCTGTGGGGAATGAATAGACCGCTACTTCAATATTCCACTAGAATTGAAGATATGCGGAATGATGAAATTCCACTATTAAATATAGTGTTTCTGCATACTGCAAACATTTAGCAACATTGGTCCTTGTGCGGAATGGCCCTCAGTGTCTTGAGAGAATAGGTTTCTCACAAGGCAGTTGTTATGAAGATTAAGTTATTTTTAAAAATATGTATTTTATCATATGGCATATGTGTAATATAGCCAGGAGAGTCCCAATATTGTCTGGCTGCCAGACAAGAGACATGCAGAGGTGGTTTTCCATTGCCTGCCTCTGCATGATGACACTGGTATTCCTTGGAGGTCGCCCAAGTGCTAGCTTCCAAGAGCTGACCCTGCTTAGATTCCAAGATCTTACAGGATGGGGGTATGCAAAAAGGCTCTTTGAATCTCCACTCAGAAAGAAATCAAAACAAAACATAAATAAGCCAGCTGTGGAGTCACTCTGTAGACCAGGGGCTACTTCTTAATGCTGTACTAGATTGGATTTCAAGAAATTTGATGAATTAAAAATAAATATGTTATTATATAGATCACAAATGAAGCCTGCCTTACCACTGCCTTGATAAGAATTGACCATGCTGTGCTATTATTAAGCCCGGAAGATTAAAAGATGCCTGTCTTTTTCTCTCTAGTGAGAACAGTTCAGCAGTGAGAGCTGCTTTCTAATGGTGGCTCTGTACAAAAGGAGGGCAGGACAGGTGTGAAGGCCACTCACATGAAGCAGCCAGTCAGACCCTTGACCTATTATGAGGAGGAGGAGGAGGAAGAAGAAGAAGAGTTGGTTCTTATATGCCACTTTTCTCTACCCAAAGGAATCTCAAAGCGGCTTACAGTCGCCTTCCCTTTCCTCTCCCCACAACAGACACCCTGTGAGGGAGGTGAGGCTGAGAGAGCCCTGAGATTACTGCTTGGTCAGACAGAACAGCTTTACCAGTGCTCTGGCAAGCCCAAGGTCCCCCAGCTGGCTGCATGTGGGGGAGTGCAGAATCGAACCCGGCTTGCCAGAAGTCCGTACTCCTAACTACTACACTAAGCTGGCTCTCTTCAGACTTACACTCTGAAATCCAGACTAGGGTGCCAAACTCCAATTTGGGAAATTCCTGGAGATTTGGCAGGGATTCTTGGGAGAGCAGGTTTGGGGAGGGGAGAGCTTTCAACTGGGTATAATGCCCTAGAGTCCGCACTACAAAGCAACTCTAGCAGAACGGTTTAGTAGTAGCCAAGCTTTGGGAGCCTGACAGGGTCTGCACTATGGGAATAACGGTACTAGTCTGCATGGCAGTTATGGGGTTAATGGAGCCAATGCTAGAGATGTTCAGTTTGCTGGGTTGTTTACTTGTTTGTGGTAAAGAGAAAACCCTAAATTGGGTTTCATTGAAGTCATTATTCTAACTGCTAGTTTTAATTATTCCATTTGGGCCCCCGCATTGGCTTCAATGGGAAACATATTTTTTATCTTTAACTCCCATTCAGTCAGGGTTAGTCAAACTGCGGCCCTCCAGATGTTTGCTGCCAGGGGCTCATGGGAATTGTAGTCCATGGACATCTGGAGGGCCCCTGCGTTAGACTATTAGAATGATGTTCTTAGGGATTGTATCTTTCTCCCGTGGGATCCTCCTTGCCAGTTTCTGGACTGATAGGTTGCCAGAATCCAGCCAGGGAAATTCCTGGAAATTTGGGGGCAGAGCCTGGGGAAAGCAGAATTAGGAAGGGGAGGGAACTCAGTGGGAATGTCCGCCAGCTGCCAGTTCCTCCAGGAGCATGTACCTCTGTTGTCTGGAGAGCAGCAGTAATTTGGGAAGGATGGAGGTTGGCAACCCTAAATAGAAGAAACTAGATGCTGCAGGGGGAAGTGTTGGGTGTGGCATTTTGTACAGCAAAGCAGATGCAAATAATTTACAAATAATTAAGAAATGCAGTTGGCCACACATTGAGCTGGATTCCCACATACCATCTGAGTGCCAGGCATGAACTTAACAGGACCGGGCTGAGGGTGCAGCTGGTAAAATAATCAGCCAGCCCTCCTGCAGATTCTGTGACCTCAGTGTGTTTTTTTCTTCATACGCTTCGAGTGTAGTCAGGATCCTAACTGGAGTAGTTTTTATTCACAAGGTGGAACTGCACCTATTGAAGGCTGTCATTATTGTATTACTGCTAGCGGTGAGTACACGTTAGTGTTAGAAAAATGGCAGGTGCTTCCAGGAATTGGGAGGGAGTATACATTGCAGCTGATACTTTGCTTTAGGATGCTTAGGGCTGATCCTGCGTTGAGCAGGGGGTTGGACTAGATGGCCTGTATGGCCCCTTCCAACTCTATGATTCTGTGATTCTCTGATACAATGTCAGGCTATTCAAGTGAGATGCTTTCACCTCCCCCCCCCCCCAATTAAGACATGGACACTCACTGAGTCCCTTCACACAAGTAGGGCATGTCAGTGGTATCAGATAGTCCCTCCTCAGAAGATACGACACCGAAGCGATTTCAGCAGTTCCTCCTCAGAAGGCAGGGAGCAGAAGTGATTTCAGTTGCTAGCCAGGGCTGCCTACCTCGTCTAGCAATCCCATCCTTGTCGGCAGTGTGAAATCCGTAGGTTCAGTAAGACACGAACACTCAGTTCCAAGCACCCAAAAACATTAATGGAATCAGAAATGCTGAAAGACAGTCAGAACTGGGGAACATGTATACATACATGAGACTCCCATCAAGACATGGGACTGGTCCTTAATGAAGGCCTATGATAGGTCCATAAATCTATTTGCTAATTGGATGCAAATCAGGACCAGGCAAATCCCTTTTGTCGCCTGTCTGCATCTTTACCATAAACTAAACATGAGCAGGCAGTGTGATGCAGTGGTAAAAAAGGCAAATGCCATTTTGGGCTGTATCAACAGAGGCATCACATCAAAATCACAAGATGTCATAGTCCCATTGTATACGGCACTGGTCATACCACACCTGGAGTACTGTGTGCAGTTCTGGAGGCCTCACTTCAAGAAGGACGTCGATAAAATTGAAAGGGTACAGAGGAGAGTGACGAAGATGATCTGGGGCCAAGGGACCAAGCCCTATGAAGATAGGTTGAGGGAATGTTCAGGCTGGAGAAAAGGAGGTTGAGAGGGGACATGATAGCCCTCTAAGTATTTGAAAAGTTGTCACTTGGAGGAGGGCAGGATGCTGTTTCTGTTGGCTGCAGAGGAGAGGACACGCAGTAATGGGTTTAAACTACAAGTACAACGATATAGGCTAGATATCAGGAAAAGATTTTTCACAGTCAGAGTAGTTCAGCAGTGGAATAGGCTGCCTAAGGAGGTGGTGAGCTCCCCCTCACTGGAAGTCTTCAAGCAAAGGTTGGATACACACTTTTCTTGGATGCTTTAGGATGCTTAGGGCTGATCCTGCGTTGAGCAGGGGGTTGGACTAGATGGCCTGTATGGCCCCTTCCAACTCTTTGATTCTATGATTCTATGATTCTATCATTTCACTTCGGCTGGATGCAAATAATGCTGTCATCACTCCAGCCCACCGTAATACTGAAGGCAGTTTGAAAGAAGGGCTGCTGTTCACGATGCGATGCCTACCCATTGTTTTCTGTGGGCAAACAGGTCCTTCAGGTTTTGTATTGTTTCCTGCAAAACATGTTTGAACAGACACAAAACATCAAGTAAAGTAGCCATTTTAATCCTCTATGTGTATGTGTGTGTGTGTGTGTGTGTAAAGTGATGTCTAGTCACAGCGGACGTATGGCAGCTCCAGCAAAGGGCTTCCAAGGCAAGCGAGCAGCAGAGCTAGTTTGCTATGGACTTCATCTTTAGTGCCTTCCTTGGTGGTCTCCTTTCCAAATACCAACACTGCTGAGTTTCCAAGAGCTTCCTTCTCTCCCGTTCATCCATTGGTTAAAAAAAAGCATCAGTGAGGTAACATAGTTGTTAGAATAATCACCAAACAGGAAGCAGGATTTTGACGGAACGTTTCTCCAGGCTGGATGCTCAATAGGAAGAAAAGGAAAGGAAGAGGGAGAGAGAAAAAGAGAGAGACAGATTATGCAGCAAGATGGTTGGCAACTATCCTGCTGGCCACCAAATGTTATTAGAAAGTGGGTATGTATGATCAAGTGGGGCTTTTGCCAAGCCAGGCTTTTGATTGGCCACTGGCAATTTGATTGCCTATGCAGATATTTAAAATATTTACTTTGGCAGCTGCTGCCCTTACAGCACAAAGATCACCACCGTGTGAGTTGTGGCAACCATTTTGTGGCTGGCTTCACATCATGCAGCAGCCATTTTGTGACTGCACTCACCATGCCATGTCAGAATTCCAAAGGTGCCTGAAGTTTCAAAAGGATTGGAGACTCCTGCACTAAAGGATCTGAAATAACAGAAGTGTGGAAAGGCTCTTCTCTGTCTGAAAGCTGCTGCCAGTCAAAGTAAATTACTACTCTAGTTGGTCTGACTGTTTTAATGGACACAGTTCAGGATTAACTATGGCCATTTCCCCAGGGATCATTTGCCCCATAGCCAATGCTGTTGGGAAGTGTTCCTCCCTTCTCCACTGTATGCACACACCTTCGTGATGTATGAATGCATCATGCACCACCTGGGGCTTCTCTGATTTTTTTACCATCTTACTCTAACCTGCTTTGCTGCAGAATTTATGCAGAAAAGCCTAGACAGCTGCTGTGTGAGCAAGAAAGTTCAAATTTTCCCATCTGCCCAACAGCTATTTTCCCTGAGGCAGTCTCCTAATTAGATGGGGGAAATTAGTTTTAAAAGAGACAATGCAAGAAGGGGTAACTATGTCTCTACAATGTTTATGGGGATTTTTCCCTCTGGAGAACTTTTGGAATCAACCAGGCTAAGTTAACTGGAAAGGATTTTTTAAAATTAAAATACAAATAAAAGGGCAAAACACACATGTAAACACAGGGAAAGCATAAACATGGTTAGCTAAGAGGAAATCAGGGAGGAGGGAGGAGATCTCAATTTTGGGAAAGATTATAGTTCACGGGGACAGCAGCAGGCATACGTTTTTGTTTGTTTCGGTTTTAAATTTCAACTTAAGTACAATTTGCCAGGTTCCCCTAGATGTCCCTCCAAAAGTGGGACAATCTGGTCACCTTAATTTAGGGTTACCAGCTCTGGCTTGTGAAATTCCTGGAAATTTGGTGGCAGATCCTGGGAAAGGCGGAATTTGGGAAGGGAAGGAACCCCTGGGGATATGAGTCCATATAATCTACCTTCCAGGGCTGCCACTTCCTCACCACTGGGGACACTGCTGAAGAGTAATTACACATTGCAATATTAATATTAGTAGACCCCCTACAAATGTGGATATTATTTTTGGATCCCATTTTGGGATTGAACTACACAAAGCAAAATATTACCAGAGACTAAGTTATTTTCTAAAATTTCATCACCCAAAAGAATGCAATTAGAGAAGACTGAGTTATTAATATATTGAGAATATAACTGATGGATATCGAAAATGGACCATACCTAGGATTCCGTTTTGAAATTGTTTTGAACATTGTTTTCATTGGAATAAACCATTTCACCAACGCCAGCTTGAGACTTTTTACCATCTGAAGGTTGGCAACCTGTTTTGAGCAGAATTTTAAAATATTGTTTTGCAGTCCATTGCTGCTGGTGCTCCCATGTGGGTGTCGCAGGCCTGCCACCACCACTGCTGCAGCCAGCGTGAGGGAACAGCAGGCGAGGCAGGGTGGTGCAGCGAGTGTGTGGCAACATTCTGGCCATTGTTCCTCTGCCTTGGGGCTGGGTGGGCAGCGCTGCCGCTGGCAGCAGCTGGGCGTCCCTTGCGCATCCTGTGTGGTGGTGGTGTAGCCTCCTCTCTGTGGTCTCCTGTGCATGGTGCTTGTCATTATCGGGCTTGTCATTGGTGCCACTCCCCCTTCTTGCCGCTGCCAGTGGCTGCTATGGTGCGCCGCTGCCAGTTGGAAGAGGGCAGTGCATTGAGGAGATGGATGCACCCTGATTGGGCTGGATTTGAGTCTGGACACTCTCCAGGGGGATGGACATGCTCCGCCCCCCAGGGAGTTTCACAATTATTATAGAGCACCATGGATAAGGATATTTTGTGAAATCTTCTGTGATTCCTTCAGAGGCAATTGTTGAGGAATGGGCCCGTTGAAGAAATGTGCTGATTGTGGTGCCAATTAACATAAATCCTGTCTTTTATGTCTGGGCAAGGGGAACAATATCATATCTTGTGCTGCTTGTAAATAAACGCCTAACCCCAAAAACACGGGACGAGAGAGCAAAATGGCTGAAAGCCACCTTATGGAAGAAGGCCTTGAAGGCCACAAGTCTTGCCATCCAAAGGGAAGACCAGTGTCCCCTATACCTCTCCTTGGCCCACTGGGGGAAGAGGAGATTCCTTCAGTGGTGTGAGCAACCCTGAAAAGTAGAAAAAATCCAAGCTCAGGAGGTCCCACGTCCTGTGGCTTCACCACCAACCCAATCCTTGACTGAGGTCAAGGTGATAATGATGGGACTTAGAAGGCTCATCGAATGCCAGAGCTCCGGCGTGGGTTCCCAAGATGGCCTCCTTAGAGTAGAGGGGTTGGGGGAAAGACCAGGATCCACCTTTTTGCCTTTTATCAGCATCGATTTTCAGCAAGCCTTTGGAGGACCTACTAAAAGACCTCTTGATACTGAATGGTTTGACTGTGGCTGCAAAGTTAGTGCTGAGCTTATGCTGTAGAGGTAGAGGACTCTATCATCACCCCACACATTTATCATGGAGACCTACCTACCATGATCTTTGGTTGCTTATGGATGCATCTCTACTAGGATGGGATACACACTGTCTTCGTTATACTAGTAAGGGGACCTCATCTGTGAATGAAATTAAGCTCCATATCAACATCCTTGAGTTTACTGCCATTAAATATGCACTTAATTTATTTGTAGATCTACTAAAGGATATGAGGGTACTCATCACCACAGACAATACTACAGTGATGTTGTATTATGATGTAGACAATACTACAGTGACCTAGACAAATAGGCAGAATGAGATCTCTGTGACGATGTTGAAAGGCCACAGACATCTGGTGTTGGGTGTTAGGAAACATCAACATACTAACAGCCATTCACATTGCCAGTCATCTGAGCATATTGGTGGATGCACTAAGAGGGGTGCATATGGGACACAAGAACGGTCCATTCAGGACATCCATTTTTGATTTATGGGGCACTCCACACTTAAACCTTTCGCTATTTTGGCCTATTTTGTTCCAGAGCAGGAAGGGAACAAAATTTACTTGGGGATGCCTGGAGGCTGGAGGAGAAAGCAGTGCTCTCGTGTTACCCACCTTTCCTTTTCCCCTGGACAGGGTAGTTTTATGCTCCAGTATTGGGTTCCTTCTGAAGCTGTTTTCAGGATTTCATTTGGGCCAGAAGGACACAGTTCCAACTTTCCCCCGAAACCCCATCTAATGACAGAGACAGCTTAATGCACACATTAGATGCTAGGAGGGCATTACTCTATTTACAAAGGATAAAGGACTTTAGACAAGACAGAAGACTTTTTGTCTGCTTCAGTGGCCCAAGGAAAGGGAAAGCTACTTCTGCACAGACTATTTCAAGATTGATTATGTCTGCAATCAGGAAGGCATACACTATGGTTAATGTAGACTGTCCATGGAAAGTGGTGGCACATTCTATGAGAGCCCAAGCCTCCTTGGCTGCTTTCGCTTCAGCGCTGCCATTGGATGATGTCTGCAGTGTGGTGACCTCTGTTTGGTCACCATTACTTGATGGGCATTGACCAGTAGAGAGGCATCTGTGGGGAAAGTGGTCCTAGAACCAATCTTCCACTAATTAACCCACACCCTCTCCCACAGTGAGTGATCTTGGTATTCTCCCATGTGGGACTGCACAGAAGCCACGGAAATGAAAACAGGGTTGCATTTATCTGTAACTGCTGTTCATCGAGTGGCCTTCTGTGTAGCCACACATCCCTTCCTCCTTTCCCTCTGTGGGCTGCTGCTGATTGTTTTTAACTTACCTGTCCTGGCAGCTGGAAGGGGAAATGAGGGGAGAGCGCTAACCTCTCCCACATCACATGACTTTAGGCAGGAAAGTCAGCCTCCTCTGTGAGGGGTGTGGTGAGCACTCTCAGGAGCTTTAGAAAATTGCTAGTTCTTCTCCGTGGCAGGCTTGTGAAAATGCGGTCTCATGTATACCTGCACAGAAGGCCCCTCGATGAACAGCAGTTACAGGTAAGTGCAACCTGCTTAGCAGTCCCTTTAGAATCTGAACAAAGTTAGAATCCAGTGGCACCTCTAAGAACATCCATGTTTAATTCAAGGTGTAAGCACAACTACTCACCTGAATCTATCTCCCAAAATCTCGTTCAGTATGATCTTTTGGAAGAGACTGTACTCAAAATGTCTTAGCACTTCTGTGCTTGGGAAGGCACAAATGTTTGTGGCTTCTGCCATGTTGGTGCCACGGCCACTATTTCTCCACACTGGGCTATCAGGGGCACTTTTGGAAGGTTTGGCTAAACACACTCTCTTAGTCTAACCCAGCGGCCCGCAACCTTTTCCTGGTTGCGGACCGGTAGGTGGGGGGAGAGGGTGGCCCAGGGCGCTGTGCATGTGCGGCAGCCCCGCGCAAACAGGCATGCATGAAACTGTCAGGTGTGTGCGTTCACGCCCCAGTAGGGCGTGAACGCACATGTGCAACAGTTTCACATGTGCGCATACGCAGGGCTGCCATGCAAGCACGTTTGCGCTCCTGGCAGGGGCGCAAATGTGCATGCGTGGCAGTTCTGTGCATGCATGCATGGGTGAAACTGCCGCGCACATGAGTTTGTGCCCCCAGCGGGTGCAAACACACATGCGCGGCAGCTCTGCACATTTGCACTGCTGGCATGCCGGTGGCTGCGCCTCCCTCTTTCCCCCCCCCTCCCTCAGCAAGAAGCTCATCGGGCTGTGAGCTAATCAGCCTCTTTGGCGGCCGATTTGCTCACTGCCTGGTGATCTTCTTGCTGGGGGGGGGCGGGGAGAGGGAGGCATGGCCCACTCCCGAGGCTTTTGTGGCCTGGCAGCGGGCTGCGGCCCAGGGGTTGATGACGCCCCCGTCTAACCTACCTCACAGGGTTGCAGTGAGGATTAAATGGAGAAGAAGGGAATGATGCAAGTTGATTTGGGTCCTCATTGGAGAAAGGTGGGATATAAATGATTTTTTAAATACGAACTGCATTGAGCCTTCCAGGAGGGCGGTATATAAATATAATAATAATTGCACACACACACACACACACACACACATAAATGAATTAAATCAGTATTAGATTTAACAGGAAACTGGCATATCACTAGGGTTGCCAGCTTTAGATTGGGAAATACCTGGACCTTGTGGGTGGACCCTGAGGAGGGTGGGGATTGGGAAGGAGAGGGACTAGAGTGCTAAAGAATCCACCTTTCAAAGCAGCCATTTTCTTGAGATGAACTGATGCTTGGAGGAACCCTACATATCACGAGAGTGACAAAGCCTTCCAGTGATGTGGGGAGGATGGCAGCTACAAGAAACTGAGAAGTAGGATTGCCCACTCCAGGTTGGGATAAACCTGGAGATTTGAGGATGGAGCTGGGTGGGGGCAAGGTTTGAAGAGGGGAGCGATCTCAGTGAGCTATAATGCCACAGAATCCACACTCCAGAGCAACCGATTTCTTCAGGGCAAAAGACCTCTATCAGCTGGAGATCAGTTGTCTTTCCAGGGATCTCCAGGCCCCATGAGGTAGTTGGCAACCCTGTGGGAGAACCAAACTAGCCATTCTGGGTTCTGTGAACATTCCTCACCCCAGAATATTTTCAGAAGCCATAACATCTAGCTTGGCTCTGAGGCAAGGAGAGGATGGAGACAACTACTGTATGTGGTGCACAGAAGACAGAATATTGTCACCGGGTTCTGATATCCATCAGCAAAAGGATCGCTTGGCACAAATCGGTTACATCTCAATCGCTAAGTGTGCTTTTCGGCTTTGTATCAGATTGCTGGACCCCGGGGAATCTACAAAATCTGCCCATATGAGCCTGAAGTTGATCTTGCGTTAAGGGTTGGACTAAATGGCCTGTGAGGCCCCTTCCAACTCTATGATTCTATGATTCTGTGAAGTCAGCCTGTGCCTGCACAGGGGTTTCTCATGTGGTTTCTTTGGAGCAACAGGTTTTTGAAAGTTGCAGACAACTTGGTCTTCAATGGGGCAGAGGGGAGTTGCATGCAAATACATAAAAAAGGGGCCGGGGTGTGGGAAGAGAGACTTCCCTGCTCACTGGGATTTAGTGACTCATTCCTGCCATGCCACGACTGGGAGATATTAGATTACTTGTTCATAAAAGGCCATGTGTGTGTGTGTGTGTGCATGCACGTGCGCATACGTTGCCCTGGCGACAGGATGAGTCACTCCCGTGCTGCTGGGAAATAGGCTGTCGGTTTTTCCTTCATTTTTCATTACTCTTCAGAAGGATGTTTGGCCTCCCCGTAGCAACTGTGTTGTAGGCTTATATGTATACATCCAGCATAAATGAACTGGTGCAGTCCTGTGGTGATAAATAAAGCAAGCCCAGCTGTTTCAGAGAGCAGGTGGGAGTAGGGGTTTCCAATCTCCAGTTGTGGCCTGGGGGTTTCCTAGAATTAGAACTCATCTCCAGTTGTAAGAGATCAATTCCCTGGAGAAAATGGCGGCTTTGGAGGGTGGACTTGATGGCATCATACCCCACTGAGATCCCTCCCCACAGGTTCCCCAGGTTCCACCCCTGAAGTTTCCAGGTGTTTCCCAAACCAGAGCTGGAAACCTTAGGGATGCCAGTTTTGAATGCCCTCTCCAATTAAAAGACTCCCTGCAAGAGAGAAAGGTGGCAGGCTGGTTTGTTCTGTGAGGGTTCTACTTGCCAGGAATGATTTTTATAGGCTGGAGCCTTTAAAAACAACAAAGCCGCCTAGAGCCACCAGCTCCCAGTGTGTAAATACATGTGAGAAATGGATCATTATACTAATTCAAATAATTTTTCTTTTAATTTTAAGGATTTCATTACATGTGATTAAAAAAAATGTCATAGATGATTCAATGCAAATGTGGTTTAGGATATGTGGAAATGTCTACAAGAGCATTAAAAACACAGATCATAGAGCATAGATGTCGTCTCCGAAACCATATCATAGATGCCCCCCATTGTCTAGCATTGGATTGAGAAAAAAACATGAGACAATTTTGTTTTCTTTGGTATTTGTTGTTGTTGTTGTTAGGTGCAAAGTCGTGTCCGACCCAGCGCGACCCCATGGACCATGATCCTCCAGGCCTTCCTGTCCTCTACCATTCCCCGGAGTCCATTTAAGTTTGCACCGACTGCTTCAGTGGCTCCATCCAGCCACCTCATTCTCTGTCGTCCCCTTCTTCTTTTGCCCTCGATCGCTCCCAGCATTAGGCTCTTCTCCAGGGAGTCCTTTCTTCTCATGATGTGGCCAAAGTATTTGAGTTTCATCTTCAGTTCTTTGGTATAGAAAAAATTAAACTGGGTCAATTTAATGATAAAAAGAACCAACTGTACTTACAACAACGTGAATGTTATTTCATTTTTAATTTTTAATACCTTATTTCCTAAAGGTTTAAATACTAATTGGAACTTAGGCTGTTCTTTATGATAGAATACTCCTCATGTTCCTATCTTTACATTGACTAAATGCGTGACACCTGTTAGAGAATACTCTTCTATGCATGTTAACCTTTAAAAGTTCAGTTAATTGATTCCCTTTGGGGGCATGTCAGTAGAGCAACCCCATTACAACAGAGCGTAAGCCTACTTGCATTTTGAAAAATTATTAATCTCCAAACTGAGGTATGTTATAAACATGTTTATTTCATAGGCTTCAATTGTTATCTGTAAGGTTTCCTGTATGATTTTACATGGCATTTATATTACAGAACAAAGAAGCAATCATTGAAGAAGGTTCAGGGAAACAGGTGTCCCCGTTTTGGTTGCCAAAGACATTTATGATTATAGAAATAAACAAACACTTGAATTTTGGAATTGATTTATTTGACAATTTATGGATATATAGCCTCAGGAATTCCATGTTTTGGTCATTACGATTAGAAGAATCGACGGTTCACCCCATGTGAGATTTTGCAGAGGCCTTTCTCTGTGTACACAGCTCTGCCTGCACCCTCAAAGGCATGATGGGTGGTTATATGTGTGAGAGAAAGCCCTCTCTGCAGTGAAACTCTGTCCTCACAGCTGTCCACGTGTTCTTTTTTGATGCCAGATGAAAACTCCTGTTTGCTCAGGCTTTTGGCCTAGTGACTGTTTTTGTTGGGTCTTTTATGTGTGTGTTTTGCGGGGGGGTAGAGTTATTATTGACAAATCACTAACAATTGTAAGTGGTTAATAATTAATGTTATAATGTGATTTTAATTATGATTAATGCTTTTAACTATGATGTTAATCACTCTTTATATTTTAAGCTGCCTTGGGAACTACATGCATAGAGTTTGTGCCGGATATAAATGCTTCTGATAAAGAGAGAGAGAGAGAGAGAGAGAGAGAGAGAGAGAGAGAGAGAGGGGTTTCCAGTTGCTGAGGCTGTGTTTGAAGGCTGGGGCTTAATTTGCAAGTATTTTGAGATGTGTGTACATCTTATAGCCTTTTATGGCAATAGTGTAGAGTTTTTTACGTTTTTTCAACTCCATCCTACAAACCACATTATGCATTGGATCCCTTTCAGTTTGTGTGGCCTGGAGTTCTCTAGGAATTAGGACTGATCTCCACACTATGGAGATCTGTGCCATAGCACCGGAGGGTGTGCTGAATTCCCTGCCCCCCAAGTTTTGCTGTTAAGTCTCCTGGAATTTCCCAACCTGGAGTTGGCAGCCCTACTTTCAGTAAGACTAAATGGTGCCTTTTGGTGGTTGCACTTGCAAAGATCTCTTTCCAGATGTATTTGTTTGTGGCAGGCCTTTCATGTATTCTGGAGGCTGGTCTCAGGTATATTTTCAGTTTATTTGCAGTTGATGGCGGAGTGGTCTGTTCAGTGGCCAGTTCATTTTGACCAGAAGGAACCATGGGCTTTGTGCAGTGTTTTCTCCTAGCGGTACTAGACAAGCCAATGGACAGAAATCTTGCCTATATTGAATCCTCTCTACAAGAAATTCCAGAGTTTCTAAACAGCCCCAGTGTTTCCCAAAAACTTCGCTAGAAAACCATTTTTTTGCCTGCATGCAGATACCCTCTGGCAGCTCAAGCTAAAAGACCTCAAGCATCAAATGCAGAGAAAAGACCAAACCATACCCAAGACCCTGGAGAGCCATCACCAGTCTGGTAAGACACTGGTGGATTAAATGGACCAATGGCCTGACTTGGTCTAAGGCAGATGCAGGGCCTCACCATTAAGAACATGCTGAATCCAACCAGGGTGTAGTCTGCACAGGGCTTTTTATTCACTCCAAGCTTGAATAAATCCCTCCCATCTACACTGAATTCGATTTCCATTTTGATTTGGGGTCCTTTAAGTTTTTCCTCTGCAACATGCATGATTGATCTGCAGCGACCCTACCTTTCCCCCGCGTTATCCAGGAGTGGATATAAGCCTCAATATTTGGAAAATCACCATCAATAAGTGTGTAGATTTCTCCTTTTAGTGAATTAATTTCTTTCCCCATGCCTCGTAGCAAAGCAGTCTTCCCTGATTGGCCATTGCATTAATTCAAATACTTCCTGGTTCCCTGTTGCAAGTTCCCCGTTCCTAGTTCCCCATCCCAAGATTTATTTTTGCCCTCCTTTTGGAATCTGTGTTAAAGTGACTGCGCTCCAGAATCCCACACTTCTCCCAGCAGAGAGTTTTCTGTGAGGCTGCTGCTGGCTCAGCTCCCCCGCCTCTGCTCATTAAGGAAAGGAAAGAAAGAAAGGAAAGAAAGAAAGAGAGGAGCAGCTTCTGCTTCTCCATAGACAGTCAAAAGAAATAAAGCACACTCCTTTAATGCCAGCTGGACTTCACCTACCCTGCCCCCTCTGAGCTTCCCCAATCAAGTGCAGAAATTCAGGGGAAAGTAAAGAGGTTCAAATCAATCTAAATTCACCAGGATTGACAATGGAAAAAAACAAAGTAAGTGCAGAATTAGCGTAGGTCAGAGATCTACCTACTCTTGCCAGATGCCTCACAAAAACAAGGATTTTATTTATTTATTTACTTTATTTATGTCCCACCTCTCTCTTCAATGGAGACCCAAAGCTGCTTACATTGATTCCCTCTCTTCCATTGCATCCCTTCACAACAGCCCTGTGAGGTATGTTAGGCTGAGAGTGTGTGCCTGGCCTAAGGACCCCCTGCAGGCTTCATAGCAGTGCAGGGATTCAGATCATATTCCATGTCGCGAACCCCAGGAAATAGTGCAGCTGCGGAACCCTCCTCGATATCCAAGCCTAGCGACTACCGACACCCAGCATTTCACCAGAAAGTTGGTTTATTGACGACAGGACACAAGGACAATCACTCAGCTAAGGCAACAAGTAATACAGGATATTTGACTGCTCTTAGATCGGACCCAGGTTTTATAGGCACATGAGTAGACCCTTTCCCTCCCCCCAACAGGAGAGCCAGGAAAGACCCTTTCCGGAGTGGAAGTGTTTGAAGCCAGCCAGGTGTGAAACTGCTGGAGCCAGCAGGCTGGACGGTCTGCTCCTGCTTTCAACATTTCAAAGTGGACCACCAGATCTCACTGCCCGGAGAGAAGAAAGAAAAGGGAGGGCGGGGGAAGGAAGGCAGTGATAAGAGTAACTATGTTTTTTAACACCTCTAGGCGGAGCCCGCTGGAGAAGGGGAGAACAGGAAAAAAGGGGGATGAGCAGGAGGCCCAGAGAGGGATTCGAAAGGGCACCTGACATTCCAACTCTTTAACCACTATACCTGGCTGGCCATTTCCCTTGTTATTTGCCATCCGGCATTTGGCAATCTTGATCTGCCCAGAGGTTCCATTTAGTTATCATAATTAATAGGAATAGCAAGCCTCCACAAGAACCTAACTATCGCTTTGCTGGGTAACACTGAGCTTCTATGTCAGCCTTTCAAGAAGCCCCAATAGTGGCGCAGAATACGGTTGGGAAGCATAGCTGTGTGCACACCCACCCAGGGCCCCTTTCCTTCCCATCCCCTCCAGGCCCATCACTGGCCATTTTGGGAAGGGTGTGATGGGTCAACATATGGACATATCACCCACTAAATAAATTAATATTAATTAACTTCCACCCATTCAGGAAACCCTTCCAGGGCCATTAAGAAACCTCAGGGTTTCTCTCTGGATTCTGGGATGTTCACAAGAAAGGCATGAAGGCTAAATCCTCTATCCAGTGGTTGTCTTGAACATCTAGAAATCAGAGGTACACTATCTCTAAATACCGGGTTCCATTTGGCTATCAGAACCTGTGTTGGCTCTATGCTTCAAACATGAAATAAATTTCATGCAAGAAAACTAGTGGGAAAGTATCTTCTTTTATTCTGGTTAGACCTTGTAAAAAGGCAGGGGACGGAGTTTCCGGATTGAGGCTCTGTTTCGTGTTCTTCATCAGATAAGGTCTTGTATGGTTAGTTGTTCCACCTAGGGAATCACTTCCAGTAAAGCATGACCTAAGGAGTCTGACTTGCCACAGCATGCAGTTGTGCTTTAGACTGGCCCTGGTTAGTACTTGGACTGGAGATAGGTTTGCCAGCCTCCAAGGCATGGCTGGAGATCTCCAGGGATTACAGCTATGTCCAGATGACAAAGATCAGTTTACCTGGAGAAAATGGCTGCTTTCTCTGGCATTATACCTTACTGAAGTCCCTCCTTCCTCAAACGTTGCTTCCTAAGGTTCCACCTACAAACCCCAGTTGAGGAGGGATGTAGACAAACTGGAGCGTGTCCAGAGGACAGCAACAAAGATGGTGAGGGGTTTGGAGACCAAGACGTAGGAGGAAAGGTTGGGGGAGCTTTGTCTGTTTAGCCTGAAGAGGAGATGAATGAGAGGGGATCTGATAACCATCTTCAAGTATTTAAAAGGGTGCCATAGAGGATGGAGCAGAGTTGTTCTCTTTTGCCCTGGAGGGATGGACCATAACCAATGGGATGAAATTAATGCAAAAGAAATTCCATCTAAATATCAGGAAGAGGTTCCTGACAGAGTGACTTCTCAGTGGAACAGGCTTCCTCGGGAGGTGGTGGGTTCTCCATCTTTGGAAATTTTTAAACAGAGGCTGGATAGCCATCTGACAGAGAGGCTGATTCTGTGAAGGCTTAAGGGGGTGGCAGGTTACAGTGGATGAGCGATAGAGTTGTGAGTGTCATGCAGGGGGTTGGACTAGATGACCCATCATCCAGTTTAATGATTCTAAATCTCCAGGTATCTCCCAACCTGGAGCTGGCAACCTTAACTGGCAACCGTCAAAGTAGTCTAGGGTTAGTAGAGAGAGAAACCCGAGGACTAGAAACTTACAGGCTAACCTTTTCTCCGGAGGAACCATTGAGGAACCATTCTTAAGGAATGTGTTAAGAACGGCTGTTATGCAGTCTACTCTAAAATCACTATGTGCAAAAGTGATGTGTTTAAAGTAAAGACATGTTTGTACTCTGCATTTAAAGTACATTAAGTTGCACACTTTTGCATGCTTATCTTTGAGTAAGGTCAATGGAATGCTTACTTCAAGGTCTTTTAATTGTAGCTGAGCCTTTTCTTCACTGAATGAAAAGTCCCCAAGGAAAGGAAACCATAGGATTGGGATACAGGTTTATAGTTTATAACACACTTAAAATTATGCACAAGATCACAACCAGAAAGTTTCAATCAAAACTATTTAGTCATGGGAGCCAATCAAGAGCAGTCTCAGTTTACCTGGGCAGCCAATAAGAAAAGAGGAAGTGTCTTAGAAAGAGGCCCAGAATGGCCTTTCATTGGCTGGAGGGCAACACAAGTGTGTGAACTAAAAAAAGGTAATAAATAGTTAAGTTGCTGCAGATGTGGAATCTGGATTCTACTCAGCATTCAAGTGCTGGTGCAGGTCAAGACACAGAGGAATTTGCCTCCTAAATTAGAAAAGTGGCTTCGGCGTGATCTTTCCTTGTTGATCAGGGGAAGGGTAAGTAAGCTAACATAGGTGAAACTGCTGAGACATCCATAGAAGGGGTTGATTTGGGACCACTCTTTTTGTTTGTGGGTCAGTTCTTTTTAAGGAATGGTGTGGAGGGGACAGAGGTCCCACCAGAGAGTAGTTCCCCAAAGTCTGTGGTGGGGGTGGGAATGTAAAATCTTCACCAGCAACAGCACTCCTGGATGTTGGGCGGTGCAGGTGGGAAGGCTCTACAGAGGGTTCGGTCCTTTACAGGGCCTGGTGTTCTTTTCCTCTCTCTTCTTCCCTCCCCAAGTATTCATTGACACCACCAGAGTGGCTTGCTGGTCTAAAACTGGCTTCGAGTCCAGTAGCTCCTCCAAGCTACGATCAGAGACTTTCCCTTTATTTCCACAGCAGCTTTGGTGACCTACTTCCCAATTAGAAAGACTTAGGACTGCATTTTTATGATATCAGGAAGGAGGAATTTTTTTTATGCTGCTTCCAGAAGCTCCTGGTTGGAGAGCATAGTTATCTTCTCTGCCTTCTTATCATTTTACCTTCACAACAACCCCCACAACAACCCTGCAAGGTGGGCTGGCCCAAGCAAACCCAGGTTCACAATTCCACAAGGATCTGACCCCCTTGACGTTAGCAATTTGTGAGCTGAGTGTTTCAGATACATTTTCTCAGCCCATTCAGTAGCCCTGCAGGGAAGGCCAGTAATATTATTCCCCTTTTCTAGTGGAGAAGCAGCTCAGCTAATGTTGCTTGCTGCGCTTATGACAAAAGGCAAGGTTCAATTCAGATGTTTAGTTATCAAAACATATTGTTGGGTTGTTGCATTTGAATTTTTGTTCATTTTAATAGGGTTTTAATGGGGGTTTTAACTGGACATCTGTAACCCGCCACGAGCCTACATGGGAGTGGCAGGTAAATAAATAATAATATGTCCCACCTTTCCTCATGGTTTAGGGCAGTTTACAATAATAGATTGAAACATTTCAGTTAAAACCAAAATATGTTCATGTAAAGAATCATCAAGTGTCTGCTGACTTAGGGCGGCCCCCAGGGGTAGTCAAACTGCGGCCCTCCAGATGTCCATGGACTACAATTCCCATGAGCCCACTGGGCTCATGGGAATTGTAGTCCATGGACATCTGGAGGGCCGCAGTTTGATTACCCCTGCCTTAGGGTTTTCAAGACAAAAGACTAACAGGTCACAGAGATGGGTTGCTAGTGCTTTTCTCTGCATAGCGACCCGGAGTGACCCTACTTAATTTCCCTGATCTGACTAGATACGGCTAGCCTGGGCCATCCAGGTCAAGGCAAAAAGAAAACAGCACACCTCAAATCTTTCTCCTGGTTCCTATGGTATCATATCAGCAAAATTTCTGCAGCATTTGAAAACTAAGGAATATGTGGGTCAAAAGTGAACCGCTTCCTGAGCCAGAAGCGCTTTTCTGGGTACCAGAAGCCTCAGGGTCCCTTTCTTCAACCCTCTTTTTGCATCAGGGTTGTCAACTCATTTTTAACATCCTGGCATTTCTAAGCATGTCTTTCCTCTGGAACTGGATGTGCATGCATGTGTGTATGCACTGCCCCCCCCCCAATATAATACCCTTAAGGTCAGTGTGTCTTTGCCACTAGATTATGCCATATCTTTTTCACAGAAAGCAACTTGAACAAAGCACTTCTATACAAACTACATTTGATTTTGAATATATACAGAGTGTTTTCCCTGCCTGAAGGTATCCCTTTTTTAAAAGAGCATTTATATATAGCCAAATAATGTCTATGCAAACTCCCTCCCCACTGCTTAACAATTACTTTTTCTGACTGTACCTCAGAATGAAATACAGGTCCAGTTTAGTTTTCAAAAATGCCAGAGTGGTAACTCTGGTTTGCTGTTCAGTTTTGTCCTCCAAAATGGCTTTTGCATTAATTTTCCTATTGCTGAGACAATCAGCCTTTGTACATTGAGAGTTGCATATTTGTTTTGATGTGTCATAAGAATGTGGCTCCCAAACAAATTGAATTTTTTTTAGCCACAATTTCAGACTGCTAGCTGAATTACCAACGTGGGGAAGTGGGTGTTTGTTGGCAGACAAACTGTGTGTGTGTGTGGTGGGCATATAAAATCATAGAGTTGGAAGGGACCTCCTGGGTCATCTAGTCTAGTGGTCCCCAACCACCGGGCCGACTAGTACAGCCTTTCTCAACTTTTGTACCATTGAGAAACCCCTGATACATTCTTAGGCTTTGAGAAACCTGAGAAATGGCATGATTGTGCAGAATATGGTTGGGAAGCAGAACTGTGCCACCAGTGGGAATTGTAGACCTTGGACATTTGGAGGGCTGCAGTTTGACTACCCCTGGCCTATGGCTACCCCTTGACTATTCCAGACCCTATGGGAGCAGCCAGCATGCTGTAGGGCCTGCAAAAGAGTACTCTTCCCCCAGGCATAAGGTTGAGGCCAAGGCATGCGCCTACTGACATCTGGATTCCCCCCCCCCAAAAAAAATTCCTTACTCCCCTTTCATCTAAGCCTGGATGTGTAAATCTAAATTCTAGGCCTACTGGATCCCTGGCTTTTGAGGTAGTGTTGGAGGCTGTCTTAAACTGGAACTGGTTTTTATACTTCTTATGAATGTATGGGTTTTTTTTAATGTTGTTAGCCACCTCTAGACTCGCTGGACAGGGCGGCCTAAAAATCCAATCAACAAACTGGAGGAAAAGAGGACTAGGCGAGCTGCTTTGTGTCCCCACTGGGAAGAAAGGCAGGCACAAACGAATTATTTCATACCTAACTAAAATACCATCGGAACCTGGCTTCAACTCCAAAACGAGACCCGTGGCTCAAGATGCTATACCTCTGAGCATGTGCAAACTGCTATTCCTTCCTCACCCTACAGCCCGCCCACGGCCTTTAAAAAAAAACCGTGGCCCCCTTTAAAGACAACCACACGTTGCTTGGGTGCGAAGTCTGACGAGCGAGATTCCACTTCCCTTCCTCTTCTCGCCAGCCGGGATCAGCCGTTCCCATTTTGCCCCGGCGTCAAACGCCCTTGAGCCGAGGCGAGGCGGAGGAGGCCAGCCGACCGGCAGCGTCGCCTGGCAATCAGCACCAGGGGCGGAGCTAGAGCCGCCTGAGCCCGCCCGCCCCTTCCCCCGCTCCCAAATATATATATATATCTATCTGCTCTTTCCAAGGCAGTGACTCAGGCAGACTGTCAGTCGGCGAGCCGCGCGGAGCAAGGTGCCCGGAGAGCCCTGCCCTCACTCTGCCGCCGTCCCTTGTCGTTGCCAGGCCCTGAACCTCCGCCGCCCTCATGGAGACCCCCGGGCAAAAGCGGGCCACCCGGAGCGGGGCCGGCGGGACCCCGCTGTCCCCGGCCCGCATCACCCGCTTGCAGGAGAAGGAAGATTTGCAAGAGCTCAACGACCGCCTGGCCGTCTACATCGACAAGGTGCGCTCGCTGGAGTCGGAGAACGCCGGCCTCCGCCTGCGCATTTCCGAGTCGGAGGAGGAGGTCAGCCGCGAAGTCACCGGCATCAAGTCGGCCTACGAGACCGAGCTGGCGGACGCCCGCAAGACCCTCGACTCGGTGGCCAAGGAGAGGGCGCGCCTGCAGCTGGAGCTGAGCAAAGTCCGCGAGGAGTTTAAGGAGCTCAAGGCCAGGTGGGTGCCCCGGCCGGGATCGGCGCCCTGGGGTGGGCTGGGGGCTAGGGGGTCGCCGGCCTCGGCCAGGGGCTCCCGGGCTGTGCGGGAAGCAGGGCCCGTCTCCCCCTGAACTGCGTGCTTGGAGCCTCGGCGGACCGTGAGGGCTGGGAGGCCGGCGAAGGTGGCGTCATGGGATTTTGTCTTTGCGCACCGCACAGGGACATGGCAGTCGGCGGCCGAGGGCGCAGGCGGGGAGAAGAATGTCATTCTCCGGCTGGAGAGCGCCTTCCTTGACTCTTTCCCTGCATAGAGGGGAGCTGCCCAGGGGAAATATCTCCCCCGTTTAAACAAGCCGAGCCTTTCCAGGGCTTCAGGTGTTGCTTGTGTGGCTGGCCCCGTCATGTCCTTGGCACGAGCCTGGAATGACCGCGCTGGCAATGTTCTGTCCGTGGGAAGGATGCCAGGGTTTGGAAGCACAGGTGGGTTCACAGGGATCCTCCTTGGGCCCTTGGGAAAGGCTCCCCCCCTTTAGAAACAGCCCTTGTCTCCGGCATTGCCCAACAGCTGTCCGATTGTGGCTTCTCTCGGTGTCCTGGAAAGCCCTTGGAAATGAGGGCTGGGCCCCAGGAGGCAGTCAGTGGGGGGTGGGGGGAGGCTGGCCTTGTGGTTCCCAAGAGCAGCTGCTTCGACCAAGTTCCCTCCCCTAAAAATCCAGTGTGGGGGTGTCTTTCAGCATGCTCAAGTCAAAGACGGCCGAAATCCATCCCCCTTTTTGTGTTTGCCAACAGAACTAAATCGGGTTCTGAACCCCCTTTGCTAGGCAGGTCACGCCAAGGGTCTCCCAGTAGATCACCTTCTTTTTCACCTTTGGTGATGGAATTGCCTGAATGGTTTTCTCTGACCTCCATCTTGGTGGCTATGGCTCTCTTTGGGGGTGCCTGGCAAAATGGCGCACTGAACTCGTGGCAGATTTCAGGGCAACCCCGGCTGCTCTAAGTCAGAAAGAGAGCAGCTCCTTCCAGTTCTGTCCATTTGATAATTCAGTCCCAGCCTTGGTTTCAGCAGAGACAGCCTAGCTAGGGCTTTAATTTTGCATGTGCCCTGCAGGGTTGCTTGGATTTCTTTCTAATCCTTTGCATTTTTGTGAGTTATAGGTGAAGCCTAAGTCTGAATGGAAATGCTTCCTTGACAGTTGCTCACTGTGGTTGGGCAGAGCTGTATGGAAGGGAATTTTAAGAAGACCCATAGTTCTGGCCTGAGGTGTGGAATTTTTGTTTCTGCACTTCACTCGTATGCTTAGGAGAAAGGGCTGAAACCAAAATCTCACAGAGATTTAACATTCTCTGAGTTTCCTTCCCTAGCATCACAGTCGCCTTCCAAATAATCTGTGTCCAATTTAGATTTTGTCTGCATTCTGTTTTCCTTTTGTCTTAAGCCGTTCTTCTTTTTTTTTTGGGGGGGGTGGAATTTTAACCTGCCCCCACCCTCCAGATTTCTGCAACTGGTATAATTTATGCAGTTAAAGCAGATTACAGGACACAGTGCACTGTAGGCTGGTTGCATTTTTGTGGTAGAGATGGTAGGGTGTGGTGATCCCAAGCTTTTTTGATCATGAGCTGGAAGGTTGGTACTTGAACACCCAGAAGCCATGGGCGTACAAAGACACAAGAGCTGGCAGCCGTGGCAAAGGAGTGGGAAGTTGGCAGAGTAACTATCGCCCTCCCCAAGGATTTCTGTTTCCAAACATTCAGCCTCGGTGATCTTAGGCTTTCCCCTGCCTCTTCTTCAACCCTGAGGACTAATAACATGTATCCTGTTTTGAATGGAAGCTCAGATTTTCACAGACGTGTGTGTGCATGTGATGGTTAGTGACCATGTTCTATGCTGTTTGATAGCATGACTGTGGCCTCTGTCTACTCTGGCCTCAGCTTCTGCAGTGCAACTGAGTTCTGGCAGAGACCATGAGACTCAGATAACATAGAAAGTTAGCATTCTTACATTATTCTGTGGTTTCAGAATTGGTCTTCCAGGCCATTCATTTGAGAAGCATCAAAGGGAAGCTTCCTCTGTTCCTCCTAGCATGAAAATAATTGGATCTGATAGAAGTTGGGATGGGTCTGCCAGTGACCATTAGCTGTTCTGGCTAAGTGAAACCTCCATATTTGGGAACAGTATACCAGATGGCAGGGAACAAAAAACAGTGAAAGACTGTTTGCCTTCCTAATTTTCTTGTGAGCCTCTCAGAGGTATCCAGCGAGTCACGCCCAGGACTCACTGAACTTTGATTTTGTCAAGCCATTTCTTCTATCCCAGATAGAAACTGAACAGACCTGGAAGGGCACGATACTTCTGCATCCCTGGCAGTAGTGAATCAGGACCCTTAAACTTTTAGCCAGCGCTCCCCGTAATCCTGAGTAGTCTCATTCAAAGCCCACGCTGCCTGTTACAGATGCCTCTGAAAGCAGCTCACTGTTTTATATTTAACCAGCATGCCCCGCCGTAGGTTCCCTCTTTAGAAAACTTTGTGCTCATCTCGACTGACAATGCAAGCTTCTGCATTTAGATCCAGGCGCTGTGTGCTGTGGGGCTGAGCTTTTTAAAGATGGCCTTGCCGGGTGCTCGGATGGTCGTTCCTGTTGCTTAGCACTGCTTAATCTGCAATCCCTTCAGGAGGGGGAGGTTGCAGGAGTGAAGCCCGCCCTTCACACCAGTTCTCTTTAAAGCGCAATTACCTAAAACAAGCTCAGGTATCAATTTTATAGTTGTACGGAATACATAACCATTCAGATCAAATTTCCAAAGGCCGCTTGCAGTCTGGCCTGACGTCCAGTTACCTTTTCAGCATCCGGATCTGCTTCTCAAGGTCATGCTGTGAAATGGGGCGGTTGAAGTTTCTTGTTCAACTCGTTTCTCTGCTGCTGGTATGCCAGGTGGTTGTAGGTTTTCAGTGTTTTCTCAGCATTGGCAACAACCTTGCGAGGTGGGTGAGATCAGGCATCCCCAACCTTTTTGAGCCAGCAGGCACATTTGGAATTCTGGCACAGCTTGGTGGGTGCAACAACAAAATGGATGCTCCAAAATGGCAGTTGCAGGAGGTGGAGCCAGACACAATATAATTGCCACAGCTGAATTTCAGTAAGATGGTGTAGATTCTTGTGCTGTGATAGCAGCTGCTGCCAAAGCAACATTAAAAAAATTCTGGGATTCTGGACAAAAGTGTTACCTGGCCCCACCCACTTTCTAAAAACACTTGATGGGTGCCAGAAAAGTGTTGGTATGCACCATGGTGCCTGTGGGCGCCATGTTGGGGACCCTGGGTTAGGCAGAGAAAAGCGGTAACTGGCTCAAGGTCAACCAGTAAGTCTTATGGCCAAGGGGGAAGAGATTGTCATGAAAGCATTGAGCACCCCGATTTCTTTCTGTTGTGTTTTCTGTAGCTGTTCTCCTAAACACAGAGTAGGGCTTGGAATGGCTTGTTCCAAAGGCAGTGAAGTAGAACAAAGATGAAGAAACAAATTGGTGCAGAATATTTGGTAATTACACATCCCCTATGGATTTCGTGTGCATAATTGTCAGCAGGAATCTTTTCAATTTGGGGCTCTTTTTAGATACATATGGGAATGGAACCCAAGCAACACAAGAATTCCCTGCCCCATGGATCAAGCAGTGCTCATCTTGGCAGTATGAGCTGTGATAAAGGATGTACATTTAAAATGCTTTGTGTTCATCTTGTGATGTGATCCTTCCAACAATCTTGTAGGGTAGGCCAGTATCGTTCCTGTTTTCCGGTTTGGGGCTGAGAGAAATACTCTGAGATGCGCTTAAGTGAGCAAGTGACAGAAGTGAGATTGTGATCAGGAATGTCTGGATTTGTAACTTGTTCAGCCATTAACCCACACCGGTCCCGTATGCCTGAAGCTGCCCGCCCTGTTCTTGGGTGGCTGAGTCACTGGCCGCTGTGCCGCGCCTTGGAGTAATGGGCGCTCTTGCTAACGCGTGTGAGATTGCTCCCTTGGCAACTGTGTGTTTGCGCTGCAAACAGCCCCAGATGCAAATCCTTCCCCACCCCTTTGGGGAAGCCGCCTGGTCGTTTCCCATTTGCTGAGCCAGATAAAAAGCCTCCCTCGAAATTACCCGCCTGGCTTGGCAAACAGTGCAGCGATACCGGTTGCCAGGATAAGACTTGTTGTGAGATGGCAAACAAAGTGACTTGTGATTGAGGAGTGGGAAGCCAGTGTAGTAATTCATTGATTTCGACTGTGCCTGTGGACCGAAGTTCCTGGGAGAGCTGGAAAGGGCGTGCAGGCGAGGCTTGAAGGGCTGCGGCTGGCGGGGAAATCGAATTATTCACCTTGCCAGTTTCACTGAGGTGGTGGAATGTCTATTTTAGCGGTCGCTTTGTGAAGATCAAAGCAATTGGGGTGCGGAAGTGTCTCCTGTTCAATCACGTCCTCTCCCCCTCAGAATGCACAGCTGGCGTGAGAGATTGCATAATATTTCATTCATTAGCTCTTGGTCTTCCTCTCTGGTAGTTTTCTGCCCTCCCGCCTGATGTTCGGTGCTGAGGGCAATTTGAGCCACGTTGCAACTGAATGGCCGTCCCTGGCCTTGTTATTGATTTATAAACTGCTTTAAGTAAATTCTGACCATGATGTCTGAAGGGCTTTCCTTCACTTATATAGTTTATTGAGGTCATCATCTGGAGCCTTTGTTTTGGTGCTCCACCTTCAGAGATCAGAGTCTCTTGTGGCGCAGAGTGGTAAGGTAGCAGACACGCAGTCTGAAAGCTCGGTCCATGAGGCTGGGAGTTCAATCCCAGCAGCCGGCTCAAGGTTGACTCAGCCTTCCATCCTTCCGAGGTCGGTAAAATGAGTACCCAGCTTGCTGCTGGGGGGGTAAACGGTAATGACTGGGGAAGGCACTGGCCAAGAAAAGGCAGGGGCCAGGTCTTTTGAGTGGTGGCTCCCAACAGTGGCAAAATCTCCCTGGTGGCAGTCACGCGACACTTTCTCTGCGTTAAATTTGGAGTCAGAGTTAGAAGAATCGTACAGCTGTTGTTGTATGCTGCGTTGAGCCAAAAGGAAAGGAGAAATTTAAAATGTCTTAATTAATAAGTGTCAAAGGGCATTTCACGGCAGAGGGTCCTCTTTTCTCTTTTTTAGGGCTTGGGAATTGGTCTTGCTCAGTCCCAGAAGTCCAGGTTGTGCCTTGAATGAATAGCAGGTCAGGTGCTGAGAGAAGGATTTGGAAGTTCTTATCTGAGAGACTGAGTGTCTCTTGTTCCCTGTCTGAACCAAGGGGAAAAAAAAGGAAAAGTTTCCTCATTGAGGTCTGGTAACTTGGGAGGCCTGTCTAAATTTAGGTCTGGTTATTTTAAGGGAGGCTTCCTATCTCCTTATTCTTGTAACTTTTAATTGCATTTCATATGTTGTCAGCTGTATTATGGAAAAGAGGCTGAATAGTTTAATGTTTTCAGGACCGTTCTCTGGCTGCTGCTATAGCTGTGCTGGGGAACTCTGTCCTTATGGGTGGCACTTCTGTAAGCGACAGAGGCAGGCCAGCTTGGCAGAAATGGCTTGGAAAGCCGCATGGAAAGGCTTCGTGGAGTGAAAGGGAGACTGCAAGTGGCACACACAGATACGCAGGCGGCCATTCATCTTGCGGCTGGGAGGAAACAGACACTTGATATCTTGGCCGATCAGGCTCAGCTAGTGGTCTGGCAAGCCATTTATCTGTGTCGCGCAGCTTTTGGGCTGCACCAGGTCTTGGTACGCTCATTGAGGCCTGCGTAGCGGGGAGCGAATGGTTGAGGCTGAAAGGAAGTGGGCGACGTGTCCTGCCTAAGGTGTGAGTGTCCCCTAAATGCCAGGCTAGCTATTCCTAATGGAAGAAGGGAGCTTTGGCTCTTGAAAGTTCAGACCCCGAAAAATCCTGCCGGTCTCTAAGATGTTCTTGGACTCTAGTCTGTCTACCTTTTCCTAATGGTCTCTTTTCTGTGGTATGCACCTGGCTTCTTTCTTCCGCAAGGTATGTAGGTCTGTAAATACACAGGAGCAGCTGAGGAAAGTACATGTTGCCTCTCCAGCTGGTGTGGCTCTTTCATCCATATCTCCTTTGTGGTGAGCATTCTAAAGTGCCCACCCTTGCCTGAAGCTGAATACACAATCTCGCAACTGCAGTAAAGAGGGATGTACAGACAAAGATCTGTATATGAGATTCAGCCTTTGCGCCCCATCCTGTCATATAGAGCAGCTGACCCCAGCCCCTGGTCCAGGGACTGGTACCGGTCTGTGGATCAGTCCGTACCGGGCCGCGGCTCCTCCTCATCCTCTTCCCCGACTGCTGCCTCGGGGGCTGCCCTGCCACTCTGCCACCAGCTCACCTTTGGTGCTCTCCGGCGGCTGCCATGGCTGGGACTCCCCCTCGGCATGGCACTGTGCAGCTGTTGCTGGCAGCGCCTCCTAGTGGGCAGCAGGAAGTCAGGGGTGCCAACGGGAAAGCAAGTGGAGTAGGGGCTCAGGTGGCCCTTGGCAAAAGACTACCCCCCGCCGGGCCTCAGTAAAATTGTCAAGCGTTGACCGGTCCCCGGTGATAAAAAGGTTGGGGACCACTGCCTGTCCGTATGCGTTTTGTATGTTTTCACCCTGTCTTCTTTCATGCTTCCTTTATTCCTGCTAGCCGAGAGAGAAGGCATTTTCCCTTAGCCAGACCGATGTTTCACTTCCTTCATAGCCGTTGCACTGGCTTAATAAAAATAAAAATCAACATTTCATGATTGACCCTTTGCCTTCAGCCACTGGAAGGTTTGTGAACATTCTGAGATGCCAGTGGCTGGTGGGGAAGCCAAAGAGACCTCCCTGACAGGTGTCTCAAAGTTTATTTTGCCAAACTGCTGGCAGCCAGCCTTCGAGGCTGCCACCCAAACTGCTGGCCAAACACAGTCCGCGAGTTGTAAACGCTGCTTTTCAGTGAAGAAGATTAATGTTCACTGCCCAAAGGAATCTCAAAGCAGTTTACAGTTGCCTTCCCCTCCCCACAACAGACCCTGTGAGGTAGATAGGGCTGAGACAGCACTGCTCTGTGAGAACAGTTCTAACAGGACTGTGTCTAGCCCAAGGTCACCCAGCTGGTTACATGTGGAGGAGCGGGGATTCAAGCACGGCTCACTGGATTAGAAGCTGCCGATCTTAACCACTACACCAAGCTGGTGTGGTCTTGCTGCCGATATGCTTCATGGGCTCCTCCCCGTGAAGCCTGCCGGATGACCTTGGGCCAGTCCCAGTTCCCTCAGAACCCTCTCAGCCCCACCTGCCTTCCAAGTTGTAGGGAGAGGAAGGAAAGGCGGCTTTCGTAAGATGCTTGGAGACTTCTCAGGGTAGAGAAAAGTGGGTGTGAAAAATAGTGTTGCTGCCTTTTGAAAGTGCCAGGGGGATTTCTAGATGCACTCGGATGGCCCAGACTAGCCCAGTCTCACCTGTCCTTGGAAGTGAAGCAGGGTTGGCCCCGGTTACTTGGATCCTCAGGTCCTGGGTTGGAACACAGAGGCAGGCAATGGCAGACCACCTCTCTTTGTCACTGGCCTTGAAAAGAGATTGGCTTGTGTGTCAAAACCTATATGTACACCTCTCTTCATAAGTCAGCTAGGACTTGGCCCTTTCCGCCATAGAGACCCACAGGTAAGCGTAGCGATCATAAGCATTGCAGAGTAAACTGCGTTTAAATGTGCGTTGTGTAGTGGTCTGGTGGCATCCAGAAAGTAGACTTCATCTAGGTTTAGGTTATGTGGAAACATTTAAAATCCCCGTGCCGGTGTTCTTGTTCACGTCTACTTCTGCGAGTGTATATGAACCGCAGTTACCTGCATTAAAAGCGCTGGGAAATCTTGGTGCCTGGTAGCTCGCCGTTCTGCGTATACTGCAGTATGCACAATATGTACAGCATGTCCCTACATGGCTTTTTTCCTAGAAAACTGCAAAGGGCAAACACAGCTCTGATCATGTTCTTACCTTGTGTTCGGTCCATAAAACGTTTGGCCCTTTGACAGCCCCATTCAGTAGGTTAAGTGCATACTGAGATAGTCAATCCAATGTTACAGTGGCACTGAGGTTGGAAGTTGGGTCACTGCAGCATCCTGCACAGACCTCTGGTGTGCTTCATGGTCATATAATACTGGATATTAAAGACTCGAGAGACAGCTTGGTGTAGTACAGGGGTAGTCAAACTGCGGCCCGCCAGATGTCCATGGACTACAATTCTCATGAGCCCCTGTCAGCAAATGCTGGCAGGGGCTCATGGGAATTGTAGTCCATGGACATCTGGCGGGCCGCAGTTTGATTACCCTTGGTGTAGTGGTTAGGAATGCAGACTTCTAATCTGGCAAGCCAGGTTTGGTTCCCCTCTCCCCCGCATGCAGCCAGCTGGGTGACCTTGGGCCAGTCGCAGTCCTGTTAGAAGCTGTTCTGACCAGACAGTAATCTCAGGGCTCTCTCAGCCTCACCTCCCTCACAGGGTGTCTGTTGTGGGGAGAGGAAGGGAAGGCGAATGCAAGCCACTTTGATACTCCTTTGGGTAGAGAAAAGCGGCATGTAAGAACCAACTCTTCTTCTTCGATGGTTGGTTAAACGGAATGCCTTTTCAAGACCCAAACTGGCTTGTGATACTAGAAACGACAGCCAAGTTTTCCGTTGGCGAAAGCTGACTGTGCACGGGTAACAGACGAGGGAGACTTCCCACCAGTCCCTGCTCTTGGCGTCTTTCTAATGACCCAATGGCCATTGGCGATGGTGTGCTTGGAACTCCGGATTGGCTGCCCAGAGGGGAAATGGGATGGTTCTTCCCTTTTGAAGGGCTGAGAGGCTGTTCGTCATCAGGGCGGGGAAGCCCGTGTCTGACTCACTCCTGCAGCTGGTAGCCAACGCCCTTGGCTGCTGTAACAGATGCCTCTTGCAGGGCTTGAGATTCACGGTGGTGGCCAGCTCATGGCAGTATCTAACCCCTTTCTCCCCCCCCCCCCCGAAAAAAGCATTGAGAACCTTCAAGCAGAGGCTGGAAAGGGGTGTTTCCTGAGACCATTCTCGTGGCTTTGCTTTGGAGTTTGTTAGCTACGAATGTGCAAAATGCCGCATTGCTATTGCTCCATATTAGGCACCCTCCATATTGGCTTACCCATTGGAGTTGGCAGTGTGTTTGTTCCAGTGCATTCTGGGCAAACTTGGCTGCCTTGGTGTTAGGGGTTAGGCATTCTGGGACTGTACAATTTAATTCTTCCATGTGGGAAACGGAGCCCATAAATTTGGCAGTCGCAATTAAGTATGACCATTTGTGTATCCTTTTAGGATTGTGCAGTCGTTTTGTTTCCGTTTAAGTAGCTGGAATCCGGACAGAATAGCCATTTTCCATCCTTCCTGCTTTGGGATATTCCTTATTTAGTCTCAGTTGCCCTGAGAGTTTGACATTCACCGTGATACTCCTTGAAGTGCTTGTCAAAATCACCCGTGATACAGCCAGGGCCTTAATCGTCTCACTATAGACTTGCCACAAATGCAATGTAAACCCATGAATCACGAGTCCGTACCTTGGAAAAGTGGGCAAGAACCTGTTTAAGGCTTAGCCAGTTTGAGCTGGGCCTTATCCTGCCCTCTCCTTCAGCATGGCCTCCGTTGACATGGGAGCAAGGGTACAAACAAAGCTGTGCTTTGGACAATCTGCACGAATACTGTTTACCTGGATGAAGAAGAGAGTTTTCACTGTACATATGCCATCAAGAGAGAGGCATACCGATGGTAGCTGTGTACTAAAATGTTCCATGTGTAGCTTTTTCAAAAGGAAGATTGTCTTTCATTCAGGCCTGTCAGTATCATGCAGTAAAGTGTAAAGGTTTCCCTGGCATGCTCAAATGCGCATCCTTGCATTTGCATGTCATGATGTGTTACTGCAGAGTCTCCCTTGCATGCTGTTTGTTGTCAGGGCTGATTTACTACCCGAGTGACCTGAGCAGTTGCTGGGGCACCAAACTGGCAAGGCAGCGCAGACACGGAAGGAGGCGACAGGCAGCCCCAGTGTGAGTGCCACTGGGTGTGGGTGTGTGTCTAAGGTCTCAGCTCGATGTGACATCTGCCACGTGGCTGCCACAGGAACAGGCAGCCTCGCTGCTTCGTTCTGAAGCCCCACTGAGACTGGATTCTGGTTGGGATGGTGGCTCAAGAGGAGGAGGAGTGGGCACAGCTCTCCTCCCTGGGCCATTTATCCAACCTGAAATGGCCCCAGGGCTAGAAGCGCAGGCTTCAAGACAAGTGAGGCCCTTCCCAAAGTGGGGCAAATATCACCTCTGGGGAGAATGACAGAGAGGGAGAACCTGAAGCCCCTCCCCCTGCACGGTGGCTCCATCCGAATCTGGAAGTTATGGTGCTTTAGAATGAAGCCTGCAACAGGGAATTTGCAGTCCCTAGGATGATCACCTTGCAGGAGCTACCTTGGGCCCTTCCCCTGGCAGTGTGGGAAGAGATGGGCACCTCTCTTGTGCTGCTGCTGCTACTGCCTGCTTAGGATCCTCCCTTCAAGGTGGGTGCAGAGATGCTTCCTGGAGCCCGCCAGGATGGTATTGGGGGGAAAGGACCATTGTGGGCGTGGCTCAAGAGCTTCAGAGGACTCTGTATGGTTTATTCTGCAGGCTTACTCCTGCTGCAACTTGCCAACTGCAGCCAGGGAATTCCAGGGGATTTGGGGGTAGTGCCTGATGCAGGGGAAGTCTGGGGAGGGACATCAGTTGTAGTTTTAGGAGAACTTCAAGCTCCAACGGAAGATTGGCAAGGCAATCCTACACAGGCACTGCGAGTGGGTTATCGTGCTGAGCGTACTTCCATCTAAAACAGGAATCCGTCTAAAATAGGAATAAAAGATTTAATTCCGCAGTGGTTCTGGGCTGCACTTTCACCTGAATGCAATCTTAGGGGACAATGCCCCGACTTTTTAACAAGTTGCCTGTAGATGCCTCAAATTTGAATGGAGCAGTGGAGTCCACAAGGGTGCACTGTCCCTTTCCCTGCGGTTGGCCTCTTAAAATCCGAATCCCATGCTGCAGTTCCAAACCCCTCATCTATGCATTGGGGAACCCTGTGCCTGGCACTTGGAGCAAGAGAATGGTGGGAGAAATGGGGTTAAGCTTGTTTTGGGTCAAAGCAGCTAATTTCTGAAACCACTCTTCATTTAACAATGTTTAAAAAGAAATCAAGGCTTCTTGATGATGCTTGTGTATCACATGCCATTCCCCCCCCCAAGCAGATGCCCCAGTTTTTACAAGTTTAGTGTGCAAAATTTAACTTCCAAAATTCCTCCCAAGGCAAAACAGGGGTGTCCCGGATAACCAGGAACAACTAGAGCATGTGCGGTGGTCACCCCCCTCCTCCTTCAGTAGTGTGTACCAAAAATGTTCTGCTGGTTGTTGCTTTGGGTGTGGCTTTGTCCTAACTATAATTGGATCCTTCTGCCAGCCTCCCCCTGGATTCAAAGCCGGGAACAGCCAGTCATGCCAGGGTTTCCGAGTTGCACGTTGCAGTTTGGCAGGAAGTCGCCGTGTGATGGGAAGAGAGAGAGTGTGTGTGTGTGTGTGTGTGTGCAAGCACTTTACTACATTTTTGTGCCCCCTTGTATAGCTCTAGGTGGTCTCTCTCTCTGTCTTCTCTCCTTCCCCCTTCCCTCCTCAAATTACAGAGGACTTATGGCCAGAGGGTCATTGTCCATGGGGTCCCGATGGGTCGGACATGACTTCGCACCTAACAACAACAACAAATAGGCTTTTCAAGGCAAGAGACTTTCAGGGGTGGTTTGCCATTGCCTGCCTCTACATAGTTTCCTTGGTAGTCACCAGTCCTAATACTGACCAGGGCCAATCCAGTTTAGCTTCCAAGGCTGGTCCGGGCTCTTTTCTAGAAGCCTGCCAATTAGGAATTTAAAAAAAAGCACAACAATCATTTTGGCATTCTGTGGGCTGAATCCACCCCAGTCTTTTTTACAAGATTTGGGTTTGTAATAATGCAGTTCTTATTTAAAAGTTTATTCCAAAGCTCTCAGTGATCTTGAAAGCAGCTATCAGCTTCCTTATTTTGTCTCCTTATTCTGCGCAGCGTCATTGACTTTCTCCCCTGATACTCTGTTCAGACAAACCTCCTTTGTATGTCTGTGGGACTCAGCAGGCCTGTTCGTTCTCCTGTTAAACCTAAGGTTCTAGTCCTCCTTGTGGAAGTATGCCATTGTACTTATTTCTTTCTCTTATTTCATAAATTTACTATCGAACTTGGATATGGTTAAAATATTTGAATGGCAGGAAGCATTCTTTAAAGGCAGTTGAATCTCCCCCCCCCTTCATTTGTGATTTGGGCCTAAATTCTGCCAGTTCTTATATCTCCTACTATTATATTTCTGACCAAGAAAATGTAAAATCAAGCACCATTTATGACACATTAGAGGTTTTATGCAAATTGGCACCTGGTGCAAACTAATTATTTCTGAAGGTTGTTTAAAAATAATTCCTTATGAAGATTCTAGTTTTCATTTATCCTCCCTGATCGAAACTGGACCATCAACGCTTTACCAAAGGCAGAAAATATGGCAAAGGATTAGGAACTTCTGCTCATTCTGTTGTATATTTGGACGCAGAATCTGTGTGGCTCAGCAGCTGGGGTATTTGTGATGGGGAGATGGAAGTCAAAGGGGGTAGAGAAGAGCATTGTCCTTTTAGGGTATCACTCTGTGTAGCAACCCCTTTACCCTAAGGAGCGGGTAATATTGGCGCCTGCTTCTCCTTGAGAAGGGAAAATCGTCTCCATAGGAGTAATCTTTGATGTCACCGGGAGGGAGGCAAGCTGTGTTTTCAACTTCCCTTTTGGATTCTGCATGAGGAACTAGTCTTTGGTTGTCATGAGATTGTTTGCTATTGTTTCCTGAATTGCTGCTCCTCACAGTGAAGGCCCTGTGTGGTTCCGTGCCTTCGGTGAGCCCCTTTCCCATTTTGATATTCTGTGTTTCATAAAGCAGAACCAATGAGCTTTCTTTTCCTTGAAATATCCTTTTAGTTTTGGACTTCTTCTTTTTTACTGTTTTGCAGAATGGGAAAGAATTTTAGGCATACCTTTAAAAAAGCCTAGCTGAAGGGTCACCTAACCCAGCATTCTGTTCCCAAGTTGCCTCCGGGGACTTGCAAGGAAATGAGGAACTGGCTCCAGCTTGTCCCTTGTAGCTTTAACTGGCCTCGGAGAGTCCATTTGATTCTTACATCCCTAAAACAAGAATTGTTGGACTCAAGGTCTTCCTGGTCAGTCACCTTGCTTCCAACAACAGTCTGTCAAGGAAGTCTGGGCATAGAGCCCGGGTTGCTGGGGGAATGGCAAGGCGTAGTTGGAAATTTCCTGTCTTGTGCAGGATTTGGTGGTCCTTGGAGTCCCACAAGTACGAAAGTGGCAGTATGCCTGTGTCAAGAATCTGGCTTTTGCAGAGATACTGCTTCAGTCCATGGATGTTCCACTTAGCTGTTATGGTAGAATAGGTAGAACAGTAGGATGTTCCGGGCATTATCAATGTGCTGGGGAGAGCAAAAGAGTTAGGCTGTGTTCGCTCTCAGTTTATGCAGAAGAACCTAAGAAGAGCTCTGCTGGGTCAGGTCCAGCATCTCATCCAGTGCCGAACCAAGTACTCTGAATGGGTGGCGACAGAGTATAGAGGCTGAGGCCTTTGCCTGATGCTGCCTCCCGGCACTGGGATTCGAAGGTTGACGTCTTCTGAATGTGGAGATGCCCTTCAGTCACCACGGCTAGCAGCCCGTCCTCCATGAATCTGTCTAATCCCTGTTGCTACATTTTCTGGCAGTGAATGCTACATTTGAATCCCCTGCTGTGTAAAGAAGCATTTCCTCTTGTCCGTCCTGAACCTGCCGCCCATCAGCTTCACACGACTGGTGTTGAAAGTTGGAAAATTGTCTGTCAGCGAGGCTGGTACTGTCTGTGCCCCAAGTCAGGCATACCTCTGTCCTATCAGTGGCGGAGGTTTATGGGCATTTGTTTGCACGGAGCAAGCATGCTCCCGTCCCACAGAAATGGACTTTGATCCCTTGATGGGGTTGAACCACACAAACAGACTCCGTGACCGGATCCTTGAACGCCCACTCTGTGTTTGTACACACTAAATCCGGAAGGCCCGTGCCGAGCTGCCTGTGTTCTCGCCTCTTTTGTCTCCTGCTCAGCAGCTCTTTCCTTGAATCAAGTCGAATCTCACATTTTGTTGTAAAAAGGGCCACTGGCCAAAGTTAGGGCCCGGACACTGGAGGAACTGAGAGCTAGGTGGGAGATGCCAAGTGCAGGAGGTTCAGACGGTGCTCCCACCTTGCTGCGACTGGCAGCTGCCGCAAAAAAGAGTCAGTGTTGCGTAGCGGTTAGGGTGCCAGATGAAGACTTGGGAGGCCAAAGTCAAATCTTCACTCAGCCCTGCAGGCCTACTGAGTGATCTTCAGCCAGTCACTTTTGTTCAGCCCTGCCTACTTTGCAGGGTTGTTATGAGGATAAAATGAGAAGTTGGGGGGGGGGACAAATGAGCTCTGGGAGAAAGGGTGAGATTAAAAATCAAAAAGTAGCAGGTGGAAGGCCTTTGTGTGCCGAGGGGAGGGAGAAGCAGCCCTGCAGTTGGGAAGTGGCCGGTTCCTATGACTGGCAGAGCTCCCGTGAAAGCAGAAGATGAGGGAGACTGAAGAGGAAGTTGGCCTCCAGCTTTCCTGGGACAGAGGAGGGAAGTGGTCAGACAGGACTGTTCACCTTCCCTGCAGCTGAGGCCAAATGTAGGTTCTCTATCCTTTTTTCTTGCAAAAGGCATTGTACCCTTCTTTTATCCCCCTGGTCAAACACGTTCGGCAGGTTTTGAAAACCTATCAGCCCTGGGAGGCAGGTAGCAGTAGAGGTGAGCAGGGGAAGAGAACATCTGAAAGGGATCTTTTTTGCCTCCTCTCGTGTACAGAATAGGGTTTGCCAATTGTCCAATTGAAACTGGTGTTGGAGAAATCCCTTAGACAGTCCTTGGGAGCAGAGTCTGGCACCTTGCAGTTCTCACCTCTGAGACATAGTCTTTGCTAAGTTGTGGCTGGGTTGTACCATGTCAGGGTGCAGAGGCACCAATGATGGATTGTTCCTCTGTGAAAACTAAAAATGCCTGCAGTTTAGAAATAAGCATCTCATACCCTGATAGGCTAGTTTTCTATATTCAGGGAGTTTAAAACTGAAAGTGAGCCAGAAGCGGTGTGGCCCAAGCATTGTTTGACCCACCTCAATGGGAATGCAGCTTTTGATCACACACAGGCACGTTTCTAATGATTGAAGGTCACTCAGGGACACAAGGGAGTGGCAAGGCGAGGGGAGAAGAGCTTCTGTGTGTGTGTGTGATTTTAATTTTTAACTTTATACCTTCTAGGCAGGAGAGTAAGGGGGGGGTCATATTTCATAATGAGAATGTCTTTTCAAAGAGCACTTGACAGGATGTGAGTCAGAGGAGCAGATTATCGCCTGGGGGGTCTGAAGGAGTGGCTGGTGTGCCTACTGAAGCTGCTTGCTGTGGGAATGTGGCGAGAGGAATGGTGGGCACCTCTTAGGGAGGTCTGTATGCCGTCTATAATTTATTTATCATACTTCTAATGATGCACTTGGGAGGATCCAGCTGCAATTGTAAGGGGTTGCTCTTCTTTTTAATTTTGGGGTATAAGGATGCTCTTTTTAAATCATTACAGACAAATGGACCCTCCATGTTCAGGTGCAATATACCTGTAAGATGAAGGCTATTGCTGTCATGCCCTGCTTAGGGCTTCCTAGAGCCATCTGGCTGACTGCTGTTGGAAGCAAGGAGCTGGGTTAGAGGGACTTTTTGTCAGACCAAGCAAAGCAGTTTGGAACTTTCTCATGAAACCCCCTGTCATTTTTGGGGGGAGGCTGGAATTTGCACTGCACAGATGGAAGCAGATGGGGATGATTTCAGTCTGTTCTCTGATGTGAGGGAGGAGTGCCTCTGTGAGGACCTTTGTAAATCGCAGGTGAGAATTTTGAGGCCTGACATTGGAAATGGTTTGATTCTTTTTGCCTTTCACACTTCTTCAAACCACCCTCTGAAGAACTTAACACACAATTGCTTTGGAGGTAGATTTATACCTTCAGCCCAGCTCACAAGTATTAAAAAGGGTATTTAAAAAGTGACACAAACCTTCATGAAATTTAAAGGAGAACACCTAAACACAAATCTGAGATACCGAAAATTAACAAGTCTAATATTTGTGCACCTTGGGGTATATTTTTTTCCTCAAGTACAATCTTGCCTTGTGGTAAATATTTATTACAAAGCATCATCCATTTGTCATGAGCAGTTGTATCTCTCCAGAGCACCATAAAAGGCATTCCTAGAGCAGCGTTTTATGAAAAACCTTGTGGGGTATTTTTCCTACCCCAATAGATAATAACAGGCTGTATTTAAAACAAACCCCCGTGACAAAATGCATAGCTTTCGACCATTCCATTAGCTGTACTGTTATAAAATGTCCAAAGAAGAAAATATTCTAAAGCCACTTTTCTCCTCAGTCTGCCAAAATCCACACAGCTGGAGGCGACATCCTCAACGGTGTTGTCCATAGAAACTTCGAGTGGGACTGGAGGCCATCTAGTCCAACCTCCTTGCTCAGTGCAGGATCAGCCTAAAGCATCCCTGACGTGTGTTTGGCCATCCATTTCTTGGAGACCGCCAGGTGGTTGTTAGACAGCTCAGGCCATTGTTGTGCTTCCAAATGGTTAATATTGTTCTGCTGTGGGCCTTTTCTTGAGAGGAGACGGGAGCCCTGTGGGAGGGGTTCAGGTGCTTAGCACCTATTGGGCTGCCCACCTGTCTTTGTAATTGCTGCCACATGTTCCGCGTCTTCAATGGACACAGTGTCTGTTTGCGAACAACTGGCCCAGCCGACAACTTGCAGAGATTTTTTTTCTTCTAAGAATTCTGAAATCAAATGCTATAGCTTCACTAGTTTGGTATGCACAATCCCCCCCCCCCTGCTAGGTTTGCCGCATGCCATGGGTCTCAGATTCTGCAAAGGAAGCCTGGGAGCAAAAGACTCTGTGTGTGTGATGGAGGAGAGTGACCGGATGGCACCTGGTTTAGGACACAGACATCAGCTGTCCTAGAGTCAATAGCTGAAAGATTTCCAACCCAGCAAAACTAACACATCCTGTACCCCTTGATTCTAATTTAGGCTTTCTCAACCAGGGTTTTGTGAAACCCTGGGGTTTCTTGACAGGCCTGGAGAAGCTTTCCTGAAGAGGTGGGAGTTTTTGATACATTTTTAAATTCTGTTAAATGTTAATTGTGTGATATGACCACATATGGTCATGTTGACCTCCCCAACGACTAGTTATGGGCCCAGACGGGGATAGGAAGGAGTGGGGCCCGGAGTGGGCATGTCCACAATTATGCTTCCCAACCCTTGTTTAAACTGAATAGGTGTTACAATTGCACTGCTTCTGGGGTTTCTCGAGACCTGAAGAATGTTTCAGGGGTTTCTCAACGGTAAAAAAGTTGAGCAAGCCTGTTCTTAGAGCAAAAGAAGAGCCTTGCAGGATCTAGTAGTCTTACATCCTGCCCCACACAGTGGCCAGCCAGTTCCTCTGAACAGCCAACAACAGGCCCTAGAGACTGAGGCCTTCTCCTGTGTTGCCTCCTGGCTCTGGGATTCAGAGGCTGACTGCAACTGAACATGGAAGTTCTCTTGAGTCACCACAGTTAGTAGCCACTGAGAGAGCTCTCCTCCAAGAACATGCTTTTAAAGCTGTTTATTCCTGTGGCCCTCACTATGTCCTCTAGCAGCCAATCCCACATTTGAATCACACTCCGTAGAAAGAGGTATTTCCTTTGGTCTGTCTTGTATCTACCCTCCATTAGGCTCATCGGATGCCCTGGTTCCTCACACTTTCATTTTGCTCTTTTCAACTTGTTAGCTGCCCCTGAGATGCTGGTAAGGGGTGGGATACAAATCCTGTTTGTTGTTGTTGTTATTGATAACAATGATAACGATGATAAGTTGACCACTGTAGTCTCTATGGGGTAGATTGTGTGTTTTTTTTAAAATCCTAAACGCCAAAAACATGCCTCGGGGGAAGAAAGGGGGAAAATTGTTGGGATATATGTGTTCAAGGGCCCTGACCTGGATTGCCCAGGCTAGCCTGATCCTGTTAACTCTTGGGAGCTAATCAGGGTCTGTACTCGAAAGGGAGACCCCCAAGGAAATGCCAGGATCTCACCATAGAGGCAGCCAATGGTAACTCACTATCTCTTTCCTTCAGAATCCCGAGGGGTCTCAGCCAAAAGAAAAACAAAAAACCACCCTAATCCTTTTGCACTAAGAGACTTTGGGAGGGGAAAATCCAAATGGAGTGCCTGTTTCCATCTTATTTCTCCCGGTTCATAAGCAGCAGATTGAAAAATAGTCCAGGGCAAAATTCTTCCCCGTGTAGGGTTTTACACAGGCAGTATTATATTGCAGTTGGGTTTGCTGTGACAGCCATGATACGTTGGTTTTAATGCTGTCTTTATGGAGCCCATAGCTCAGTGGCTGGGGGGCCCTCAGTGACATTCCGGCTTCTTCAGCTATAAGAATAGTGGGTGGGAGGCCTGGGAAAGGCTTCTTCACCCGTAGAGAAACTAGGCCTAAGCGGAAGTAGCAGCAGATCTGCTTTGCATGCTGAAGGTCCCAGGTTTATTTCCCAGTGCCTCCAATTAAAAAGATCAGGCAGGAGGTGATGGGGAAGATTTGAGACCCGGGAGAGCTACAGTAGCAAATCCTGGCTGTGATAGACTAATGATCTGATTCAGGATGAGGCAGCTTTATACGTTCGCATAAATCCGGTCATAATTTTTGGGACCTGTTGGTTGAAAGGCTGGAAACGTGTGGATTTGGGGTGTGTTTCCTTCTGGAAGTCTGGCACTTCTGCTTAGCAAAATAAATAGCAGCTTGTTTAATGGAGTGGGGGTATTGTGGCACGAAGATAAAGTTAATTTGTTTCAAGGCACAGCGATAAAAAATATTTTATTTATTGGCAGGATTTATAGGCTTCCAACTTTGAGCCGACTGCTCCCAAAGCCATTTACGACCTGAACAGCAGAAACAATTTAGCAAAATTAGACTCACACTAATGAGAAAGGTTCAGCAACCAGCAATATGTGAAGTCCACAGAAGAGACACAGACAAACGAATTGGGAGCATGCAATTTTTATCAGTGCCCTGACCTGAATCTCATCAGATCTCTAAAGCTAAGCAGAGTCGGGTCTGGTTAGAGCTTGGATGGGAGACCAGCAAGGGATACCAGGGTTGGCAGGCAGTGGCGAAACACCTTGCATGTCTCTCACCTTGAAAACCCTACGGCAGGGGTAGTCAAACTGCGGCCCACCAGATGTCCATGGACTACAATTCCCAGGAGCCCCCTGCCAGCGAATGCTGGCAGGGGGCTCCTGGGAATTGTAGTCCATGAACATCTGGAGGGCCGCAGTTTGACTACCCCTGCCCTACGGGGTTGCCATCAAGTTGGTGCTTGATGGCACTTTGGGCTATCGCCAACTGTATTAGTCAAAGCGAAGGTGGGGAAAAAGAGAAAATTAAAGCAGCTTGTTGAAATCAACCCAAAACTTGGGTAAAAAGAAAAGTCTGTTGGAATATGCAAGATCTGCAATGTGCATGATTGAACAGAATATGAAAAAAAATCCTACAGATGGCATCAGAGGTGTATTTAGCATAGTTAGAACAGGAACTTCTTGATATTTTTCAAATAGTCTCCTCCAGTGTGCTGACTGGCTAATTTGGAGACTTCCTGCTCCTTTGAGCACGCTTCCTCCCAGCTTGCCTCCAGAACATAGTTGAATTGCAGAACAGACAGATTGGAGGACTTTATCTCCTCTTTCTTTCTATACAAAGCTGTATTCACAATAAAATTATTTTATTTTTTAAGCAGCCTGGTGCTTTGCCCCTCCGCCAACAGTCTCTAGGTGCGACTCACCTTTCCTTTAAAGGGGGGGGGGGCACACGGATTGGTACCTTGCTAGAAATCTTTAGTGATGATCAGGTTCAGGGAAGAGCTCCTATCTTTTTAGTACCTGTTCCCAGAAAATTTTAAGGCTTTAAATGCCTTTGGCATTTTGGACTGAACGCAGAAGGGAATTGTCAGTCCAGGTGGCTTATCTCTAGGACTGGTAAAGCGACCATTCCTTATAGGAAACTGCAGCCAGCAGCCCCCCCCCCCCACTGTCTCTTTTCCCGCTATTCGAACCAGCTGAACAGTTTTCAAATAATTCCTGAGCGTGCCAAGAGGTCGGTGTTTCTTCCGCTCATGATCTGTGACACTGCAAGACAAGACAATCTGTCTCTCCTCCCTGTCCCTCCCTGGCAAGCGGACTACCTGTCATGGTTTTGCAAGTGTGTCTTGACCCAGAAGGTAGTGATTAACAGGGCCCCTTTGCCTACCGTACCTGGCAGGGCAAGGCTTACATTGCAGCTTCCCTTCTTCAGGGTAGCATGAGCAAAGAAGGCTCCGGGGGTGGAAACTTGATCCCTGGTGCGCATGCCACTTTGGGGAGTGGCTCCCTGCTCTAGGCCTGGGCCTCAGCTGCCTAGCCAAGAAATGCTTCTGCTGGTCTCAGCAAGCTGCCAAGCTGGTCTGGTTCTGTTTGGGACTTGGCTTGAGCTGGCTGCTGCACTCTTTGGATCGAGGCCCTCCTAAAATCCCAATTTTGGGGGGGGGGGGTATGAAAGTCTTCTTTTAAAAAGAAACCATCTCCTGCTTTGACTTGGGAGAGGCTGTATGCCCAGTTGGCTAGAAGTCTGAATTTGCTGGAAGCCGCTGATGTTTACTCGTTTCATTCTCTGCTCCTTCCGGCATTTTATTCAGTTAGGCACCCCAGAGCTGGAAAAAATGGCAGCAGTGCAGCGGACGTCTTGTGGTGGTTAAGAGTGTCCGATGGTTATCTGGGTTCGGATCCCCACTTGTGCCATGGAAGCTTGCCGGGTTGACCTCGGGCCAGGCATCCTTTCTCAGCCTAATCTACCTCACAGGGTTGCTGTGAGGATAAAATGGAGGACAAAAGAACGATGGAAACAGCCTTGGGTCTTTAGAATCATGAAGCTGCAAAGAACTTCCACGGTCATCTAGTCCAACCCCCTGCACAATGTAGGAAACTCACAACTGCCTGCCACCCACAGTGACCCTGATTCCATGCCCAGATGATGTCCTCCCTTGTTGGGATGAGAGATGACATATAAATGCAGTAAATAAATAGTCAGGGGATGCCAGCTTCTTGCACTTGTAAGTTATTGGCTGCTGCAGCTCTCTTGCTACCGTTTGACCACAGATGTGCTGAACCAGGAGCATAAAAAGCTGTCGTCCAGGCGAGTCTTGACTGTCTGACACCCCTGCCTTTCGTAGCTCTGCTTACAAAGGGCTGATGGGGCAAGCAGTAGGGGAGAGCTGTTTCTTTTATGCCCTCTATGTAGGCAACAAGGTGCTGCACCCGAGGACTCTCCTGCAGTGTTCTTTTTAACAAAGACGGTCGCTTTCCATCCGGACATTGTCTGCTGTTTTCATTGGCGTGTGGGCAGCAAACAACTGCATGGGAGCCGATTCCTTGGCAAAGGGGCTGGTGGGGATTAATCAGCTAGAAATGGCCTTTTGTCGGGTGGCATCCTAATTTATCAACAGCTATATGAGTTTTGTGCACGTAGAGGAAGGAAGAAAGCAGGCCCAAGAGAGAATCAGCGGTGCCCTTTCTGCCATTGTGGGTATTAATAGAGCTAGTAAATAAATGACTCATCAACAGCCAGACCCGAGCGTACCGTTTCTAGCCCGGCATGGGAAAACCATCCCCACCGGCCTGTCTTTGCAGAGCACATGTCCACGCTCCGTGCCAGGCAGCAAGAAAGCCCCGCTTTGTTTCCCGTCTCCGGCAGAAGATTGGCCTTCGGTTCCTGTGAATGTTGAACAGAGAGTCTACCACACTCTGAATATTGTCGTCGCCCATTCCAAAAGCGAGATGAGCCCACGCTGGGTGCTGTGCCAGTCGTGGAGGGCAGTACCCTTTTGGGGAGAAAGGAATTGCACGATTCCAGACCTCTCATACAGTGTGGAGGCAAGGCAGGGAGGGACGAGATGACCTTTCCCATGGAGGGAAGCGATTTACTAGAGCAAAGAAGGAATGAGTTTCTGTTGTCTGTATTTTTGATGTGTCTAATGTTGGTGAGGGGTGTGTGCTTTTTTTCAAGAGCTAGCGTCTTGTGCGACCTGGCTACAGGAGTCTCCAGTTATTTTTAATCTTAACATCTTTAAGCATATGCAGAGTTCACCCAAAAGTTGCTTTCTTTTTTTTTTAATAAAAAACCCTGCAACTTAAAGTAAAGGAAGAATACAGCTGCTAGCTATGCAATGTTTTCTGTATTCAATAACTCAGAGCTCTGAAAGGTCAGTACAAGGACTGTCTAGTTGTCTAGTCCAGCATCCTCTTTCTCACGGAGGGGAGCCAGAAGCTGAAACCAGTTGGTCTGCTAGGTCAGTGTTACCGGTTCTGACTGGCAGCTGTTTTGTAGGGTCTCCAATAAAGATCTTGCATCTCCCCTCCTACCTGCTGCTTTCAGCTGGAAGATTTCAGGGATTCCCATCCCCTTCTGGGAAGCCCCAACCTGAACACAAAGCTTAAAGTCTTCTCATGCTTGTCCTTGGCATCTCCTGTTCAAAGGCATGCTGCTTCTGCAGGTGGAGGTTCTACTCAGCTATTATAGCTAATGGCCATAGATTTTTCTGTTCATACTTAAAAAAAATTAAGCAGTTTTCCTGCTAATCGCCACAGAGGAGGGAATTCCAGAGAGACCAGCAAAAATATTTCTGGCTGGCCATCTGTCTCAAAGCATTGGTCTTTCTACTTAAAGTGCCACGTTTCTGAATGCCAAGGTGGCCAGTGGGTCTCTCTCTCTCAAAAAAAAAACCCCAAACAGGTGGTGACTCAGCCACGAGGCTCTTTGTGCAGCAGCTGCTGCCTGGGCGTCTGTCGGACTTCTTTCGTATTCTGTCTCTGCTTGCAAAAAAGCCTCTCCCAGCTTCCCCTGCGCCCTTGAGACACAACCAGCCGCCTCTCCCCCCGCTGTTTGCTTGAAACGTAAATAATTCTTCTGGGTTTTTAAATCTGCCAGCCAAAATAATAATAAGCCCCCCTTTGTGCTGTGCCTGGGCCAGTTGTGGCTGCTGTGTTCAAACTTGAGGCCCGACAGTCCCTCCTGTTCTGTCTTGAAGCCAGATGGGTCTCAGCTGCCAAGATTAGAAAGGCAGGCCTGATGGTGACAGAGGAGCAGACGGTTCCCTTTCTCTGGATACGGAAGGCTTGGAAGGAGTTTTAACATGAAGGCCGCTTTGTATTCTCCTCACGTTGATGCAGCTAGTGGATCTTTTTTTTGGGTGGGGGGCCGTGTGGAACCTCCAGACTCAGGAGCAGTACACCTCTGGACACCACTGTATGGACAGTGTTTGATTTTGTGATCTATTTGGGAGCTTCCTGGATACATCTGGGTGGTCACCGTGGGAAACAGGATGCTGGAATAGATGATCTAGGAGGGTAATTCTTCGTTTTCATGCATGGCATCCTGATAAAACAGACTGGCTTAGGAGTAGGTAACCAGGGCATGTAGTCAAGATGGTGGATTCTATGCCAGAATCCAGTTCTGGAGCTCACACATGTTTTTGCAAATTAGTTGACCAGAACTACTGAGTGCTCAATTTTTTTTTAATGGCATTGATGTGCCTATGTTTGTTGTCTGTACCTTAAACAACATTGTTGGCAAAGAAGTAACTATGTTAGTCTTTAAGGTGCCATTGGAATGCAACGGCCACAAGCGGTGTGCGTCCCCAGAGAGGCCCACCAGCGCCCGACCTACCTGAGCAGTTCTGGTAGGGTTGGCGGGCGGGTGGAGGGTGCGCAGCAGTCGAGCGGGATGTTGCACCTCCGGCTGGGACAACAGCACTGCTGCTGGTTGGGCTGCTGTGCGGCTGCTGAGGCAGGAGGCCCGATGGCGGGTGAGACGACGGCCGCGCTGCCGGTTGGCCCACCATGGCTGAGCAGCTCACGGCCGGCTTCCGGCGCTCCAGGGGCCGGTTTCTAGCGCTCCAGGCTTTGCTGGGCATGCCCGGATTGGCCCGTGCAGGCTGGACACCCAGAAGTGTCCCGGACAGCCCTCTGCCCAGCGTGGCATTTCCCAAATATTAGAGCCACCAATGGTTAGGATAAGCTTTTGTGAAAAGCTCATATTGAACTAAGTGCTGTTGATTTTTAAGATACTGCTTTTTTTGTATTAAAAGATCTAACCTCTTAAAATGCTCTGCCGTAGTTGACGTTTCCTAGCACTGTCAAACTCCAAGTGGGGCCTGGAGATCTCCCAGAATTACCTCTTCTCTCCAGACAACATGAACCACTTCCACCAGAGAAAATGGTTTGGAGGGTGGACTGTATGGCATTAAGTCCCACTTGCTTTCCCCACCCTTATCTCCAGAATTTCCCAACCCGGAGTTGGCAACTCACACCCTGGCAAGTGTCTCTTTGCAGACTTGTGAACGCATTGAACCTGCCTTTATTGCGTCAGGCTCTTGGTCTAGCAGGGTCAGTAGTGCGTGTTCTCCAAGTGCCTCTTAAGGGTTCCTTGCAGAGGACTTTCATGTCATCTACTCATGGTCCTTTAGCCTGGGGACTGAACCTGGGGTGTTCCTGTTAAGGTGGGTGCTCTTCCACAGAACCACAGCCCCCCTGTCTGCCATGGTAAAGGGCAAGGCCTTTTTGAGCACAAAGCTGAAACTGTTGCATTCACCCAGCAGCCACCTAGGCAGCAGTGCCCTCTTCCAAAGAGCCTGTGCTGTTTTGTAAGCTCTTGAAATACCCTCCCCACCCCTGGGTGACTGTGGGACACTTTGGAGCTGTGTATAGCTCAAGGCTGTTTGAAGAAGAGGAAATTCAGTCCAGGATATCCTCCTGGATCCCATCCCAACTATTGGGTCTGTTCCAGAATTGGCTGAAAGGGACACCTTTGGTACGAACCTGGGTTGGCAGAGCCTGCCAGGCGCCAACGCCTATTTGTTCAGGCTGTGAGTCATGTGAATTGTTGTCCAGTTGGTACACAGGACAGCGTAGATGTCTCGCCTTGACGTTTGGAGGAAGAAGGGTTTGAAAGACAAGAATTTCCTTGCTGGGCAGTTAAGATCTTTCTCACAAGCCCTGCTCTCTGTGCTTCCACGGTCAGAAGGGAGGAGGGTGTGGCCAGAGACAGGGCTTTTTCAGTGATGGCACCTTGTCTGTGGAACACCCTTCCCCCTGACGCCCTACTCTTTATCTAGGCACCGGGCCAAAATGTATCTTAAAAAAACCCCTCTAGGACTTTTCATTATAGGGTTGCTGTCCAGGAACTGTTCTCCTCAATCCAGGGCTCTTTCCTTTTGTATAAATTTAGTCTGCAAAAAGTGTGCACATTTTAACTTTCCAGTAGAAATTCATTTGTGTCATTTAACTGATGCATTTATTTGTGAGCTATGGCAGGTTCAGAGTTGCCAATTCCCCCCTGGCCATAATAGCTGGCATAACATCCGTGTCAGCATGGCAGTCAAAGAGCATTGCATCAAATAATATGGCTGAATTTTAAGGATGATCGCAGCTTATTTTTAATGATCTTTTAACATCATACTTATGATCACCATCTAGTCTGAGAACTGTTTTATCAGATTTGTTTTACGCTGTGTCCAGGGTTTTAAGAGTATATTGGTTTGTTTATTATGCTTTACTTTGTAAGCTGCCTCCAGCAGGTTTTCTGGAAAGGCGGCATGGAAGTATCTTAAGGAAATAGGTAACTGGCCAGAGGAGGATGTGTGCAAGGGCCCAGCCAGAGCTCTGGCCTCCAAACCACAACCAATCGAGGTCTGCTGATCTTCATTTGTCTGCCTTGAAAGCCATACTATGTAGAGAGAACAGAGCGAGCCAGAGACTTTTCTCTCCCGAAAGTCTTTCTGACTTTTGTCAGAAAGGCTGTTTTTTGTTGACAAATTGTGCCTTTCTCAGAAACTATTTGTAGGGTGGCCACTGCGCATAGTGTTTCAAATTTTGGGAAGTCTATTTTATTTAGATACTAGCAACAAAGCCCACTGCAGCCTTAAATGCAGTGGGCGCTTAGTGGGCAAAGGGTGTGTGGGGAAGGCAACAGGCGTGTGGAGAGGCAGCTCTGGTGAGGAGCAGGTTGCCTGCCCTTCAGCCACTTCCCCCTCCCAAGGCAGCGGGGCTGGCAGTCCTTGGCAAAGCCTCCTCTCCGCTCTTGCTGCTACCGCCTCCTCTGCATTGCCGCCGTCCAGATGGAGTGACAAGGTGCTCCGGATGCATTGCCCCAAGCAGCCAGGCTTGTCTGCGGTGAGGGGCGCAGAGAGCCGTGCAGCCGGCTATGGAGGGTGGGTCCTCCAATTGGTGCGGCCAGCAAAGCTGATTGGCCTTCAGAAGGTGGTTGGTCTCCGTTTCCGGCATCAATGGAGCACCTACCATGGCTGTGTGGGGGCGGGCCCTGATTGGTCCACAGAGTGTGTCCGGGCAGCCAGAAATTCTCCAGACCCCGGACATGCTCCACCTACTGCGGCTTTTCCGAATTATTATAGGGCTACTAATGGTTAAGATTCTTCTCTCCAGTGGGAATCCAAAGAAGCTTACAACATTATTCCCTCCTCTTCCATTTTAGGAGCGCCCCTTCCTTCCTCCTGGAAGATACGGGGCATGCAGATTGCTAGTTATCTGTGTGTGTGCCTCTCTCTCTGCTTTCTGTGCAAAAGTTGGAGGTATAGGCAGGGTTGCCAGCTTCCAGGTGGTGGTTGGAGATCTCCCAGAAGTACAACTGATCTCCAGGTAACAGAGATCAGTTTCCCAGGAGAAAATGGCTGCTTTGAAAGGTGGACTCAATGGCATCATATCCCACTGAAGTCCTTCCGCTTCCCAGGCTCCACCCCCAAACTCTCCCAAGAATTTCCCAGCCCAGTGCTGGCAACCCTAAGCATGAGCTGTCGATGTGAATCTGGCAAACCTCAGACTCTGGGCCAACTTGAGTGAGCTCTGGCTGCAGTGGAAGTCCAGGACTGTGCTGGGTATCCAACCGTGCCACTGATAGTGACCAGATGCCTCCATGAAGTCACCCGATCCCTCCAGCATGGTCCAGAAAGTAGTTTGCTGCCCCTGCATCTCTGGAGTCTGAGCCCTCAAGAAACAGCCCCCATGCTGACAGCTTTACCAATGCAGAAAAGTTATCAGCACTGGTGTTACCATCTATGCGGTAAAAATAACTTTGCATACCCAGGTCATAGTGGCTTGCCACTTCCCTCCTCTTATTCGCCACAGCCCTCAGGGTTTTCGTAGACTTGTGGACAGGAAGGTCTCTCTCATGCACACTCATGTGCACGTACCCCCCCCCCCCTTTCTGGCTCCTGTTAGTTATGCAGCAGCCAGATGAGACAGGTTTGGTGCTTCTATTGCTTTAACATGTGCATTGGTTGTGGCACTCTCTGGGGACTGCCCCGTCCTAGGGGAGAAGCCGTGGGCTGTTCAGCTGTGGTGGCACTTCCCAAGGCTGGTTTTCTCAGCCGAAAGGAATGTTTAGGAGTTTCCTCTAAGCCGTTGTGCATCGTGCGGGTTTAATTTTTGTTTTTACTGGCATTAAGTCTCTTTTTTCCAGGAAGGAGAGTCTCAGTCTTGCCTCTCATTTCATCCTTCAGTTGTGGGAGGGTGTCAGACTCTTTTTGTCTCATACGTATATTTGCAAATCTTCCTATCAGATTTTTAACCCCCCCCCCTTAAATGCGGGACAAAGAATAATTCCTGATGCATTTTTCAAATTGCTCACAGCCTTCAAACTTCTGCTAACTGGCAGACGTGTTGGTGGGGAGGTGCAGCACGTTTCACTCATTTCTGTCCGTCCCCCCCATGTCACCGAGGTGGTGCCAAAAACCCACTTGAGTCCCGTTTCCCAGTTTTAATATGTTTTCTGCCCCCAAGACCTGTTCAAAGCAGTTGCTAGGGCTACACTGGCCCAAACAGCGGGAAATGCTGCGGCTTCCATTTGTGGAAATGCAAAGCGGCTGGAATGATTCAGCCGGGCCGGAATGGGGGGGGGGGGAGACAGCCCGCTGCTCCAGCCAAGACCTTGCTTATTGATGGCTTTCTCTTCCTGCCTTAATGCAATATTTAACATCTTGCTTCCTGATTTCAGTACGCCGTGAATTAAATGGTCACCGCTGCTTGGACACAAAGAGCTCATTGTGTATAAGAATAGCTTTTGGTTTACTTCAGATCTAATACCGAGGAGGTTGTTTTGTCCTCTGAATCAGGGGTGCCCACGGACACCTTTCCTGGTGCCCACCTACTGTTTTTAAGTGGGTGGGGTTCTTGCCCAGTGTGGCTTGTGTTTGGTCACTGGAGATACGCTTGGATTTGTGGATTAAAATAGTTTACAACTTCAGGCTCCCCCCTAAAGTTAGTTTTATGCTCTCTCACTCATTTTCCCCCGTGTCTGCATGTTTTCTAACAATTGCCTCTCTTTTTCCCTGCATTTGAATTTCTTCTTGAGTGTGCGAGTCTGTCTCTTGTGACTGTGGCTGCACCCACCAGCTTGCATCAGAATTGCAAAGGAGCCCCCAAACAAAGGCCAATGCAAGGCTACATAAGATTAATGGAAATGTAATGCAAGCCACTTTAGTGCCAACAATTTTATAGTATGCACAAGTTCTGATAGTTTATAACTGCCACCAGTTTTTCCACTCCAATCTTTTTTTTTAAGTTCTGCACTCCTAGAGAACATACAGTCCTCGTACAGAAGTATTGAGCAACACTGAACAGCCGTGGGTGGTGGCTGGAGATACCCCGGAATTACAACTGGCCTCCAGATGACAGAGATCACTTTTCCTGGTGAACTGCTCTCCAGGCTCCACCTTGAAAATCTTCAGGGATTTCCCAGTCCAGAGCTGGCAACTTTGTTGCAGGCTCAAAAAGGTTGGGGACTCCTGCTCTAAATGGTGGCAAAACTGGTTGTAATCTGAACAGGGGCAGCAGAACAACACCGGGCTCCGATGGCATTCTGGTGACTCCAGTGCTCATTCCTTTTTAAGGAGCATGTTTCTAGCCCTCACTGTGATGGAAAATCTTTGCTTGGAAAATGGTATGAGGGACAGTGAAGACTTGGAAACAAGTTGCCCCAGCTCCCCAGGCTGTTTGAAGAAACCCAGCTTGGTGTAGTGGTTAAGGGCGGTGGCTTCTAAACTGGAGAGCCAGGTTTGATTCCCCGCTTCTCCACATGCAACCAGCTGGGTGACCTTGGGCCAGTCACAGTCCTGATAGTGCTGCTCTCACAGAGCAGTCCTGACAGAGCTCTTTCCACCTACCTTACAGGGGGAAGAGAGGGAAAGCAAGCCTCTACCGGAGATTCCTTCTGGTAGTGAATAGTGGAGTATTGTAGCTTTTGTTGATCCTGCAGGTGTAAAATTTTCAGCATGCAAATATTGAGCCAGCTGCATCCATGTCTGCCTGACTCATGAAACTGTCATGCAAATGGCAGGTTCCTCCCATGCTGAGGTATCCCTTGTCGGTCCCACATCTCAGTTTCAGATGTGAGGCTTCTGGCTTGCTTGTGGCAGGCTTTCTCAACCAGGGTTTCGTGAAACCCTGGGGTTTCTTGGTGGCTCTAGAAGGCCCTAGAGGGGGTGGGAAGGGGAGGTGCCCCAGGTGGACATGTACACAGCTATGCTTCCCAACCATATTCTGCATGATCACACCACTTCTGGGGTTTCTCAAAGCCCAAAGAATGTTTTAGAGGTTTCTCAATGGTAAAAAGGTGAAGAAGGGCTGGCTTATGGTAATCAGTGAATTTTTAGCTTGTGTTCAGTGACAGAATGGCTGATGTCTCAAAACACTTCCACGCCCTGGAAGATGGTCCTCTTTATTCCTCAAGTCACAGTTCTAAATTCAGGTGTCTTTTCCTGTGATCTTGGTTCCGGAGTTGGAATATCCTGATTCATTATGTTGGTGAATTGGTACCTAAAGATGCACAGCTGCCTCCCTACCCCAAGTTTGGAAGTTGCTTTTCCCATCTACTTGCCTGGCCCCAAAGTTGTTGAGTTTTGGCTGCCAAGTGGAGTGGTTTTGGTTTTGCACATCTGCCTTTGTGCCTGCTTTACTGTTAAAGGTTGGAAGGTGCTTTGAACTCCTCCAGCTTCTGAAGTGGAGGGGCTTGCTTGTGTGGGGAGTGGAGGTACAATGCAAGAGGCATTTAGAAATCTGGAAGGTGGCTGAGAAGAACCTCAGATGGGCAGTGGGTAGGAGAGGAGGGTGTTGCTGGAGTGTTTGGGTGTGTCCCTCCTTGCAACAGTGATGGAAAACCCCTGTTTTTATTCCCTGGCGGTGGAATCATGCCCAGTTGGCTCTGATCCGGCAGGATGGTGGCGTTCTGCATGCTTCCCTTCGGTCTGGCAATGGCTCACTTGAGACCAGAGAAGAATGGATGAGTCAGAGAATGTGGCTGATTGTCTACTCCCCCCCCCATTGAAAACACCGGTGGGATTTCCCTTGCCTGTCCCTGGCTTTTTTCTGGTCACTTTTCAAAATGCAAACAAGTTTCCAACGGAGATTTTGCAAACTCTGCCAGTTCTCCCCAACTCAGTTTTAGAGCTACTTCATGTAACCATTTTTATTGTCAGGCCTGCCAACCCCCCTGGAGGTCTCCTGGAATTACAACTGGTCTCCAGAAATCCATTTCCCTGAGGAAAATAGCTGCTTTGGAGAATGGATTCCATGACTTGATTCCTCACTGAGGTCCCTGACTTCCTCTAGCTCTTTCCCCAAATCCCCAGTCATTTTCTGGTCCAGTGGTACCCACCCTTTCCCTGTAGTATCCGCCTTGCAGCTAAGTATCCCCCCCCCCGTGTTAGATTTCTGGCGCATCTTTGTGCAGCTTGTTCTACTCAGCTGTTATGTTCTATGGGTTGAGGAGAGATGGGTCGAGGAGCAGGCTGCAGGGTTGGCAGCTTGCACGCGAGAAGTCCCAGGTTGGCTTCCCACAGCATCAAGTTACTCAGAATGTTTACCGCTAGCCTAACTTTCCTGTTACCATTTGATTTTTCTTGTATGGTGGGGCAGTTATAGGCTGTTGCATGGGAGGGGCTGTGGTTCAGTGGGAGAGCCTCTGTTTGGCATACAGAAGGCCCCAAGTTCAATCCTCAGCGTCCCCAGTTAAAAAACAAACAGGCAGTAGATGATGTGAAAGACCCTCACCTGACCCCCTGGAGAACTGCTGCCAGTCTGAGTAAACAGTACTCACTTTGATGGGCTGATGGCAAGATTCAGCATTAGGCAGCTTCTTGTGTGCTCATGAAACTCTTGGCTGGATTTGCCTGAAATTCTTCCTTCTCGTGGGCCAGGTAGCCAGGTACTCAGGCCTGTCAACACAGTTCTTTCTGACAGCACCTGCCCCGGAAAGAGTTCTTCCCTGACTTGAGCAAACGGGTATCTAGTGATAGGGTCTTGATTCCCATTACCTTCTGCTGACTTAACATTGGTGTACTTGCTGCTTGTTTTTTAACTGGGATTTTATGGGATTTTTATTCAGACATATGTAACCCGCCACAGGGGTGGCGGGTAATAAATCAAATAAATAAATCAATAATAATAATAATTTGGCCAAAGACACTGCACAGGAGTCATAGAATTAAGGGCGAGGAAACGGCTTGAAGTCCCCAGTGTGCCATGCAAGGGGAAGTTAGGGCAGCTAATGGCCTCCTCTGAGATTGTGCTGTCGTTCTTCATTTGCTACGCAGTCTTGTTATTTTCGAAGATGGGGACAGTAATAGGGATGTGTATTCAAACAGGCATCCCATTGAAAGCAGAGAACGGCATCCAGATCTGGATGGATGAGAAAATGTGCATTCACTGTAAGTCTGCCATTTCTTTCCCCAGAAGGATTGCCCTGGGTTTTCTGCAGAATTTCTGCAGGTATCCAAGGTCATTGAATGCCTAAGCAGAACATCATGCTAATAAAAGGGTTCAGATTCAGATCTGGGATGTGTACCTTTATAAAACACTTTTAACTGCTTCCTTAATAAATTCGACCAGTTTTGCTGGAGAGGATGAGGAATATTCAGACAGGCGGGCTGCAGCCTGCCAACTCATGGATCCTTCTAGCTCCTCTGGATAGAGGAAGGGGCTGTTAGTACCTCTCAGAGGGCTTGATTTAGCCTCTGGACTGGTAGTTATGGATCCCTGGACAGTAGGGGTGGGGTGGGAAATACCTGGAGATTTGAGGGAGGAGGTGAAGACTGAGGGAAGGGAAGGAGGGTAGAATGCCATAGAATCTACACTTTATAGCAGCCATTTTTCCAGGGGAAGGGAGTTTGGTCATTTGGAGAGCAATTCTAATAGCAGGAGGTTTCCAGGTACCACCTGGAGGCTGGCAACCCTGCTGAGCAGTCAGAAGCATCGTACTGGATTCTGGCCAGCAAGGCACGCATCAGATTCTGTTTTGAGTTCTTTGCCAGGAGCCTTGCAAAGACAACTCAAAAACTGACAAACATCTGTTTCTAAAGTGCCACTTTTAGCAGTTATATGGAGGGAACACCCTAATTTTCTGATGTTTTAACATTCAGCAGTTGATTTTTCTGCCATTTTAGCAAGTTTAGGCTTAGGGGACAGCCAGGCTCAGGAATCCAAAGTAGCAATGTTCTTCCCTTTTTGGGGTAGGCGGGTGATTAGGAAATGAATATTTGCAATCTGCTCTGGGGGCTGGAGGGACGCTTCCCTCAGCAAGTCTAGAGGGGAAGCCCAAGTCTGGTGCAGTCACATGAAAGCAGCTGCCTGTGGAGGCTATGCTGGAAACCCCTTTGTGGCAAACATTCTGTTTCCTGTGGTTGCCAGGTCCCCCCTGGCCATTGGAAAGAGGATGCCAAACCCAGGTTGGGGAATTCCTGAAGATTTGGGGAAGGAGGCTGGGTGGGGAGGATGACAGGGACCTCGATGGGAAACAGGACAACAGAGTCCAAAGCATCCCTTTTCTGCAGGGTAACTGACCAGTGTAGTTGGGACTGAGCTGTAGGACCAGGTCCCATTGGAAGGCTGACATCCCATTGATACCCGGTTCTGGGTCTTAGCACAGGGAAGGCAGGAGGACCAACGGGCCCCATATTCACAGAGGGCCTCAAAAAAGGCACTTAGAACAACAGCTGTTAGGAGTAGAAATGCTGCCTTCCTTTTCAAAGCAAAATTCAAAATACTTTCATCACCAAAGGATACTGGGAATTCAGATTCCAAAACATGCCAAAGAATGTCATTTTGTGTAAGCGGCTGGATTTTCTCCACTGATAATGGATCTTCCACTGAAGATCACTTGCTTGCCTGTTTCCTTCACTTCTCTGCCGCTTCAAAGCTAAGTCCTGAATGTTGGAGGGCAACTTTCTTTCTTTTGTTTTACCCCAGTTGTTCTTCCTGAAACCTTTGACCTTGGGCTTGTGGCACAAGGAAGACAATGCTCTCATGAGGAGGAAAAATACTCAGAGGAAAAGACACTTCACTGTTTAATCGATATTGTGTATGTGTATTTTAAGACTTTTATCTGAGTCTTGTTGTCTTTATTGTCTTGACCTTTTGATCCTAACAGTGTCTGATGCAGATATTTTTAAAAATCCGTATTGTCAACTCGTACAAAACACTGTCCTGAAGTCTGCACATGGCTGGTGCATGTTTGTGTGGTGCCTCTGACATCCATGCTAGCGAGAGAGCTGATTACTTGCTGCCTGTCCTCTCTGGCCCCTGCTGTTGGCTGGCCCACTGCTTAAAAAAAATGGTGTATGCAATTTATCTAGTGAATCATGCATCTGTTGTCCCCAAAAGGGAGAAAAAGATGTTTCCTCTGCATCCCCCTTTTTAAGTGTTCAAGTATTTGATGAGTTTCATAAGTGAAAATCCAGAACTTTTGCAGCCGTGAAGGAGGCTCAGACAGCCATAGCTGAGTGTTAGCACATCTTGGGTCATGATCCTGTTGTGCTTTGCTGCTATGCAGGCAGGCGCCTCTCCTGGCATCTGTTGTTAGATGGTGGGAGGACCGGGCCCATAGCTCAGGAGTAGATATGCTTAGCTCAGGAGTAGATATGCTTTTACAGCCGGTGCGGTCTCTGGTTACAAAGAGCTCCAAAGGCAGGACTAGCAAGGGCCCCTGACTGAAACCTGAGAGACCTCAAGCCAGACTGAGTGGACAGAAGCGGCCAAGAGGCCAGCATCAAGGAGACTCCACACATTCTTGAGCAAAAATCTGGACAACTCTTTTTGTTTTTTTGCCACAGATCCCTCTAGCGCAGGGGTAGTCAAACTGCGGCCCGCCAGATGTCCATGGACTACAATTCCCAGGAGCCCCTGCCAGCGAATGCTCCTGGGAATTGTAGTTCATGAACATCTGGAGGGCCGCAGTTTGACTACCCCTGCTCTAGCGTAGTGTTGGAGCACATGGCTTTGCATGCCCAAGGCCCCAGTCTCTGGCGTTTCCACATGCAAGGTGGGGGTGCTGTGGAAGGGCCTCTGCCTAAGGCCCTCACACAATCAGATCTGAATAGACAGTGAGTTGGGCAAAGTGGACTCAGTCATAGAATCATAGAATTTTAGAGTAGGAAGGGACCTCCTGGGTCATCTAGTCCAACCCTCTGCACCATGCAGGACACTCACATCCCAATCACTCATCCACTGTAACCTGCCACCCCCTTGAGCCTTCACAGAATCAGCCTCTCCGTCAGATGGCTATCCAGCCTCTGTTTGACTCTGAAGAAGACATCTTTGTGTACTTCTGGCATGCGCATTATAAAAATGCTGCCTTTAATGAGGGGGAAGCACCCTTTGTCGCCCAGTGCCTTTTTTTAATTGCAAGATTTGGCTCTCGACCAGCTCTGGGGCTGCCTTTGGACCAAGCGACAGACTCGCATATCCCTCCTCCTTCAAAGGCGGTTGCGCAACTCCGGCCGCCTCTCACAGAGAGCGCCTGCACAAAGCGACTCTCTTGTTCGGCACATTCCAGGCCCCGCACGCCTGTTCTGCCGACAACACAGAGCATTTAGTCTTTCACTTTCCGTCATCTGTTAGTGGATGTCATTTTAAAAACAAAAACCAAAAACGCAGCTGCGTTTGGGTTTCCCACTAGCTGCGTCTTTCTTGGTCCTGTTCCTTTTATTTTTTCTCCACTCCCCCTCTCCTCCCCCCTCCCTCTTCTGTACTAAGTAATGGAAACTTGGATCTGAGCTGATAATAAACTTTGAATTTTTTCTTAGCTCAGCCATATTTATAGCTTTCTGCCCTCCTCTCTGCTGCCTCCTGCAGTCTCACTCTCTCTCTCTTTTCTTGAGCTCCCATTTTCATTTTGTTTCTGTGTACTGGTAAATTTTACTGTTTAATAGCAATTAGAGTCCTATTGGCCCGGTGTACTTCCTGCAGATCTATTTACCGATCTTTTTATTTAATTAGACGGGTAGCCTGGCTAGTCCCAGGAGCTCAGGATGGATAGTAGTACATGGATGAGTCTCCCCATGCCTCGGCCCACCCACGTCCAGCATATTTCTTCGGTTAGTTCATTATCACCCCGCTCCTTTCCCAAGGGAACTTGAAGCAGTGTCTGTCGTTCTTTCCGCCTGCATTCTTATCCTCCCTACAGTGGTACGAGGCAAATGAGGGGCTGTGGCTCGGTGGCAGAGCATCTGTTGGGCGTGCAGAAGGTTCCAGGTTCAGTTCCCGGCATCTCCAGTTAAAAAGGACCCGACAGAAGGTGATCTAAAAGATCTCAGCCCTGAGACCCTGAAGAGCCGCTGCCAGTTTGAGTGGAGAATACTGTCCATGGTGGACCAGTGGTGTGATTTGGGATGAGGCTGTTTCCTGCAAGTGATTTGTGCGTGAGGCTGTGAGTGGTCCCATCCATGGAACAGTGCGGATCTGAACTTGGCTCTTCCGGATCCTCATCCGTATGTGAGCCATCTGCAGGAGGGAGTTCTGAAATTTATTGTGGGTTTGGACAAATATTTGTCTTCTTGGAAAAAAGAAATCTGTCCAGAGACCAGATGGCATATGTGTGTGTATCAAATGGGATATTGGGGCAAATAGAAGCGACAAGGCCTCAGCTGCTATCTTAAAATATATTGATGGAGGATAAGTTAATGTGCAACTGAATAAGCTTATTAATAACCTTCTCCCTTATTATTAAAGATATTGATTCCCCCCTTTTAAGTTGTTGTTATGTTAACAAAAAAAAAACCCTTCCCAAAACGGCATCCTTTCCTCAAGCCCAGTAGATTAAAATTGTTCTCAGTAGATTAATCAACTGAAAACTTCAGCTCACGGCTCTACCCAGGCCAGTTTTAATGGGCAGAGCGGATAGCTAGTTCACACTGAGGCTCAAGCCCGCCTGGAAACTGTACGCCTCCCTCTTGGTGTCATGGGTGCTGTGGGCACTTTGCTATTGCTCAGAGGCACTCTTGCTTCTTTCTGGAGTTTCCGCAGTGCACCCCTGGTGAAGACGTGGCTTCTGGGATTCGTACAAGACAGCCCCTTCTGAACTGAAAGTGGGTTAAGTAATTATGTGCAACAGCTCTGAAAGGTGGACCAGCACTGTTATTCCCAAATTCCAGCTGGATGGGGGAGGGTTAAACCTGAGACAGCAGAGTTGGGAAATTCATATGGTTACCCAGTAAGCTTCCATGGCAGTGTGGCTGGCTTTGCCACCTCTGGCCTGGGAAATTCCTGGTGATTTTGGGGCTGGAGCCTGATGAGCTTGAGGATAAGGGGAGGGACCTCAAGAGTGTATAATGCCATAAAGTCCACGAATCACGGATCTTCTAGCTTTGGATTAGTTCCCCCATACCCTTTGTGGGTGAAAGCTACCTTAAATCGCCACCTGAGCACTGGTCCTTTTATTTTATCCTCAACTTCATAATCTTCTGGAGCTGGTCAGCGAACCATCTCTACGGTGGAGTTTTGAGCACGCTCCGTGGGCAGCTGGTTGGCTGCAAAGCGTCCCACGGGCATCCGAGTGTTACAGACTCTCAAACGTTGGCCTTTTGGAGGACGCCTGTGTTGGTTTGACTAAGCCTGGCTAAGTCTTCTGAAGTGGGCCGTGAAACAGTGGCTCTGGCAGAGATGGGAAAGATCAGTGTGTGAACTTCTGCTGTCCAGACAGGGTGGGAGCTTTACCCACACCGGATCTTCAAGTGTCCTTGAATTGCTTTTCAGTGTGTTGGGCATTACTGGCTGCTGCGTGCATTGAAAGCACTGCATTGTCATGTTGCTTGGTATTGTCAACATGCTGTGTTGGGTAACCCGCATGAGTTCTTTCCCTGGGGCTTGGTCTGATCAGTGTCTGGATGGGAAATAGCCTCATAAATCACTTCTCAGAGGGTGGGTCTGCCCTACCTTTCTTCTAAGGTATGAAGAGTGGCAAACACATTTTGCCTTCACAACAGCCCTGAGAGTAATATTAGGCAGAGAGTGTGACCAGACTTATGGTTACCCAGTAACCTTCCACGGCAGTGTCGTTGGCTTTGCCACCTCTGGCCTGGGAAATACCTGGATATTTTAGGGGTGGAGACTGGGGAAGGCAGGGGTTCGGGGAGCAACCTCTGCAGTGTTTCATTTCATAGGGTCTACCCTGCAGAGCAGCCATTTTCCCCAGGGGAACTGATCTCTTTAGTATGCAAGGCCATTATAACAGCGGGAGATCTCCAGGTGCCACTTGGAGGGTAGAAATCTTGCAGTGGGGAGAAGTGGACTCTGGTCTCCCAGATTCTAGTTTGATGGTCCAACCGCTGTATTATACACAAGGTATAGATGTACCAAAGTTTTGAAGACCATGGTGGATTGCCTTGTGGTTTCTCGTTTCTTCCAGCCTGCTCTGTGCTTTGGGGACAGGGGAGGCTTGTGAACTGCTATATGGTGTTGGGAAAGGAAACAGAATCTAACCCCCCCCCCCCCGTAAAACTCTAAACCTGGAAAGTCATCCAGAGGTACTGATGGGTGGCAGATTCAGGTCAGACAAGATGATTTTGCACAGTGTATCGTTAAGGTATGAATTTGTTGCCACAAGATGTGATGAGGCTCTGAGAGTTCATTCAGATTCCTGGAGGGTTAGCCCTATCCATGGCTAATTGGAGCCTCCATGTTCAGCGGCAGTGTGCCTTTGAATACCAACAGTGAGGGAGGACTATTGCTTTCACACTGTACTTGTGAGCCGCCTAAAGACACGTGTCTGGCCACCATTGGGAAGAGGAGGCTGGGCCACCTTTGGATGGATCCAGCGAGCCTCCCGTATTTCGGCATTCTTGGGTCCGTGAACTCAACTTGCATTCTGCAGACAATGAAAAATGCTGCTGGCTGCCCCTTGTCCAAAGAGCTGGTCCAAGAGACCTCTACTGCCTCAGATATGTGGAAATAGGTGGCCAAATTTCTCTTGTGCGTGCAGATAACCTCTGGCAGGTTGCTGTGGAGCGTGGAAGGATTCCGCACAGCAATTCTGTGTTCAGAGGCAGCCTAGCTCTAAGCCCCAGTTGCGAGGTGGACAAATGGGAAGGGTTGTCTCCTTCCAGGGGCTTCTTGGGAGATTCTCCAAATCGCCTAGGTGGCCATTGCTGGACTCCAGCTCTGATCCAGGAGGCGTCCTCTTGGGTGGCCAACCTTCTCACAATTTCTGTGCAATGGCAGAATGGCCTCTTACTACTTGAGCAGTGGGAAATAATCAGGCGGCTCCCCGTCAGGAGTTAGAACCCGGTCTCTGAGATGCAGGCTTCATGGACGCTTCCCTCTTTTCACTCTTTAGGAACAGCAAGAAGGAAGGAGACCTGCTGGCTGCTCAAGCCCGCCTGAAGGATGTCGAGGCCCTGCTCAACTCCAAGGAGGCTGCCCTCACCACTGCTCTGGGGGAGAAGCGGAACCTGGAAAATGAAGTCCGCGACCTGAGAGCCCAGGTGGCCAAGGTGAGCCAACACCTGCTAGTGCTCCTCCATCAGAGGCTGTATGTCTTTCTGAGGGGCTGAGATGTTTGAAATCAGGCTGAGCTAAAAATTGCCGGGGCTGAAACAACTCATAGTCTCCTAGTGCCCAAGAGTCCAATGGACTTTTTGCAACAGAGCTCTTGCAGGACACTATAATGGACTCCGGCCTGCAAAACGTTACACCAGAATCAGCTTCTTAGTCTTCGAGGTGCCAGAAGAGGCCTGGAGATGGAGAAAGGAATATGATAGCCTAAAGATCCACCCCTTTGTGGATATAATATAAATATGCATGTGTGTGTATGCTTGATGTACCTGCATGCATCCCTCTGCATCTAAATATGTCTGCAGATGCCTATTTGTATTTTAGGGCTGTCATGCAATGAAAAGGGTTTTGGTCCATTAATCTCATGAACTGTACTCAATTTAGGCTGCTAAAGCAAATGTCACTTGGGAAAGTGAGACTGCTGTTCTGAGAACACACGCATGGGATTCTGCTGTAAATCTTTTAAAAATTTGCATATTCATACAAATGACACACAGTTTGCCTGATGAATAATTATCACGGCAACAAAGGTCTTAGAAGGCAGGGCCTGTGGCTCAGTGGAGCAGTCTCTTGCTTGGATGCCAAAGATCCCGGGTTCAATCCCTGGCATCTCCAGTTAAAAGGATCAGGCAGTAAGACCTCAGTCTGTGACCCTGGAGATCTGCTGCCAGACAGGGTGAGTTAAGGTTTGGGTTTAGGGGTTAGGGTAGGCAGTCCTGGACTTGATAAGACCGACGGTCTGATTCAGTATGAAGCGGCTTCATGTGTGTACAAGAGGGGATTTCCCAGTGTCTGTGCAGTGGATTCTAAAATGATGTCTTCCTATGCAGAGTTTCTGTACATTCTTGTGTTCAATTCCCCCCCCCCCAAAAAAAGAAACCCCAACCTTTGCTAGGAAGTGAGCACCACTTCAGTCATACAAATTAAATGAGTGATTAATATCTTAACGGAATTGACTTAATGATGCAGTTTGAAGGTAGGGTTGGGTGGGTGATTCCACATTGGATATCTTTCCCATTTCCTGAATTTTGAGACAAGTGTTTCTGTCTACTCTGTTAATACTAGTTAACATCCATCCAGACCCCAAACTACTTGGCCCATAATTGCTCTAATTGCTCTTTGGTCTAAACAGAAGACCTGGGGTCTGGTTCCAGAGTACCCCCCCCCCCAAAAAAAATCTTCTTCTCTTAAAATTCCTAAAGTATTTTAAGGAATCCCTACTTTTCATGAAAACTTGGTGTATTGGTTAGGAATGGTGGCTTCTGATCTGGTGAGCTGGGTTTGATTCCTCAGTCCTTCACATGCAGCTAGCTGGGTTGACCTTGGGCTCCTCACAGTCCTGATAGTTCTGTTCTCACAGAGCAGTCCAGTCAGGGCTGTCTCAGCCCCACCTCCCTCACAGAGTATCTGTTGTGGGGAGAAGAAAGGGAAGACGAATGTAAGCTGCTTTGAGACTCGGTAGAAAAAAATCAACATATAAAAACCAACTCCACTTCTAAAAGGAGAGCACTGTTAGATAATCTATCTCCTGATTGGCCAGCGGGGAGAAGCAGAGTCCACAGTCTGTCCATGACAGAACCTCAGTTCCCGCAATAATTTATCTGTAACATAAATATAATGGGACTGGGGTGGTGGGAGGACTTGGCACACATCACCTACCTGATTGGCTGTCCATCCAATGAACGGTCAGTCAGGTAAGGTGTCCTGCCCCTGCCCCTGCCCCTCCCCCTCCAACTTGTTCCGTCAGGAAGTGCCAGCCCACTCTACTGGCCTGACTCCAGAAGGTGAGCCAGCCAGCGAATGGGAGCTAAGATGGAAAGCCTGGGACACCGGTCAGTCCCTGCCATGCTGCTGCCTGTGGAAAGGGAGGGGATGGGAGGGCCTGAAGCCTCACTGCTCCACTGCCTGCCCTTCCACCTCCACCTGGCTGCGGCCCACCTTCGCACCATGGCCTCGGAGCGCCTGTCCAGGCTGCCTGGGCCGTGCCCTGCCCCCAGGAGGTCTCCCATCCAGCTGCTGGAAGGGGGGGGAGGGACAGGGGGAGGTCCTAGCACCTGGAAGTCTTAGCTCCTGTTGTATTCTGGGGTACAACAGGCTTTGCCCCTTGTTTAGGAATTAATTCAGTCAAATATGTGTGCTTGTAGCGATACCCTTTCCAGGGCCTTTTGGAAAGTACAGGCAGCAGCATGTTTCACTACTGCCCCCTTGTGTTAGGACAAGATCCCTGCAACTCAGATACTTGGCTAGGTTGAGAAGATGGTAGAACCAGCGTTTGATTGTGAATTTCACTGTGTGGACTCCACGTGCTGTTCCTGCACACTGGATTGAATGAGTTTGGAGTCAAAAAGTGAGGCAAGGGCCTTGGATGGTGTGTGAATGAAACCCTACAAACAGAGCAGAAGGGCTCCTTTCTTTCCCTTTTAGCCAGCACTTTATGTAGGAGAGCCACCCCCACTACATTTAAAAGTAGAAGGCAAGACAAGCATTCCACACCAAGGACCAAATCTAGAGGGGCTGGATGGCTACTGTGGGATTGACTTATCCCTGCAGGCCAGATCTGCGGGGTGTTTCAGGTTGTGCTACTCCCAGGAAAGAGTTGCGGAGGATGTTTGGAGCACCCTCTTTACAAGACAAGAGCAATTTTTTTTTTAAAGTTTAATTTAGGGGAGCACACAACAAAGTTATGCACAGTATAAAGAAAGTCTGTGCGAGAAAGTTTCCTTTTCCATCACACAAGAACTGGGGTGACCCCATGAAAGTGGTCAGTGGAGCTAGGCTGAGGGCAGACTAAGAACTTGTGGAGTCTCCTACCATAGAGAGCCAGTTTAGCGTAGTGGTTAGGAGTGTGGACTTCTAATCTGGCATGCCAGATTCGAACCTGCACTCCCCCACATGCAACCAGCTGGGTGACCTTGGGCTCGCCACGGCACTGATAAAGCTGCTCTGACCGAGCAGTGATATCAGGGCTCTCCTCCTCCTCCTCCTCCTCCTCCTCTTCCTCCTTCTTTTTCTTCTTCGACACACGAAGGACAGTTGGCTAAGGTGTTTTAAAAAGGGAATTTGATCAATAATTGAGAGAGGATCAGTCTGATAGCCTGGACAGGAGCCTGCATGGTCATGAGCAGCATATCTCAAAATAGCTGTTTTGGTATTGAAGAAGAGCTGTTGACCTTGTGTCATCATGGTGAGGTTTCTGGAGGCATCTGGTTGGCTGCTGTATGGATCAGGATGCCAGCCTAAATGCACTTTCAGTCTGCTTCAGTGAGGCTTGTTTTATGTTCAGCCACAGCCAAGCTAAGCTGCTAACCTGACTCTTCCCTCTGTATGGCTGTTCATGAGAAGCTGTCGTTCTGTGTTCCCCTACAAAGCCATGATCCTGGATCCTGTGGTCCTGCAGCTGAACACGCATAACTGTGATGCTGGATTCCGCCAGCGTAGCTATCGAACAGCCGGTTCTGTACGAGATACCTTTATCTCTCCGTGATGCATTGTTTTTCTCCCTCTCCTTCTCCAGCTGGAAGCAGCTTTGGCGGAGGCCAAGAAACAGCTCCAGGATGAGATGCTGAGAAGAGTCGATGCCGAGAACAGGCTGCAGACCCTGAAGGAGGAGCTGGAGTTCCAAAAGAACATCTACAGCGAGGTAAGGAGATGCCTTGCATGGAGAGTCAGTGCGGCTTAGAGGTTAAGAGCAGCGGCCTCTAATCCCTTCCTCCTCCTCCTCCTCCTCCTGCAGGAGCTCCGCGAGACCAAACGCCGCCATGAGACCCGCCTGGTGGAGATTGACAGTGGCCGCCAGCAGGAGTTTGAGAGCAAGCTGGCCGACGCCTTGCAGGACCTGCGGAGCCAGCACGAAGCCCAGGTCCGGCTCTACAAGGAAGAGCTGGAGAAGACTTACGGTGCTAAGGTAACATGGCCTCCCACTCTGGGAAGCAGGGAAGCTGCATGGTGGAGCTTCCAAGGAGAGGGGGGCACGCTAGACTTCACGGTGTCCCTGGGCATGGCCCTGTGATGCTGCCCCCATTTTAGAGCCAAATGGGGGAGAGCTAATAAGAATACTGTGAGGGCCTGACCCACTGGAGGATGAGGCTCCCTTGTAATGGGTTTAAACTACAAGTACAACAATATAGGCTAGATATCAGGAAAAAAAATTTCACAGTCAGAGTAGTTCAGCAGTGGAATAGGCTGTCTAAGGAGGTGGTGAGCTCCCCCTCACTGGCAGTCTTCAAGCAAAGGTTGGATACACACTTTTCTTGGATGCTTTAGGATGCTTTGGGCTGATCCTGCGTTGAGGAGAGGGTTGGACTAGATGGCCTGTATGGCCCCTTCCAACTCTATGATTCTATGATTCCCTTGTCTCCTTCGCCCTCCCCCTCGGTGCCTTTTTTGGCACTTGAAAAGCTGGGAGGGAAGATGAGAGGGCCTCATCCCACCACACTGTGGGCCTGATCTGGTCTAGGACATTGGCAGTACGTTTAAATAGCCTGTTAGACTAGGCTTTTTCAACCAGGCTTTCGTGGCTTGATGGCCATGGAAGGGTTTTCCGAATGGGTGGGAGTTAAGAAATGTTAAACAAATTTAAATAAACATATAAAAAATGAATCAGTATGTTTGTTTCACAACCTCAAGACAAGTAATAATATAAATTGGCCAACAGCTCAAAATGGTATGGAGATCCTGGTCCAGACCAGGATCTCCACACCATTTTGAGCCGTTGGCAATTTATATTATTATAATATTATTGTATTATTATTATATTATATTATTCTGTTATTTGTATTGAGGTTGTGAAACAAACATACGGAGATTAATTGTACTTAAAAGAAGAGAGGACCTGCCACTGAGGAAAAGACAGTTGAAAACGGAGTCTATCTGGAGAACCGTTCTGGCTTGACGTCCTTGGAATGAAATAAACTAAAAGAAAACTCAAGAAAGGGCATTGTTTGAAAGCATTCTTTATTGTTGTTTAATGCCATAAGGTTAGGTCTTTTTTTTTGTTCTGACTGCTTAATGGCGGCAAATAAGCTTTGTAGCAGCCAGGACTGATTGGTGGGGGGGAGCCCTGCAGTGACTCAGTAGTTAAATGCTGGGCATGCTGAAGGCCCAAGTTCAGTCCTCAGCTTCTCCAGGGATTGGATCTCAAGGAGCAGAGGGTTTTCTTGGAGAACCTCTAAGTCAGAGTAGACAGCTTGGTATAAGGAAATCCATTTGATTTGGGGACTTAGTGTAAGGCTTTGTGGGGCAAAGATTTGGCTTTGAAGATAGGGTCTGGAGCATAAGAGCAACGTCCCGTGCAGGAGAATTGGGAGGGAGCTGGCATCAAGGGGAATGAGAGAAGGCATAGGAACTTGCTGGGAAACAAGGGTGCAAAAAGAGAATGAGGGAGACCCACAGAGAGAGCATTCAGAGTAAGAAGAACGCCAGTATCTTAATAGAGATTCAGATTGGCAGCTGTATTGGTCTGAAGCAGCAGAACAAAGCTGAAGTCCGGTGGAACTTTTAAGACTGCCGTAGTTTTATACAAGGCGTAAGTTTTTGTGTGCATGCACACGTGCACAGGAAAGAATCTGCCTTAAATAAAACTTTGTCGGTGGTAAAGGTGCCACTGGACTCAAACTTTGTTCTGCTGGTGCCTTGCTGTGGCCAGAAACAGGTTTGTCGTGCGTTTGCACAAGCCCAGCCCATGTCTCTGGACTTTTCACATTTCTTGATTTTAAAAAACCACCTACGGATTGCTCCATCTCTTTTGTCCTCCCTCCCGCCTCTTGCCACGACGCTGACGCCCTTTCCAGCTGGAGAACGCCAAGCAGTCTGCCGAGAGGAACAGCAGCATGGCGGGAGCAGCCCATGAAGAGTTGCAGCAGACCCGCATCCGCATCGACAGCCTGTCGGCTCAGCTTAGCCAGCTGCAGAAGCAGGTGAGGGGGCGGGGGAAGGCGGCTGGTGTGCTTAGTGCACCTGGAGTACGGGCCTCTTGGAGTACAGGAACGGCAGTCTGTAATCTGTGTCGGGTTCCGTTCAAGGCTGTTCAGGAAGGCTTGTGCTAGCATTGATCGCAGGGGTGAAAGGAACAAGCGTGCATGTCGCTCCACAGTTCACCAAAGTGAACTCGAAGACACTTTGGGGTGAAGCCCTTCCTCTTTCCCAGTTCTTTGGCTTAAACTTTCTCCATGTTCTGAGAAAACACAGCTAAGTTGAATTCGATGCACTGTCTTGCTGCCGCAGTGGGCTGGTTGGCCAGCTGGCTATGTAGCTGATGTGCAGCATGGCACGGGGCAAGTTCTGACTTTGTGCTGTGCTTCTCTGAAAGAACAAAGGGGGTCGTAGAATCCGGCCGACTGCTGTCGAAAGCCATGTGAATTGGGCGGAGATTGGCCTGTCCATCAAAGCCATTCTGATGTTCTGTAGAAGCCAGTGTCTTAGCTGACTTCTCACTGCATTATATTTCTCTCTGGGTAATACTGTTTCTTGCATTGTCTAACAAGCCACACTTATTAGATAGGCAGCAGATTGTTTCAAATCTGCATTCCTGGCCCTGTTAACGTTGTTTGTGACATATGCCAGCATCCTGTTGGTTGCATTGCCTCCCCCCCCCCCCTAATCTGCCATAAAGGTGAATGGTAACAAAATAATCACCTGCCGCCAAGTCACAGCCAGTGACTCCTCGTGGAGGCTTTCAAGGCGAGAGACCAGCAGAAATGGCTTTCCATGCAGACCAACCCACATCTGCCTTGCTGGCCTCTCCTCCCGCATACAAACAATGGCCAACCCTGCCTAGCTTCCCAGCTCTGACAAGCTCTAGTTGCTCTGGGCTATTTGTGCTGCTAAGCTTGGCTGTGAATCACAGGGAAAAAAGGACTGGATGGCACAAATCCAGTATTTCCGGAGTATTTTCTTGATGGTGGGAAAAGCATGTGTCTCCCCTTGCCGCTGCCCTAGAGGCTGAATCTCTGTTCTCCCTTGTTTTTTTTGGAGGGGCTTCAGAGTCCCTGGCATCAGCCTTTGCCATTTCCCCCTGCTCTGCTTTCTCCCAGCTCTCTGCCAAGGAGGCGAAACTGCGGGACCTGGAGGACGCCCTCGCCCGGGAAAGGGAAACCAGCCGCCGTATCCTGTCCGAAAAGGAGCGCGAGATGGCTGAGATGCGGGCCCGCATGCAGCACCAACTGGACGAGTACCAGGAATTGCTGGACATCAAGCTGGCCTTGGACATGGAGATCAACGCCTACCGCAAGCTCCTCGAGGGGGAGGAGGAGAGGTCAGTGCCCCTCTTGGCCAGGACTGTTGGGATGGGGGTGCAGGCCCTAGGGCAGGAGTGGCCAAACTGTGGGTCTCCAGATGTCCATGGACTACAATTCCCATGAGCCCCTGCCCTAGGGAGAGTCACTGTTTGGCCATCCCTGCCTAAGGGAATCCAGTTGCACTCACTGCCCTCCCCAATTTCTCCATCCAGGCTGCGCCTCTCCCCAAGCCCTTCTTCCCAAAAGAGTGGCGCCAGGACCCGGATCTCCCACTCGTCCATGCAGAGCTCTTCCAAGAAGAGGAAGCTGGAGGATGGAGAGAGCCGCACCAGCTTCTCCCACCATGCCCGGACCAGCGGCCGCGTGGCCGTGGAGGAAGTGGACCTTGACGGGAAGTTTGTCCGTCTCAGGAACAAGTCCAATGAGGTAGGGGTGTGTTGGTATGGCGGGGGTGGGGGTGGGTGGCTTTGTTTCTAGTGCCTGCCAGGAATGAATTGGGGAGATCTCCAGCTTGGAACCCCCCTGCAGGGCCGGAGAGCCCGAGATCTTAGTGTGCCACTTTGCAGCTTGGGGCAATTGGAGCATGGGGCAGATTGTTTGCCAGGAACATAAGCGGTTTCTGCCTTCTGTGCACCCCCCCCCCCACAGGACCAGTCTTTGGGGAATTGGCAAATCAAGCGCCAGAACGGAGAGGAGGCACCCATTTGCTACCGGTTCCCTCCTAAGTTCACCTTGAAGGCTGGGCAGTTAGTCACTGTAAGTATCTATGAGGATCCTCTCATGTGAGATGATTGGGAGGGGGGTCCTTACTTCCCAGTTTGGGAACGGGGATGGATGGGTGAAGCAGCCCGTGATCGAGAGGCATTGAACCCCCAGGCACGGATGCAGCATTTGGCACTATTTGTCTCTCCTTCCTGTTTAATTGCCTTTGTCCCCAACGGAGGCCCAAGGGAGCTTACGTCATTCTTGCCCCCGGTGGGTCAGGGAAGAAGCTGAGTCCGGGGGCACCTTTAAGACCAAGGAAGTTTAATTCTGGTGATGAGCTTTTGTGGGCAGGCACACTTCTTCGGCTACCGTGAAACAGACTTCTTCAAGCCTTACACGTCAGGAGAGAGAGGCTGGGGTGGGGTTAATTGCCAAGAAGGGCTACATAGAGGCAAGATGAAAAGTATAGCTAAGATTGGATTAAAGCCAGCTTTCTCAGCCAGGATTTCAAGAAAGCCTGGGGTTTCTTGATGGCCCTGGAAGGGTTTCCCAAATGGGTGGGTGTTAATTGATTTATATATTTATATATATTATTAGATTTTTATTCTGCCATCCCATAAGCCTTTATCGGGTGAGATGACCATATATCCCCCTCCCAAACTGGCCACTGATGGGCCTGGAGGGAGTGGGAAGGGGAGGGGCCCCAGCGCTGCTTCCCAACCATATTTTGCATAAGTGTGCCATTTCTGGGGTTTCTCAAAGCCTGGAGAACGTTTCAGGGGATTCTCAACATTTAAATTGATAAAATAATGTTTACATTAATAATAATTTAAAAATTAATAAATGAAAAGTTGAAAAAGGCTGGATTAAGGGCTTGAGGCAGTGTGTATGAGCGCCTCTGAGGGCTGCCACACAAAAGCTCATACCCGGAATTAGCCTTTGTGGATCTCGAAGGTGCCCCCAGGCTCAAACTTGGTTCTGTTGCTTCAGACCAACATGCCTTAACATGGTCCAAGCAAGCTTCTGTGGCAAAGTGGAGATTCAAACCTGGGTCTCCCTGGCCCTAGTCCTCTGCTCTAACCATTGTGCCACGCTTGTTTTGGTAATACGGAGCCATCTGTGGGTTGTAGTACTGAAAATACCTGGGCTGTTTTAGAAGCAAGTGCTTGGAGCTTGAGGGTGGTGTTCTCCTTTGATGAGTTAATGGGGGGGGGGGAGGCGTGGCTCAGTGGCAGGGCACCTGCTTGGTACGTGGAAGGTTGCAGGTTCCATCCCCAGGGTCTCCAGCAAGGACCCGGTGCTATGAAAGACCACTTCCAAAGGCCTCTCCTTCAGCTGCCCCCAATCTGAGTAGACAGTATTGACCTCAGTAGGCCCAACAGTCTGACTCCTCCTTCCTCTCTCCAGATCTGGGCTGCTGGCGCTGGGGTGACTCATAACCCTCCCACGGATATGGTGTGGAAGAACCAGAGCTCCTGGGGCTCTGGAGACAGCCTGCGCACGGCTCTCCTCACTTCCAGTGGAGAGGTAAGGCTCCTTGCGGCTGGCGCTGGGCAGGAGGGGGTTAGTCAGCAGCCAGCATAGGACAGCTGGCCCTCAGCAAGAGAGAGGCCTGTCCAAAAGGAATTGCATCGGAGCCTGGCAGCTGGCAGAGCTCTGTTTGGCTGGTCTCTTTCGACTGGTCTTTGTCCCCTCCCCTCCCCTCATGGTCTCTCGTTTGTGTCTGTCTTTGATTATGAGCTTCTAGACAGGCCTCTGTTGTCTTTTAATCAATGTCTAATCTTGATGAAAAACAATGCCTGGCACTTGTTTTCAGCACCAAGGTTTTGAAGCTTGAAGCTTATTTGTTCTTCATCCTGCCTTCAATCTGGCCTTAAACCTTCCCTGTCCTTTCTTACCTAATCATCATCCAGAGTGATGTCACTTCCTCCTTTTCCCTGTTCTCCACAGGAAGTGGCCATGAGGAAGCTGGTGCGCACTGTAGTTGTTGAGGATGACGATGAAGAGGAGGAGGATGAAGTCGGCATGCACCGCCACCACCACCACCATGTGAGTCCTTGATGCACTCAGTGCAGGCTCTCTGAAGCACAGGCACCCTACTCTCCCCTTCAGCGATTTGTGGTAGAGCTGAGACCTGTAGCAGAGATCTGGTGCTCCCGAAGCACTCTTCCTGGAGGCTGCCCAGCACTTCCCTTCAAAGCAAACTGCAGACAGTGTGTTGCCACAGGGAGGGACCCAGAGACACTGGGACTATTCCCTGATGATTTAAAAACTGGTGGAGCTGTGAATGGGCGTCTCTGTGTTTACAGAATCACTGGACAGGATTTCTTCTGCTGATGGTAGCAGCTTTCTCGCTTGTGATGTAAGCCCTCCTGCACTGGGGGCAACAGCTACTGTTTTGCGGAACAAATTCATGGGATTCAGCCCATAAATGTTCACAAAATATTGGTCTTAAGAAAATCAATATGTTTGGTTTTCAGATTTTATTCACTTAATTTATAGCCTGCCCTTTCTCACACAAAACTTAAGGGGGAATTACAGAACTACATGGGGAAGGCACTGGCAAACCACCCTGTACTGAGTCTGCCATGAAAACGCTGGAGGGTGTCACCCCAAGGGTCAGACATGACTTGGTGCTTGCACAGGGGATACCTTTACCTTTACCTTTTACAGAACTAGAAAAGCAAGATTTGAGTGCAGGAGCAGGATGAAAGACCCAAAGGCAAGCCCAATCCCATCAGATCTCGGAAATACAGTTGAGCGCTTCGGTGCTCAAAGCAGCTGCTCTCTCCCGGCACAGCAAGCGCCATGCCGCGGGTAGGGAGGGGAGGCGTGGGTGTCAGCACATTGGCGGGCACATCCGCCGGCATGCTGACACCTGTGGCTCCCCTCTCGCGGTATGGTGTGGTGCTCGCTGTGCCGGGAGAGACTGGCTGCTTCAGGCGCCGAAGCGCCAAGCCCTACTCAGAAACTAAGCAGGGTCGGCCCTGACCAGCCCTCGGAAGGGTGACCTTCAAGGAACACCTGAGCCGTGACACACAGGCAGGCAATGACAAGCCACCTCCAAATGTCTCTTAGGACCTCCTAGCTACGTAACACACCTGCAATGCAGTAAACAATCAAATAGCATTTTGAGGTGATCCACATGCTTCTGTAAGAGGAGGTAGATTGGGATGATCTAGTTCTACAGACAGAAGTGCCTTGTGTGAGTGAGGAGCCAACCCTCAGTCTACTGGGAGCCTCTGGGTGAAAGCCCTTCCTAAAGTGGCTGTCGAGGCTGCACCTTGATGTCCGTCTCACCCTCCTCCTCCAGAGCCACTGCAGCGGCACCGGCGACCCTGGCGAGTACAACCTGCGCTCCCGCACGGTGTTATGTGGAACCTGCGGGCAGCCAGCCGACAAGGGCGGCGCCACCAATGCCGGCACCACTGCCATGTCCTCCGGCTCGTCCTCTTCCAGCGTCACCATCACCCGTGGATACCGCAGCACAGGAGGGACCAGCCTTGGGGAGAGCCTGCTGCCTAGGTCTTACATTCTGGGCAATTCCAGCCCACGCCAGCAGGTCAGTATCCCCCGGAGTGGCCGGAGAAGCCCCGGCGGAGGGCAAGAGGCAATAATTACTGGTAGAAGCGAACTCCCTCAGTCCAGGTTCACATGCCTGTTTGCCTTTTAACAGGGTTCTTGGCAGGGTGTGTGCTGATGTGCGCTGACCGGAAGCAAAATTCACTGGCCTTGGGACGGGCTTCCCCTCTTGCTTTCTCTGCTGTTCACATTTCTGTGCATGCTTGAGCAATGGTTCCCGAGGAGTTCTCATGTGCGGAGAAGTGCTGGTGGCACAGGACTCAAGAGCATAGTGGAGAGAAAGCTCGGTGGCCAGCGGAGAAAAGTGCCGGGGGACAATGTTATTGAGCGGCATCGGTACTGGTTCTCCTCCCCTCCCTGGTTGCGCTGCAATTTTTCCAAATCGCTTCTGTAGTGGGAGCAGGCTTGGGGAAAGCATGGGCAGGAAGGCATCTGTCCTGCCCCGCCCCCCTCTGAGTGCTGTTTCCCCTCGTCTGCCACCTTTGGCTTTGCTTACCGTTCCTTCAAAAAGTATTATTGAGGGTCATTTTTAAAATGCTGCAGAGTGTTTTATATTTGCAGTGGCCATGAGAGGGTAATGGAAGATTCCCTCCCCCCTGCAGAAAATGGCTGCTTCGGAGGGTAGTCTCCATGACATTGCACTCTGATGCCAACCTCCCCCCCCAAAAAAAAAAATCTCCAGGTATTCCCCAATCCTACTCTGTCTTGACTCTATTGCCAGTCAGCTTCTTCGAGTGATTCCAAATTTCTGGTAGTAGGAGCGAAGAGACTATATTAGGAGATATTAATATTATAATTTTTAATTTGATTTGAATACTGCCCTCCCAGCAAGCTGGCTCAGGGCGGTGAATAACGATTGTAACGATAATGGAGATTAAAAATTAATAACACTTATAATATGAATAAACAGTATAAAATCATTTTAAAACCATGTTCCACAAACTAGCAGCAGCATCATAGAATCATAGAGTTGGAAGGTATCTCCAGGGTCATCTAGACCAATCCCCTGCACAATGCCCACCCATAGTGATGCAAATTTCATGCCCAAGTAATTCCCCCCACCCACCACCACCACCAAGAATCTCCAAAATCCAGCCTGGCCTGGAGGAAATTCCTCCGGACGTTTATCCAAAAATTCTTTTGAATTAATTTCAACCCATTGTTAAAACACTGTAATTAACATACTGGTGGCTAATGTGCTTTATTAGTCAATGTAGATACGATGTATCATTTCATTTCTGATCCTCAAGTTATATCTTGAGGATATAAATCTAATAATAAATAAATCTAATAATAATAATAATAATAATAATAATAATAATAATAATATCTGCTTCCAGGATAAAAACTATCTGGCTACCCCATAATGTGCAATCCTAAGGAAGACTCCCACCACCTGGCTGTTCTAGAACGGCCTAGCTTTCTATTTCTTGTTCTCTGGGAATTAGTGCCAGTACTTCATCCCGCTTAAAAAAATCTCTGAACCCCAAATTTTATCAACAAAAAACATCCCTGATTTACAACTGACATATCGACAAATACCTCACTGGACATTTTTGGTAGTGTGTTTCTAATGAAAAGAAATGGGTAAAGGTGAGGGAAAATGTGTTTTTGCGAGATGCTTTTGCGAGAAGGATCCGGAATCGATGGACAATCAATCCTGGCGGTTGTTCGAAGAGGAACAAGGGGAACGAGATTTATCCTTATGTTTGGACTTAAGGGTCTTCTTGAGAGGCTGTTCCGACACCGAACGCTGCTCCAGTGGAGCCCCCGAAAGTGTCGTTGTTGGTCTAGAAGCCTCAGACACTGAAGACACGGGTCTCTTAGGAGGCATCAACAGATGTCTATTGGCTATTAGCAGCCTGTGGCTTCCAACTGTGGATACTTAAATCTGCAGATTAGGGCCACATGGGCGCTAAAGATATTTTCCTGCAAATTCTCCCCCCCCCCCCAAGGTGTGCAGAAAAACCGTAATTGCCATTTAAATTGTTCCGCCCCCCCCCCAAAAAAAAACATAAATTCACTGGGGGTAAGTGTGTGTTAAGTCAGCTTGTGCAGAGAACAAAGCTAGCTCCGGCATTTGGAGGAGGCTGGGAACCACACTGGGTCCAACATAAGCACAGCCTGGGGCTCTGTGCTGGGCCCAGCAGCTATGGCGGCCCAGCCTGGGATGTGTGCTGGGCTTGGCAGCACAGCCCAGGGAGAGCATGGAGGTCACACCAAGCCTGGGGGTGCCTACACGCTGCACCCAGCAGTGGCTGCCTGAGAGCTCAGTGGCCAACCTGGTCATGGGATTTCTCCCTCCCGTGTGAGTCACGTAGTCCCCTACCTACTTGTCCTGTCCCCTTTTCATTTATCTCTTCATACTACAATGCCTCAAATTCTGTAGCTTTTCCTAATGAGGAAGGTATTCCAGTCATTGATTTAAGTGGCCTATCTGTATCGTTTGCTTTTCAGCCATAGTATCCCAAAGACCTTACAGTGACTTTCCCCCTTTCTCCTTTCCTTGCAGGGTCCTCAGAACTGCAGCATCATGTGAAGCCTCCAATCGTTCTTCTCTCCCCCCGCCCCTCCCCAATGTTCACTGCCCGATTATACAAAGCTATTTGGTCCTTGTGATGTACACGGGAGGGGGGGAAAACACGAGAAAGAGCAAAAAAAAAAAACGTTTTTAAAGAAATTATTTTGTATGGCAAGACTTTATACGTATTATTATTATATATATAAAATGCTAAAGATGCTTCAGGGGTTTTTTTAAGGAAAAAAAATCTTTTTTTTCTATAACAAAAAAGGCTTTAATTTTTTTTCTTTTTTTTAAAAAAAAGAACCAAGCCAAAGAGATTGTATTGCTGGTGCCAAAAAAGAAGAAGAGAAAAATGTTAATTTGATATCTCTTTAGATAGATAGATATATATGTATCTTTTTTCCTTGAATACCAAAGCTTGCTATTTGTTAAAACGAAGGGAGTTCACAGAGAAAGGTGAATGTTGCTCCAGGTGAATGTTGCTTCCTGGGGGTAAATTAAGCCCTTTTGCACTTAACTTGTGGGATGTATTGAGGAGGCCACAATCTCCACGTCTCACGCTAGCCTGCAGTTTCTGCAGCTCCCGGTTGCCCCTGAGGCACGACCCTGGTCCGTCCCTTGTGAGGACACTCGAGCCTCAGGCTTGGGGGAAACCTATTCGTTTATAAACGTTAGGGCCTTTGGGTTTCACAATCCTAAACGAGCAGCACAAAACATTTAATGCGGCCTAGATGATCCAAGATGGATTCCCTCTTGCTTTCAAGCCCAGGGTATAAAACACTACCAGGGGGGAATGAGTGGTAAGAATTATGCAAGCTAAACTCCAAAGGGTCCTTAAATTCGGCAGGATTATAAAGACAGCTGGTATTGAAATCCCAATTGTAGCTGGTTCTGATTCATCCCCTGCCCCCCTTCTCTTTCAAGAAAGACACCTAGCTTGGCCCCAATCACTCCTCCTTTGATTAGCTGCGTCCTTTTTCATGTCTTGAAATCTGGATTTTAAACGTCCACTCCGGAGGAAGACTTGGATGCTGTCTGGATTTGTGCCTTCTGTGGCTCTGGTAGTTTTATGCAGGGGGGACAGAATGCCCCCCCACCCCACATTTTCCTTCAAGGAATTTGGACCTTGAAAAGAAATGCCTTACTTTGGAAATCAGGATTTAAACCTCGCGCTTTGTCGCAGGAAGGTGTTGGTGGCTGGGGTTTTTCCCAGCCAAGATCCCTCTCTTTAAAACCGACTGGGTGGAGCATAAAGCTCCTCTCTTACCCTGCTTAGCTTGAGCTGCAGCCGCACTGTCCTTTCTCTCCACCCCACACCAGTCGCTTAGCTGTAGTAGCCGACATTGATGCTCTCGGGTTGACTGTTCATGTACTGTAAATTCTTCAGTGGCACTTTTGAGGGGGGGAAAGGGGAGGGAGAGAATGCAGGCCGAGTTAGCCAAGATGTGCCTTGGGGGGGGGGGGAGAGGTCGTGTCCGTAGGCCGGTAGTTAGAGAGGAGAGAGGAAGGACAAGAAACCAGAAACTGCCTTAAGTTAGCTAGTTTATCCCCCCCCCCCCCCCGAGGAGGTTAAGACAACGGGCCTTTCTTTCATTCAGTTTTGGGACCAGGCACCTTTCAAAGGCTGTCGAATTTAGCACAAATGGGAGACATTTGGGTTGAAACAGGTCTGTAGTTCTCCCTCTCTGCACCTCCTTGTTCCAAGGGACTTAGTTAGTAGGGAGGGCTGCCTGCCATATAGCATGGGCTCCTTTCTCAAAACAATGGTGTTAGGGATGTGTGTGTGTGGGGGGGGCTTTTCCTTGCCGTTAACAGAGCTGTATTGGTGGGGTTTTATCCCCCTTTTGGGAATCAGGCCCAGCAAAAGTTAAGAATGTGCTCTGCGAGAGTCTCCCCTTTCCTCCTCCTCATGAAGCAGAAAATAAGCCCCCCCCCCTATCAGTTCCCTGCATTTTCAGATCAGCTTCTCACTTTGGGTTCGGAAGAGCAAAGTTTAGGGCAGGTTGGGATGAAGCCGGGAGCAGGGCCCCAATCCCAGGCCTCAGCAGTGATCCGGGGGAACGAAGAAAGGCCCGGCGAGACAGCGTAACGATCAAAGCATTTCAAGAACCAAATCTTCTGTGTTAGTCGTTATCTGTATCAGTCATTAAACGAGACAAGGGTCAAGCCAAAACAGGGTCCGGATTTCACGCCCGCTTTCCAAAGTACTTTTCCTCAGTGGCTTGTCCCCTGAGTATTCCACACCTATGCGTTCAAGAAAGCTATTCATGCTTTACAGCCTTTGGCACTACCTTATCTTGTCCATCGGCCGTAGGTTCATGCATTAAACAGAGGACCCCGCAAAAAAAAAATCTGCAAATGGGTACTGCAAAACTCTGGACCCCATTTTGGCTTGAGTCTTGTCTCGACTTGGCTAGAAGATTGACACGCCCTCTCGCTGGTCCTTTCTTTGTTCTCCTGTTTTGTTGGACCGACTTGCTTCAGCTCAGCAGTGATCCAACAGAGCGCACAGCTGAAGCCTGCTAGGCTGGATATATTGAGAGAAACAGCATGGTTCCATGCTCTTGAGGCCTGTCTGACTAGAGCCAGCAGTGGTGCAAACGGAAGGCGTGCGCCCCCGTGCGCCAAGTCTCTCCCTTCAGTGGCTTGGCCGCACGGGCTGCAGCCTTAATCTGTGTGGGGTTTTTTTGGGGGGGGGGGAGTTCAAGGTGGCCTTGACCCTTGCCTCCCTCCCCTTCCAGCAGACGGTGCTAGTCTAGCGCAATACTTACAAGCGTTTCCAGTCAGTGGCTGCAACACTGAAAGCTCTGCTGCGTATGCGTGGGTGTGCGTGCAGCAAGGAGCCTCTGCCCAAACAGCAGCAGCAGCTCCCCCCGCAAAAAAAAAAAAAGAACCCTTGAGAGTTTTCAAAAGCAGCCCCTCTTGTGTGGCACCACAACTGACAGGGGGAGCCTCTCTGTGCACCTGCACCTCCTTGCGTGCTGCTCTCAATCATAGCCGAGTATTTTGCTCAGGAAAAGGACGCCAAGTGTGGTTGGCACGGAGCCTTGCCCGGCACTGCTTTGCACCCGTGTCACCCATGTCCGTGCTGTGGCCTTAATCCTGGGGCGGGGGAAGCCGGCTCCTTAGTGCAAAAAGCCACACACTGACATGCAAAAATGTTCTCGCCACTTCGCCTTTGTTTGTCTTGTCGCTCGGCATGTAGCTGCCTGAGCTCAGATCCCAGTGCTGCCCCGTCCCCAACCCCCCTCTGCCCTTCCTGGCAAGGGGCCACCGCTCAGAAGCCAGTTCTCCAGGGGAAGCCACTGTTTCTTTTCTGTTTTTGCTCACCCCCCCCCCCCCCCCGTTCTGCCGCTAACTTTGGATGCCATGAGGTGGGTCCGCTGAGGGCTGCTTTGCTGAGACTGTGGCAATATTGCAATGTTTTTTCTGTATTTTCTTAAACCAATACACTTAAGGAAATCTACTCTTTTGTGTGCGTGTTTTGATTTGCTGCTTACGCTATTGGATCTCCTCCAGAGAGGTGTGCCCCCAAACAGGTAGCTTTGTATGCCACTTGTCTAGGGCCAAAGATGCTCAGACAGTTCATAAACGCGCTGGGGGGGGGGGAATCTGGGAGGGAGGGTCGATCCCATTTTCCCAGCTTTTCCAGCCCCCTCCCCAACTCTTGCCTCTGGGCTTTCCTATTCCCCATGGCACCCCCACACACATATTGCTCATTGCATGCCAGTGTCCTTACATACCATTTTTGGGTTGCTATGACAACCCAAAACACAGCTGAACTCTTGTGTGTTTTTTGTTTATCACATTTGCAGAAGGACAGATGTTGCTAGTAATGCTTAGGATTTTTTAAAAACGACAAATGAGGTAGGTGGGTCTGAGGCCAGGCTTTTTCTGCTCTGAGGCATGGAGATGTAGGCCTTTAACTGGGGCATCAAGTCACATCTGCTAGCGGTGGCTGTCCTTGACAGCTTTTGTTCACAAGGGTTCCCACTAAATGCACCTGACCTCCTGCACTCCCCCCACTGCACAGCACCAAGGACAACTTCCCAGGGACAACGTCCCAGCATGATGAGAACGTGTGGGGGAGGCAGTGTGCTTTGCATCCAAACTAATTTCCTTACTAAGAATACAATAGAAATACAGCAGGGATAAAGACACGGGGGTCACGTACAGCAGTGGTCCCCAACCTTTTTATCACCGGGGACCACTCAATGCCGGGGACCATTCACCGGGGACCACTCAACACCTTTTACTGAGGCCCGGTGGGGGGGGTAGTTTACTCCTCTACTCTCAACCACTGCCCTAACGCTCTCTGATCGCTATGCTAATGTTTCAACATTCATTCAAAATAAGATACAGACACGCCACAACAATGAAGTGTGTTGTAAAGGGCTGGGGGGGGGGGGGGAGAAGGCGTCCTTTGGGGCCCACCTCCAATTAGTCGGACCACATGTGGTCCGCAGCCCACAGGTTGGGGATTGCTAACGTACAGCATTTCAGACAATCATTTACAGTTAAGCCACGTGATATTGTGTGCATCCATAGTATTAAAAGTTTTCCAAGCCATCACTTTAAGCTGAACCTGGAGACATGGCAGGAGCCACTGTACAAGTATTGTTTAATATATGCAATTTGGCTGATGCATTTTGAACCAATGGGTCAAACTCCAGCTCTAGACCACTCAGGGGCCTGGTCCAGTAAAAATGAGCACCCAAGCCATGCGGGATTGAAGAACAGCATACTCTAAACCAGAGGTGGCCAAAGAGTGGCTTTCCAGATGTCACTTGCTGGCAGGGGCTCATGGAAATTGTAGTCCATGGACATCCGGACAGCCATGTTATGACCACCCCTGGAGTCTAGAAGACTTTTTCTCTACCCAAAGGAGTCCCATTTGCCTTCCCTTTCCTCTCCCCACAAATGACAACCTGTGAGGGAGGTGGGGCTGAGAGAGCCCTGATATTCCTGCTCGGTCAGAACAGCCTTATCAGTGCCGTGGCGAGCCCAAGGTCACCCAGCTGGCTGGCTGCGGAGGAAGAGCAGGGAATCAAACCCGGCTCGCCAAATTAGAAGTCTGCATTCCTAACCACTATACCAAGCTGGCTCTCTAACCAGAATATTGAAATGAATTACCTTGGGAACTTGGCAACCAAGCCAGGGAACTGGCACAGGGGCCTGCTACACCTGCAACTTACCCAAGACTTCCCGGAACCTGCTTGTCTTTTGTGAGCAGCCCCCATGCAACCTTCTAACAGCTGGTCATTTTAGAGGGTTCAAAGTGCTTGTAGCAGACATGCACACCTTACCTTTCTGAAGAGGTGAGGAGTTTTATATAGAGCAGGTCTCCATCAACAGGGCAAGAGTCTACTCATGGCCCATCTTTCCAGGGAATTATTCTTGTCTGTTTTCTCCATTTTGGCTCTCTGACAAGTTGGGAATCATGGTTTTTCAGCCTTCTGGGAGCCAAGCTCAGAAACTAAGCAGGTCCCATCCTGGCAAGTATTTGGATGGAAGACCTCCAGGGATATGGGTGGCAGTTAAAGGTAAAGGTATCCCCCCTGTGCAAGCACCGGGTCATGTCTGGCCCTTGGGGTGATGCCCTCCAGCGTTTTCATGGCAGACTCAATACGGGGTGGTTTGCCAGTGCCTTCCCCAGTCATTACCGTTTACCCCCCCAGCAAGTTGGGTACTCATTTTACCGACCACGGAAGGATGGAAGGCTGAGTCAACCTTGAGCCGGCTGCTGGGATCAAACTCCCAGCCTCGTGGGCAGAGCTTTCAGACTGCATGTCTGCTGCCTTACCACTGTGCGCCACAAGAGGCTCCTCTGGGTGGCAGTTAGTCCAAGCAATACTAGAGGTCATGACATGGAGGCATGCAATGGCAAGCCAACTCTTCCTTTCCTGGCTGCCAGGCAATCCTTGAATCTCCTGGCTACACTACACTAGGCATACTGGACAAAATTCATAATACTAATGGCGTCCTGGGGCTGAAATCAGAAGGCTGGGGAAAACAGAGCCGCCATCGACCCCTGCAATAACCTTAAATCCTGAGGATCCACCCAGCAGCGGCTGCTAGATGAACACCCCCCCCCCACACACATACACACACACACACGCCTTTCCCCGTCTGTCTTTCAAGTGGTTTTTACAAATGACTTCTACAAAGAACTTACTGTATATATTTTTCCCAGACTAAAATATGGCCCCTGCATAACAAGCATGAATTAAGTGAAGGCAATATGGTGTGTTTTCAATGTGCGGGAGACCTAACCCCAGGAAAGAGGGGTGCGTTCGTCTCTGGGGGGATGGGGTGGGGGCAAGAACGTGTCCTGGGAGCCCCAAAAAGTTTGGGAGCCACTGAAACGCGTTCATCTCTACAGAGGGACATCACCAGCTTACACGGAAATATTCTCCAGCGTTAAATGGACAAAAGCGCCTTGTGCAAAAGTCCGATCAGTGCCCGAAGCATGCGGTCTCCCCCCGCAGTCGATACTTTTCGCTGGGCTGCAGCTGCAAACCGAGCGCAGCGATGCTTTTAGCTTCCCGCCTACAAGTCCAGCGTCCCCTCCCTCCGCAGGGACGAACATCTCCCGCCCTGTGTGTTACCCCTCGTGGTCACTAGATGGCGCGAGAGTCTTCCCCAACGCTTCATTCCGCCCATGCTCGCAAGGCAGGCGGGCGAGGCAGTCCCCAGCTGGCTCTCCCGAGGCGTCCTCCGCTCTTCTCTTCCCCCCTAAGAGGTAGGCCGGCCTGAGAGAAATACCGTCGGACACAACCTTAATTTCCCTTGAGGAGGTTTTATGCTTGCTGGCTGGTACGCCTGGCCTATTTATTTAGATAGTGGGGAACCCCAAGCAGTCTAAAAACATCATATCCTCAGCGTGGTGTGGGGTTAAGAACAGCCGCTTCTAAGCTTGGCTAGTCGGCTTGGATTCCCCGCCCCTCCACATGCGGCCATCCTGGTGACCTTGGGCTAGTCACAGCCCTATTAGAACTGTTCTCCCAAAGCAATCCCGCCAGGACACCTGACAGTCAGAGCGGTTTCTCAGTGGAACAGGCTTCCTCGGGAGGTGGTGGGTTCTCCATCTTTGGAGATTTTTAAACAGAGGTTGGATAGCCATCTGACGGAGAGGCTGATTCTGTGAAGGCTCAAGGGGGTGGCAGGTTACAGTGGATGAGTGATAGGGATGTGAGTGTCCTGCATAGTGCAGGGGGTTGGACTAGATGACCCAGGAGGTCCCTTCCAACTGATAGGGCACTCTCAGCCCCACCTACCTCACAGGGTGTCTGCTCTGTGAGGTGAGGAAGGGAAGGCGATTGGAAGCCTCTTAGAGACTCCGTTGGGTAGTGCAAAACAGGGTATAAAAACTCTTTATCCTAACAACAATAACCCTGCAAGGTAGTCTGGTGGTGGTTGTCAAGCCACAGCCAACATATTCCAGTGGGGGATTTCAAGGCAAGTGGTGGATTGCCATTGCCTGCCTCTGCATCACGACCCTGGCATCCTTGGCGGTCTCCCTTCCAAATGCTCGCCATGGCCATCCAAATGCTCACCTCGGGCCAATCACACTGTCAGCCTGGTCTACCCCGCAAGAGTATTGTGAAGATAAAATGGAGGAGAGGACAGAAGAAGGAGGCCATCTGGTTTGGGTCCACACTTGGGAGAAAGGCAGGGTCAAGATGAAGTCATGGGGTGACTGCGGTTGGGCAGGTAGTTGTGAATTTCCTGCATTCTGCAGGTGATTGAACTAGGTAACCCTGGAGGTCCCTTCCAACTCTATGGTTCTGTGAATCTAAGTAAAGTACAAAAGTAAATAAATGAGAATGACACTCCAACAACTCTGCCTCCCAACTCCAAAAGCTGCTTCTTTCAGTTCCCTAGTTTGTTCAGGGACACAAGCTCTTGAGCGATCCCAAACATAGACTAATGACATGCTTCTTCTAAAGAATTTAAATTTGATTGTAACCCTTTGCACCTAGACTAAGGTGACCAGATTTTAACATTGGTAAAGCGGGACACCATTGACGGGGGGGGGGGGGGTACTTGATTAAAAATTTGCTCTATACAGAGCAACAAAAAGTTTCATAGAACGCATAGAATGCAAAAATAGTATTACAGTTTTTTAAAATTTCAACATAAGTACAATTTGCCAGGTGCCCCCAGATGTCCCTCCAAAAGTGGGACAATCTGGTCACCTTAAAGCAGCCACTACCGCCAGAAGCTGTACGAGGGCTGCTGTGTGATCCCAGTTTACATCTGAAAGCAGGGTTTGGAAAGCAGAATCTGGCAAGCTGTTCTCCTGCCCCAAAACCCTTCTCTGGATTCCCTGCTCTGTCTCTCTCTCTTGGGGCACTCCACCGCAGTGTGTGAACCGGTCTCCATAATGCCAGCACCACATGGGCAAAATCTATCGGAACACCCCTGCCATGAAAATGCATTGGAGGGAAGGCCTTTAAACGTGACATCATAAACATGCTTGATGCTCCGACGGGACAGGAAGGGCAGATGAGTAATGAGAGGGTTCTCCCCGTGGAATAATTCCAAGTGCTAACAGGGAGCAAACCCATCTCCCTCTGTTCCAGGGTGAAATACAACCCAGCACCATTTTCTTTTCCCTCCCTTTCTCCAATAAAAAGCTCTATAACTCATTGCCTCTAGCGGTATGACATTCCGAAATTTCATTTATAGTCTCAAACAGAGTATTTGGCACCTGCAGGTTTGAGATACAGTCAAGCCCCAGCTGAATACCGTTTGTACCTGGCAATAAAAAAATCACAGAAGGCCATTCACGTTAGCTGAGTTGTTTGCGATTCTAAAGGGTTGATATAAGAAATTTCCTAGAGTTGAAAGAATTTGCCCCTGTGATTCTGGAGAGTTGGAGACTAGATCATGTCTTATTCAGATGTCTGTTCTATATCCCAGCTAGAGCTCATCTGATCTCCCCTTTACTTAGTAAAATTGGTACTAATTCATAAAAAAGGAAAAATCTCAATTCCTCATGCGGCAGGGGAGAGAATCTACTTTCAGGCAGGCAGTTAAATTTTGTGCCTTTGTATACTGTGCATGCCCAAGATAATTACTAGCGGCCAAAAATGGGATTCCATTATTGAAAACTAAATACAATGTATTTACACTGTCTTCATACTTTTAAAATGTTTTTTATTCAATTAATAACCCACTCAAGTAATTTTTGTTCAGGGAAAGTGCTGTATAAAATAGTGTTTATAGTCTCTTGTGGCGCAGAGTGGTAAGGCAGCAGAAATGCTGTCTGAAGCTCTGCCCATGAGGCTGGGAGTTCAATCCCAGCAGCCGGCTCAAGGTTGACTCAGCCTTCCATCCTTCTGAGGTCGGTAAAATGAGTACCCAGCTTGCTGGGGGGTAAACAGTAATGACTGGGGAAGGCACTGGCAAACCACCCCGTATTGAGTCTGCCATGAAAACGCTAGAGGGCGTCACCCCAAGGGTCAGACATGACAGGGGATGCCTTTACCTTTACCTTTATAGTCTCTATTTCTCAAAAGACAAAAAGGAATAATTTTTAACAAAAACATTCAAGATGATATTAGGATTTTGATTGGAGAGTCGGAAGGGGTATTAAAATAACTGGAGTTCGCCATGCATGACAGAATAAAAGGGCATCTTTGATTCCAGTGCAAAGGGTGTCCCAATAAAATATGAGAGACCAAATATGTTTCATGGAGGGACCAAGAGCAAGTTCTTTCAGAGTAAACAAGATGCAGAAAGCCGCTTCTCATTGCCACTGTTCCAGAAGAGCCGAGGGAGTGGGATCAACCTGCCTAATCTGTTTTTTGTTGCAACTGCTGATTCAGTGAGCCCCGGTTCCTTGATAGGTTGGCTGACCCATAATTGGCACCCTTTTGGGGGAAGGGCCCAGTTTGTGATCTCTTGCCTCAGACTAACCTGGCGACCCACTTGAAGCAACCTCACAGGGTTGTGAGGGCAAAATTAGGGCTGTCAGCTCCAGACTGGGAAATTCCGAGAGTCGCAGGAAGTGGGAGATTCCAGTCAATATTTCCAATAAGCAGACTTCGCTGAAAAAAAATTCTTTATTTAGGAAAAAGTGAAAACAAGATTTTGCCGATTCTTTGCTAAGACTGAAGCGTCTCTACACAAGCACCCCTATATCAGCACATGCCCCCTTCTCCCCACAATGCTCCGTGATTTGGAAGATGTGGTTGATGTGATTTTTATGTTGCAAGCTCTGGCCATGGACAACATATCTGAGTGGATAATTAATATGGGGTCCATGTTTTTTTGTGGCCATAGACATATGTGGGGTGATCTAATGTAAAAACCCTGAGAATCCATCAGGATCCGTGCTTTGGAACCATGCTTTTGCTCCGGGGCATTGCCACAAAGGTGTGGATCTGTGTTTTTCTGTGGCATATTTTGTGGCTATCAATATTATAGGTGGTCTGATGGAGTTTAGGGTGATCTGGTGCCAAAATCCCGAGGATCTCCATTTCCGCTATGCTTTTGTGTTATTGTGGCCCCACGACACTGTGGACTCCTGGTTTTTGTGGCGCAGCTTATACTCTGAGACATGGTCTACAGTTTGGTGTTTTATTTCATTTCAATGCGGAATTCATTTTATGGACTAGTCCTGTAATTCTGGCTTCTACACGTGATTGGCTACTGGATTTGTTGGGAGTCCGTGAAGATCTGTGTAAATTCAACTTTCCCGCGCTTCCCTCTCCCCTGAGGATCAGGCGCAATGCCGGGCGCTCTCCAGGCGCCATCTGAGGAGGCGGCAAGGAGCTCCACGTGTCTTGCCTTCGGGGGAGGGCAGGGCCGGGCAACAATGGGTGCAACATCACGCCCCCCTCCCGCCCCCCTTGCACCAGGCACGTTGCCGCTTTCTCCAAAGTCCGGGACGTGCGTGTGTGTTGATGCTGAAGTGAGATTTCCTCCGGCTGCCCCGCAAGCGGCTGCCCGTGTGTGTGAACAGTGGCAGCCCCAGTTGCGCCCAGCCGGAGCCGCTGCGCGCCTTTTGTGCAAGGCACCCTGGGGGCGTTGGCGGGCCCGGCCCTGGCGGCGCAAACATCACCGGCTGCGGAAGCGCTCCCCGCGGGACCTTCGCGCCAAGCCTCTGCCTCGCCCGCGTCGCGTGTGGATGCCCCGCCAGGCGCCCGCGGAGCCCTCCCGCCCGTTTCCACCTCCGCCTCAGCTGCGCCCCTCCGCCCACTCCCCTTGGGGGGGGGGATGAAAGCGGGCAGGCTCGGCTTTGGGGTCACGTGGGGTGGCGGGACTCCTCCCCCCGGCCCGGGTCCCCGCGAGGCAGTCCGGGCGGGGGGCGCGGCGGGCGTGGAAGTTGCGCAAGGGCGGGGAGCGCGTCGCCCTCCTCCCCCAGCGCCAGGCAGAGGCTCGCGCGCTCTCCCGGGGGGCTCCGCGGGGGGCGGGCGGAGGGAGGGAGAGAGGGGGAGGGAGAGCGCCCTCCCCCCAAAAGCGCCCCGCCAGAGCGAGAGAGCCGCGCGCCCCGGGCAGAGGCGCGGCGAAGAACCGCTCCCTTCCGACGGCGCTCGGGCAGCCCAGCGGAGACGGCCGCGGCGGGGCATGCCGAGGCAGACCCAAGACCCACCGGCCCCCACGTGAGTCGCTTCCTCGCCAGCCTCTCGGGAACTTCTTGCGCGGGGACGGGGGGGGGGGGGCGGTTTAAATGGCCCCGGCGGCGCCTCTCCGAGCGTTGCCAGCCTCCAGGCGGGGCCTGCAACTACAGCTCATCTCCCGGCTCCGGAGGTGCGTTCCCTTGGAGGAAACGATGGTGCTCGATGGCAGCCTGCCCCGCCGAGGTCCCTCCACCCCCACGTCTCCAGGCGCTTCCCGCCCTGGAGCTGGCAACGCTCCCCGCTCGCCCCATCTCCTGCCGGGCGCCAAGGGGAACTTCGCGCCCCTCGACTCTCCCGCGCCGATCCTGGCGTCCGTGGAAAGGCTCGAGGGGTCGGATCCGGCCGCGGCGCTGGAGCGCGCAAACCCGTCCCCAGCGCGGCTCTCCGCAGCGAGCGCGCGGCCCTGCGTGGGTTTGCAGCTGGGTTGCACAACTGACGGGAAGAAATGCGCCGGCGGTGGCTGAGCGCGCGGGCCGACCTCCCTTGTGGGGTGCCTGGACTGCCGGCCAGTGATGTGGAAGATCCACCCAAATGCATGAGGCCGGGGCATGTTGCTGCCGTGGCCAGGGGGCTTCTGCAGGGTACCTTTTCTCCATAGGAAGAGTCCTGCTGGATAAGACTTGTATCTAGTCCAGCATCCTCCCCCTGAGGCTGCCTCCTGGCTCTGCCCTTCAGAGGCTCACTGCCTCTGAACATGGAGGTTCCCTTTGGTCATTATGACTAGTAGCTGTTGATAGCCATATCCTCACATTTATCAAGTCCCCTTTTAAAGCTGTCTATTCCTGTGGATCCTTTGGCAGCAGATTCCATATTTTACTCTCGGTGTAAAGCAGGTATTTTCTTGTCTGTCCTGAACCTACTGCCCATCAGCTTCATTGGATGCCCTGGAGTATTTGACAAGAGGGAGAAAAAAGTTCTCTCTGTCAACTCAATAAAAGTATAATAAACAAATAAACTCTCTCCACCTCATGATTAATTTTATATTAATTATATAAATATATAATATATATTATTATAAATATAAAAGTTTCCCTAGCTCAGTTCCCCAACCATGCCTCCCCCCACTACCAGGTCCTTTGCAGCCTTTAAAAATCAGTCATTTAATGTTGATCTATCAATCAATTCAATGCAAGTGTGTAAGATTGGTACTCTGAACCCCCAGGTTTAATTTCTTTTTAAAGTCTGGCCTCTTTCATTGTGGGGTAATTTTTCTCTGCAGCAAAAAGCACTAGACTTGACCCCGTCTCCTCCCTTCAAAACAAAACTGGGAATTCTTGAGAAACTTCTGCTAATGTTAAAGTGACATAAAAATATTTAGTTGCCCTTTAACCTACTCTCCCCCCCCCCTCCAGTGTGAGAGGAAATGGCTAATATGAGGAAATTACCATGTAGGGAGGATTAGGGAAATCCAAACTTTCACAGCCACTTGGAAGCTTTCCAGAATTTGATCTTTCCCAATTTTCCCCACAGAATTCGCTCCTTCCCCAATTTTTTTCTGCCAAGCGGGTTTTGGAAGGATCATTGGAAAGCCAGGGAAACCTTGGGAAAGGTGCAAATCTGCCTGAATAGTGGGGGAAGGAAGCCAGCTCCCGAACAACATTAAACCTGGAGCACAACATCTTGATGAAAATGGTCCTGGCATGAGAGATGCCGACAACAGTACCGAGCTGTCTAATCTGCTTTGACGAATCCAGCATCCTTCCGTTAGATTTGGAGGGAAAGGGCAAATTTCTAGAGGAGGAAATCTGAGAAGGCACAGTGGTTCTGATCAAGGGCTTAGCTTGTTGAGAGCACGCTTGACATTTTGTACTTATGGTGTACATTTGCGACTGATACATATGTGACCTATAGAGAAAAGAAGTGTTCCCTTTTTAGGTTTTTAAAATACTTTTAATTACCTTGAGCTCGGTTAAATAAACAGAAGAAGAAGAGTTGGTTCTTATATGCCGCTTTTCTCTACTGAAGGAGTCTCAAAGCGGCTTACAATCTCCTTCCCTTTCTTCTCCCCACAAACAGACACCCTGTGAGGTGGGTGAGGCTGAGAGAGCCCTGAGATCACTTCTCAAACAGCTTTATCAGGGCTGTGACTAGCCCAGGGTCACCCAGCTGGCTGTATGTGAGGGAGTGGGGAACAAACACTGGCTTGCCAGATTAGAAGTCTGTGCTCCTGACCACTACACTAAGCTGGCTCTCTTAAAATAGTTTAATGTATATTTATGCTTTTGTTCAACTTCCTTGGTCCTCACGTAAGTTGTTGAGGCCAGATGCTTCCCAGAGAAGCCGGCCTGGGTAGTCCAGGAGAGCCTGTTCCTAGTGGATCTCGGAAACTAAGCAGGGTCATCCCTGGCAAGTGACCTCCAAGGCAGGCCAGGGTCAAGACACAATGGCAAAGGATGGCGAACCAGCCCTGAATGTCTCTTGCCTGGTAGCCAGAAGCTGAACCTCCGGACCCCGTCAGCTTGTTATCGCGGTGAACTTTATTTACTGTTCTGTGGGGTTCAGATAATTGCAGACCCAGGGAAAGGCCTGCTGCCCACCGGGCCTCAGGATGAGGCTGGTGGAGAGGCCAATGGTTTACAGACAGACCATGGCTGTGCTAAGTATAAATGGGCCTTTTGTAGTGCAGGCTGGCTCGAGGGCCAAGCTCCTTAGGCAGGCGCTCGTGGTATGTTAAGCCCCAGGAAATTGTGGGGAGGCAGCCCCGGAGGGATGCTTTTTGAACTCTTGCGGTGGGAGTTCCTAGAGCTGCCTCCTCAGGGCTTCAAGCAGGGCTAGTCAAACTGCGGCCCTCCAGATGTCCATGGACTACAATTCCCATGAGCCCCTGCCAGTGACTGCTGGCAGGGGCTCATGGGAATTGTAGTCCATGGACATCTGGAGGGCCGCAGTTTGACTACCCCTGGCTTCAAGGAATGGAGCCTTGGAGCGGAGAAAAAATGGGCCCTCCTGTGTGTGTGCTAGGACACTGTAGGCCCAGTTGTGTAGATGAAAAGAGTTCCAAAGCCAGGGTTTGTGTTTTGTTTAAGTAGCAGGCACAAAGGATCCCCCTGGGGATCAGGATCGCAGCGTGGGGCTGTCAAGCTTTCCTCTTCTGTCTTTTCTTCAACCTGAATCTCCATTTGGGGTAAATGTCATAGAATCATAGAATCATAGAGTTGGAAGGGGCCATACAGGCCATCTAGTCCAACCCCCTGCTCTACGCAGGATCAGCCCTAAGCATCCTAAAGCATGTCCAGGTCCTTAGGCACTTCTGCACTTGTTTCAGATGTGGGGAACTGTTCAGCCACTCCAAACTGTACAGGGCTTATCCGTCTGCTATGTTTGTTTTTACAATTTGAGAGCTCGGTGCATTGAACTCCCAGGGCCTTGGACGGCTGCTTCACACCCTGCAGCTGCCGAGGTAGCAGTTTGAACCCCTGAGAATGAGAACGGCTCACAATAGACTTATCCGCCACCATGCACTCAAGGACCTTGGCATCACCCTGGAGAGGACCTTGAGCGATAGACGCCATCTGACCAGGGTAGCAGTGGAAATAGGCACACAAAGGGACATTCTCCCAAAATGATGTGGTACAACTTGGAGTTTGTCAGTTACAGCATTTAGATGTACAGTCCTGGGTTGGTGTACAGTACTGCGGAATATGGTGCTTCAGAGGGGTTCAAACACCCCCCCCCATGTCCACAAACTTGTTGTCCAACTCAGTACAACAGTGAAGAAAAAGAGCTGCCCCCCCTTTTCAATACTCAAAGGAGTCTCAAAGCGGCTGACAATCACCTTCCCTTCATCTCCCCACAGCAGATACCCTGTGAGTTAGGTGGGGCTGAGAGAGTTCTAAGAGAACTGCTCTGCAAGAACAGCTCTCTCTTTCTCTCTTACTCAGTCACACACACACATACACACACACAAGGTTTGGGTGGCATATTTACTTTATTTATATTCTGGTTTTCTCCCGATGGGGACCCAAATCTGCGTACACTCTTCTCCACATCTCTATTTTATCCTCCCCACGACCCTGTGAGCTGGTTTCGGCCGAGACCGGGTGACTGGCTGAAGCTTCTGTGGCATAGCCAGGGATTCAAACCCAGGTCCCCTGGCTTATTGCCCAACACCAGCCGCCACGCCATGTCTCTTAACCCCCCCTATTTAAACAAGAGGGATGTGGAGGAAATCCGACCGATTGCCGCTTTCTCCACCCGTCCCTGAGCGTTTTCCTGTCAAGCTTAAAGATCTGTGTTTTCCACGTTCTGGTCACAAGATCGTATCCTGGGTTTCATTTCCGGCTCTGGAAGGAGAATCTGTTTCCCAAACGAGTTTGCAGCCTGTGGAGAGAGAGGCAGGCGCGTCGTTGGGGAGGGGCTTTGATTTATTTCTGAAATGGGGGTGGGGAAGACCCAGCTTATAACCCTTTTTTATTGGGAGCAGATTGGGCTGTTAACTCTGCCCAGGAGCGATGAGGTTAATCTGCTTTGGCAGGTTTATATGAAGGTCTGTCCTGTCTGCTTTAGGATGCTTTGGGCTGATCCTGCGTTGAGCAGGGGACTGGATGGCCTGTGTGGCCCCTTCCAACTCTATGATTCTATGATTCTATGCATTGAGTGTCAGTCACTTGAGAACCTGTGTGGTATAATGGTTTGAGTGCCGGACTGGGATCTGGGAGACCCAGGTTCGAATCCCCACTTGGGACATGGAAGCTTGCTGAGTGACATGGGCCCCATCTAGCCTACCTCACAGGGTAGTTGGGATAAAATGGAGGAGAGAAGGTTAAGCCAGCTTGGGTCTCTGCATGGCATGAAGGCAGGATATATAAATTACATAAATAAATAAGTTTAGAGATACTGAATATTAGAAGAGTTGGTTTTTATGCCCCACTTGGTGTAGTGGTTAGGAGTGCGGACTTCTAATCTGGCGAGCTGGATTTGATTCTGCTCTCCCCCACGAGCAGCCAGCTGGGTGACCTTGGGCTGTTCTGATTGAGCAGTGATATCAGGGCTCTCTTAGCCTCACCTCCCTCATAGGGTGTCTGTTGTGGGGACAGGAAAGGGAAGGCACTGTAAGACTCCTTAGGGCATATAAGAACCAACTCTTCTTTTCACTGCCTAAAGGAGTCTAAAAGTGACTTGCATTCACCTTCCCTTTCCTCTCCCCACAACAAGCACCCTGTGAGATAGGTGGGGCTGAGAGAGCCCTGGCAGAACAGCTTGATCAATATAGCTTCTAACAGGACTGTGATGAGTCTGAGGTCACCCAGCTGGCTGCATGTAGAGGAGCGGGGAATCAAAGGCTCACCAGATTAGAAGCCACTGCTCTTAACTGCTACCCCATGCTGGCTCATAGAGACTTCATTAGCCTGTTGTGACTTAATAGCTCTGGATAATACCAATCTGGATTGTGTCAAAAATCCCTCGTCTCCCTGTTTCTGGAAGCAGCCACCATTGGAAATTCACAAGCAGAGCACAAAAGCTAAACCCCCCCCCTGCATGCTGCATTTGAAGATGGAGGTTCTGTCTGCCTGTCATGGCCACTCTTTGATGACAAGTCCGTGATGAATTGGGTTAATCATAACCCTTCTCTGTCATAACCCTTCTCTGTCATAACCCTTCTCTGCCTATTCTCCACCAGCTGCAATGGTTACCAGTTGAATTCCGGATCAGACTAAAGGTTCTGGTTATTACCTTCAAGGCCATACGCGGTCAGGGCCCAGTGTACCTGAGGGACCGCCTCCCCGCCTATGCCCCCAAAAGAGCTCTACGCTCTACTGCCTCCAATCAGCTAAGGATCCCTGGCCCTAAAGAAGTCCGTCTGGTCTCGACCAGGGCCAGAGCATTCTCTGTTCTGGCCCCTACCTGGTGGAACGAGCTCCCAGAAGAGATCAGGGCCCTGACGGAGCTTAAACAGTTCCGCAGGGCCTGCAAAAAGGAGCTCCTCCACCAGGCATTTGGCTGAGACCAGACGTAATCAACAGCGACCAAGGGCCCCTGCTCCCCCCCCACCCCCCCCTCAGAATTCAATAAATAAACCACCCCCCTCAGAATCCCATCAATAAGCCCTGGACCTGTTTGTAGTACTATATTGTTATACCGTTATATTGTGCTGTTATTTTGGTTACAATTATTAGTTATCAGTTATACATGTTACAGACTGTTTTATGTATTGTTCTCTGTTATGATGTAAACCGCCCTGAGCCTCCGGGGAGGGCGGTATATAAGTATGATAAATAAATAAATAAATAAATAAATAAAGCCACCCAACACTCTTAATTGAACCATGTAGCAGCCGTGAATTCCATAAGTTATCCAGTACATGTGAGTCCTGCACATATAGCTCAGAGGTGCCCAACCTTTTTGAGCATGTGGGCACAGCATGATGGGTGCACCCGCAAAATGGCTGCCATAAAATGGCTGCTGTACGAGGTGGCGCTAGCCACAAAAATAGGATATTCAAGCTACAATCGCCATCTTTTCCCTAGTTGTGCCTTTAACCAGAGGCTTGGTGTGCAGACTAGGAAGCAATGATGTTTATCTCCGTGCTGGGAAGAGCTTTGCCCACTGATCTCTGCGGATCAGTCTGCTCTTACGTGCGCACGGTAGAGTCATTTCTTCACAGTCCGTTAGCTGCCTTGACTGACAACCGCTGTCTGTAAGAAGAGTGGGTGTGCTTGGCTAAGAGAAATTCCCTGGGCAGTATGATTAGGGAGTTTTCCTTATTACCACTCCCCCTGTAAAGGTAAAGGTATCCCCTGTGCAAGCACCGAGTCATGTCTGACCCTTGGGGTGACGCCCTCTAGCGTTTTCATGGCACACTCAATACGGGGTGGTTTGCCAGTGCCTCCCCCAGTCATTACCGTTTACCCCTGTAGGATTCTAATGCTGGAAACAGGTTCAATCTCCCCTGTTTTTCAAGTTACAAGGTGCTCTAGGGGCTGCCTTCCTGAGTTTAGGTTCCTGTGGCCAAGGGAGCACCAGCGTTTCATGATACTTGTATATATTTACAGCGAAAGCAAGCATTACATATGTGAAATGAGTAGAGATACAGGGGCACCCCAACAAGGCAGTAGATCCCTGAGTCCACATTGGGAGACCCTGTCCCCCAAGATGCTTATCCAGCCAACTCACAGCCTTATCAAGGGGGAAAAAAGAAAGAATTTTACTTCTGACACCAATATTGTGATTCCTTCGTGTCCTTAGATGGGGAGAAATTCCCAGAGCAGTGATTCCAGGTTTCGTTTTCAGAGTGCTGGAGATGTATGATATCTCAGAGAGGAGCTGTGGCTCAGTGGAAGAGCCTCTGCTTTGCATGCAGAAGGTCCCAGGTTCAATCCCCGGCATCTCTCGTTAAGAGGATCAGGAAGTAGGTGATATGAAAGCCCCACTTTGAGGCTGGGGGGCTGCTGCCAGTCAGAGTATACCTCACTGGCCTTGATGGGCTGATCGGTTGGTTTAGTATGAGGAAGCTTCACATGTATAATACTGGCATTAAAACATTCATGAACATTCATGTAGAATAGAAGTGTGCTGGCAGGGGCTCCTGGGAATTGTAGTGCATGGACATCTGGAGAGTCACAGTTTGGCCACCTCTTCAATTAGGTAAACATGCTGGAAACCCCCCCATTCCAATTCCAGGTAATTCCAACTCTTTCTGTGTGTGTCTTTTGAAGGGCCAGTGTCTTTTGAGAGCCAGTGGTTAGGAGTGCGGAATTCTAATCTGATGCACCAGGTTTGATTCTGCACTCCCCTACATGCAGCCAGCTGGGTGACCTTGGGCTGTTCTGAGGAGCAGTAATATCAGGGCTCTCAGCCTCACCTGCCACACAGGGTGTCGTGGGTAGAGGAAAGGGAAGGCGAATGTAAGCCTTCCCTTTGGGTAAAGAATTCCTTTGGGTAAAGAAAAGTGGCATATAAGAACCAAGTCTTCTTTCTTCTTTTTCTTCTTCTTCTTCGTCTTCCAACTGCTGTGTCTCCTCCACATGCAATCAGCCGGGTGACCTTGGGCCGGTCACGGTTCTCTCGGAGTTCTCTCAGTCCCAACTACCTCACAAGATGTCTCTTGTAGGCCATGGAGAGGAAGGGAAGGCGACTGGGAGCCACTTTGAAACTCCTTCAGGTGGTGAAAAGCAGGGTTCAAAACATCTTCTCTGATTTGGTATCTCAACCTTCATCTTCTCTGATTGGTATCTCAATGCAGAATTCATTGTGGCACCCATCTATCACTTGCTGGATGACCTTGGGCCAGGCACACACTCTCAACCTACCTCACAGGGTTATAAGGATAAAGTAGAGGAATGGTGGGTGAAATAGGCTGCTTTGGGTCTCCATTGGGGAGAAAGGCTGGATATATAAATAAATAATAAATCTCAGGAGACATCCCATCATAGTGGTAGCAAGCTGTCTGGAGGGACAGTGTATGAATTTCGTGAGTAATTAAATAAACACTGACCATCCAGAACTGCTTTTCTAGCAAAGGAGGAATGATTGAGGAGCTGTTGCAGTATTTCAGGTGTATTAAGACAACCTCTCCAGGTGCATTTTTTGCGTTCAGCGTGGAAATTTCTGGTAGGACAGAAATCTCAAGTTGCTGCAGAAGAACACAAGAGGAAGACTGCCAGATCTGCCCAGATGCCCCTGGGAAGCCGAGCGCGACAGTTTGTCCCCAAAATGCTGATAGTTAGAGGTTTGCCTCACCAGAACATGAAGATTCAGTCGTAGCAAAGGCCGTCCAAAAAACGAACATAGATGCTTTCCCGGCTTGGCTATACCGCCAGCCCGCCCATACATCGCTGGTTTCCTCTCTTAGACGACTAGTGTGAGGTCTCCCTTGTGCTACATTTCTGGGCTGCCGCCAAGCAACTTCCCCTCTTTTCCATTTGACTGTGGTCCCCCTGGCCTACCTCTGCCCTCCTTCCTTCCCTTTTCAACTCCCTGCCAAGATTTCTGCAAGCGAGAAGGGAACAATGGCGTAGGGGGGGACCGGCACCCCCTGCAGAAGGTTCTTGCCAAAACGAGGGTAGTTGGATCTCAGGGAACGACCTGGAATTTTGGGAAGTTTGCAGCCTTTTCAAGGGCCGGAGGGTAAATGAGAGTGAGGGGCTGGCCTGGGTTTAGAAGGCCAGGCTGTTTCTTACTCAGCTCTCGGCTTATTTCAAGAGCTGCTGCTTTTCCTTCGAGGTGCCAAGCCCAGCAGAGCTGATCTGCCCGTTATCGTGTTCAGAATCTACAAGGCCCCGCCCTGTTTCTGTAGGCTCCACCTCCTGGCCAACCAGGCACCACCCTCTAGCTCAGCCTTTTTCAACCTTTTGACCACGGAGGAACACCTGAAATATTTTTCAGGCTTCGAGGAGCCTTGTAAGTGAGCCAGAGGTGATGTCAGCCGGCCATGCCTTCCTGCCACTACCGAGGAAGATGTGTGGAGAGAAAAGATGCAGTTTAAATAGGCATCCAGGCTCCTCCCCCTTTCTCAGGTGCAGTAACCATGCGAAAACACCACCCCCAGGTCAATGGAAGCAGCCAGTTTCCTGCTGTCACAGCAGTGCCGGGAATAGCTTGTGGCTGAGTCCATTAAGGCAGGATATGGGGGAAATGCTGGGGAGCCATACGATAAATAATCCATGCTCTAGTTCTTGATCCCCAGTCCTTGGGCCTTGGCATGGGTGCCTAAAAGGACGTGGCAAGCCTTGCCCAAACTCTCCCGGTTCTTCTGGCCATTGCTCACCCATGTGTATTCTTTGATGAGGACAAAGCACACTGCACATGCTCAGTGGCACCTTCCCTTCAATATTTCATTTATTCCAGAATTTCACACACACAACTGTTTTTGAGGCCACCTACCCTGAGGTTCCCCAGCTAATATCTGTTAAAGAATGTCAGCCGTTCGGCTATTTTTAATTCTTATTCCATACTTTTCTGCCCAGTGGGGACCCCAAGGGGTTTTACAACACTTTCTCTGTTTTATTCTGTAAAGTAGGCTGAGAATGTGTCTGGCACAAAGTCACCCAGTGGTCTTCCTTGGCAAAGCAAGTATTTGAACCTGGGTCTCCCAGATCCTAGTCTGACACTCTAAGCCAGTTTTTCTCAATGTTTTTACCTTTGAGAAACCCTGGAAACATTCTTCAGGCTTTGAGAAATCCCAGAAGTGGCCCGATAGTGCGGAATATGGTTGGGAAGCAGAGCTGTGGACACACCCTCCTGGCGCCCCTTCCCACCTCCTCCAGGGGGTCAACATGACCATTATCCATCCATCCATCCATCCATCCATCCATCCATCCATCCATCCATCCATCCATCCATCCATCCATCCATCCATCCATCCATCCATGGTCCTCCCCGAAGGCTCAGGGTAGTTTACATCAAACAAGAACAATACAAGTAACTCAGTTTATAATAATACAGTAATAACAATAACAATATGAACAAGAGAACATTGGGGAGAACAATAAATCAACGCTTACTGATGGTCCATTGGGTGGGCGAGTCTGCAGTGATGGTTGTAGGGGGGAGGCTCAGGTAATTGGAAGCGATGTTTAATGGTCGACCTCAATCAAAAGGCTGGTGGAAGATATTATCACATCACCTGATAAATGTTTAACAGTTTTAAAAAAATACATAAAAACTGTCTCCTGTTCGGGAAACCCTTTCAGAGCTGTCTAGAAACCCCAGAGCTTCATGAAACCCTGGTTGAGAAAGCCTGGTCTAAGCACTACACACACTGGTTACAGCAGATTATACGTCAGAAGCAAAACAGGTGGGTTGTCCCTGATGCTGGAGCTTCTCTGTGGAGTTGGTCCATACATTTAGGTGATAGTTATCTGGAGTTAAACTATCATGGAGTATAGCTGGGGTGAGGGCAGGAAACCTCCTTCCTTCCTTCCTTCCTTCCTTCCTTCCTTCCTTCCTTCCTTCCTTCCTTCCTTCCTTCCTTCCTTCCTTCCTTCCTTCCTTCCTTCCTTCCTTCCTTCCTTCCTTCCTTCCTGTTTCCTACCAGTGCGGAACCCTTATCAGCTTCTCTCCAAGGCTTCGTTCACGGTCAGTCCACATCCAGAGAACAGGCCGAAAGAGTCACACTCCTGCCTAGAGCCCTTCAAACCCACAAGGAGAAGGTTGCTGTGTGACCCTGTGGCCCGGCACGTCCTGAGTGAGGCTCCCACCTCCCCATAATCCCAGTCATCAGTCATATGATTAGCTAATCGGCCGGACAAAGAAAGAAGCTTGTGAGCCGGGTGCCTCTGGAAGGGAAGGGGAGCGGCCGTTTTCCATTGCTGCCCAAAGCAGGGCTGGACCCTTCTAAACCCACTGAAATTAGTTGTCCTGCGAGAGTGGAACTGCTTAGGACAGTACTGTGTCACTAGGAACCCAACTGAGGAAGGGGGTGTTCTCCTGTTAGGCTTGTGCTGACCAGAACTTGAAGAAACAGCAAGATTAAGAATGTGATAATAGTTCCACAGCTGAGAAACCCCATGATTTGTCTGTCTCTGCATCTGTACGTAGATTGTTACGGAATCAATAAAAGGCCGGAGATGCGTAATAGTGTTTTTCTTCCTGGAAAGAGGTAAATACGAGGGACAATCCACTGTCTCCGCAATAGGGCTTTCATGGTGGTGCAGAAGCCCCATGGATGTGGCACCATCTCAGATCAGGGCCCATAAAAACCCACTGGATAACATAGGACCTTCAAAGATTGAATATCTCTATTATTGTTAAAAATGATATTCCTTTTATTGTGCACAATTTTTAAAAACTTTAGCCCACAGGCTATGCACTACATGAACCAGTAGACTGACGTGTTTCGGCCCCTGCAGGGCCTTCTTCAAAGGTCTGGTTTTAGCACACACCGTTTCTTAACACATGTAAATACGTACAGCAGCCAGTAAAAGCTCCAAAGTAAGAGTTATCTTACTTAATGAAGTCACTTAATGAAAGAAGATGTCTAGTTATCAGTCATTAGGTCTCTTCCAAAGGCTGCCCAAAATTTTCAGTGGTGTGTTTCTCTCTTAGTGCATGTATTGCAGTGAGTGAAACCCGTGAGACCTGTTTGATCAGAAGTGACAGTGAGATGAGCATATGCGTGTGGTTTGCCGGGTGGCAGTTGGGAAAGCCACAGGGGGCTTTCAGAATCATGCAGACTGTGTAATTTGCTTTCACATGGCGTGTGGATAAGGTCTTGGTGGTATGGGGGAGGGTCCTAGTGGGTATATTTGTCTAGCTGGAGTGGCCAAACTTTGGCTCTCCGAATATCCATGGACTACCATTCCAAGTGTGGCCACCCCCAAGGCAAATATGGACACAACATGGATAACAATGTCCCCTTTTTTGTCTCTCTGAATTTTCAGTTAAATAATGGAACTTTTCATGACAGCTCTGGAACATTTGGTCTCCAACATTCTTTCAAGGGAAATTCAGCCTCCAGGCTCATTTCTCACTGAGGTGGTCTGCCAAGGTTGAGTTACACCACACCGGACAGGAGGTGAGGCTGATACAGTGGAAATTGGCTGTTTAAAAAAAATAGCCCCTGCATGTAAAAAGCTAGTGTGTCAGGGAAAAGGCTGCGCATTGACATCTAGATTTCTCTACGTAAGGAGATGTAGTTTTGGTGCAAAGGTACATTCCGTCATGGAAGCTGCCTGTGAGAACAAGGCCTTCAGATTAGTTGTGGTTGAAAGAGGCAGGTGTATCATTTGCCTGTCCTTTCCCTTGTGTTCATAGGGGACAGGGCATGTATGCAGGTATACAGCTTCCCCATCTGTGGATGGTCCCTGCTGATCCAAGCCTGCCAGCTGATACCCTTGCCCCTTCAGAGAGGTAAAGGTGTTCATTGATGGGAAGTGCTGTCAAGTCACAGCTGATTTACAGTGACTGTACGGTTTTCAAGGCAAGAGACCAACAGAGGTGCTTTGCCCCCACTGGCTCACTTTGGCCCGGGCTAACGGGAATGGAGTCCCCCACCCCCAGGACACTTGGCGGCAGAGAGCCCCTGGCTGGCTGGGTGGGCGGGAGTGGGCAGGGCCATGCCCAGTCTCCACCCACTTAGCCCTTAGCAAGTTATTATAACAACGAGCCTGCTGTTATAGATAGTAAAGCTTACGAGAGAGGGTAAAGCTTCCTCCTCTCTTTGCATTGTAATGCCCCAGTATTTGAATTGTCTCCCCCCCCCCCTATTCCCCATTCCGTTTTAGTGCCCTGTCTATAATAAATTCCAGTTTGTAAGAGGTCGAACTCCCACCAGTTGTGACATTGGAATGGTTTGGCAAACCGGGGTCCTGTTAGTCAGCACTACATTGGGAGTTTCAAATTAGGAATTGCAGCCGGTTGGTTAGCTGGCTTGTACAAACTGTGGTTTGTTGTGAGTGTGCTGTGCAGATACCACATGAATCGTGTGGTGTTGATATGTGCACGTGTATGACAAATTGTCATTTTCTCCATCGGGTTTTGGGGCTGCTGTATTTTATCCGTTGGTAAGATGCCATCGGTGTCTGAGAGGGAAGGCAGAAATTGTAAGATCCACAACGCAGGCACCTGATTAAGCTCATTATCTTGTGTCAGGACCCCCCAAGGGGTTTGCTCCACGGCAAGGAGGGGGGATTCCCCACCGCCTTCCCCTTTGTGCCGAATTTCAGTTTGGTTTCACGCTCCGAGCTGGCTTTACCCTCCTCCCGTTTGTGGCTGAGGAGAAACGCGCTTCGCTCCACACTTATCATCCTGTCTGGGGAACGTGCTCAAAGGAAACGGCTGGAAGCTGATTATTTGTATTGTTCCGGGCGTGCCGGAGGTCGGGACTGCTTTTATGAGAGGCTCTTCTTTGCCTGGCTGGCAAACATCTGGCGGCCAGTGGATTCTGCTTGGAGGAGACGGCAAGTGTGGAGCATTAACGTGTGCCTCTTCCCCCTCCTCCAGCTGCCGTGGGATGAGTCCTTTGTGGGGGAAGGAAGCCCTTCACTGCCGCTGTCGCCTCTCTGCCCGACCCCCGCATCTGGAATTGGGAATCAGTGGCAAGCCGTTTCTGCATGGCTAACGCCGGAGCCGTGTGAGCCGATCGCCGGAGCCTGGACTGCTGCTGGAGGTAAGCCGTCACTATGGCAACGCCAGGATGTTCCCTGAGAAGGACCAGAGGGCTGTTGTGACACCGGGGACGTGTTTGACAGAGGGGTTTTCCCCCTTTCGGTTGTGAAGAGCAGGTCGGTTTTGTAACACCCGTCAGCTGGCGACCTCCGGTGAGCTGGACCAGAGCTGGGGAGGGTCTTGCAGTGGTGCCGCCGATCTGATCCTGCCGAGATCTAGGTCATGCCGAGCCACCAGGTAATTTTTATAGATATATAAAGGTGTGAGTACACATCTGGCTCGATAGTAATTTTCTGTTGAAAGCGTGAAAAGAAGTCAGAGAGGCATTTCATCTGGCAACTCCCCCCCCTCCCCCCAACACCAAGGGTTTCCTGGGTGGGAAACCCTGCAGACAATTAAATACAAAGGGGAGGTGTGATTGGGGAGGTTTTCAGCCTCGCCGAATATTTGCAAACGAACCCCCGCTCCGTGCCGGTTCATTTAGAAAGATCTGATGAGTAATTTAAATGCACGTGCGTCTTGTGCTGGGGCGGGGGGGGGGGAGGGAGTTCCCTTGCACATTAGGTTGAGCTGGGAACCTGTATGTGAAACAAGGCGTTGGGAGATTTCCCCTGAAGCCAGCCTCCCTCGTTCGATATTTGGTGTGGATTGTCAGGGGAACGGGCGGTGGGTTTCATGCTCAGGTGGCTGGAGCGGGCGGGGTGGATGGAGGAGGAGGAGGAGAGCAGCAGGCATAATTTAATAAAAGCCGGGCGCTGCTTGAGCTACTCCGCGCTGGGAAATTAAATATAGGATTGTGCCGGGGCCCCTGGAGCATCCCTGACTCCCTTGAAAGGCTCCGGTTCTATAGACCTCACAGCAGGAGCCGGTCGCGTCATGCTGAGCGGGCAGGCGGGTGTTGGAGGGGACAGCGATGTAGAAGACCAAGGATTCTACGTGGACCTGAGGTACGGTCATGCCTCACCCAGCTGCCCCAATGAACCACATGGGGGGGGGGCTGTTGTGAGCTGGGAGCTGCATCAGTGGTTAAAAGTGGAGCCACCCATTTTTCGGTGGTGGCTTTTCTCTCTCTGTTCTGTGCCAGCCGTGGAGGAGCAGATCTGGGGTGGAGTGAGGTGGAGGTGCCAGCACAAGTGGGACCGAATCCAAAACAGGCTTCGCTGGGAGGGAGGGGTACTAGCTGGGCTTGGCTCTTGGATTTTTTCCGAAGGGGATGTCTTGGACGAGAAGTCCTCTGTAGGGCAGTATCAACCGATACGGCATGCAGCTTTGGAGCTGGCCGTCTCCTGGAATCCTCTGGGAGGAGCTCATGCTTTGCAAAATGTCGGATCGCAGCCCTTTTTTCTGCCCCACCCAGTAAGCATCCAGCCCTCTGATCTTAAGGTCCTACAAAGCTCTCTGTGCATTCAGCATAATTAAGGCAGCAGCTAATGGACTGGTCTCCGGGAGCCTTGGGGTGCCTATAGTGGCACTTTCGGAAGAGATGGCCGTGGATACCTGGGGAGACCCCTTCCAGCTATATTGGAGCGGCCATCGCTGCTCACAGTCCACCGGTGAGGGGCTTCTGATGACACGGAGAGTAAAGTCACACAGAAAAAGAACATTCTCTGTTAAGAAGAAGCAGACCACAGCTCGTGGATCAGCCGACGTGGACAGGCAATGCTGGAGTGTGGGGAGGAGGGGAAAGGTGGCGTTAAACCGCCGTCAAATCTGCTACCTTCTGCAATCACTTAGAGCCTTGTGGTTGTGCGGAGGCCGCTCAAGGGAATAGGAGGTTTCTCAGGCCTTTGCCTAGAGGCTGGTCAGTTTCTACTGACTTTGGAATTAGACTTCCTGCTTCCAACTCCACTTGCCCACTCATTAGGATTGTCTTTGGGAGTCCTTTTCTGGGTTCCTCCATCAACGAGGCATGTGATGATGGAGCCTTTTGTGTGGTGGCCACCTGGTTAGGGAATGCCTTCCCAGGCGATGTATCTCTGGTGCTTTCCCCTGTCTCCTCCCTTCTCTGTTGAGTTTTATTTGTTTATTACATTTGTATACTGCGGGTCACATCCTAACCATTGTGGTCCTATGAGAGCCAGTTTGGTGTAGTGGTTAGGAGTGCGGACTTCTAATCTGGCATGCCAGGTTCGATTCTGCGCTCCCCCACATGCAGCCAGCTGGGTGACCTTGGGCTCGCCACAGCACTGATAAAGCTGTTCTCACCGAGCAGTGATATCAGGGCTCTCTCAGCCTCACCCACCCCACAGGGTGTTGTGTGGAGAGGAAGGGGAAAGCGACTGTAAGCCACTTGAGCCTCCTTCAGGTAGAGAAAAGCGGCATATAAGAACCAACTCTTCTTTTTCTTCTTCTATAATAATTGGGAAAAGGGCTTGTGGGTGGAGCATGTCCAAGGCCCTGAGAGTCTCTGTCCTTGCTTTCCGCACAGACGGACACGCTCTGCAAGCAAAGCTGGCCGCACTCTGATTGGGACAGCCCTTGGAAGAACCGCCCTCCCTAGCTGCCCGCGAGCCTCTCTGCCGCCATCGCCCCACACGAGCCTCCCTGCTGTGGCTGATGCACTTGTGGCACGCCTGCTGCTCGACTCAGCTGGCAGCAGTGGCTAGGAGGAGCCACCAGCAGCACCGCCGGTGAAGAGGAAGCGGTGCCGCCAAGAAGGCAGGTGCGCCGCACTCTCAGCACCGCTGCCTCCTCCTCTTGGCAGTGTGTGGCGCAGCCACCTCCTTGGCAGCACCGCCTCCTCGGCGGCACTGGCGGGGAGGAGGTCATGGATGTCACTGAGCTGCCTCACAGGTCGGACATTAGGTGGCGGTGGCGATGGTTGCAGCCGGTCCCGGGTCTGCCAGCCCCAACAGTGACGCACGCTGGCCCCTCCGCCTTGCAAGGGGGATGTGGGCAAGGGGAAGATCAGCTGCTCCTCGCCAGAGCTGCTTCCCCCCCACCTTCGTCCTGCTAGCGCCTGCTGCATTTAGGGCTGCAGTGGGCTTTCTCCCTAGTAGAGCATAAACAAGAACACTGCATCAAACTCAGTGATTATAATGAATGAAAGGTGACGGCAATAATAACTATAAACAGAGAAGGTAATATTCTAACAGAGTTGTTGGAGAACGGGCTGGATGTGGGACCTCCATGGTGTTGCTGTGAGGACCCTGGGCGCCATGTTCTGGACCAGTTGCAGTTTCCGGATCAAAGTTAAGGGTAGGCCTGAATACAGCGAAACTGCTTTTAGTCACTTGTGTTTTTAATAAACGAGAAGCTAACTGTTGCTCCGGCTGTTTGGTGGATAGGCTGTTTTATTGGCATTTCATTCCTGCATTCTAATTGATAATTAGTGTTTCATTGCTGGGAACTGCTTTGGAAATATTATATTGAAAGACGAGGCATCAGTTCTCCGAATAACTAAGCTTCTGTCTATGCAGGCTCAGTGCTCCCTTTCTCCTGTGTGGGAGAAGGGGGATGGGAAACCAACAGGGTTTTTTTCCTTGAAGGAAAACAGTCTGGCCACCCTTGACATGCCACTGATCTAATTAGTACCAGTACTTAAAATATATTGGGCTCCAGGTGCTTTATATGCAATGTCTGTTACCCTTCCAACAGCCCTATCAGGTAGGAAACAATTATTCCCCCAGCCCCAGAAGGCGGATTAGGGCATGGGGAATTCTCACAACTATTTTTAAGGATTTCAGGTCCTAAACAGCCCGACAATAGGGAATTAAGTGGGTGAAACTTTCCCTCACATGTCAAACTGCTGTCAGAGGCACTGGAACAAAGCCAATTTCCCCCAGAGTGAGGTGGAGCCATTGGGGGGTGGGGGCGGGAAATCCCAGGCAGAGGTGAGATTTGAATTGGCGAGGTCCCAGTTCTGGCTTTTAACTGCTGCCATATACCAGCTGTTCTGCTGTACCCTTTTGAATCCGGTCTTGTAGGAATGCCCCCCTCCCAGCCCCCGACAGAAAGAAAACTTTAAAATGCATCCAAACAAAAGCTTGGAACCAATAATCTCAGTCAGCCCAGAGAAAGATCGGCCCTTTCATTTTCCGTTCTCGTGGACGCAGTCCAGGCCAGAACAATGCCGGGCACTTTAAAACCCTGTGCGGCCTCGTTTCTCGGCCAGCGGTACACGGTGGCCCGTGAAGTCCAGCCTGGCCTAACCTACTTTTGCCGGGTTACTACAAGGAGCTTTCTGTGTGCTTCGCCACCCCCACCCCGCTTTATTCTGCCTCCCCTTCTCCAGACAATATGCTCAGCCATTCACATCCTTGACGAGGCCTCCTCGGAGGAGAGCAGGGAGCCAACGTGGGCTTGGGCCCCTGCCAAGACGTGGCGTATTTGGCCTTCGGCCCAACAAGAGCACAGTGTGGGTTTTTAAAAAAAATCCAGTACTACTTTGGCTTGAGAGGACCCAGAACTCCCTTTGGAAAGTTGTGTGTGAAAGCAGTTTTGAAAGGAGCCAGATTGTGATATGTTGTGGGAGGGGATTTCAGCTTTTCCCTAGGGATGCCAACCTCCAGGTGGCACCTGGGGATCGCCTGGAATTACAACTCGGCCCCAGACAACACAGATCATTTCCTCTGGAGAAGATGGCTGCTTTGGAGGGTGGACACTGCAGCCCCTGTCCCCAGGCTCTGTCCCCCAAGTCTCCAGGAATTTCTTGGCCTGGAGGTGGCAACTTTACCCCCCACCCCGCTGGTGGTTGGGGGGGGGCGACTTAATACCTCGAACCCCCCAGGAATATTTCTCTGATCTAAATCCCCCCTGTTAAGAATCTGTTAGCCCCACAAGGGTGGAATTTACATAGATTCCTAGGCTAGTTCCCTTCTGGCAGGGCAGCTTAGGTTAGGAACATGAAATGGGGGTGGAATTAAACATCCAGACAATCCTTCGATCAAGATTGGAGGACATCTCCCCCCTCCCCCCCGACACACAGCCGCTATAATGCTTTCTTGGAGAAATCGACCCATGGCTCGCCTCCCTCATCCCTGTGTTGGCCTTGAGTGAGCATAGAGAGGAGGGCAGATGGAAGTTTACACACACACATACACACACACACACATCATGAAAGTTGAAGGGAGTTTGAAAGTAGAGGTGTAACCCCTGGAGACCCAATTCTGGGGTCAGGGAAGAGGCAAGCCCATTTGGACATTATGAACTCGTGTACTGAGTTGTCAGAGAGAGGGCAGGTAACTGGGATCTCCCATGTCCAGGGGCAGTGTACCTCAGAAGATTGACTGGTGGGGAACCAATGACAGAGGAAGTGGCTGTTTCACTGTACTGCTCATGGGTCATCATAGGGTTGCCCGGATGGCTACTGTGGGAAAGAGGAAGTCTGTCTTAGATCAGCATTTGATTCTGGGAGAGGGTTTTCTTATTTACTTATATAAGAGTTAGGCTTGAGAGACGCGAAGCTGGGTTTTCTAGATACACAGCTCTGCCTGGATCCACTGGGAGTGCTGTTGCATAAGATGCCTTGCGATAAAGTTAAGATTTACAGAGTCTGGCTTGCCCCCCCTCCCCCCCCACTTCTGCTTCTCCTTGTTTACTTTCTTTTCCAGTCCTTTGTATTCCTGTGATTTATCAGCCTGGCATGAACTTATGGATCACCCCACAAAAATTGTTAAGCAACATCAACAGCCTGTAAAGGGCGGGAAGCTGAGAAAACATCGGTGGCCAACAGAGGCCTGTGACAAAATAATAGCAGGTTAGGCCGAAACCCGCAAAATTTACATTGCACCCCAAACTGAGATACAGATGTTGATTTTGGTGCAGGGAGGAGTTGCCACCCGTTAAGCCTGAACAAAGGCAATCTTGCATAACAGAATTAGCTTGTGCTCCAAACTGGTTTTTATTTATCTGGGACATTCTTGACTTCCTGGCACTGGTCCCTGTGGCTGACACCTCCTGAGACAGTTTCTGGGGCCCAGCTATGCAATATGACATTCACAGGTCTGTTTCTCGTGCATCGTTGCTTTGGGACAGGGGTAGTCAACCTGCGGTCCTCCAGATGTGCGTGGACTACAATTCCCATGAGCCCCTGCCAGCGTTTGCTGGCAGAGGCTCATGGGAATTGTAGTCCACGCACATCTGGAGGACCGCAGGTCGACTACCCCTGCTTTGGGAGTTCCTGGCTGGCTCTCAGTCATGGAGGGGCTGATTTGGACTGGGACTCCCCTCATGCTGTTTGCCTGGCTTGAAATAGGCCCCAACAAGCTGCCGTTTGCCACGCTGAGCAAATATGACATGCACCAATGGGTTTCATGTTAAATTTCCCTGGTGGGGTTCCCTGAGGACATTATGGGTTGGGAAACAGTGGGGAAAGATGGGAGAGAGCCCCTGATAGGCAGACAGTGGACTCTGAGAGCAAAGAGGTGGTGCTTTATAGATCGGGGCGGAGCATGGAGGGATGGGGTGGAGCTTAGCAGTGTCTGAGGGGGACAGAGGAAGGGCGGCTATAGTTCAGGGACTAGGTAGGGAGAAGTGGGAAGGGAGTCTTTAGAACGTGAGGAGATGCTACTTGAAAAGCTCTCAAGCCATACCGAAAATAGCCTGGCTGCCTTCATGCAGGCCTCTTTCCCGCAGATTTTACTCGTTCTGGTAGAAGGGAGGGAAAAGACAGGCCCACCCCCTTGCTGTCTCCCTGTAAAGCAAACAAACTTGAAAGCTGGTTCTGTTTTGTTAATTAATAGCTTATTATGATCTTTCAGTCCTGTTGGCTGCCTTGCATGTTCTTTGGAACGGAAAGGCAGGATAGCAAGACATAAATAAATATAAATGAAATAAAGGCTGGGGAGGGGCCAGGGCTCAGTGGCAGAGCATCTGCTTGGCATGCAGAGGGTCCCAGGTTCAATCCCCAGTATCTCCACTTAGAAAAGGAGCAGGCATAAGGTCATGTGAGAGACCTCCACCGGAGACCCTGGAATGCCACGGTCAGTTTTACTAGATAATACTGGCCTTGATGGGGCAGTTATCTGATTCATGTACCCACATGCTAAAAACCCTGCAGACTTCAGGTTCGAAAAGTGCCTGATAAATTCTTGCTCCCAGGGGAAGTTCTGGGGATGTCTTAAATTGCTGCTTGTGCAAATTCATATCGGTCAGGTTTCATCACTGACCCTCAGAGGACTCTAATCTCTGAGTGGGTGGATGGATGCGGCATGCCTCTGGCGCATATCCCATGTCAGGGCCTAAGCCTAATAAGATGGATGGATGGAGCACATCCCAATGCCAAGAAAGAGTCCGTCTGGATCAGGCCAAAGATCTGTTGAGCTCAGCATCATCTTGTCTCGAGCAGTGAATAGCCAGATGCTTCCAAGAAGCCCACTAGGACAGTGGTTCTCAACCTGGGGGTTGGGACCCCTTTGGGGGTCGAACGAACCTTTCACAGGGGTTGTGGCAGGGTGAGCAGCTTGGCCAAGAGGGGCATCCACACAACAGCCTTGCGGGGTAGATCAAGATAGAGTGGTCTGTCTGGAGCAGCGGAAAAGAGCAAGATTGGCATGGTGGGACAAGAGACAGAACTGAACTGAGAAAATCTGGGGGGAAAAACCAATTTATATACAACAATGAACAATGGATCTTCAAGCCATTGGTCAGTTTTGGTTTAATTTCTGTGAAAGAACACTTGTGTAATTTTATGGTTGGGGGTGAACACCACATGAGGAGCTGTATTAAAGGGTCGTGGCATTGAGAACCACTTCACTAGGAGGTCCTGAAGGCAATATCACTGATCTTTTGTGAGCACCCACTATCTGATATTCAGAAGTCTACTACCTCTGGTTTAGCTGCCACCCTTTGTGACTCAATCGCCACCTTTACAGAGGTCCATCTTCTCCAGCATGTGGCTCCTACGATGGCCAGCTGGAGGGAAATTCCCATGGAGGAAATGTTAGAGCCAATTTTTCTTTTTTTGCTGTCAAGTCACAGCCAACTTATGGAGACCCTGTAGAGTTTTCCAAGCAAGAGATGTTCAGAGGTAGGTTGCCATTGCTGGAGTTTAGGGGTGGTCTCCCATCCTAATAGTCACCAGGGCTGACCCTCCTTACCTTCTGAGACATGACAAGATTGGGTGTGACCAGATTTTAACATTGGTAAAGCAGGGCACTATTGACCGGGGGGGGGGGTTCTTGATTAAAATTTGGTCTATAGGGAGCAACAAAAAGTTTCATAGAACGTATAGAACACAGAAATAGTATTGTAATATATTTTTTGCTTTCAACATAAGTACAATTTGCCAGGTGCCCCCAGATGACCCTCCAAAATGTTGGACAATCTGGTCACCTTAGCTAGCCTGGGCCATCCAGGTAAGGGCTGATTTGATCTAAAACCCACTTATTTAGTACTAGAGACATTACAAATCATAACACGAAACCCACAGTCTTAATCCCCTAGTTTAAGAGGTAAAAGGTAAAGGTATCCCCTGTACAAGCACTGAGTCATGTCTGACACTTGGGGTGACGCCCTCCAGCGTTTTCATGGCAGACTCAATACGGGGTGGTTTGCCAGTGCCTTCCCCAGTCATTACTGTTTACCCCCCTGCAAGCTGGGTACTCATTTTACTGACCTCGGAAGGATGGAAGGCTGAGTCAACCTTGAGCCGGCTGTTGGGATTGAACTCCCAGCCTCATGGGCAGAGCTTTCAGACTGCATGTCTGCTGCCTTACCTCTCTATGCCACAAGAGGCTCTATAGTTTAAGAGGAGATAGTAGTAAACAAGAATTCTGATCACAGGTCTCCAGCATCTTGCCTAATTTGGCTCGGTCTCAAGACCAGCCTCTCAGTCTTCCTTGCACCCAGCGGAGGCGGATTAGGGGCGTTTTGTGCTATCCGAGAGTGGGCCCTAGACTCAGTGTGGATGGTGCAATTGTGCTGAGTTGGCAGGAGCATAAGAAGAAAGAGCGGGCAACGATACAGCCAGGCAATGATTTGCATATCTGTCTGATCTCCCCTCCCACGGCTTCTTGTTTGCTTCTGTCAAAACCAGCCGCTTGTTGATGGATCCAGCTGTTGCTTAAACATCTTTGCATCTGACTTGTTCCCCTTCAACCCGGGTGAGAGGTACCCGTCTGCCTCCGCCCAGCCCTCAGGGTGCCACAGAGACTGTTTGTTGGCATTGCGGGCCAGTCTCCAGAAGGGCAGGAAACAGCCTGACAGCCCTGCCAACAGCAGGCTCATCTTGCCAGCCGGACTGGTGCACGAGCCCTCCGTCTTGCTGTGTCTGACAGTTCGGATTAATGCCACTTATTCATTCAGCATTAGAGGATGCAAAGCTATGTTTGGTGGGTACAATTGCTTGAGATCAGCTCAGGGCTGCCAAATCTTGCCTTCCCCTGGCAAGATTTTCTTAGGAGGAGGAGGAGGAGGGGCAGGAGGAGGAGTTGGTTCTTATATGCTGCTTTTCTCTACCCAAAGGAGGCACAAAGCGGCTTACAGTTGCCTTCCCTTTCCTCTCCCTACAACAGACACCCTGTGAGGTGGGTGAGGCTGAGAGAGCGCTGATATCACTGCCTGGTCAGAACAATTTTATCAATGCCGTGGCGAGCCCAAGGTCACCCAGCTGGCTGCATGTGGGGGAGCGCAGAATCGAACCTGACTTGCCAGATTAGAAGTCCGCACTCCTAACCACTACACCAAACTGGCTCTAAGGGTGAAAGTAGAGGTCGGGGAGGGGGGGAGTGAGGAAGAGGCCTTTGTGTTTCCGTGGAGCACAGGGAAGGGAGAGGAGCAAAAAACATGTACAAAGGAGGGTACCTGAATCCTCCATTTGTAGCTGGAAACCTCGCAGCCTAAGAACTTTACCATCAACCTGGGTTCTCCTGGTCTCTTGGCTGGAAGAAAAGTAACTGGCAAATGTGGGTAGAGAGGAGGCATGTCATGGATTTAAGTAGGGAGAGAAGATTCAGCTTCCCCGACAGTCAGGTTATGCCCTTTCCCCGGTTTCGCAAGATGGGCAAGGATTCTTTTATCATCCCTGTTCTCAGCTCAGGGATCACCACTTTGCCTGCTGTGTGGCAAAGTTGTGTTTGGACTGGCAGTATTGGAGGTGAAAGGGAAGCTGTGCCCTGACATTTTGCACACACATCCATTTCCATACTCACACTTGCACACCCACACTTGCTAGAGTCACCGTGGACCTGCCGCAATTCGGAAATGTTGACCAGTAACCTGGGGAGGGTGCAGAACCTTAAAGAACTCCAGTGCACATCATCCGCCCCCGGATAGAAGCGGCATCCCTCCAGTGCAGGGTCACTGTTTCCCAGTCATCACTGCTGGGAACCTAGGAGCACTGGCACCAGCAGCAGAACACCTGCCTGGGACTTTTGAGCTCACTTTCCTCCATCAGCTGTATTTCCCCTTCTGCTGGAGAACCTTAAAAACAGCCAGTCTCTGCTGTTGTGCAACGGCCCGGCAATGTCAAGCGTCTGCCACTCTGCAATATTCTGCAGTGAAACTTCCTTTTTTAAATGAAAGCCAGGAACTTTGAGAAAGCAAGGAGATTATGGGAAGACATCGTTCTAACATTTTTTCTTGTAAAATTGTGCAATTGTTTTCTATTTTAAGCCCTCAAAGAAGCCTTGCAGAGGCCCAGTAGAGGAAATGACAGCCATGACGGGGGAGATGGAAAGTAATGGGGTTGGTGGGGCAGGACCTAAAATGCACACATTCCCATCCAGAATGCTTGGACTGAGTTCCTTCAGGCATAGTTATAATCAGGCCAGGATCTTTTCTACAGTGAAGTAAAACCCTGTTTTCGCAGTCTTAAAGATTAAAAAACTTTTTGAAAATTCCGCACAAAATTCTGGCTCCGGTGGTGTAGTGGTTAGGAGCGCGGACTTCTAATATGGTGAACCAGGTTTGATTCCCCACTCCCCCACATGCAGCCAGCTGGGTGACCTTGGGCTTGCCATAGCACCGAGAAAGCTGTTCTGGCCGAGCAGTGACATCAGGGCTCTCTCAGCCTCACCCAACTCACAGGGTGTCTGTTGTGGGGAGAGGAAATTGAAGGCAAGAAAAGTGGCATATAAGAACCAACACTTCTCCTCCTCTGAATGCTGTGTCCCCTTTCCATTTTTAATGAATCTGCAATCCTCCCCTTTCCCCCCATGGAAGGCAATTCACAGTTACCCAGTGAGAAACTTTGGAATTCAAATCTGTCCTCCTCCATTCCCGCCTCTAGTAGCGCTGTCCTTGATACTTATTGACCCTGCCTACTGCTTGCCTTTCCTCCCTCTTGATCTTCCTCCCTGCCATTGTCTCTATAGCCCGTCATTCCTTTTTAACTTTTGAAAATGATCGCGTTACAACTCTGTTGAGAAGCAACACAGGAGCACCTGCTTGCAGGGCACACTCCAGAATGGGACCCTCCATACTTCTGTGTTCTGCCTGCTCACTCTCCTCTGTTGATTTGAACAGGAAAACTGGGTCTTCAAGAGGGAACTGGTGTCGGTGGTTCTTCTGGGCAGTGAGAATCAGGACTGCTGTGTCCCCCCTCCTGCAACTTTCTCCCCCTCCAGTTCTCATAGCATAACCCCATCTGAATGCATTTCCAAGGTTTAAGGCACCACCAGGTGTTTGGTTCTTTCCCCATGCTCCCTCCCACTAGAACTCCCCATTGTTTTTAAGGGGCAGAAACATTCACAACATTTTTCGGTGTACATAGATGGAGGGAGGCAGTTGTTGAAATCACACACAGATTAGCAAGGCAGCTTGCAAAACCACACACACCACAGAGCCTGCATTTATTAATATGCTTCCGTTTGTGTTGTGCTGTGGAGGGTTATTAATCACGTTAGACCGTAATAAATACCAGCTATTTTAGAAAAGAGCCTCTTGTGGCGCAGAGTGGTAAGGCAGCCGTTTGACAGCTTTGCCCATGAGGCTGGGAGTTCGATCCCAGCAGCCGGCTCAAGGTTGACTCAGCCTTCCATCCTTCCGAGGGCGGTAAAATGAGTACCCAGCTTGCTGGGGGGTAAACGGTAATGACTGGGGAAGGCACTGGCAAACCACCCCGTATTGAGTCTGCCATGAAAACGCTGGAGGGCGTCACCCCAAGGGTCAGACATGACTCGATGCTTGCACAGGGGATACCTTTACCTTTACCTATTTTAGAAAAGGAATTTAGAGGAGGGTGGAGGACGCCACAAGGCTCTGGGTACGTGGACAAAAGTAAACAAATCCACAAGATCATAAAAAGGCGGTTTACACTGCAGGAATTGCGAACGTACAACATGGTGTGGCTGACATTTTGAGTTATGTCATTGCGCGACTGCATTACCATGCGTGCACATTATTAAAATATAAAAAACATTTTTTAAGGGGACAGGAGGCGGTACTGCCCACTATTTCGAAGGAAAAGCAAAGCACATGCGGCATATTCAGTCCTGGATTGAAATGGAAGAAAACTACTGATGGAGAACACCAGATGCAATTTTGGATTGTCATGTTAGAATTCCATGTGGAGAGAATTCAGAGAAATCTGTACTGTGGAAATGGTCCAGGTTTCAGAAAGGATAGGGAATGCCTGGAAAGTGGATGAATAGAGATTGACACAAGGTAAATGCACCAGGAGGGGGGGAAAGGCACCCTGCTTCTGTCTGAAAGGCCAGGTGGAGGGAAATCTCCGTGTAGACGCATCAGAGATTTCTACCCCAGAAATTAGGGCAGCATTTTGACAGGCCTAGACCATGCATCAGGGAAGGATGATTTTGGATTTCTCAATTGTGGTGTTAGCCTGAAAAAAAATCCCCTCTTTCATTTTGCTTCTCTCTTATGCAAATCGAACCCAAGACTACTTTCTGTTGTCTAGCACAGAGCGTTTCCCGTAAAGTGTACACATTTTTCACTGTTGTTTCCACATGAGCAAAAATACATTTCACAGCATTCACCTGGATATTGCAGGCCTTTTATATAAATACGACAATATGAATTTTGTATAAAACCCACACGTGACACAGGCAGAGCTATAAAACCATGAACAAAAATGCAAAAAACCCAGAAATGGACAAAATAGGAACCATAAAATAAAGCAGGGAACATTTGCATTCCTAAAAGCTGACACTGCTCTCGGTCCAAGGGGGCCCGTTCGACTGTGTGGATTTGGGCAGTCTCTTCTTTTGCAACCTGGAACTGTCACCATTAAGCTTGCTTTTCCTAATCCTCTGAGAAGGGCTGCACAGCTTTTAAAATTTGCATTTTCTTGAGATATTTTGGTCCGTCTTTCTCTTATGAAGTATCTTCCTGCAGAAGTTTCGGAAGCAGTGTCAGTTGCAGTGGCCTAATTTTGATGATGGAAGGTTGATTGGATTTCCTGAAACCACTGGAGAAAGAAAAATGAGGCAAGGGTCTGAAAACACCCAGCACTTCCTTTTGTGGCCCCCAAGGTTTATTGAAACAGTGTAAGATCGCGCCCTGCATGGGCAATAGGTAGAAGCCCTATTGCTTGTATGCTTTCGTACCTCCAGAAAAATGCATAGGGAAGGAGCATTCTGCCTCTTGGAGGGAGGCAGTCAGAGGTGGGATGTTGGCAGAGACATCCCCCTCCCCACCCCAAATTCAGCACTTTATGTTGATATAGGACAAATCCTGGTTTAAAAAAAAATCCCAAACCCACTTGGTATCCTGGGACTGGATATTCGATTGCATTTTGAAAGTGCTGATTGTTCTTTCGCTCCTTCTCCTCTGCGGTCCTTGCCATTGGCTGAACTGTGTTGGTGATGTCACAGACAAGCTAAGCAACAGACCCCCAACAGGGCTTAGGGACAGAGAAACCAGGGCTGGGATTGCTGCGGAGTTGGGCAGAGCAGGCGGTGGACTAAGGAACAGGAGCCTGTGGAAAGGGTAGGAAGGGAAAGGAAGGGGGAAAGGGGAGGAGGGTCTGCGTCTCAGCCGTAGGGCCCCTACACGGCATGCAGAAGGTCCCAGGTTCAATCCCTGGCATCTCCAGTTAAAAGGACCAGGTAGTAGGTGATGAGAAAGATCTCTGCTTGCGATTCCAGAAATCTGCCGCCTTTCTGAGTAGGCAATGCCAACTTTGATGTGTCGTGGATCTGAGTTGGCTTTGTGGAAGGAGAGGCAGGAAAAACAGGAGGTCCTGGGTAGGGAAAAGGTGGCGGGCAGAGGCTAGAAAGAGCCCAGGAGAGAAAGACCCGTAAAAGAGTTTTTGTGCCTTCACCCTCGAAATCGCACTTGGAACAATCGTTCACAGCCCTGATAAACAAGTTCCATAAAACGCAGCAGAGATGTGGGTTCTCACCGCTGTCACCGGGTGGAGAAGTTTCGGTCTGTCTTCTCCCAAAATGGTTTCCTAGAAGGAGAAGTGGAAGATGGAAGAGGCCACAATGGCTGTTGGGGTTGTGTTGTGTTGTGTTGGGGCAAATGAGACCAAATGCCTAAAATTTGACTCGTGAACACTTTGCACATGAAAGCTGATAAGTAGAATAAAAGTTGGTTCTGCTGCGTCAGACCAAAATGGTTACCCATCTGAAATCCTTGCGTAGTCTTAGAGTAGCCATTCCTATGGATAGATCCAGCGATCTGCAGATACAAAGACTGCACAACTGTTCTGACCGGGCAGTGATATCAGGGCTCTCTCAGCCTCACCCACCCCACAGGGTGTCTGTTGTGGGGAGAGGAATGGGAAGGCAACTGTAAGCCGCTTTGAGCCTCCTTCAGGTAGGGAAAAGCAGCATATAAGAACCAACTCTTCTTCTTCTTCATCTTTCCACCATTCCCCTCTTGACTCTGAGAAAGCATTCTCCCTGATGACCCACACGGACTAACAGCTGCTGTGGGTCGAGAGGTGGTAGTGCGAAGGTAAAATAATCCTTCCCTCCCTCTGAAAGGACGGAATAGGCCAAAGGGGTGATTTTGCCCCTTTCTGCCCCCTCTGTAACTCAATAACTGCAGGAGACCTTTGGCTCTGGAAATAAACGTTTCCGGGGTCAGAAAGGACAGCAGGAACAGGAGGATGTGAGAAAGATTGACAGCTGTCAGTACCTTCTCTTGACAGATGGCTGGATCCACCCCTAGTCTATAAACTGGAAAGAATATTTTCCTTCCTCATAATACCCTTGTTATGATAGTAAAGAATAATAATATGCATGAAGTGCTTTGAATATTGGAACTGTATATTAGAGAAGAAGAGGCTAGTATATTAGAGGCTAGTAAATCTATGTAAATTATAATTTTTATTATTCATTAGGGAAGGGTTTCCCTCCAGAGTAACTAGCGGGCCACTGTGTGAAAGTGAGTGTTGGACCAGAGGACCTACTTGTCTGAGCATCTTGGCTCTTCTTTTGTTCTTAGGGTTAATTAGACCAGTGGTCCCCAACCTGCGGTCCGCGGCCCGGTGCCAGGCCGCGAAGGCCATGGCGCCGGGCCGCGAAGGCCATGGCGCCGGGCCGCGGTTCCCTCTCCCCGCCCCCCCCCCCCGCAGTAAAAAACTTCCCCGGGCCGCAAGCTTGCGGCCCGGGAAGCTTCTTACTGCGGGAGGGGGGGAGAGGGAATTAGGGCCGCATCGTGCATGCGCGGCCGAAATCGTGCATTTGCGAAAGTGCCACACATGCGTGATTTCGGCTGTGCATCGTGCTGCGCAGGCGGGGCAGTTGCCCCGCCGGTCCCCAGCCGGAAAAAGGTTGGGGACCACTGAATTAGACAATTAGAGCAGTTCCTCAGCGGAACAGGCTTCCTTGGGAGATGGTGGCTTCTCCTTCTTTGGAAGTTTTTAGGCAGAGGCTCGATGGCCTGTTAGAAATACTGATTTTATGAACTTAGGCAGATTGTGGAGGGCAGGTAGTTGTGAGTTCCTGCATTGTGCAGGGGGTTCAACAAGATGACCCTGGAGGATCATAGAGTCATAGTTGGAAGGGGGCCTCCAGGGTCATCTAATCCAACCCCCTGCACAATGCAATGTTCAATTCCATTCTGTGGCATGATATGGCAGAACAAAGTTTGACTCCAGGGGCACCTTTAAGAGCAGTGAAGATTAATTCTGGGTGCCTGCACATGACAGCTTATACCAAAATGTCAGTCTTAAAGGTGCCACTGGACTCAGACCTTGTTCCATAGAAGAAAGTGAAATAATTCGGACACTGGAGTGCATTGTAAAAGCAGGCGTAACGTCTTCCCCAGGCAGTGAGTACGGCAAGGAGGAGAAAGGCGAAACATCTCCCCTCACCCTGCACTGGAGGCCTGTGTTTATTCCTACTAGTATCAGGCCTGCTTCAGAAATGTTCTTTTACTCTCCAAAAGCTGTGATCCTACCTCGGATGGAGGGGGAAGGAGGCTCCATCAACGTTATTATTCAAATGAGCGTTTAGTTTGCTTCTGAAGTTAAATAGTTTTTACACTTGAAGCAGGAGAGAAGTCCCCAGAGCTAGTGTGGTGTACAGGTTAAAGAGCGGCAGATTGCAATTTGGAGAGCCGGGTTTGATTCCTCCTCCTCAACATGCAGCCAGCGGGTGACTTTGGACCAATCACAGTTCTCTCAGAGCTCTCTCAGCCCCACCTACCTCACAGGGTGTCTGTTGTGGGGAGATAAAGGGAAGCTGATTAGAAGCCACTTGGAGACTCCTTTAAGTAGTGAAAAGCGGGACATAAAAACTAACGAACTCCTCCTCCTCCATCATCTTCTTCTTGGAGTCTTGTGAAATGACTTCTTTGTACTTCCCAAGAGTCTTGTGACATCTGAGAGGCTTATCAATGTATGGAGACATGACTTTTTAGTAGGGCTGCCAACTTGGGGTTGAGAAATACCAGTGGTGCTGAAAGGGGGCGGGGGGCTCAGCTGCAATCTCAGGAGGGACCTCGGTTGAGTGGGCTTTTTGTATTTGGTAGTGCATAACTGTTACCAGTGTGTTAGCCAAAGAGTCTCTAATTCCATTGAGTTTGTGGTCCCTTTTGGAATTTTGAAATTTGCGCTGCCTCAACATGGCTGCCATAGAGGACACATGACAAACCATTGAGAGGTTGTCCATCCGGCATCCCGCACACCATGGAGATGTCGCTTTCTGCAAACCTGGCTTTTTCTGAAGCACCTTCTATTCCAGTGGGATTGTCCACCCGGCTGAAGAAACATTTGAGCCCCACAAGCCCCACTGGATAGCCTCACCTTGGGGGTAACTGGGCTAGCTTTTGAGAATCCTCATTGGGCCTTGCTACAACATGCAGCATGTTGTATAAGCATAAGGCTTTTGTTCTGGATTTTCACTTCTGCTTAATGCCCCCTCCCTCTTCCTGGATCTGACCTTGGTCATCTTGTCAAAATTTATCTGTGAGATAAATTGAGTTTTTAAGGTAACTAATCAGGTGGAGGGGGGGAAGTAAGCTATTATGTCATCTCCCCCACTTCTGGGACCCAATAATTCAGCACAGCAAAATCAGATTTTCTTGGCTTTGAGACGGGTCCTGCATTTTTTAAGAAAAATAACCAGATTCTTGTAATAGAAATTAAAATTTCTATTATTCTAGTTCTTGTACATAGAATTGCCTCTTCCTTTCCTTTTACAACTCCCCAAAGTATGTGAGTGAAATTTGGTCTATTTTATTGGTGTGTTTAGGAAACGGCTTTACCTGTTGAATTTCTGAATGACTCTGGCTGTGGCAAAAGGAGCTGGGCCAGGTGACAAAGCGGACGGGCTGCCTGCCAGGATGAGTTTGGGTTTATTATTCCTGCTGGTGGGGCCTGACCATCCCCACTTGGATTTTGCCTCTATATGTGTGTATGTGATGACACAACAAGGCCTGTAAGTTAATGGCCGCCCAAATGTCCTATTGTTAACAAAAATCTTATTGTTGCAAAAATCTTGCCAACTGAAGGATGTGGCTTCCGGTCAGACCCTCTTATGTCAGGTCTTCCTCCTGCCATCAACTTTTCTTAGCATTATTGTCTTTTCCACTGAGTCTTCCCACGATGTGACCAGAGTGCCAAAGATTCTATTTCAGTTTTGTGAGAATCGACCGTGTGCGTCATTTTACTGTGCCCCGTCCCGCCTCCCCTGTAAAACATACACACCAGTCAATCAGCAAGTCAACCAAACAAATATAACTAGGAATGAAACCTCGAATCCGGCCTCGTGCCTGGCCTCCAGGAAACTTTTACACCCTTCAGAAAAGTGCTCAGGTTGTGGACTTTGGAAGGGCAAGGCTGACAAAGTACAGAAGTACAGGTTTGCCTCTGCCTCCCCCCCAAATTTTAACCTTCTGCAGCCTGCGGGAGCCGTGAAGCATGCAGCGCCAAATGCAGCGCCAAACGGGGGATGAGACTCTGTGCTTGTAAAACAAAAGCCACCGCCTCCAGCAGACAGGCCCTGCCCTGCTGGGAGAAGAGGCTTCGGATGTGTTTGGACTCGCTGCTCTGTCGTATTGCCAGGGAGTAAGAACAGGGTTGACTTTCTGGTTTCCTGATGCACGGCGAGTGACAACCCGCACTGACTGTTCTCTTCCCCCCGCCCTCCAAGGAGAACCCTCTGCTTGCATCCAAGTTGTAACTAGAGCAGGAGTTTTTTTGGCGCTGAAGCTGTCCGCAGAGAAAGAAACAGGAGCTTTGGAGCAGAAGAGTTGCCTGACAGCTGAGAGGTTTTCTGTGTGTCGAAACCCCCCAGGCAGCTGGGAATTGGGCTGGCATAGATGTAAGGGAGACTTCAACCAGCCGCTCAACGCCTCCCTTGCCCCCATGTTCCAGGAGCGAAGAAGTTCATAGTTCTGGACTCATCGGCAGCAAAAATCACAATGTCTGTGAATTCAGGCTGGCCTCTGCATCCCTCTGGAAAGGTAATGCAATCTCTGGGGCATGTCGAGTGGGATGTCTGGGCTGCTAACTGCTGGGGCTGAATTTCTGCGTGTGGAGGAGAGGCACTTTTGGAGAGCAAAGGGGGCAGATTTTGGCCCTTCCAATCCTTAGTTGTTTGGAAGTTGGCTCTGGGCTGTGGTTTCCCTCCTCCGGAGAAGCGGCATCCTGCAAATGTGTTCTCACTAACTGTGGCACTTCCCTCCGGTGAAAGTAGACTTCCCCAAGAAAGAACGTTTGCACCGGGGGAACGGCGCTGTCGTTAGTGAGAAGGAGGTGCATTAGTGGGAAGGGTGCGCAAGCTGAATTCTGGTTTAGCGGATGAAATGTCTTCCTGTATTGTCCTATGCTTTGTTTGTGTCCAGCTCCTCCAGTTCGCTTGTAGGCCCACCACATTATTGATACACACACACATGCGCATTACAAAAACACTGCCAAAAAGCCAGTCTTGGCAGGACTGTACATATGGTGGTGACGATCTTCTATTCTGTTTTTGTTTTGCTTTCTGAGGCAGATGTGCAATCTTGATGGTGGGAAAACACTGTGCAAAGAGAACCTTGATATGAGGGGATTTATTATTAGTGTTGCTTTTCTGCATTTTTTTATCAGCATGCACGTGTGGCAAAAGGGAAGGCGGTGCAAAGGAACCAAAGCCCCCTTCCAGTATATTGCATATGCACAGCTCTCTAGTGTGAATGGGGGGGGGGGGAATAACACACTGTGTTTAATGCATCAGTTTCACTTTGGAAATAAGACGGACCAATTCAGAGCTGTGAAATCTAGTAGAAAATTTGGATTCAGAGAATTTCTGGCACGTAATTGGTGCAAGTTAGGGAAAGGGTAAAAGGGGTGCACAGGAGTACCATCGCAGGGCCCAATCCAGTCATTTGAGGGCTCTAAGAGGTTAGGCCTCTTGTGGCGCAGAGTGGTAAGGTAGCCGGCATGCTGTCTGAAGCTCTGACCATGAGGCTGGGAGTTCGATCCCAGCAGCCGGCTCAAGGTTGACTCAGCCTTCCATCCTTCCGAGGCCGGTAAAATGAGTACCCAGCTTGCTGGGGGGGTAAACGGTAATAACTGGGGAAGGCACTGGCAAACCACCCCGTGTTGAGTCTGCCATGAAAACGCTGGAGGGCATCACCCTAAGGGTCAGACATGACTTTGTGCTTGCACAGGGGATACCTTTACCTTTAAGAGGTTAGGTGTTCCTATGAAATGCCCATAGCTAGTAACATGTGGGTCATGCAAACAAAATTTGTCCTGTGTCAAATGGCCTTGTGTGCTCTTGTGCTGGCTCAGGCTGCAGTCTGTTAGAGGCAGGTTTCAGCAGGAGTAGCTGGCCGATTCAAGCAGCGCTGGTTGGGAGGGAAGCAGAGGGAGCCAGGTCATAAGCTGGGGGTCCAAAGAAGTCAGACAAGGGCAGTCCAAGAGTCAAAGTCCAATAGGTGCGGTCCAAGGTGAGAAGTTCCAGGAATCAAGCAAAGTAGGTGGCAGTAATCAATGTGCATGGTTGCATCCATGTCTGTCTTGCACCACACATCGTTGACTGAGGAACAACTTCCCATTAAAAAAAGAGAGCTAATTGCAGTCATTTACAACTTACAACCAGTCTTGACTACTGTAATATTGCCCACATGGACCTTCCTTTGAAGACTACTTGGAAAGCATATTTGATTCAGAATGAAATTCCTAATTGGGGCAAGTTGCATAGAGCCTTCGATGTCCATTCTGTCATCTTCATTTGCTGACATTTTGTTTCCAGATTCTATTTGATTCAGGCTGGTTTTATTTTATTTTATTACATTTATATTCCACCCTCATCTTTAAAGCCTTAAACTAACAATCAGGGTCCAGGATACATGCAGACCTGCTGCATTCCAAGTTGTAACTTTGAGTCCATTCTTGCAATGGTTCTGTCAGAAATCTCATTGGCGACCATGTGGGATAAACAAGACTTCTTTCCTCAAGGAAGCCCCTCTTGTACCTTCCCTTGGGGGGCATTTCAGCATCTGGCCATTCAGGCTCCTTGTTTAATGGTATTTGCTGGATTTGACTTCTGTACTTGGTCTGCCGTTTTGCTTTCTTTTTGCTGTTGGGAAAGTGTATGGCCCTTGTCCCCAGTATAAGCTTGTTTGGGTCTCCATTGTAGAAACAGTGGGGTATAAATGAAGTAAATAAGTATGTTCCGACAAGATTGACATTGTTCACTGTGGGCTCATGCGGTGTGTAAGTGTGTAGAAAGGTCTGTTGGAGGAGAGCTGGCACATTCATGGGCTCTTTCTGGCAGAGAGTGCGCTTACTGTGGTCAATGTGTGTAGTGGGGAGCATGAATGAAAACATGCACTGGATAACTACTAGGCAGCGGCAGGCCATCCTGGCTCCTTGGCGTGTCCTTGAATGTTTGGGATGTGACTCTCCCATTCGTGTTTATTACAGCAAACCCCAGCGTACCTGGTGTGAAGTGGGATCTCAAACCAGCATTCGCATTTTGCAGTTTCTTTATATCCCACTTTTCCTTTCTGTTGGAATTGAAAGTATCTTAGAGCAGGAGTAGTCAACCTGTGGTCCTCCAGATGTTCATGGACTACAATTACCATGAGCCCCTGCCAGCGTTTGCTGGCAGGGGCTCATGGGAATTGTAGTCCATGGACATCTGGAGGACCACAGGTTGACCACCCCGTGTCTTAGAGCATCGTTCTCCCCTTCTCTACTTTCCTATAACGACAACCCTGTAAGGCATGCCGGGTTGAGAGTTTGTGATAGTCCCATGGTCACCCAGTGAGCAGCTGTGACCGTAATAAAGATCTGACCGACTGACTGAGCAGCCTTGGTTGAAGTAGAGATTCGAACTCAGGTCTCCCAGGATCTCCTAGGATCCTACTCCACCACACTCTCCACTACATCTGCTGTGAAGCCCACACAAAAATAGTGTGCGCATAAGGGAAATAAATTCTTGCCCTTCTAAGCCGATTGTTTCCTGGTACTTATTAGAACAGCTTTGGGAGTTGTGTAAAGTAATACGGAAACACTGCCTGACATTTTGAGGGGTGCAGGGGTTTCAGGCCCGTGGGAGCCTGAAATCCCCCCCACACCCCCAGTCCCGTCCATTTGAGGAGAGAGAAGCTGAAAACCATTGGAAAGGCTTACTTTCCTCTCTCTCTATCTTTGTCATTAACTTGACAAGACCGCAGATGCTTGTTGGTGACATTAACCAAACCACAGTCTTGTTTCCCCGTTATCAACCTGCTGGTTGCTGGGCCAGGGCTGCATGTCATTTTTTCCTGTGGTTCTCTTGTGCTTGTGAAATGACTGTACAGTCGGCTGTCTTATTTCTTGGAGGTTAATTCTGTAGCGACCTCTGGAACTCGTGTCCTGTCAAACCTGGTTCAGGTCAGTTGTTTTAAATCTCTTTCCTTCCCCCCTTCCCTTATTCCTGCTACATGTAAGGAATACCACAACCACTTCCCTCAGTGTGAACGATCCCAAAGCTGTGAACTGATCCAGTTAGGGCTGATCCTGCGTTGAGCAGGGGGTTGGACTAGATGGCCTGTATGGCCCCTTCCAACTCTATGATTCTATGATTCTAAGCCCTAGAAGGAATGGCTGAGGGACTTGGGAATGTTCAGTCTGGAGAAAAGGAGGCTGAGAGGGGACATGATAACCCTCTTTAAGTATTTGAAAGGTTGTCACTTGGAGGAGGGCAGGATGCTGTTTCCGTTGGCTGCAGAGGAGAGGACACGCAGTAATGGGTTTAAACTTCAAGTACAACGATATAGGCTAGATATCAGGAAAAAAAATTTCACAGTCAGAGTAGTTCAGCAGTGGAATAGGCTACCTAAGGAGGTGGTGAGCTCCCCCTCACTGGCAGTCTTCAAGCAAAGGCTGGATACACACTTTTCTTGGATGCTTTAGGATGCTTTGGGCTGATTCTGCGTTGAGCCTGTATGGCCCCTTCCAACTCTATGATTCTATGATTCTATGAACTGTTCCGGATTAGCGTAGACTGCAACCGTGAGATCATGCATATGGGAATCTCTTCCCTCCTTTCCCCTCTTTTTACACGGGCTTCTTCATCCCTGCTGTTTAAAAGGGCCGGGTGCAAAAAAATTCGCTTTCTCTGTCCCTCTCCACCCCCCAACTACACCACATGCCACTTCTAGGCACAGCCACATTTTCTGGCCATCTGTTCAGCAATTTTGTTATTATTGGACAGACGGTCAGAAAGTGTGCAGATTTCGCTCCGATGCGGTCCCATCCCCAGATCGTTCTTCGGGGCTGGAGATTCCAGGTTTGACAAGCCGATTGCAGAACACCGATCCCTGCTGTCTTCTCAAAGCGGAGGCCCCTCTTTCAAGAGCCTTGATCTGTTGTTCCCCTTTGAATAAGGGGTGTCTGTCATTAATTCTTTGCTGTCCTCTACACCAGGGGCAGTCAACCTGTGGTCCTCCAGATGTCCATGGACTACAATTCCCATGAGCCCCTGCCAGCATTTGCTGGCAGGGGCTCATGGTAATTGTAGTCCATGGACATCTGGAGGGCCACAGGTTGAGTACCCCTGCTCTACGCGGCTTTTTCTTTTGAGCTTTCTTTTCCAGAAATCCTTTCTGTTTCTGGCTTCTTTCGACTGCTGGTCTCTGTGTGTGTTTTGTTTTATAGCTGCTGCTAATGAACTTTGAACAAGCTTGAGAACCACAAGACAGGCTTGGCCTGAACTTGGCAGAGGGAGCAGGGGAAGTGAGTGGCCTTCCGAACTTCTCCTCCCGCAGGCCCTCCACTTGATTTTAGTACCAAACCCATACAAGGCACTGTAAGGAACATTACAAAGTGCTGTTAGTCAAAGGGCAAAGAATCAGATGTAGGCTGAGGGAGTCTGAACTGGCAACGACAGACCAGGAAAGAGGTATTGGGGTTGTGTCATCATGCCGCTCAATAAAAATTCAGGTTTAGTGCGGCAGAGCAGTGTTGAAAAAGGAAAACGCCTTGGTGTATGGGCGGCGGCTTCTAATTTGTTCGCTTATTTACGGTGATTGACTATCAGGCCTCTAATCTGGAGAGCCGGGTTTGAGTCCCCACTCCTCCATGACTATCCCAGAAAGACAAAAACACTAAGAAGCCTATTTGGATGAACAGAGAACTTCAAGAGGAACTAAGAAAGAAAAGGGAAATGGAGGGAAATGGAGGGAAGGACAGAGCTCTAAAGAAGAGTACCTACAGGTTACTAGGCACTGTAGATCAATCATAAGAGAGGCCAAAGCTGAGAGTGAGCTAAGATTGGCCAGGGAAGCCCATTGTAACAAGAAAAGATTTTTCAGTTATGTGAGGAGCAGGAGGAGGAGTTGGTTCTTATAAGCCACTTTTCTCTACCCGAAGGGGGCTCAAAGCGGCTTACAGTCGTCTTCCCTTTCCTTTCCCCACAGCTTGGTCAAAACAGTTTTATCACTGCCATGGCGAGCCCAAGCTCACCCTTGCTTGCATGTGACATTTCTTCTGGCTCTAGGATTCATGAAAACTCTATGGTTTGGGGACTAGTTTAGAGCATCACCCCACTGTCCCTATTTTTTTTCATGCCAGCAGTGACATCATGTGCCTGCCCCTACCCCCAGCTTCTCCCCATGGCTTGCTAATCATGTAGTTAGAGACCCTCTGAAGCCCCCGCTGCTGACCTCCAGTCTGGATTTAAGCCTGGCTGCCCGTACTTTCACCAAGGCTCTGGCCCAGCATGCGTCTTCTATTTGTGTTGCCAATGCAATGCATGGCAAACACGCAGCTCCAGTTTGGGTTTTGAATCCTGGGGCGCTCCAGGGCGCGTCTGTGTTTGCAAGGAATCGCGACAGCAGAGGACCTCAGCGGGAGAGAGTCTCTCGCAGAGAAAGAGCAGAATTGCCACAGACGGAGCGCAGGGGGGAGAGAGAGAAGGTCATGGCAGGCGGTAGGCAGGAAGCCAGTGGTTTCCTTGGGAAGAACTGATCCAGAGCAGGAGGAGAAGAGGGCTTGATTAGATAAAAGCGAACAGAAGGGCACTAAATTCACACGGCAATTTTCTTTGCAGAAACGACTGCGGAGTTTTATTTTCCCAGAACTGACTGCGACACAACAACACCACAGTTGCCTGCTGAGGCCAAAGAGTTCATGGCTCCATTAATCGCATCAGAGAACTGTGGAGCTTGCTTCTCCGGAAGTTCTGTGGCAGGGCTGGCTAGCCGCGGCCTTGCGTGGACCGCTCTTAGAAGCCCCGTGGCCCCTCCCCGGGGCGTGGGGTCTATAAAGCAATTTTCTAAATGTGCAAAACTCGGGATCTCTCAACAGTTAAGGCGTAGCTGGACTGCGTTAAATGATCCAGAAATGCAACTGTTGTGCAAGAACATAAAGGAGCGTCTTTTGCTGGATTGGAGCTTTTTTGGATGGATAGCAGCCACTAAGGGCACATTTTAAAGGGGGAGAGCAGTAGGGGGGGGGGAATAGTTTATTTATTTCCCTCATGCCATTTTCCTGCTGAAAATCAGCACACGTGAATTTCAGCAAATTTGCAGGTGTTAGAAGAAGAGTTGGCTTCAGAATTTTGGAGTACCTTTGCAAGGAATCATAAAATCATAGAGTTGGCCATACAGGCCATCTAGTCCAACCCCCTGCTCAACGCAGGATCAGCCCTAAGCATCCTAAAGCATCCAAGAAAAGTGTGTATCCAACCTTTGCTTGAAGACTGCCAGTGAATCCTCACTGAATCCTCAGTGACCAAGACAATCCCTTGATTTGGGAGATGTAGGAGGATTCTCTTGGATCATCCACAATTGGGGATGAAGTGCTCTTTGTTTGGGGACTGCCTTCGGGGGCTGATCCTGTCCAGATGGCTAAATGCAAGTTGATTCTTCAAGAGGGGAAACTGGAATTGCACATCTGAGAGGTGCCTGCTTTGGATTTCCAAAGAAGCACAGGTTTCAGAAGGGCCGGTAAATGAGAACCAGCTCATGTAGGTTCCCTGGTAGCCTTAGTACTTCTCCCACAATGGCCCAGCTGTGTCTACTTCCACCATTTTTTCCGTTTCATGAAGTCTTCAGTTGGCAAGACCTGAGCAAGGCTATCAGTTCTAGGATGCTTGGGGAGGTTATTACTTCATAGGGTTGCTGTAAGTGGGAAGTGAGTTGACGTCACATAGAACAGAAGAAGAACTAGTTTCTTTTGTACCCCGCTTTTTACTACCTGAATGAGTATCATAGAATCATAGGGTTGGAAGGGACCTCCTGGGTCATCTAGTCCAACCCCCTGCACTATGCAGGACACTCACATCCCAATCGCTCATCCGCTGTAACCTGCCACCCCTTGAGCCTTCACAGAATCAGCCTCTCCGTCAGATGGCTATCTAGCCTCTGTTTAAAAATTTCCAAAGATGGAGAACCCACCAGTTTACAATTGCCTACCCTCCCTCTTCCTACAATAGACACCCTGTGACGTGGGTGAGGTTGAGAGAACTCTAAGAGAACTGTGACTGGCCCAAGGTCACCCAGCTGGCTGCACGTGGAGGAGGAGGAGCGGGGAATCGAACCCGGTTCTCCAGAATAGAGGCCATCACTCTTAACCACGACACCAAGCTGGCTCGCACATGTGTACTCTGGGCTTTCCCAAGTCTTGTTGGAAGACGTTTCCTGCAACTCGATTTGTCTTGGTTTTATTGAAAGCCTCCCGGGTTGTTTCCCGGCCTTCACGCCTGTGTCGGTATCTCGTTCCGCAGTTTGGCAACCACAACTCTTGGCAGGTGTTTCCCTTGCTCAGTCTCAGTTGGCTGAGCACCATTTCTCCCTGTGAGGAGCCGGGTGCTGACCGCTGGGGGTGCGTGTGCGTGTGGCATCGCTTGTTACTCTGCCAGAGCCTTGTCTGTTATCAGAATTAGCCAGACAAATCTCTCCGTCACCTGGAAGAACATGGCAGGCCTGGCGTTGTCCAATCCCAGATGGCGGAGACCCACGCTTACATGCCAGGGAAGATTCTTTGCATGCCGAACGTCCCCAGGTTCAGTCCCCTGCAGTTTGTCCTAGGCAAAGCGGCCGCTCGGTTTGGCCAAGCTGATGCTTGCTTTCTGTATTCAAAGGGGTCGTGCCAGCGCATGTCAGCCTGCACACGGTGAAGGTTTTCTGGGTTCGGTCTCTGGCAGTGATGTGGGGCAGAAAAGGTGGCACAGAAAATTTTGTGGGAAATTTTCCCAGTTAAACTTCTTTGTAGGAAACGCTCCGTCTATTGTAGTCTGTTTATCTGTAACGGCCAGGGCTGCTGCGCTGCAAATCAGTCATGTTGGATGGGCTGAATGGAGGCCGTGAGACAAACCCCTAGCGCTTGTCCTTGGCGAATTTGCCTTCTTTTGCTGACATTATTTGAGTATCCCGATTCTTTATTCAAATCTGAATTTGAAAACGTCCCTGGAAAACCCACATTGCCGGTCCCCAACCTCTCCATTTAACAGATCTCAGGACCCCTGCTGTGCGCTACAAGCCCTGGTGTTCGTTAGTGGACAACATGAGAACTTGGTATCAGATGGTGGCAGCTACAAGAGGCGAACTGGATAACCATATGGAGCAGAGGTCCATGGGTGGCTATTATCCACAAGGAATAGATGGGACGCCTTGTCTGTGGCAGTGATGCTCTGTCTGGTGTAGAGCCAGCTTGGTGTAGTGGTCAGGAGCGCGGACTTCTAATCTGGCATGCCGGGTTCGATTCTGCACTCCCCCACATGCAGCCAGCTGGGTAACCTTGGGCTTGCCATGGCACTGGGCAGTGATATCAGGGCTCTCTCAGCCTCACCCACCTCACAGGGTGTCTGTTGTGGGGAGAGGAAAGGGAAGGTGACTGTGAGCCGCTTTGAGCCTCCTTCGGGTAGAGAAAAGCGGCATCTAAGAACCAACTCTTCTTCTTCTTCAGTAATATCAGGGCTCTCCCAGCCTCACCTCCCTCACAGGGTGTCTGTTGTGGGGAGAGGAAAGGGAAGGGTAGAGAAAAGCGGCATCTGAGAACCAGCTCTTCTTCTTCTTCTTTTTGGTGCTTGGGGGCCAAGAGGGGGAGGGCTTCTGGAGTTCTGGCCCCACTGGTGGACCTCCTAATGGCACCCGCGTTTTGGCCACTTGTGTGACACAGAGTGTTGGACTGGATGGACCATTGGCCTGATCCAGCAAGGCGTCTCTTACGTTCTGACGCACAGTGGGCATCCGTGGCTGATACTTTACCACTCATGACCAGATCATGGGAGAAGGTGCTTCAGCTTTCACCCTTTGTGCCATTTTCGCGGTATACCCCGCAGAGCGACTGTTCTGTGCTTGTTGTCTTTTGCAAAGAAAAAATATGTGTACCCGCATACGTGATGCGATTTCACAGTGGGGCCAGGAGCTGCTCCTGTGAGCAGAAGGGGGCCGGTCTGCACAGAACTCCCATCGTGCATCTGAGACATAATTACAAGCCACAAGAAGAGCCTTGCTGGATCGTACTCAAGGACCATCAAGTCCCTCATCCTGTTGTTCTCACAGCGGCCGACCAGCTGCCTCTGAGAAGCCCATGAGCAGGACGACTGCCATAGTACCCTCCCACGCATGCTCCCCAGGAAACGATGCAGAGAGCCCTGCAAAGTCCTTGTCTCAGCTGCTGACACCCCCTCCCCCCTACTTTGCAACGTGTACCAGGGTCCTTGCCTGTTAGGTAAATCCTCTCTCAGGCTGGGCCCCTGCAAATCTCTCAGCAGACAAGGCCAAAATCACCCTCTGGTCTGCCTCTGAAGGCGTCTTCATGCGTTCATCCGAATGAAGACCGCCTCTTAGAGCAATGGTCCCCAACCTTTTTATTACTGGGGACCGGTAAATGCTTGACAATTTTACTGAGGCCTGGGGGGGGGGTAGTCTTTTGCCGAGGGACATTGCCGCCGCCTGAGCCCCTGCTCCACTTGCTTTCCCGCCGGCACCCCTGACTTCCCGCCGCCCGCTGGGGGGCACTGCCAGCAGCAGCTGCACAGTGCCATGCCGAGAGGGAGCCCCAGCCATGGCCACCGGAGAACACCAAAGGTGAGCTGGTGGCAGAGTGGCAGGGCAGCCCCCGAGGCAGCAGCCAGGAAGGAGGACGAGGAGGAGCCACGGCCCGGTACCGACTGATCCACAGACCGGTACTGATCCCCGGACCGGGGGTTGGGGACCACTGCCTTAGAGAGCTGATACTTGGACCCATATCCAGGTAAACAGGCTAGATCTGCTGCTGCGTTGTACATTTGGAGATGTTTGCCTCTCGTGTTCCCTCTTGGCCGCCCGCCGAGTCTGCTCTTGAGGCTCCCCACAAAGCAGGTTCTCTGTTGTCGCCTCCCTGCACAACTCCTGGTTTCCCCACTGCCTGCTTCCAATTCATTGGACTGCCTGCACTCCACGCGCAGACGGCAGCCGATCCTTTTGCTGGCTCACTCCGGCAATGCCAGGAAACGGGATGACTCGCCCTAGGCTGGTCTTTATCACCCCGTCGCCCGCCTGTCAGCTTCTCATCACCTGGCGGCTTCCGATGCTGATCGTACCCGGAGGAGGGTTAGACAGCCGGTTCGGCACGTCAAGGGCCAGACGGAAAAGGTATCGCCGACTTAAGGGCAGATCCTAGTTTGCCCTGGCTGCATTTGCATCATTGACTCTGTGATTTCCCCTCCCCCCCCCCGCTTTCTTGCAAAATTATTCAGAACGGTGAGATATTAGCATGAGTTAAAACAAGCGTAGAATGTGCCAGAGAGAACCAGTCTGTAAACAGTACAGCTTTTGAGATAATCTGGGTCTCTTTTTTTAATGCATATAGATGTTCCTTCTTTGTTGTAGCCACGGCGAGCCTTTATGTGTTCATCAATGCCTTGTGTGTTGGAACATATGTCACAAGTTAATTGGGTATTGATCATCCCTTCTCTCCAGAGGTTTGTGGGATCCGTAGTGCTCTTAATGGTTGGGGGCCCCTAAACACATCCCCTTAACGAACATCTTTATCAGACTACAGTTCCCAGGATTCTTGGTGGGGGGAATCTTGACAGTTAAACTGGCGTAGAACAGTTATAACTTTTGTTGTGTGGTTCCTTGTAATCCTGTTTCTTCCTACAGTAAGCCCTCTGAAGAGCTTTCCCCTAAATAAGACTTTTTCAAACAGGATTTTGAAACCCTGGTGGATTTCTTGACAGCCCTGGAATGGTTTCCTGAATGGGTGGGAGCTAATTATTATTTTTTTTAAATTATTAAACATTTTTCAGGCAATATGACCACGTATGCTCATGTCGACCTGCCCCCCCCACAAGAAAAATGGCCAATGAAGGAGCTGGAGGGGGTGAGAAGGGGAGAGCCCCCATGTGGGCATGTCCACAGCTCTGCTTCCCGACCATATTGTGCATGGCCGTGCCTCTTCTGGGGTTTCTCGAAGCCTGAAAAATGTTTCAGGGGTTTCTCAATGGTAAAAATTGTTGAAAGAGGCTGCCCTAAATTTCAGTCCACACTAAGGGCTGAACTATTAGATGGAAGATGAATAACTGGATATCTCATTTTTTTAAATGTAAAAGTAACCAGAGTGGGGAAGGGGGTTAAATTGGAGCCCTTTAGGTAAAGATTTAACTTTTTCCTCCTCTTCTACCTGTATTGTTTTCCTTATTGCTTTCCCTTCTCCCCACAAACTGATAGAGAACCCCAAAAAATGGAATATGGGTATGTTTCCTTGTTGAGGCTAGTCAGCTGTGAGTGGGGGCGAAGGGAGGGGGATGATGGGAGAAAGGGTTAACGCTCCCCCATTTTACTCCTGTTCCGAATTTGGCACCTCAGTAGCTTTTGTCTAGGAGCCAGTGTGTTGTGATGATTAAGGTCTAGGTCAGGTGGCCAAACGGTGACTCTCCAGATGGACTACAATTCCCATGAGCCCCTGGCAGGGGCTCATAGGAATTGTAGTCCATGGACATCTGGAGAGCCACCGTTTGGCCACCCCTGTTGGAGCTGCTGGTTCGAATCTCCATTATGCCATGGAAGCTGAGCGACTAAACTCGGGCCAGTAACTTGTTCTTAGCCAAGTCAACCTCTCAGGGTTGTTGTGAGGAAAAAATGGAGAAGGGGAGAATGTTGCTAGCCATTTCGGGTCTCCACTGGGGGGAAAAAGCAGGAGTATAAATATAAAATGAAGTAAATGAATGCATTTTTGAAATTTTATTGGGAGATAAACATCCCACGCCTCCCATACAAATGGATTGTCCAGCCCCAATTCTTCGAATACCGAGTCAAGTTGAGGCCATCCTGATGGTGACTTGAACACACTGGGAAACGTCCCAAACAACCCAGTAATGTAATATTGGGTCTTCAGGCAGGAGCGTGGGGCTAGCAACCACAGTTGGTGGTGGGTGGGGTAGAGAAATTCATTTTACGAGCGGCAGTGCTGCTTAATTATCTGCACATCTCACTTGCCTGTCATTAACCTAATTGGAGTGTGATTTTAATGAATGCAGCAGACGCCAAAGCATAGCAGCCAGGCAGGTCGGTGGGAACAGTATGCTGTTGGTACGAGTTGAGGCGCATAAAGGATCACGCTGGATCTTTGCGGCACATGCTCTAAAGCAGGGGTAGTCAACCTGTGGCCCTCCAGATGTTCGTGGACAACAATTCCCATGAGCCCCTGCCAGCAAACGCTGGCAGGGGCTCATGGGAATTGTAGTCCACGAACATCTGGAGGGCCACAGGTTGACTACCCCTGCTCTAAAGAACCCACAAACCCTCCGGAATCATGGTCTTCCAGGGAGGAAGCTAAATCAGGTACAGGAGTGGCTACCCAAAGGCATGTGTTTTAGCCAAAGCCAGACCGTCTGGGGAGTGTTCCGAAGAAAATTGCTGGCGGTTAATACCTGCCCGATCCCAGACATGAATCAAAGGATCAAACTGGCTGCTGCACGGGGGACGTGTGAGCAGCACTTTCTCAGTTATTTCTTTGAAGCTAGAAAACGACCAAGGGAAGCCGCCGGTTTGCGCGAGGAATTCTTTGAGCGATTTCTCCGTGTGAACCTCCTCCTTTTTGTCTGTTTGTGAGTCAATACGGGTAGAACACAAGTTGCGCCTTGTTCCTTTGCATCCCTGGCAAAATACTTGCTTGACTTTGGTTGTGATAGCAAGGCTGTTTATGCACCGGAGATTACATAATTCTCAGTCGGGATTTTGGAACCTTTATTAGACGCCTTTATCTGTTGCTCTGGTGTAGTCCAGTGGGTTCAAGAAGGACACATCCTTTGAGAAACCCCAGACTCGGGTGGTCTCATACAAACTGCTCTTGTTTGTTTAGTATATTTGTATTCCGCTTTTCTCCCTAAGTGGGATCCAGAGCAACTAGAGGGGAAAATCCCTTAAAGCCAAGAAGGGAAACCTTTTGATTTCTAAGCAGGTCTTCTCTCTCCCCACTAGCTGATCTTGTCCCCAGGTCTTAGCTCTGATCCTTTGGCGAACAACAACCAACTGGCCAAATGCCCCACATCTCGCTCGAGTCTGTGGGGGAATCCCAGGGCTACAGAGAATGAAGAAAGATGTAAACTCAGCAACCGCTGACCAGCTGATCTCCCCCCCCCCTGGTTCCACTTTCAGTCTCAGCGTGATCTGCCCTGCCACCAATGCACAACACAAATGTGACACTACTGGACTACCTTACAGGACTGTTGTAGGGATTACAGTTAAGGAATGGTAGCGCAAAGCTGGCAGGGGCTCGTGGGAATTGTAGTCCATGGACATCTGGAGGGCCGCAGTTTGACTACCCCTGCTTTAACTGGTATTTAGACGTGACGCAGCATGACGGCACTCACCCCAAATAGCTTCACCCTGTTTAATGGATGCAAGATGCTTCTCTGGTTTTGTGGGAAACTGTCTTTTCTCATGGTGGGGGGAGCCTTTCCCAGCTCTGTTAGCAAGAATCTTTCCAGTTGGGAGTGGGGGTAGGATTGAACCCGGGGTCTGCATGTGGAACATGTGGGGCCCCCAAGGGGCTCCAATATAGTTGCAAGGTACAGATGGGAAAACAACTGGATTAGAGTCCAGGAGCCCCTTGGGGGGCCCAGGAGAAGAGTCAGATGTCCCTGCTTTTATACCCTGAAAATCTTGTAGGTCTTCAAGGGGCTAGCGGAGGTGCAATCTAACTGTTTTACTGCCAACCGTCTTTTTTACTCTCTGAAACGACAGGACGACATTTGAGTCCAGCAGCACCCTTAAGACCAACAAAGTGGAATTCAAAGCATAAGCTAGCCATTCTCAGCTTTTTTTTACACTGGAGAACCCCCGGAAACATTCTTTGAGAAACCCCAGAAGTGGCACAATCTTGCAGAATATGGTTGGAAAGCAGAATTATGAGAGCCAGTTTGGTGTAGTGGTTAGGAGTGCGGACTTCTAATCTGGCATGCCGGGTTCGATTCTGCACTCCCCCACATGCAACCAGCTGGGTGACCCTGGGCTCGCCACAGCACTGATAAAGCTGTTCTGACTGAGCAGTGATATCAGGGCTCTCTCAGCCTCACCCACCTCACAGGGTGTCTGTTGTGGGGAGAGGAATGGGAAGGTGACTGTAAGCCGCTTTGAGCCTCCTTTGGGTAGAGAAAAGCGGCATATAAGAACCAACTCTTCTTCTTGTTGTGTACATGTCCACCCGGGACCCTCCCTTTCCCACCCCCTCCAGGCCCATCATTGGCCATGTGGGGAGGGTGTCGATGGTCCTGTCACCTGATAAATGTTTAAAAAATATAAGCAATTAATTAAATAACCCATTCAAGAAACTCTTCCAGGGCTTTCAAGAAACCCCAGGGTTTCATGAAGCCCAGTTTGAGAAAACCTGGCCTGGTGGAATAGCTCTATATTACAAGCCCTGCGGAATTGTCTGATCTCTAATCTCATGCTCTAATCCCAGTTGGCAGATCGTTCCACCAGACCAGGGCCTGCACCGAAAAGGCCCTGACTTTGGAGCTGGGGATCCTGAGCAGATTCTGCCCGCTAGATCTTAATTGTGGAGGGGGTTGGACTAGACCTCGAGGGCCCTTCCAGCTCTTTGTTTCTGAGGCAGGCACTCTACCGCCGGGCCACCGGCTTCCTGCCTTCAACTGGCAAAGTAAAGTAGAGACACTTGCACCAGCCATGCACCTCCCCCCTCCCTCCCCAGCAGCCGCCTCCAGTTGTGCCCATGCACCCAGCTCTCTGGGGAGTTCCAGACCTCAGAAGAGGAGTTTTGCTTTCCTCTCTCTTCTTCCGTCCTGCTAGAAAAACCACAGTGGTTAGTGCAAGTAATCCTGGAGCCCCAGGACCGCCTCATCTCCCCCCTGCATCTTTAAATCCCGCTTCTGTTGCAGACAGCGCAGTGTTGCAAAGCACGCTTCATCTTTAACAGGCAACTTCCCCTTCTTTGCCGGCCTCCCTTTTTCTTTTCACAGCTACCAAGTTAGCACCCACGGGCCCCTCGGTCTTCCTCCGAGTTCCCGGCCGCCGTCCACCATCTACCAACCATGAAGCCCAGCCAGCCTTCCTGCCTTCTGGGGTTCCTTCTCGGACTCGCTGCCACCCTGGCTGCAGACCTGATGCCAAGGGTGACCATCTGGAGCGGTAAGTAACCCAAAGACGGGGGGAGTCCGTGGCAAACCGGGAGGCACATTCTGTAATATTCTGTTGTGGGGAACATTCTGTTGTGGGGAGAGGAATGGGAAGGCGACTGTAAGCCACTTTGAGCCTCCTTCGGGTAGGGAAAAGCGGCATATAACAACCAACTCTTCTTCTTCTTCTTCTTCTTCTTCTAATAAGGGCATGCGAGGGCTAGATACAGAACGAGCTGGACAGCCCTTCTGCCTGGCAGAAATTGGTACTGGCTGCAGAATGCTGGCGTCCTAAGAACGCTGATGTTGAATCCTTACATGAAGCGGTTCAGAGAGTTGGATGTGTGTATCTTGTCGAATAGGAGGGCAAGGACTGGTAGAATAGCTGTGTTTTAACTATATTAATTAATTAATTATATTTATATACCGCCCTCCCCGGAGGCTCAGGGCAGTTTACATAAAACATATAAACAACACAAGAAACAATCCATAGCCTATAAATAACCATAATTTATTTCAATTTATTTTTATTTCATTTTATTTCTTACATTTTTATACCACCCTCCCTTGCAGCTCAGGGCAGTTCACAGGGACCAAGAAAACAACAAGACCATGAAAACAACAAGACCTGAACCCTACAGATTGGTCAAATTGGGGGAATTCTAGAGGGCCCATATTAGTTGTAGGTTTCATTTCTTTGAAGATGAAATGAGCAAAACCTTGTGTTTCTAAAAAGGCTCCCCCCCCCCCCAGCAGAGTACAAATTGGGAGGAGAGGAGAAAGTTAGTGAATGGCTTACCGGGCCACCTCTTAAGAAAAGCTAATAGGTATACCTAGAGACAATAGGAGGCTCCAGTCTCCAAGCAGGGGATGGAATTGGAGGTTTTATTTATTTATTTATTTATTTATTTAGATTTCTATACCGCCCATTTCATTGCAGCTCTGGGCGGTTTACACAGAACATTATAACTTACATGGAATGTAAGTATTTTAAATGCTATAGAGACTCCAGGAAGGAAGGAGATTCCTGTAGATGTCCAGGAAATCTCTCACCAGGCCTGATTTGATCAGTGGGTGGGGGAAAGAGAATTGTTAATTTTATTGGGGGTTTTAATGGGAGTTCTATTGTATGGGGGTTTTATCATGTAACCCTCCGAGAGTGGCGGGAAATAAATCACGTAAATAAATGCGATAAAACTCAGGGGAGCAAGGAAAAAACTTCTTAATTGAGTTCTGGAGAAGGCAGCCATTTGACCATGTGCTCACCTGAAGGAGCTGGTGAAAACTTCAAGGTATTGGAAACTCTGGAAAAATCTAAGCTAAAGGTGCCTGTCCTATGTTTTAACATCCGGTAGGGCATGTCTGTAGAGAGGGACAGAGGATTTGTTTTTACCCATTTCTTTTGGAACCCCTTGCTCAGTCTGGTGCTGTGCTAAAAGCATGTTTTCTTTTAAGTTCCTGTTAAGGTGCCCTAGGTTGAGAAAGCCTGCCAGAGAGAGAGAGAGAGAGAGAGAGAGAGAGCTCCAGGTGTTTGGAAAAACCTTGGAATGGGCAAGGTGGACTAGGACCTGCAGGCCAGAGCAGGGCTTGTGCCACCAGACCTTCTGAAGACCCTTCCAATGACTGCCTCTTTTTTATCAAACTCCCTTTTGAGCAAAACTTGCCATTTGGCATGAAGCCTGCTTTGAATTGAATGACCCCTCTTGCCATATCCTGCAACCACCTGTGTGCCCTCTGTTGCCTCCAGATTAATGTTGAAGTTGATATTGTAAGCCCCTCAGGGCGGGGAGCCTCATTTAGTACTCTTTACGTTGTCCTTTGGATGTAGCGCTGGGATAAACCACTGATAATGCTTGCCCAATTTTGCTAGGTTCTGTTGTAACTCTGCTTTGCTAAGGCAGGATCTTCAAGCTCCATCCCTGAGCTCTCAGGTTCTGCCTGCCGATGCTCCGTAGGGGATGAGAGTGGAGCAGAGCTCTAGAATTTTTTTTAAAAAATGAAAACTTGGAAAGCCCTCCCTGCGCTGATTACAAGAAATCAGCCCTGTGGTTAGCAAAGAGAATACTTTGTGTTTATGTAACTTTCAAGTACACTTCACATGCATTAGCTCAGTAATCTTTGTAAAGTAGATTTGCATTATTCTTCCTCTATTTTAGATTGAGGGGGGCAGACCAAGGGGAAGCTGGAAAATTCTTATTTAGGAATTTATATCCTGTCCCTTCACCTGAAGGTCCCAGGATGGGTCACAAAAATACAGAATAAAATAATCTAATTACATTTAAAGCATAGCTCCCCCATACTCCCTTTCTCCCTCACACCCTGGCAGGACAGCACCCAGAGGAAACTCGACGTCAAAGGCCTGGGTGAAGAGGCGCCAAAACCCATCAGCACCAAAGACAGGATTCAAACCAGGGCCTGGCTGAATTGCCATTTGATGTATTCGATGTCGAGCTCCTCACATGAATGGGGCAGGGCAGTTTACAACAGCCCTGCAAAGGAGGCCATTGTCCTTGGATTGCTGATGATGGAGGACTAGGGCAGAGAAATGGCTGGCTGAAGACCCCCAGCATGAATCAAAGGCAGGGGTAGTCAAAATGCGGCCCTCCAGATGTCCATGGACTACAATTCACATGAGCCCCTGCCAGCAAATGCTGGCAGGGGCTCATGGGAATTGTAGTCCATGGACATCTGGAGGGCCGCAGTTTGACTACCCCTGTGCCTGTATGCACAGTTTCCTCTCCACCCACCTTCTTTTCCATTTCCGTGCTGCAGAGATCTTCACTATAGCACTGCAGCCACTGAACCACACCAGGCAAAGTCAAGCTTGTGGTGGTGGCGGGGGGGGGGGGGGGGAAGCTGCCATTTTTTTGTCGCCCCAAAATAGAATTGGCGTAGTAAAAGCGGTGTCTTCCGGCGGTAATTATTCCAGCATCTGCTGACACACAGACAACAAACACCAGCTGCTACCTCTCCAAGCAATTCAGCTGTCTATTGATTCTTTTCTCCCCAAAGTCTTTCTGTGCAATCATTTCTGCTTTAGAGACGCAAGAATCGTCACTCAGCTGGACCTCAAGGTCCATCTGGATCGGCGTTCTGCCTTCAGAGATTCCACAAAGCGGGCATGAATCGAAACAACCCTTCTTTGCTATTTTTTCACCAAGCGCCGGGTATTCAGTGGTACACTGCCTCTTAACGTGGAGGTTCCATTTAGCTCTCTCCACTTACAACCTTTGATCAAAAAATCCCTGAACGTGGAGGAATTTCTGCAAAAGTTAACCGTTTGGAAGGAAGCCCAGAATGGTAATTCTTGCAAAGATGCAGGGGGTAACTTCCTTGGAGGACAGATAGTGTTACTTGCACTGGGATCCTGAACAGCCTAATGTAGGCATCTGGCCGAAATAATGCATCTCCCTAGTAAAGGCTGATGGGAGGATATCAGAACGCTGAATCCTACAGAGACACAGCAAGCAGACTGCTTTATAGATGAGCGTTTGGGGTTGCTAGAATTATATCTGCATATCTCATCTATATATCTCATAGCACATGTATGTGCCCTGAGACAAATCATTGGTTGATATAAAAATGGGCTTTAGTGGAAAAAACGGAGTGAAACTGCTTGGGGAGTGGCCCAGTAGATCTCTCCGGTTCTCTGGCTTAATCTAGAATCCACTGTGTTCTGCTCCTTCTCAACTCTAGCTTTTACCTCTGAGAATTGCTGCAAATAATTCCTGCACACAGTCATGCCCAGTTTGCCAAAATTTTCAGTCCCTTTTTATCAGTTCTCCTCTGGCACCTTTCGGTTTGGGCTACACATGTGTGCATTGGTATAATCTTGCCACAAAACTAAAAAAGCCATTTTAATCTGATTGAAATTTCGAGTTTTGGTATTTTTCTGGGGATTAATTGAAGGGTTTTTATGGCCATTGTTGTATTTTATTCTTTTATCTTGATGTGCGCTGCCCTGGGCCGACTACATCCGGAAGGGCGGGTATAAATTAAAATATAAATAAATATGATTGTGCGTAGATTGCACCCAAATACTTACTGTGGTGAGATGTTTTCACTCTGCAATGTGGCTAGCATATCAGACCAAATGAATTGTTATGCACACTCACATTGCTGCTGCCCTTTTGGCAGAGTTTGATCAGTGTGCTTGCGGGCATTAATTATACAAACTGAAAGGTGTGACGAAGCACACGCATGCATGTCACTTTGCAGAACATTCAGAAATAATACCTGGGGCATTCAAGGAATCCTGAGGCCTCAGTCCTACTTTGGACTCAAGGACAGGTATTTAAAAGCTCCAAAATGCAGGAAGAAAATCCAACAAGGACAATTTTGGAAGTACCCTTTGCTCCAGGCCTGGGCCTTCACGCCTTCAGAAATACCACGGTGGGGGCATGATTTCAAACAACCACCCCCTGCTGTTTTCCCCCCAGGGTTTGGTATTCAGAGGTACACTGCCTCTTAACTTGGAGGTTCCATTTCACTCTTTCAACTTTACAGCCTTTGATCAGAAGACCCCTAAACATAGAGGAGTTTCTGCTCACGGTAACAGTTCTGAGTGGAAGCAAGCCCAGAGTGGCAACCTGCAGAGATGCAGAGGGCAACTTCCTTGGAGGGCAGGATCCTGAACAACCTAATGCAGGGAAGTGGAAGAAATAAACCAATGCAGAAGTGCTTCTGAACTCCCAATAAGGAATGTTGTTTTTTTAAAATACAGAGGTCGAAAGGCAAAAGAACATTTAGGGCTGCTTCTCAAAAGTTTCCCTTGATCGCAGGAGACAGTTTGTTAATTATAGGAGATGGATCTTATCCAGGATGAGTCTCTTTAAACATGGCTGTCAGGTCTGAAAGCATGCCTTTTAATCAAGCTACGTTTCCTTCCCTGGGCCGGGCGATTAAGCCATTTAAGAACGTTTGGCCATGATCTAATTTTCTCTTCCTTGCGTTCGTCTCTTCCTCAGAGGCTCAGAAGAGGTTCACTTCCATTTTTGTCTCCCCCACCCCCATCCCTGGCCTTTTCTCATTACCCGACCCAGCCTAAGCAGCTATGCCCTTTGACTTGCGTGGGCTTAGGACAGGGGTAGTCAAACTGCGGTTCTTAAGATGTCCATGGACTACAATTCCCATGAGCCCCTGCCAGTGTTTGCTGGCAGGGGCTCATGGGAATTGTAGTCCATGGACATCTGGAGGGCCACAGTTTGACTATCCCTGGCTTAGGGTAATGCTGCAGGAGGGTGGAGGGCTGTGGTTTGGGGGCTTAACGCAAATATCAGCTCTCCTGGGCTGAGCCCAGAGTCCATTGGTCCAGCATTCCAGCAGCGGTCACGCAAATCCCTCCCCAAACGCTCCTGCTACCAACACTAGCTTGTCTGTCGTTTTTTGTTATTTATACCATGCTGCTTTTGTCTTTCCCGCCAACTCAGGGGACGCAAATCGGATCATCCCCTCTTTCACCCAGGACGAGGTTCGGAGCTACGATACTTTCTTCTTGAGCCAAGACGGAGATACCCTTTACGTGGGAGCCAGAGACACCATCCTAGCCCTCGATATCCGAAACGCTTCTCGCGTCAGGCTGAAGGGTTCGGTGAGTGGGACTCAGTGGAATCTGGAATAGTCAAACACAGCAGAGGTGTGCTGCAGGTGTAGTCAAACTGTGGTCCTCCAGATGTTCATCGACTACAATTCCCATGAGCTGGCAGGGGCTCGTGGGAATTGTAGTCCATGGACTGGAGGACCACAGGTTGACTACCCCAGGACTAGAGGACAGCCTGAAATCACATGGTTGTAAAGCCCTTTATGACCAGCGCGAGAGGACCTACTTGAAGGACCAACCCTCCCTGCATCTTCCCTTGTGCATCTCTGCTCTTCCCACAAAGGTCTTATTTTATTTAAGGCATGTTCCACCATGGTCCCGATTTGGGCTTGTTCAGCGGCTGCTTCATGGTTCTGGGACAGCTTCCCTGAGGATCGGATTTCCCGCGAGGATGCAAAACAGCTTCCACAAAGAGCTATGGGGGGAGCCTGAGCATGGGCTTAGGGGGAATCCTCTGCTGGTTGGGGCATAAATGAAAAAGCAAAGGCAAAATAAGAAGAAAAGTTGGTTCTTATATGCTGCTTTTCTCTACCCGAAGGAAGCTTAAAGCGGCTTACAGTCTCCTTCCCTTTCCTCTCCCCACAACAAACACCTTGTGAGGGAGGTGAGGCTGAGAGAGCCCTGAGATTACTGAAGAAGAAGAAGAGTTGGTTCTTCTATGCTGCTTTTCTCTACCCGAAGGAAGCTTAAAGCGGCTTACAGTCTCCTTCCCTTTCCTCTCCCCACAACAGACACCCTATGAGGTGGGTGAGGCTGAGAGAGCCCTGTTATCACTGCTCGATCAGAACAGTTTTTTCAGGGCAGTGGTGAGCCCAAGGTCACCCAGCTGGCTGCATGTGGGGAAGCATGGAATCAGATTAGAAGTCCACAGATTAGAAGTCTGTACTTCTAACCACTACACCGAGCTGACACATTTTAACAAACAAAGGGGAAGAATCTCATTTAAATGACACTGCTGGGAACACAGGACAACCAGCTGCACAACAGAAAACACACACATGCGGAGAAACTTTTGCCACCAAAAGCTCAGCATCTGAAAGAGACAACTCCAGGGAAACATCCCCTGGAAGGGACTTCCCTGGTCACCCAGCTGAGCCACAGAAAAGACGCCCCCTCCCTTCTCATCAGACTTCTGAAGGCAGGCCATGGGAGAATGGCCTCTGCTACTGCTGATCGCACCAGATGGGCAGATTTCTGGGGGGGGGGAGGGGGGCAGTGAGGGAGTGAGGTTTCTTCCAATGCCGCAGCCTTAGGTCCCAAGCCCATCACCAGCACTTTGAGGTGTGCCTTGAAAACAGACCGGAAACCTGTGAAGATCTCTGAGCAGAGGGCTAGAGCAGGGGTAGTCAAACTGCGGCCCTCCAGATGTCCATGGACCACAATTCCCAGAAGCCCCTGCCAGCGAATGCTGGCAGGGGCTTCTGGGAATTGTTGTCCATGGACATCTGGAGGGCCGCAGTTTGACTACCCCTGGGCTAGAGTAACCTGGCCTGGCTATTAACTCAGGCATGAATAACTGGGCTTAAGAAGCAAAACCTATAATTCTAAAGAAAGAACCTAAACTGCATAAGAAGAGCTCTGCTGGACCAGACCAGAGGGCCGCCCTTTCTGTTTCGCAAAGTAGGTCACTGGATTCTCCTCCAAAGGGCTCTTAAGTGGTGTGGTGGTTAACAGCAGCGGCCTCTGATCCGGAAAACCGAACCCCACTCCTCTTCCACATGCCACCAGCTGGGTGGTCTTGGCTACACAGTTCTCTAAGAGCTCTCTCAGCCTCACCGACCCCACAGAGTACCTGTTGTGAGGAGTGGAAGGTGATTGTAATTTATTTATTATTTCAGTTTATATACCGCCGCATTTCCTAGGAACCCGTGGCGGTTCACAGAATAAAACATTAAAATACAATAAAACCCCAATTGCAATAAAACAAGCAAGTGGTCAAAACACCAATAATCTATCCCATCCCACCTCGTTCAGACGGTTCAGAAGCCATTTTTAGACTCCTTTGGAAAGTAGGGTTCAGAAAACCACCTCTACTTCCCTATTTTGATGTCCCCTAGCAACTGGCACAGAGAGGCGGACTGCCTCTGAATGTGGAGGTTTTCCTGTTAGCCACCATGGCGAACATTCACTGATTGGCCCGTCCTGCACAAATTTATCTAATTCCCTTTTACTAAGAGCACTGAAATGAAGACAGAATGTAGAAATAAAGAAGTACCCCACCCTCCAAAACAGCCTCCATGAAGTCAAAAAATACACGCATGGATGCAGGATGGGGAGGGAAAGTGATAGAAATTGGGAAAACAGCACAGAATAAAGGGTTGGATGCTTAAGCTCCCCAGCCTATTGCCCCTGGTTTCTACAGCTTCCTCCCATTGCTACACTTAAGAGAAAAAATTTCTGATGAAAGGAACCGTGACTCTCAAAATCGATATTATCCCGCACCCCCAATCTTGTTGAAGTCTCTAACATGCTACAGGGCTTAAATTGAGTATTTGTCTGGAAAGACCACCGCATTTCTTCCTGTGCATCAGCTGGGCCTGAGACAGTTAATCCAATGGGCTTCCACACCAGGGTGCAAAAATATGCTCCCTTAATGACAACAGCAGTGAGTGGGGGGCAGCAGATGGGCATAGCAGCCACAGCCCCACAACCATTATCCTGACCCATCCCTCCCCCCTTCCCCCCATGCAATTAGTCCTGGTAGATTAAAAAACTAAAAAAAACAGGCAAAAATAGGAGGTTGGTCTTTTTTTCTTACTAGGGCTAATTGCACCTGGGGAGGAGAGGCAGTTGTTACTGAGATAATGGGTGGGTAACAGAATGACATGAACCTCCCCACCCCCATGCCCTGATCTCTGTCCACACACCCCCTCCCCAACTGCTTTTTTAGAGTTATTGCATGTAAAGATCCAGTCAATAACACAATGTGCTGTTCAGGCCACACTTTACAAACATAAGAGCGGATTGGTGTCTCACATATTTTTTTATCCACCGGCTGTGGACAGGAACCCTTTAAAGGCATTCCTTGTGGGGCCTTTAAAGAGAGTACAGAATCTGGCTAGTTTACAGGTATGACCACAGCTGAGTGGAATTGGGGGGACCAGGATGTGTGTGCAATGCCATTTCTGGTGTAAAAACAGAAGTGATGTCATTGTCTTCAGGTGACACTCTAGGATTTGCTCAAAACTCTATGGTTATCATGCCACTTCTTGATTTATGACGTTTTGCACTGAGACAGACCCACATTTTCCCCACTGCCAGTCTGTGAAGAGGACTGTTTCTATACTGGGAGACCTGTCCCCCCCAATGCAGGAGGAGCATCCCTGCTACTCCCCACCATTCCTCCAGCAGTAGGCAAAAACTGATCTTGCTGGAAAGGCAGATTTTAGAATTTGGGGCTAGGTTTCAGGAAGAGTGTTACGGAACACCGTAGCTGTATCATGAGAGGCTGCCTGATTTTTCTCTGATTTTCTCTCAGAGACTACTCCAATTTTTCACAGTCAGAGTAGTTCAGCAGTGGAATTGGCTGCCTAAGGAGGTGGTGAGCTCCCCCTCATTGGCAGTCTTCAAGCAAAGGTTGGATACACACTTTTCTTGGATGCTTTAGGATGCTTTGGGCTGATCCTGCGTTGAGCAGGGCGTTGGAATAGATGGCCTGTATGGCCCCTTCCAACTCTATGGTTCTATGATTCTATGATTCTATGCCTCCGCTTGTCATCCTTACTATTTTGCTGTTCCCAGACAGCTAGGCGACCATTTCTGCTGCATTTTCCCATCCCTCCACAAACGAGATGGATTTCAGCCTCATCCGGCAGCTCTTTTGGTTGAAGCCTGACTCAGCTGCCACAAACAAGACTGGGCACAGAGAACAGAGAGCAGGGCACAGGTCTGGCAAAGAGGAACAGGCTTGGCTCACATCCCCTTCCTAAATATAAACTGGAGGCCTGGTGGGACCCAAGCAGTTTCACCCTTGCTAGCCCTCTTCTCTTTTTTAGCTTTCAGAAGTGCCCTGCTGGATCAGACCTGTGGTTTGTCTAGTCTAGCATCCTGTTTCACACAGTGGCCAGCCGGTCGTCCTGAAGGGCCAGCTGACAGGGCACAGAGGCCAAAACCCTGATGGTGCTGTCTAGTACTGATATTCAGGGGTTTTCAGCCACTTAATACAAAGGTTCTCTTTAGACATCTTTGATGGAGTTGTTCTCCCTGACTGCTAGTGGCTTTCAGTGCATCCACAGCAACTGAATTCTGTAATTTAATTGCTGGTTGAGTAAAGAAATGGTTCCTGTGGCTTTGTGTCATTGGTGGTGGGATGTGCCAACAAATTTCAACCCACCTATGGCGACTCCATAGGTTTTTCAAGGCAGGAGATGTTCAGGGTGTTTTGTCCTTCGATGCCTCTGCATTGTGGCCTTGGACTTCCTTGGTGGTCTCCCATCCAGGTACTAAGCAGGGCTGACCCTGCTTAACTTCTGAGATCGGACAAGATGGGGCTATGTGTAGTGCGCGGTGTAGTGGCTAGGAGTGCGGACTTCTAATCTGGCGAGCTGGGTTTGATTCCCTGTTTCCCCAACATGCAGCCAGATGGGTGACCTTGGGCTTGCCATGGCACCGATAAAACTGTTCTGACCGGGCAGGGATATCAGGGCTCTCTCAGCCTCACCCCCCTCACAGGGTGTCTGTTGTGGGGAGAGGAAAGGAAAGGCAAATGTAAGCCACTTTGAGCCTCCTTCAGGTAGAGAAAAGAAGAGTGGGTTCTTATATGCTGCTTTTCTCTACCCGAAGGAGTCTCAAAGCAGTTTACAATCACCTTCCCTTTCCTCTCCCCACAACAGACACCCTGTGGGGTGGGTGAGGCTGAGAGAGCCCTGATATCACTGCTCTGTCAGAACAGTTTTATCATTGCTGTGGCAAGCCCAAGGTCACCTAGTGGCCTGCATGTGGAGGAGCGCAGAATCAAACCCGGCTCACCAGATTGGAAGTCCGCACTCCTAACCACTACACCAAACTGACTGAAAAGTGGCATATAAGAACCAACTCCTCTTCTTCTATCCTGGGTTCGGGCTGCTGTCAGTATCTAACATATATTAAATACAGATGCTTTATGCTATTGCTGTGCTGAATTTTTATTTGCTATTTATACCCTGCCTTTTCCCCCAAAGGAGTTTGCCTCATTCATTTTATCTCCTTCATTTTATCCCCACAACCATCCTGTGAGGTAGGTAGACAGACAGAGTATGACTGGCCCATGGCCAGCCACCCAAACGTTTAAGGCAGAGTGGGATTCGAACCTGGCTCTCCCAGATCCTAGTCTGACACTATCTAACCCAGGCTTTCTCAGCCAGGGCCCTGGAAGCATTTCTCAAATGAGTGGAAGTTATTTTTTTATATATTTTTATTGTTAAAGATTTATGGGTGATGTGACCATATATGGTCATATTGACCTCCCTCGCCTCCCAAAATGGCTAGTGATTGGCCTGAAGGAGCTGGAAAGGGGAGGGGCCCCAGGTGGTCATGTCCGCATCTCTTCTTCCCAACCATATTCTGCCTGATTGCACCACTTCTGGAGGTTCTCAAAGGCTGAAGAATGTTTCAGGAGTTTCTCAGAGGTAAAAAAACTGATAAAGGCTGCTCTAACCACTGCACCCCACTGGCTTTTTATGGCAGTGCTGTTTATTGCATTGTATTACCTCAAAAGCCTCTTGTGGCACAGAGTGGTAAGGCAGCCGTCTGAAAGCTTTGCCCATGAGGCTGGGAGTTCAATCCCAGCAGCCGGCTCAAGGTTGACTCAGCCTTCCATCCTTCCGAGGTCGGTAAAATGAGTACCCAGCTTGCTGGGGGGTAAACGGTAATGACTGGGGAAGGCACTGGCAAACCACCCCGTATTGAGTCTGCCATGAAAACGCTGGAGGGCGTCACCCCAAGGGTCAGACATGACTCGGTGCTTGCACAGGGGATACCTTTACCTTTACCTTTTACCTCAAAAATCCACTTGGTTTCTGATAGTTGAGCTACAAATAAATCAATAATGGAAGTCTTCTCCCAAGAGAGAGGCGATACATTCTCATGGTTAGAGTATCCTAGTAGGACCAGGGAGACTCAGGTTCATGCCTCTTCCTCCCCCCCCACCCCCGCCCTCAGGATAGCCCACTTTGGGTCTTAGGACACCATGTTCTAAACTTGGCCTACCTTATAGGGTTATTGTGGTCCAAAGCCAATGTTGTGTGGTGGTTAAGAGCAGCAGATCTGCATTTTATTCCCCGCTACTCCTCCACATGAGTCCTGCTGAGTGGCCTTGAGCCAGTCAGAACTCTCTCAGCCCCATTTACCTCACAAGGTGCCCATGTTGGGAAGGGGAAAAGATGAGCATTATAAGCCGTTTGGCTTATGCTGGCAGGGGCTCATGGGAATTGTAGTCCACGAACATCAGGAAGACCACAGGTTGACTACCCCTGCCTTAAGGTAAAGTGGGGGTATAAAAACCTCTGCTGCTTCTAAAGTGAGGAATCCCTAGGGATGACTGGAGGGCAGGATGGGATGCAGGGGTAATACATACCTGTCTTCTCCATTTTCTGGAACAGATACCGTGGAAGGCCACGCCTGAGAAAAAAGAAGAATGTGTTTTTAAGCAGAAAAGCCTTGAGGTATGTCGTGTGGGTGTGGGTGGGAGGGGTACATGTAAAAAAAAAAAAATGTAGGCAGGCCACCAAGATGTATAATGAATAATGTAAACAAATTGAAAGGTACCTCACATTGTTGAAGTTGTGAGGCGTTTTCTTCTGGCCTTGAACCTGTTGAATGCTTGTCTTCCCTATCTCTCATTTCTCACAGGCCGCGATTCACCACGATCACTCCCCTTACTGTTTTCTCAGTCCAGAGAGGGTGTTTCTCAAAGCAGAAGGATGCAAAGTCAAGGCTCCCCCTTCCCCGTGGTTTAAGCAGCATCACATACACCCAAAGAACTGTGGTTCTCATGTTAAAATAACTCCACCTGACTTTTCAGTAGAGGCTCAGATTGTGGAATGGGCTGCGGAAGTTTTTCATGGCCTGGAGGTCGATAACCTCACTTGAAAAATCCTTTGCCCCCTCTTCCCAGGCCCTTGGCAATTAGGATTGCTGGCTCTGGGTTGGGAAATGCCTGGAGATTTTGGGGGTAGAGCCTTGAGGGGGCTGGGTTTGGGGAGGGGAGGGACTTCAGCATGATCCGTTGCCACAGAATCCACCCTCCAAGGCAGCCATTTTCTCCAGGAGAATGGATCTTTGTAGTCTGCAGATCTTTCGTAAAAGAGGGAGATTTGCAGGCTTCACATGGAGGCTGCCAGCCCTACTTTTGAATGTTAGCCAAGCAAAGAAACCTGGTGTGAGGCAAAACATCCCGATTCCTCTCTAGGGTTTCCTCTATCTTGCAGGTGTTACTCTCTGCCTACATAGCCCTTATCATCTTCAAGGCCATGAGAACCTGCAGGAGAGCAGTGGGGAACTGGGAGTGATGAAGATATTTTCTAGTGGGTTTCAGCAAAAAAAAAAAAAAAGGGGGGTGTCCTGATTGGGTATCATCATCTGATGATTGGGGAAAAAATACAATTGAGCTAAGATTCTGATGGAAAAAGACCTGGACTATGATAAGTTTATATTTACAATAGACAGCAACGTAGAGAACACACAAGCTATGGCTATTGAGTTAAGCTTACGGCTTGTGCCATCTAATGCAAGTCTTTGAAATGTGTTAGATACCGTATTTGCCGGCATATAAGACGACTGGGCATATAAGACGACCCCACAACATTTCCACTCAAAATATAGAGTTTGTTACATTACATTACAGTACTATGGGCCACTATGGGCAGCTGTGTCTATCCCAACTGAAGTGCACCCGGTGTACAGGACGACCCCCCCACTTGGAGGCATGTTTTTCAGGGGGGAAAAGTAGTCTTATACGCCAGCAAATACTGTAGTTAAAGCTAGTTTTCTTGCTGCTTGATTTTAAAGTGTTCTGTTGCCTATCGATTAAACAATCTCATGTAGGTCACAAAAATGAGAAGCAAGCATACTGGATGAGAGATACATTTCTGATACATGGGAGATACATTTCTGATACTGGATGGGAGATACATTTGGGCTGATCCTGCGTTGAGCAGGGGGTTGGACTAGATGGCCTGTATGGCCCCTTCCAAATCTATGATTCTATGATTCTGAGTAGGAGTGTGTGTGTATGAGATTTTGGGGGACTTCTGGATTGTAAGCTAAACATGAGCAGGCATTGTGGTGCAGGGTAAAGAAGGCAAATGCAGTCTTGGACTGTATCAACAGAGGTACCACATCATAAGCACAAGATGTCATAATCCCGCTGTTTACTGTGTTGGTCAGACTCCACTTGGAGTTCTGGAGGCCTCACTTCAAAAAGGACATGGACAAAATTGAGAGGGTGCAGAGGAGAGCAATGAGGATGATCCGGGGACTGGGGACCAAGCCCTATGAGGGAAGGCTGAGGGACTTGGGAGTGTTCAGCCTGGAGAAGAGGAGGCTGAGAGGGGACATGATGGCTCTCTTGAAGTATTTGAAAGGTTGTCACTTAGAGGAGGGCAGGGAAAGGTTTCTGTTGACAGCAGAAAGGAGGACTCGCAGTAATGGCTTTAAACAATGCGTAGAACGATATCGGCTAGATGTCAGGAAAAAAACTTTTTCACAGTCTGAGCAGTTCAGCAGTGAAATCAGTTGCCTAAGGAGGTGGGGAGCTCCCCCTCACAGGTGGTCTTCAAGCAGCAGTTGGACAGCTACTGATCCTGGATGCTTTAGACTAGCAATCCCCAACCTGTGGGCCGCCGGCCACATGTGGTCCTTCGACTAATTGGAGGTGGGCCCCGAAGGACGCCTTCTCCCCCCCCCCAGCCCTTTACTTCATCCCCCCCCAGCCCTTTACAACACATTTGTTGTGGCGTGCCTGTATCTTATTTTGAAGGGATGTTTAAACATCACCATAGCGATCAGAGAGCGCTAGGGCAGTGGTTGAGAGTAGAGGAGTAAACTACCCCCCCCCCACCGGGCCTCAGTAAAAGGCGTTGAGTGGTCCCTGGTGAGTGGTCCCTGGCGTTGATTGGTCCCCGGTGATAAAAAGGTTGGGGACCACTGCTTTAGACCAGTGGCCCCCAGGGAGGACCAGGCGTCACTTTAGACTGATCCTGCACTGAGCAGGAGGTTGGACTAGATGGCTCGTATGGCCCCTTCCAACGCTATGATTTTAGGATTCATTTTTTTCTGAAAGATATTAAATCAATTTTATATAATGTTTACAAAGGCTTAGGTACTCGTGTTGTTGGATTCAGTTTTTGACTCCTTGACATACCTGGGTTACCTTGAAGGGATTTGGATTTAGGCTACATCAACCCTTCCGCCTGATACTGTTTCCCCAATAGAAATAATTTTTCTTTGATTCTCTTTTTAAACCTGGTGGAACAAAATGACGCCAGGTTCAGAAAGCTGTATTTTCCCCTCTTCTGATGCAGCCAGTGGCAGGTCTAGGGGGGGAATCTCTGTCTGGTAAATAGTGCAGGAGGGAAAGATTAAACTTCCTCTCCCGCCTACACTCTGGCTACATCTTTCTTCCTCTTCTGGAGGATGCTTTTTAAAGCCTCAGAGGATCAGAGCTCTCCCTCATAACCTGTTGTTAAGCTGGCAGAATTTTAACTTTCTGGGACCGGAGAGAAGAAACAGAACACTGAAGAATGCCAACCCTAACAATTAACCCCTTTCATCTTCTCCGAGGGACTCAGAGACTGTAGTTTCCTTTGGAACTGAACCAGGAAATTGGTACTGCCTGCAGTAGATGGGTCGGCTGGAAAGTACAAACTTACTGTACGGTGTAAAGATGCCCTAAAGGTCTCTATTCCAGATGGTTTAATCCTTTTCAAATTTTACAGACCTTGCATGGTGAAGGATTAAACTGGGGAGGGGGGAACTTTCTGCATTAATGTGGTGTAGATATACTGTTAAACAACACAGAACCCTTTTCTGGAATCCAAATTGGGGAGGAAATTGAAGTCTGGTTTTATCCTCTTCCACAGACGGATTGTTTCAACTTTATTCGTGTCCTGGTACAACTGAACAGCACGCACCTCTACACCTGCGGGACTTATGCTTTCAGCCCCACCTGTGCCTACATTGTAAGTGCCTGGGGAGAGATGAGTGAGGCTTTTATGGGTCAAATGACTACAGATGCAGTGCTTAATCCATTTAGCTGTTATATATTTGAATAAAAAGCATTCCCAGTTTGTTGTCTCACAGGAGAGAACGCCACTTCTGAGAAGGTGCTTGCTGTAATTTATGCGATACCGCATTTGATGTGGTCGACCACGAATTATTGCCCCACCGCCTCGCTGACACTGGGATTGGAGGGATGGCCCTCAGTTGGCTAACCTCCTTTCTTGAAAACAGGTCACAGAGGGTTGCTGCGGGGGATGAACTATCTGACTCCTTTGCACTGCTGTGCAGGGTGCCACAGGGTGCGATACACTCCCCTACCTTGTTCAACATCTATATGCGCCCTCTTGCCCAGTTGGTCCAGAAGCATGGGTTAGGGTGTCATCAATATGCAGATGACACCCAGCTCTGTCTCTTGATGGCTGGCTGGCCGGATCTCCCCCCAGAAAAATTCGCCAGCTGTTTGGAAGCAGTGGCTGGATGGATCAGGAAGAGTCGCCTGAAACTCAACCCCTCCAAAACGGAGGTCCTCTGGCTGGGTCGAAGAGAGCAGGATCAGTAAGCACATCCCCCCTGCCTGGACGTGGTACAATTGGCATCTGTGCCCCAAGCCAGGAATTTGGGAGTGATTTTGGATGCCTCACTTTCTATGGAGGGCCAGATCACGAAGGTAGGCCAGATGGCATTTTTCCATCTGCGCCAAGCATGGCTACTAGCGCCCTACCTGTCCTCGGAGCACCTGGCCACTATGATCCATGCAATGGGCACTTCTAGGCTAGACTAACTCGGTTAGTGGCTAATTATTCCGCCATTGTACTATTGTAATCTTGTAGGGTTTTAGAGAGATTCTATGGAGAAATCGTTTTATACTATTGATAATGTTTTATTGTTGTGGACTGGATTTTGTATTTTATGTGTTTGTAAACCGCTGCGAGCCAATTTGCTGAGAGCGGCGGTCACACAAATCCAAATACTAAATAAGAAACAATTTTCATAGTACAATGGGACTATGACAAGATGCCATAGTCCCATTGTATACGGCACTGGTCAGACCACACCTGGAGTACTGTGTTCAGTTCTGGAGGCCTCACTTCAAGAAGGACGTAGATAAAATTGATAAAATTGGGACATGATAGCCCTCTTTAAGTATTTGAAAGGTTGCCACTTGGAAGAGGGCAGGATGCTGTTCCCGTTGGCTGCAGAGGAGAGGACACGCAGTAATGGGTTTAAACTTCAAGTACAACGATATAGGCTTGATATCAGGAAAAAGTTTTTCACAGTCAGAGTAGTTCAGCATTGGAATAGGCTGCCTAAGGAGGTGGTGAGCTCCCCATCACTGGCAGTCTTCAAGCAAAGGTTGGATACACACTTTTCTTGGATGCTTTCGGATGCTTAGGGCTAATCCTGCGTTGAGCGGGGGGTTGGACTAGATGGCCTGTATGGCCCCTTCCATGATTTTATGATTCTATGATTCCTTTCTTACCCAGGGGAGAATGCCTCTTCTTAGATGGTGTCTGCCATAATTAGTGTGTGATTGTTAAAGAAGAGGCGTTCTTCCTTCCCACCCTGAAGGGAATGCCTCTTCTGAAATAGTGCCTCCTGCAGTTTGGGTGCCATTGTCTAAGGAGAGCACCTTGTAAGAAGGATGGGATGGAAAATGAAATTCAATAAATTAAAAGACTTATTAATAATGAGGCTTGGTATTTGTATACTGTAAGAATGTTCCTATAGCTTTGCATGTATGACATCGACCCCGTAAAGTAGATCAGGACTGTAATCACATTTCACAAGCGGTGAAAGAGGAGCTTGTCTGAGACCACATGCAGTGTCATCCTAAGCAGAGTTATGCTCTTTTTAAAGTCCATATAAGTCAGCGGGCTTAGGAAGGCATCACTCTGTTTAGGACTGCATTGCTGGTGAAGAAGGGGTGAAATTCAAATCCTGGACTTTCCTGTGTCATAGTGCCTCTGTGAAGTCTTAACTGTTGTCCCTTCCCGCAAAAGAATCTTGAGGTTTGGTGTTAAGGTTGGGTGTTCGGTAGAAATCTTTGCTGTGATGCACAATATCGATTTAAACCTACCGTGTAGATCAGGGGTAGTCAAACTGCGGCCCTCCAGATGTCCATGGACTACAATTCCCAGGAGCCCCTGCCAGCGTTTGCTGGCAGGGGCTTATGGGAACTGTAGTGCATGGGCATCTGGAAGGCCGCAGTTTGACTACCCCTGGTGTAGATGTAACTACAATTAGGAACACATAAATGAATGGTGTCAATAATAGGCCAAGAGGTACTGAATTGTGTCAAGGACTTGGGACACTCCAGAGTTTGGAAGCACTTAAGAACCACTCTGGTGGTGTGGTTAACATCTTGGACTTGGAACTGAGAGTCCCAGGTTCAAATCCTCAGTCTGCTGTGGAAACTTGCTCAGTGACTGTGGGCCAGTCACTGTCTCTTTGCCCCCTCTACTTCACAGCTGGAGGTTGAGAGGATAAAGTGGAGGAAGGAAGAACGAGGTTGTAAGCCAGGGGTAGTCAAACTGCGGCCCTCCAGATGTCCGTGGACTACAATTCCCGGCTCATGGGAATTGTAGTCCACGGACATCTGGAGGTCCAGAGTTTGACTACCCCTGTTGTAAGCTGTTTTAGCTTCCCGTTAGGGAGAAAAGCAGAGTATCACTCTCAAAGTAGCTGGTGGTTTGCAGGATAAGTCCCTCTATATGTTCTTCTTTCTTTCCGTGTCTTTCTTTCTTATTTCTAAAGGAACTGGATGATTTTAGCCTGGCTACTGATGAAAACAATCAGTCCCTCTTCCAGAAGGGGAAGGGCCTGTGCCCCTACGATCCTAACTATGACAATACAGCCATTGTTGTTGGTGAGTGGTGTCCCCCCTGTCCCTCCCTCACCCCAATTAATTTGGAAAGCAGCTTTAGTCTTCCTTGTGTGTCAGGGCAGCACAGATGCAAAAGGCTTGTAGCAGTCTTTCTCTTTTTTTACCATCGAGAAACCCCTGGAACATCCTTCAGGCTTCGAGTAACCCCAGAAGTGGCTCGATTGTGCAGAATATGGTTGGGAAGCAGAGCTGTGGACACGCCCACCTGGGCCTCCTCCCCTTCCCACTCCCTCCAGGCCACTCATTGGCCATTTATGGGTGGCACGACCATATATGGCCATTTGTTGTTGTTAGTTGCGAAGTCGTGTCAGACCCATTGCGACCCCATGGACAATGATCCTCCAGGCCTCCCTGTCCTTATATGGCCATATTACCTGATAAATGTTTAATAGATTTTTAAAATATTTAAAAAAATTAAGAAGAAGAAAAAGAGTTACTGCTTTTCTCTTCCAGAAGGAGTCTCAAAGCGGTTTACATTCGCCTTCTCTTTCCTCTCCCCACAACAGACACCCTGTGAGGGAGGTGAGGCTGGGAGAGCCCTGATATTACTGCTCAGTCAGAACAGCTTTATCAAGGCTGTGACTAGCTTAAGGTCACCCAGTTGGCTGCATGTGGGGGAGAAGCAGGGAATCAAACCCGGCTCATCTGCGCTCCTAACCACTACACCAAGCTGGCTGTTCCACCCATTACCTCCTACCCATTCGGGAAACCTTTTCAGGGCTGGCAAGAAACACCAGGGTTTTACGAAATTTTGGTGGAGAAAGCCAGGCTTAGAGTGATACAGAATGAAATACCCAGGAAATACCTGTAACTCCCTGTTTGTTACTTCCAGGATCACTGATCAATCTCCATATCCATTTGGAGTAGATTGGAAAGTAAAAACGGATCCAGAGGCATCATGCAAAGTATAGAAAATGATGAAAACATAAAAATACCATAAAAATCATTTTTAAAAGTAGCAAGCCCGGCGTTGAAAATGCAGCCAAAACATTTAAAAAGTATAAAATAGTTATTTTGAGTTTCCTAAAAAAATAGTTTAAAAAAATCAAACCCTCCTTAAAAGCCTGGGTAGAAAGAAATATTTTGGCTTGGCACCTAATGAAAGTGAGCACCAACCGAACCTTCAAGGGGGAGGGCAATGCACAGGGGGAGGCCACCACTGAAAAGGCCCTGTCTCTGTTTGCCACTGGCTTGCTCTCTGCCAGCTAGAGCCTGCGGTGCTACTCAGCTAAGGTGACCAGATTGTCCCACTTTTGGAGGGACATCAGGGGGTACCTGGCAAATTGTACTTATGTTGAAATTAAAAAATATATATTACAATACTATTTTTGCGTTCTATGCGATCTATGAAACTTTTTGTTGCTCCATATAGACCAAATTTTTAATCAAGACACCCCCCCCCCCCGGTCAATGGTGTCCCGCTTTACCAATGTTAAAATCTGGTCACCTTATACTCAGCTCCTCTTCCTCCTGGCTGGAAAAGGTCCTCTCGCAGAGTGGCCCAGCAACCATTTCCAGGCCAGCTAAAGGGCTGGGCATGTTGCTGAAGGTCCGACTCTGCCTCTTGTGTGCACCTATTCCCCCATAGCCTGTTTTCTCCTAACCGCAAAGCGCAGAAGGTGCTGCCACTTCTTGCCAAAGAGACGGCAGCCAAAAACCCACAAAAATCCGTAATTGCCTTGCGGTCCTTCATTAATTGTCCTGAGCACCTTGGGGGAAAGGCTGGATGAAACCGTACTAAATAAAATTAAACAAAAAAGCTCGATTCTGTTGCTGCGGGGCGAGGAATGGCAGGAAGATGCTGGAACGTGTGTTTGTGGCGTGTGAGCTGCGACTTGGGGCTACAGATGCACTTCCCGCTCTGGGATTAATTTCCAGATTGCCTAGCTGTGGAGCTGAAGCCCAGAAGGACAGCAGCTTTAAGAACTTGCACTAGCAATGTTGACGTTAACATTTTGGAGAGGCACAGAGAGGGACTGATGCCAAAGGTAGGGATTATCTCTGGGAATTAGGAACCGCTGGAGTTTATGAATTAACTACCTTTGTAAGATCTTTCCTCTGATTTGACGTGAGTCCCCGCTCTGGGTGTGGCATCCTGATTGGTCGGAGGAAAGACCAGCCTTGGTGGCTTGGTAAGGAAGGACAATGGGAACACGCAGAATTACCTTCTGTTTTCCCTCCACTCCACAGACGGCGAACTTTACACAGCTACTATGAACAACTTCCAAGGCAACGAGCCCATCATCACTCGCACCCTGGGCAGCCGCGTCGTTCTGAAGTCCGATTTCTTCTTTACCTGGCTGAATGGTAAGGGCACAAAGGGAACTGGGGCATGATGGGAAAGGGGAAGCCCCTCAGTCGCCCAAGCCTAGCATCCAGCAGCGTTTCACCGGCTGGCGTGGTCACCTAGGCAACCAGTATGTCGGTACCCAGATAAGAGAGGTTGCCAAGGCAACCAACGGTTCCCCTGAGGATCTACAGGCAAGTGGGTCGTGACCCCTGGGGCAAAGGGCATCCTTCACACCTTCTGTTTATCATGTGTGTCTCTCTCTCTCTCTCTCCTAGCTGACGCAGCTTTCGTGGCCTCTTTCAACATCCCAAGCCCCCCGGACGCTGACAAGGTCTACTTCTTCTTTTCGGAAACGGGCGAGTATGACTTCTTCGACAAAATGAAGGTGTCCAGAGTGGCTCGCGTGTGCAAGGTGAGATGCGCCAGGCAGGGATCACCACCCGAAGGAAGGGGCATTTGTGCTGCCTCTTTTGTTCTGGGTTTGGGTGTCCTTCCAAGAGGGGAAGGTCTTAGTTATCACTGGGCAGGGGTGTCCCATGATGTAGCCCTTGGTTGCCACTGACATCTGAACAGTGGAAGGGGGAGCAACAGAGATACATCTACAGTGTTTCCATCCACCATAATTTCCAGGCGTTTCCCAGCTTCCCATCACATCCTGACCAATGCTGGTGTGTTTGACAGATCCTTGTAGCTGCATCCCTCCCTCTCTCGCACACAAACACACACAGATATAAAGATGCTTTAATCCTCACCTTGAGTTTGGCCCCGAGTATACAAGGTTTTTAATAATGGGTAGGCGGAGGCAGGCTGGCCTCTGATTGCTCCTCCTTCCTTCCAGAAAGGAGGAGGAGATGTGTGGCATGAAACCCTTTTTCTTTTTCTCAACTGAGGCAAAGAAGGAACAGTGGAGCGGCTTGTGGGGTGTGGAGAGGATCTGGTGGATGAAGGAGCAGACTCAGAGCCTTATACCATCCTTCTTTCTTTCTTTCTTTCTTTCTTTCTTTCTTTCTTTCTTTCTTTCTCTCTCTCTCTCTCTCTCTCTCTCTCTCTCTCTCTCTCTCTCTCTCTCTCTCTCTCTCTCTCTTTCTCTCCTTCCTTCCTTCCTTCCTTCCTTCCTTCCATTCATTCATTCATTCATTCATTCATTCATTCATTCATTCATTCATTCATACCACCCTCCCATACAGTTTTGGAACTTTTCAGATTAGGGGGGAAAGGTGGAGGAAAGGGAGAGGAAGTTCTATTAAAATTATGAAGGGAGCAGAATTTGATAATTTTTTAAAATCCTTCCTTCCTTCTTATAATCTTGGGTCAACCCAGTGGGGTAGACTCAGGAAAGACACAGGAAGAACTTTAAAAAAACCAACTGTGTCTGTGACTTGGGGAACTCACTGCCACAAGATGGGGTGATGGTGTAATTGTATTCATTTCATTTGTATACAGCTCTTCCCTAAGGCTCAGGGCGGTTTATTTATATAGGAGCAAGAACAGTACATCAAACTTAATGACTGTATCGAATGAATGGCAACAGTAATAATAATAGCAGTAAACAGAGAAGATAACATTCTAACAGAGTAACAATCTAACAGACCCATGGCTGGTCAGTTCAGGCATCTGGAGTCAAGGGAGGGAGGTTCGGGGGCCCAGTAGCTGTTGTCTAGCTTTGGTCGACCTCAACCAAATGCCTGGCAGAGGAGCTCCCTTTTGCAGGCCCTGCGGAATTGTGTTAGTTCCATTTAATGGCCTTAACAAAATAAGACTCAAATGCAAGGAAAGTCGATGAAGATGTGGGAGCGAGACCTTTTCTAGCCTTCCCTTTTAACGGGGGGAGGGCCAAGGCTGATAGAGGGATTGTGCACGTGCAGCAGGAGTTTGGCTGCTGAGCCTTCCCTCCAGCAGCAGGGTGCTTTATAACACATCCTTGCTTGGTTGCCCTCTCCAGAACGACGTTGGAGGAGATAAAGTGCTTCAGAAGAAATGGACCACCTTCCTGAAAGCTCAGCTCTCCTGCTCCCACAAGGGCGAGTTCCCATACAACGTCATCCAGCACATTGTTGCCGTCCCGCAGCAGGGAGGCAGTACCGTTTTCTATGGCATCTTTGCTTCTCAGTGGTGAGTCGGGGGGACCTGCTGGGATGCGGGGCTGGGCTTGGGCGGGCAAGGCTACCGACAGCTGCCAGACGGCCCCAGGCAGATTCCCTTTCGCTTCCCAGATCTGACCCAAACATCCCCTAAAAGCAAATTATACACAACGAGATCATTGGTAACATCTTATGTTTTTTTGTTCCATTCCCCAAACATTTTTGGATGTGTGTCCTTGCTCTCTGGTGATGGATGCGCAGCAACTCACAGGGAGGCCCTTCTTGACTGTGGCACCAGAATAATGGAACACCCTTCTCAAGGGCGTCAGTTTGCCCCTTTTTGCCAGAGGATGAATTCTTCTTTGTTTTGTCTGGAGTTCCTTCTACAATCTCTCCTTCCTTCCTTGTGTTTTGATTTGCTGCCCTCTGTTTTATCTCTATACTTTTGTTTTATGAGTTGTTTAGCGGTTAGTTGCCTCCACGGCCCTGACTGGAGGTGGGATAAAGATGTTGTAAATAATCATAGAATCATGGAAGGTACCCCAGGATCATCTAGTCCAACTCCCTGCACAATGAAGGAACTCAACCGACCTGCCTACCTACAGTGACCCCAAATTCATGCCCCAGTGTTTCCCCCACACACACCAAAAATCTTGAGAATACAGCCTGGCCTGGAGGGAATTCACCTACCATCCCACAGAGGCAATTAGCAGTTCCCTGGGTATGCAAGGAAAGGCCACAAGATCCAAACACTGGCACATCCCTTCCTGCCCACCCACTCATAATCTACCTAAGTTCATAATAACAGAACTATTTCTGTCTCATGCTCCTTTTGGAGCGCTCAGGGCAATGCATGTGGTCCCCAACCCTGTCTTCCCAACAGCCCTGTGAGGTGGGCCACTTTCTTTTTCTTTTCCCCGTAATGAATAACCACTGAGCTTATTGCTGGCCTCCAAAGGGATCTTGTCCACTTCCTGGGGCAACCACTTTCCTTGAAAGATAGTTCCACTCTTACATGCCGGGTATGTGGGCTTCCTGAGGCTTTGCTCCCGGGATCTATTTTGATGGTCTGGCTTGAAGTCTCTGGGCACATGCAGAGTTCTTTTCAGATCTGGCAATGCAGGTGCCCTGTACATGTGTTTGCAGGCGGAGGGGAAACCAGCGGAGCTCAGCGGTCTGCGTGTTTGACTTCGAGGCCATCAAGCAAGCCTTTGAAGGGAAATTCAAGGAGTTCAACAAGGATTGTTCACAGTGGATGACATATAATGGGCCAGCTATCGATCCCCGCCCTGGCAGCGTGAGTATTGTTTGAGTTCTTCCCCAGGAAAAAGGGCTCGAGTTGTTTGGGTGCATTCCTAACCAGCTGAGGTTTCATTTGAAACAACAGTGCAGTCATGAGGACTAGTAATCTTCTTTTCAGAGTTAGAGGTGAAGTCCCCAGGAAGATTATGTGGCCCCTGGTACTCTTCCCTTTTTCCCAGAAAGTCAAGACGTCTTCTGCCACACACTTGAGGATTGTTGCTGGGGTAGAAGAAGGGGGCAGTGGGTGCTTATCCTCATCAGGAGCACCAATCTGCCCCACTACGCATCATCATCATTTTGTATAAAACAGGATTAAAAGAATGGGTCCTTCCGCATCCTTGTGAAATCCTTGACCCCCTTGGGGGGCCGATCATCGCCCCCCTGATTTACATCTCCTAGGTATACGACGGAATCAGCAAGTTGAGGAGTAGGGTCTAGAAAGAGGAGTTACGGCCACCATCTATGTGGATTTTTTACTTGTTTTGTATTGAATTGTAGTTGTCAGCAAGCTGTTAGAGTTTGCCGTCTTAGGGAATTTTAGTGTTTTATTATTATACTAGCTTCAAAGCCGTGCGTAAGAATGGGCCTTGAAAGGGCCCCCCTCCCTTGGCCAGGCAGCTTAAGGTGGCTTTGGGCTGCAACTTGCAGCCAAATCAGGTGGGGCGGGTGAGGGCTGGGACAGAGATCCTTAGCAGACAGTCAGCAGGCCGGGAGGTCCTTGTCAGCAGGCCCAGCCAAGAGGCCCTCGTTAAGAGGTCCTCCACCAGATCCTTTGCCCAGGGCCCTCTCCCCTTACCTGAACCAATCATAGAATCATAGAGTTGGAAGGGGCCATGCAGGCCATCTAGTCCAACCCCCTGCTCAGTGCAGGATCAGCCCTAAGCACCCTAAAGCATCCAAGAAAAGTGTGTATCCAACCTTTGCTTGAAGACCACCTCCTTAGGCAGCCTATTCCACTGCTGAACTACTCTGACTGTGAAATTTTTTCCCTGATATCTGGCCTATATCGTTGTACTTGTAGTTTAAACCCATTACTGGGTTACAAAGCTGGCTGCACCCTGATTGGCCCTATTCTAACTTGGACAGCCGGGCACGTCCCCCCCCCCCCCCCCAGGCTGTTTCATAAATATATAGAGGAGCAACAGTGGATAAGGATTTTGTGAACCGCCATGAGCCAGCAGGCCTGGAAATGGCGGCATAAAAATGCAATAATAAATAATTAAATTAAATTAAAAAAATAAATAAGGCCCCCTGTCAGGTTCTCTCTCCCCCCCATCTAGCAGGGTCCCAGTAACCTTCTACTACAGGAATGCAATCAGAGCTTTATTGGAAACTTGCTGAAAAGCCCGGTGCATGTGCAGGGCGAGGCAGGGCGGCGCAGCAAGCGCGCAGTGACGTTTTGTCCATCTACCTCTGCCTGGGGGACGGGTGGACGGCACCTCCACCACCGGGTCACTGGCAGAAGTTAGGCCTCCCCGGTGCAGCCTGTGCAGTGGCGCCTCAGCCTCCTCTCCGCAGTCTCCTGCATGGGGTGCTTGGTGGCAGCAGGGCGGTGTGTTGAGGGGCTGCACCCTGATCGGGCCAGATTTGAGTCCGGACATGCTCCACTCCCCGGGGAGTTTCACAAATATTATCGATCACCATGGATAAAGTTGTAGAATGGATAACAGGGATTAGTAGGGACTGGAAATTGACAAAGATAGTCTCTTATAAACAAACGGGTGATTAAATACAATCCAAGCCCCTCCCAATACAGAGCGCAAGATGGTAGGGACACACCACAATATAGGCGGTGCTCAGGCATGTCTAAAGTGGTTCCCACAAACTAGATACACCTCCTGTTCACATGGGTCAGTCCCAGTGTAAGGAGCTCTGTCTAAATTGGAGCTAGGCTGTTGAGATAGGCTATGATTTCCCTAAACAGATTTCGCGATGGAAAAGAACCGTCAGCTCAGCAACATCAGAGATCTATCCCTTAACCATTTCTCCAGACCCAAGGGTGCTTGTACTAAAGCTGCTTTTCTCCAGGATTACACAAGTTTCGCCATTTGCCAAGACCCAATTAAGATGACCACTAACTTTGCTACTACGATAACTAAAGAACGATTAAGCTAATACATCCGCCGAGAAATAGCCAAGCCTTTAAAGCCTTTGAAAGAAAGACAAATGACTTAACCTATTAGAGAAGAAACGCCATAGAACAGGCTTTCTCAGCCAGGGTTTTGTGAAACCTTGGGGTTTCTTGACAGCCCCAGAAGAGCTTCCTGAATGGGTCAAAGTTAATTTTTGTATATTGTTTGTAATTTGTGAAACATTTATCAGGTCTGGGAGTTCGATCCCAGCAGCCGGCTCAAGGTTGACTCAGCCTTCCATCCTTCCAAGGTTGGTAAAATGAGTACCCAGCTTGCTGGGGGTAAATGGTAATGACTGGGGAAAGCACTGGCAAACCACCCCGTATTGAGTCTGCCATGAAAACGCTAGAGGGCGTCACCCCAAGGGTCAGACATGACTCAGTGCTTGCACAGGGGATACCTTTACCTTTATATGGTCATGTCGACTCACCCGTCCTCTGCTAAAATGGCCAAGGATGAGCTTGGAGATGGCGGAGAGAGTCACCTGGTGGGCGTGTGCACAGCTATACTTCCCAACCATATTCTTCCAACTCCCATAGCCACGGCACTTTCATGGCAGGCCGTACACCACTCTCTTGAGATCACAGAAGAGAAGGAGATATCACCAGGCTAGATGCCCAGTCAAAGCGGGTAGGTGAGATCACTGGCCATCGGAATAGAGCCCAGATCACTGGCCCAGGAACAAAGCATACAACTAAAAAGAGACTTCCCAGACTGGGCAAGGCATGCTGGGAGACAAGCCATGTCAGCAGAATGGCTCTTGCTGATACAGTCTTCAGCAAGGCATTATGGGCTAAACCAGTGGTCCCCAACCTTTATTAGGCTGGGGACCGGCAGGGCATCGGGCCGCACCCGCGGGGACCGCGCCCGCGCGGGCCACGCCCACGCTTCGGGCCGCGCCCGCGGGCCGCACCCGTGCATCGAGCCGCGCCCGCAAGCCGAGCCCGCTGGTCGGGCCGCGCCCGGAAGCCACACCCGCAGATCGGGCCGCGCCCGCGAGCCACGCCCGCAGATCGGGCCGCGCCCGGAAGCCACGCCCGCGGATCGGGCCGCGCCGCGAGCCACGCCCGCGGATCGGGCCGCACGGGCGCGGCCTGCACGGGCGCAGCCCGGCCCTGATTCCCTCTCCCCGCCTTCCCGCAGTAAGTAGCTTCCCGGGCCGCAAGCTTGCGGCCGGGGAAGTTTTTTACTGCGGTGGGGGGGCGGGGAGAGGGAGCTGCGGCCCGGCGCCATGGCCTTCGCGGCCCGGCGCCGGGCCGCGGCCCGCAGGTTGGGGACCACTGGGCTAAACCACAGCCATTACCCTCAACCAAGGTCTACAGAAGCCCCAGGGCCTCCATGAATACAAACCCCAAACCTAAATCATGGCGCGAGCAAACCTCCTCGTAACACCTCCCCCTAAGTGGCTGCCCTCTAAACACCCATAGTGTCCTGAATGGATTTTTTAAAGATCACTGTTACCTTTCTTCTTTACCTACTGTGACTGTGATGCATAAAAGGATTGAGGGGCATCTTAAGGAAGTTAATACTAGAGGAAAAAGCTTCCTTAAGGCAGGTAAAAAGTTTCCAAATCTTCAAAGTGGAGATAGGCCGAGACTGGAGGGATTTGGTCTCCACCCATTTATAGTGGCTCCTATTTTCTTTCTGAGCTCACGTCAAGGCACTGATATTAGAAGCTTGATACGAGTTGGGATGCCTGAAGGTATACCTGAAGGACCACCTACCCCCACACAAACCTACCTCACTGCTAAGGGCATTTTCCAAGGCCTTCAGATGTTTCTGCCTTCTGATATTTGGTGGGCAGCGATCTGAGGAAAGGCCTTTTCGAACACTATGGAATTCTCTTGCCAAGGACGTACGTCTATCCCCTACTGTTGCTGTCTTCTCCAAGCCCTATGTTTTAATGACTGTTCTTTGTTCTTTCTGTGTGTATTTTAGTTTTGGTTTCAACTGGTCTTTATGACAGGCTTTTGTCAGTCTCCTTGGTGGCCCTAATGGTGGCACATGCATTTTGTAAATAAATAAAAATGGCTGTTCTCATTCAGGTCATATGTTTCAACTAACAGTTCATCAATCAGCCTTTCTCAACTTTTTTTAACATTGAGAACCCCCTGAAACATCCTTCAGGCTTCAAGAAACCCCAGAAGTTGCACAATCGTGCAAAATATGGTTGGGCAGCAGAGCTGTGGACACGCCCACCCGGGGCGCCTCCCCTTCCCACCCCCTGCTGGACCATCATGGGCCATTTTGGGAGGGGGGGTCGATGGGTCGACATGACCATATATAATCATATCACCTGATAAATATTTAACAATTTTTAAAAAATATATATTCAAAAATTAATTAACTCACCCATTTGGGAAAGCCTTCCAGGGTCATCAAGAAATCACGGAATTTCACGAAACCTCGGTTGAGAAAGTGTGGCATAAATGATAAAAGATATACAGATGCTTGGGCCTGAGAAGGACTCTAGAACAGGGGTAGTCAACTTGTGGTCCTCCAGATGTCCATGGACTACAATTCCCATGAGCCCCTGCCAGCATTTGCTGGCAGGGGCTCATGGGAATTATAGTCCATGGACATCTGGAGGACCACAGGTTGACTACCCCTGCTCTAGAAGGTACTGTTCTTGTTGAGGAAATTCCATCGTCATTCCATTCAAGTTTTTGAAACCCCAGCTCAGTCTGATTCAACCCTACCCAAGCAAGGATGGCCGACCACAATAATTCCACAGTCAACAAAATATTCCTGCAGGTTTCCCTGCCATAAGATTGGGGTTCCCTTCACCCAGGAGTCGGACAGCTTTTTGACGTGCAGACACAACACAACGCCTTTGTCTTTACGATCCTGGCCGCATCCTGGGCATCTTTTACAGCACGATGTCTCTCCTTCCTGCAGTGTTCGGTTGGCCCATCCGCAGACAGAGCCCTGACGTTCATCAAGGAACACTTCCTGATGGACGAGAAGATCTTGCCCAACCAAAGGCAACCTCTCCTGGTGAAGCAGAATGCCCAGTACACTCGAATTGCTGTCCACCAGACCCCAAGCATTGTGGGGGATCGGTACACCGTGATGTTCTTGGGGACAGGTATGACTTTTTATGGGCATTATAGAACTCCATGTTTAATATTTCAATATTGGTCTTAGAGGGCAGGTATTCCCTTGGACTGCAAGACGAACAAACCGGTCAGTCCTAGAGGAGATCAGCCCTGCCTGCTCCTTAGAAGGCCAGATCCTGAGGATGAAGCTCAAATACTTTGGCCACCTCATGATAAGGAAGGACTCCCTGGAGAAGAGCCTAATTCTGGGAGCGATCGAGGGCAAAAGAAGAAGAGGACGACAGAGAATGAGGTGGCTGGATGGAGGCACTGAAGCAGTGGGTGCAAACTTAAATGGACTCCGGGGAATGGTAGAGGATAGGACGTCCTGGAGGATCATTGTCCATGGGGTCGCGATGGGTCGGACACAACTTCACAACTACAACAACATTCCCAGATCCATCCTTCTGCAGATGGTGCCTTCCACGGA